>NC_077228.1:106714042-107368417 GCF_027887165.1 Monodelphis domestica
AGAAATAATATTAATTTTTTTTAATATGGAAAGAACTATCTATATGAAATGAGTAAAAAAAGAGAACATTATATATAGCAAATATAGCTACAGATTTAATATTTGAAGGATAACTTGTGGATATTCCCCCCCAGAGGATGAATGAATGAATGACATAATCTATATATACATATCTGTTTGCCAGATGATGCCTTCTTTATTTAGTCACTTCATGGGTTCCTGCCTCAGTTTCCTCATTTGAAAAATTGGAATAATAGTAGCACCTACCTTCTGGGGAATATTATAAGAATCAAATGAGTTAATACTTGTAAAGTACTTTGGAAACCTTAAAACACTATGTATGGAAGAAAACTTTTATATATAGTATAAATATAGTTAATTGAACTAGGACTCAGATCTTCCTAACTCTAGGACCAGGATGAACTTGACCTCTAAAGTCCCTTCCAGTTCTAAATCTGTTCTGTATGTAAATTATTCTTTTCTCTCCTAGTGTGTTCCTCATAATATTTAACATTTTTTTCAATTGTATCATTTATCTAGTGTCCATACCACCTCCAGAAAGTCTTTCTTGATATCTATCTTTAGTAAGGAAAATGTTCTTTCCTCAGACTTTTCATAGTGCAAGGTATTTTTTAATAGTTTTAAGTTGCACTAAGCCTTTGGGGACCCTTTTGTATTTTATATCTCTCATATAAAATATTTTTATAATACATGATAAATATTAGTTATTTGTTCCCTCTTTAGTCTATAAGTCTCATATGAATAAAAACTATGCTGTGTTTAAACTGTGTCTCACTAAGCAACTAGTAGTTGGAATTTTGGCCTAAATTTGTTGGTACATAGTTGGCAGTTATTTGTTGGTTGATTGTTTGGATCTGGGGAAAGGTCTCTAGTGCCAAGACGACAAGTTCTGGGCCAAGAACAAGTTCTGTTCTGGGCCACTTTTTTGAAAAAATAAAATAAGTAAGTTACTGCAGACATGGAAATACTTCTCACCAAAACTGCAGCTGAAACAAAACTGGAAGGGACAGCAAATATGATTGGCAACAAGACTCAAAATCAAGATGATATTTATCCCTAATTAAATTTCAAGTCCTAAATTTCGGTTGAAAAAAATCAATTGTACAAGTCTGCTGTGGAAGGTACCTGCTTTGGCAAGATCTCATTTGGGAAAAAGAATCTGGGCATTTGGCTGCACAAAAGTTTAATATGAACCAACAGTATATATAATGTAGCCACTAAAAAGCTAATGTAATCTTAGCCTGCTTTAATAGCAGTCCTGTCTAGTGTCCAAATCAAGGCAGATAATAGTACCATTGTCCTCTGTAGGTAAAAGAGCATTTTTAATAACTTTGAATTAGCCCTCAAAAGAATAAGTTGCCTCTACAAAGAATGAACTCCTACTGGAGATATCCAAGGAAAGATTGTCAAGGGTGCTAGAAAAGAGACCACTATATTTGTTATAGATTGTGTTAGAAAACTGCCAGATCTATCCCAACACTGACTTATTTTAATTTTTCCTTATGTAGATCTCAAAGGAAATATTCCTTCTGTATTTCCACCCTCCTATCCCCATCCCTATTGCTGCTGACCAAATCCCCGGGGAGTCTGATCTATCATATGAGGTTGGGTAGCTGTGATATTACCTCTATTTCCCTTCCCTCCCAGCTCCCATCTGAAATGCTGACCTGGTCTGTTTACATAAAATGGTACTAGCCCATCCATTCCCTGGAGGCTTCATAGAACAAGACAGCAATCCTAGAAGAAACTTTATCTTCTTTCTGTCTCCTTGATTTCCATGAGATTCTTGTATAAGCGGGTGCTTGCATATTCTGGGCTGAGAATATTGGCAGTGAGATAAGATATGGGGGACTACTTAATGGTTAATTTTGTCAAAGCTCTAAACAAACCCATATCCAGAGCAATAAGTTGTTCCTATTTATCTTGTACTTTGCGATCCAACTTTCCTTGGTTGCCTAGTCACCTGTTAGGTGTTCTGTTAGACTTTGTCCTGGTTTGGTTCTCTCCCAGCCCTGGGCATGCTGGGGGCTACTTGCTGGGATGACTGAATTGTGTGCAGCTGGGCAATGATGCCTCCTCTCTCTGTGAGCTGCCATCCTTGCTGGGCCCCAGCTCTTAGTGACATCCCCAAGCCTAGTTAACAAAGGGCTTATTTCTCTACTCTCTATCCCACCCCCTTAAATAATGCTTCTTCCATGTACTCCTCTCCCTTTAAATCAACTCCTCCTGGCATGAAGCAGTTTGTAGTTATAGATGGAAAAGTCATGTAGAAGAATCGGACAAATTGAGGAGGGGAGAATTGATCCATATAGAGACTGAAGACTAAATATGCACCTCCTTCTGTGGCCCCACTCTGTGAAGTCATCTGGGTGCTGCTTTCTTTGGCACTTACAGTCCAGTCAGTCAGCAGGCATTTGACAAGTACCTACTATGTGCCAGGCACCTTATTAAGCATGGGAAATAAAAAGAAAAACAATAGACAGTTCTTGCTCTCAAAAAGTTCTTAGTCAAAAGTAGGAGATAACATGATCACAACTTTGTACAAATAAGATACACACAAGAGGGTAAGTCAGAATAATCAACAGAAGGAAGATACTAGAATTAAGGAGAAAATTGACAAAGATTTCTTGTAGGAGATGGGACATTTAGCTTAGGCTTAAAGAGAGTCAGGAGACAGAGGATATGAGGAGAGAGAAAATCCAGGCAAAGGATTGGGAGACAGCCAATTAAATGCCAAGAGCCAGGATGTCTTGTTTTAGTTCCCACCCAGTATATACAAAGCATTGTCCTAGTCAGACTCAAGAGAAAGACTATTTGAGCGACACCTTTGGCTTTAGTTAGCCTTCTCTAGAGAAAGGAATTTATGTTGCCTGGGTCCAGGAGCACTGGGTTCTATTTGTGGGATGTAAACAAGAAGATGATAGTATTTAGAATTTGAAGGGAGCTTGGACAATCTAGGCCAATTCTTTCATTTTATAGAAATAATAGCAGCTGACATTTTGTAAACACACTGTTTTACAGTACTCGTTATACATTTAAGCTTATAACATTAAAATTCACATCAAGTCTTGGACACTTACTAGTTCTGTGCGGCTCTGGGAAAATCTCTTAGCCTTTGTCTTCCTCAGTTTCTTCAAATAAAAAAATGGGGTTAATAACATTGACCTCCCAGGGTCTTTGTGAGGATCAAATGAGATAATTATAAAGTAAAAAGATAATAAAGTAAAAGATAATTGTAAAGTACGGTGCCCAATATATAGTAGGTACTTAATAAATAAAGCTTGTTCCCTTCTCTTCCCTTATAGAAGTAGGTAAGTATTATTGTTCCCATTTTTCAGATACGGAAGATGCAATGGACAACTTGTTTAAGGTCACAATAGTTAATAACAAAGGAGGGGACTTCTGCTTCAATCAGCCACAAAACTCACCCAAATCCACATCCAGACAATCACCAAAACTTTAAAAAGCCTCAAAGCGAAAATTCGGAAAGGCAGAACCAACAAAAGACAGAGCAAAGTAGAAGGCAACAAAAGAAAACAGAAGGACAACAGAAAGGACCCACCTCTATGGAGTAATATGAGAGAGGAATGGAATCAGCAGTTTAAAGAGCAGTCCAGTGCATGCAGAGGAGCAACCTACCACATGCTAAGGCGCTTGAGAAGTAGCCTGGTGTAAATACACCTTAGGGAGCCCTTGGTGGAAGATACAACCTGATGCTTATGACACCCAGAAGCTGGCAGCTAAGGAGCAGATTCCAGCCAATTTAGTGCATGTGGCACCTGGGGAAACTCGGGGACAGTATACCCTTCACTATAGTATATCTGAGCTTCAACATATAGGTGATGTGACAAAAAAAAGCCACCCCCTCCAAAATAAACAAAAAACAAAGAAAAAGACTAACCCTAGAAAACTATTTTGGTAACAGGGAAGACCAAAACGCAAGCTCAGAAGAGAAGAGCAATAGCAAAACAGAAATGTGTGAAGCCTCAAAGACTAGGATGAATAGATGTCAGTTCCAAAATGGACTCTTGGGCTTCTGGATAAACATGGTGGCAGTCTAGACACAAGACTCATCCTCTCCTCAGCACCCACCGATATAGACTACCTCAAAAGGTCAAAAAAACCAAATTCATAAGAACAAAGGGACTCAACAGTAGAGTGCAGCATTCAAGGTACATGGGATTTGGGCATTTCCACACTATAAGGGAGTGGAAAAGCTCCCACCAAAACCATGAGTTGATCTACCCTCCCCCACCCCACCTACCGTCAGAGCCAGTGAATGCCAGAATCAGTGAGTGAGGGGCACCTCTAGAGTGAGTAAAGGGCACCTCTAGGTCCTTGGGAGCTGACTAAGACCACCTGAGAGCAGCTACACCTGAAACCCCAGCGGGCTGAAGAGCGCAGACCGTGGGCACTCGTGGGAAAATAGCACAGAGAAGGGCAGCAAACAGCAAAAACTGCAGAGATTCCAGACCTGGCCTCAGGCAAAATCCTTGCTTCTTAGCTCTATACACAGAGAGCTTGCCCATCTCACTCAGATTTCTGACTAAAAAGGGAAGGAAAAACCTCCACAGTGGTGGCAAATTGTGCCCAGGAGCAACAACCTCCCTCCAAGAAAACCAGAAAGAAGGGGTTGACCCTGGAAAATTTTTATGGAGGAAAAAACTAGGCTACAGAGGAAATACAGGAGGAAATTCAAATAAACCCAAAACCTTCCCCCCAAAATGGAAATTGTCCATAACCTCTTGAAGAATTTAAATTGGAGCTTATCAAAAAGATGGAAGCCTTCTGGCAAGAAAAGTGGGAAATAATCCAAAGAGAAAATAGCAGTTTAAAAGACAAGAACTCCCAATTGTAGAAACAGTTGGAAGCCACAAAAAGCAGGATAGACCAAACTGAAAAGGAAAATCAAAAGATTATAGCAGAAAATCAGTCCTTAAAGACCAAAATGATCTCTTGGAAGTGCCCCAAAAGAGGATTACCAAAAAAAGAGATAAAAGAAAAATCTTGAAAATTAACAAGAGACCTAAAAAAGTAGTATAAAACCCTAAGCAAGAAAATGGCTCTCTAAAAATTAGAATTGGACAAGTAGAAGCTTAAGATTTTATAACACAATAAGACAAAATTTAAAAAATTAATGAAAATATAGAAAAAGATCTGAAAGATCTCTCTGGAAAAACAACTGATCTGGAAAATAGATTCAGGACAGATAACTAAGAATAACTGGACTGCTTAAAAGCCATTATCAAAAAAGAAACTGAACCCCATATTGCAAGAGATTATCAAGGATAACTGCCCTGATGTTCTTGAGAAAGAGGGGAAAATAGACATTGAAAAAATTCACTGATTACCTCCTGAAAAAGATCTCAAATCTAAAAATACCAGGACTATTATAACCAAAGTCCAGAACTCCCACAGCAATGAGAAAATACTGCAAACAGCCAAAAAAAAATTTCAAATATTTTGGAACCATAGTCAAGAATGTACACTTTCTAGAAACTTCTACATTAAAGGACCAGAAGGCATAAATTTGATATTCTGCAAAACAAAGATCTAGGACTCCAATGAAGAATCATTTACCCAGCAAAACTGAGCATAATGCTCCAAGGAAAGAAATGTATATTTAATGAAATAGAAAACTTCTAGGTATTCCTGACAAAATGACCAGAGATGAAAAGAAAATTATTGTTTTGGGGACAGCTAGGTTGCCCAGTGGATTGAAAACCAGGCCAGAAATGGGAGGTCCTGGATTCAAATCTTGCCTCAGACACTTCCTAGCTGAGTTACCCTGGGCAAGTCACTTAACCCCCATTGTGTAATCCTTACCACTCTTCTGCCTTAGAACCTATAGACAGTATTGGCTCTAAGATGGAAGGGAAGGGTTTAAAAAAAAAGAAAAAATATTTGTTCAAATTCAACCTTCAAGGGAAGCATAAAAAGTAAAAGAGGAGAGAGAAAACTCCAGAAACTCAGTGGGAAATAGGATACTTAAGATATTATGCTATAAGACATCTAAGATACTCAAGATACCTAAGATAATCTAAAGAAACAATGAGATTAAACTGATTATATTCTTGCATGGAAAAGTGATATAAGATACTTAAGATACCTATGATATGAAAGATAGTTAAGATAACCAAAGGAAACTATGGGATTGAGCTGATTACATTACAGTTAAGGTGATAACTCAGATACTTAAGATACTAAGATACTTGAAGCACCTAAGAGTTACTAAAGATATTTAAGAACTTTATCACTTTTAGGGCAATGAATAGAGTATATGTAGACATAGAACAGGAAATAAGTTTAATATTATGGGATGGTACCCCCTCCCAAAAAAATCAAAGGATTCTAAAGAAGGATATAGTGGGGGAAAAGAGAAAAGGAGACAAAACTGGAGTTAAATTATCTCACAGGAGGAGGCACATAAGAGTCAATACAGTGGATGGGGAAGGGTGGAGAAAAGGGAGGTTGAATTCCAGAAAATTGTGGTCATAAACAAACAAACAAAAAATGTGAATAGGGAAAGGTTGAAAGAAAAGAGAAGGATAAACGGGGAGTAAATAAGATAGAAGGAAAAACACAGTAATCTTACATGGGAATGTGAATGGGATGAACTTACCAATAAAATGGAAAAGGACAGCAGAGTGAATTAAAAGCCAGAATCCTACAATATGCTGTCTACAAGAAACACATTTAAATCAGGGAAACAAACATATATAGAGTAAAGGTAAAAGGCTGGATAATAATCTATTATGCTACAGCAAAGTTAAAGCAGATATAGCAATTATAATTTTAGACAAAGAAAAAGTGAAAATTAATTAAAAGAGATAAAGAAGGAAATTACACCTTGATAAAAGATATCATAGACAATGATGTAATCTCAATATTAAACATATATGCACTAAATGGCATTGTATCCAAATTCACAAAGGAGAAATTACATGAATTACAAGAGGAAATAGACAATAAAACCATATTTATAGGGGGCATTTACATTCAATTCTCAGAATTATATAAATCAAACCAAAAAACAAATAACAAATTAAGGAGGTAAATAGATTCTCAGAAAAGTTAAATCTGATCTTCACAAAAACTGGTCATATAATAGTACATAAAAATCTCATCCAAATGCAGAAAAAAAAAAAGAAAAATACATCCTTTTCAAACCATAATGTTACAAAAATTATACTCAACAAAAGGCTATGGGGGAGGAATATTAAAAATTGATTGGAGGGTTAGCTATATATCACAGTAGAGCACATGAGTTGGGAGGATCTGGGTTCATATCTGACCTCAGACACTTCCTAGTTGTATGGCCCTAGGTAAGTAACTTAACCCCCAATGGCTAGCTCTTGCCACTCTTCTGTCTTAGAAGATAGAAGGTAATTTTTTTTTAATTAACTGGAAACTAAATAACCTTTTCCTAAAGAATGAGTGGGTCAAAGAGCAAATCATAGAAACAATCAACAATTTCATTAAAGAGAATGACAAGACAACATAACAAAATTTTGGGGATGCAGCCAAAGCAATACTTAAGGGAAATTTTATATCTCTAAATGTTTATATCAATAAAATAGAGAAAGAGCATCAACAAATTGGGTATGCAACTAAAAAAACTAGCAAAAGTACAAATTTTAAATTCTCAATTAAATGCACAATTAGAAATCCTAAAAATCAAAGGAAAGATTAATAAAATTTTAAATAAGAAAGCCTTTAAACTAATAAATAAAATAAGCAGATAGTTTTGGGGGGGAACAATAAAATAGATAAATTATGTGGTAGAGGCATGGAAAGCTAGAGTTAATTTGGTGAAAAAGATAAATTTTAAGTATTTTCAATAATCAAACATGAAAAGGGCTAATTCATAACAAATGAAGAGGAAATTAAAGCGGAGGAAAAAAGAGGAAATTAAAATAAGGAATTATTTTGTCCAATTATATGCCAATAAATCTCATCATCTAAGTGAAATAGATGAATATTTTTTAATATAAATTGGTGAGGTTAACCAAAGAGGAAATAGGATATTTAATCCCATCTCAGAAAAAGAAATCCAATGAGCTATCAATGAATTACCTAAAAAAAATTTCCCATAGCAAAAGGATTCACAAGTGGATTCTACCAATTGTTTAAAGAACAATTCTAATATGATATAATCTATTTGGGAAAATATCTGAGGAAAAAATTCTACCAAATTCCTTTCATGACACAAATATTATGTTGATACCTAAACTAGTAAGGAAAAAACAAAAACAAACAAACAAAAAACTATAGACCAATCTCTATAATGAAAATTAATGCAAAAAATGTTGAATAAAATACTGGCAAGGAGATTATACCAATATATCACAAGGATCATACACTGTGACCAAGTTAGTTTTATATTGGAAATACAGAGATGGTTCAATATTAAGAAAACTATCATAATTATATCAACAAAACCAACTGAAACCATATGATTATATATAAATAAACAAAAAGAATATACTTTTGACTAAATACAACATCCGTTCCTCTTTAAAACACAAGAGAACATTGGAATGTATGGAACATTCCTAAAAATGATAAATAGCATCTATCTAAAACCATCAATGGGCATTATCTGTAATAGAAATAAGCTAGAAGTCCTCTCAATAAGATCAGAAGTGAAGCAACTATGCCAATTATCACCACTTCTATTCAATATTATACTAAAAATATTAGCTATAACAATGAGAAGAAATTGAAGGAATTAGAATAGGCAATGAGAAAATAAAGCTTTCTATTTGACAAAAACTGCTTGAAAAACTAGAAAAAGATATGGCTGAAAATAACCACAGACCAACAATTCACACCATATAACAAGGTAAAGTCAAAATGGATACATGACCTTCACCAGGAAGAAAAAAACAACAACAATGGCCCATAAACTCATGACTTTCACTGCAAAGCCTCAGAACATCTACTTCCAAGATGGTTTAGGTGTCCTGCCAGAACCAGGCCTAGTGAAACCAGGGAAGAGAATTAAGAGAAAAGGGAGAGAAGAGAATGGTAAAAGGGTAAAACAAAGAAGAAACCCAATAAGTCTAAGTTCCCCACCTCTTGATGTCCATTGGAATAAAAATCCAGGGCTCTTTGGTTAAACCTCTTTTCTGAATGTTCCCCTAAGGATCGTGTGGGAGATAATGGATGCAAAGTGCTTTGCAAAATTGAAGTGGTACATAAACATCAGCTGTTATTAGAGTAAAGCGATAACCACAGGAAAGAGCTAAGCACAAGGAGATATGAATTTAATAGTGCCTCCTAAACAACTGCTTCCATGACAGCTGAAGCCAAAGAAGTAGCAACCTTGATCCCAGAAGTGCTCAGCACTGAGAGAAAGCAAGACAGGGGAAAAGCCTAGGGAGAGTTAGGTGATACCAGTAGCTACTGGAAGGCAGAAAACAGCAATGGCCCCAAAACAGCAGCTAGATGAGGAAACCACCCCCCCAGGGCCAAGAGAGCCCCATAGCCCTCCCTTTAAACAGCCATTAAGGTATAGCCTGCAAGAGGGTACTGAGTCAGCTCTTTCTGGCTCAGATTCAAAGGGGGATAGATAGACACACAGCTGAAATGGAATGCTGTAAAATGCTGAAATGCTCCAGTTGTCCTTCCTGCGATAACTGTCAGCCAAATATAGCCAGTTGGCTTAAGGCATTCTTTCCTCAGACACACAGGCAACTAACTCGCTAGAGACTCTTGAAGGGAATAGAGTTTTACAGTTGGAAAGGAGCTCAGCAACCATGTAGTCCTATCTATCTATGACAGGAATCCCTAATTTTACATATCCAACAAGTGGTCATCTAGCTTCTGCTTGAGGGGAGCAGCTCATTCCAGTTTTGGACACCTTTCACTATTAAAAGGTCATATAGCAGGGGCAGTTAAGAGTACACTTCCTAGCTGTGTGACGTTGGGCAAGTCCCCTTAACCCCCATTGTTTAGTCCTTACCACTCTTCTGCCTTGGAACCAATACCGAGTATTGATTCTAAGACAGAAGATATGGGTTAAAAAAATCATACAGTAGAAAGAATGACTTAAATGAAGTGAGAGAATGCAAGTTTGTTTTCCAACTCAACTACTTACTACCTGGGACTTGTAACTTCCCTCCCTCAATCCTCACTGCTCTCTCCACCCTCCATCAAACCTGAATTAAGCTCCTTGCAGATTCTACCCATTGCTTCTGCAGAAGTTTTGCCCTTTAGGGTCAAACAGAACAAGTCTAGTCCCTTCTCCATAGGACAGTCCTTCAAATATTTGAAGATAGCTATCATGATTTGGTCTCATGCCTGTTGACCAATATCTCTTTCAGTTAATATCAGATCTGTATGCTTTCTTCTCTGAGCTAAATCTCTCTGATCCCTTCACCAAAGACCTGATGCTGCTATCCATTGAGATGTTCCATTCTGCTCTTCAGAAGAAAGACTAGAGAATTTGTAGTTGGAAGATAATTTTGAATCCCAGTCCTGCCATTTCTACTTATGCAGATAGGCTACTAGGTAGTACAATTGATATAATGCCAAACTTGCAGTCAGGAAAACCTGAGTTCAAATGCAGCCTCCTATGCATACTAGCTATATGACCCATGTCAAGTCACTTAAACCTCTGTTTAACTTGGTTTTCTCAACTGTCAAATAGAGGCACAAGAGCACCTGTGCCTCACAGAGTTGTTGGAAGGATTAAATGACATATTTGTAAAGTATTTAGCATAATGCCTGGCACATAATAGGTGCTTGATAAATGTTTGTTTACTTCCTTTGAGTTACTTCTCCTCTGAATTCCCTCATTTTCCTTATCTGTAAAATGTAAGGGCTAGAGGTTGGATCAAATCAATGATTTCTGCCTAGTGGTCCAACCATTCTATGAAGCTGAGAAGGACAAGGATCCAAATATATTTATCAAATCTTGCCAAAGGTATTTTCCTAATCAATGGTTACTAATCTGTTGACGATGGATGAGAAGCATCCAAAGTTAGAGTCATGACAACCTAGGTTCAATCCCACCTCAGATACATACTGGTTGAGTAACCAAGGGCAAATCATTTAACCTCTCAGTGCTCACTGGACACTCTCTAATCAGTAATCTAATTTGGCAGGTCCTGAGTTTAGGGGCTTTTTTTTTGTTTCTTCCTGGTGAAGGTCAGTCCAAAATTCTTTGGATATTCTAAAAGGAAGACATTTTAAAAACACCCTTTCAGGGGGCAGCTGGGTGGCTCAGTAGATTGAGAGCCAGGCCTAGAGATGGGAGGTCCTAGGTTCAAATTTGAACTTAGACACTTCCTAGCTGTGTGACCCTGGGCAAGTCATTTGACCCCCATTGCCTAGCCCTTATCACTCTTCTGCCTTGGAGCCAATACACAGTATTGATTCCAAGACAGAAGGTAAGGGTTTTAAAAAAATAAAATATATAAATTTAAATACCCTTCCAGTCCCTTCTGCTCTCTTCTCCTGCATCCCTCCAACACATAGGTGGGAATCATCTAACTTATTCTGTGAGCCTAGTTTCCTCATTTGTAAAATGTGGGGGCTGGATTTAGTGGCAGTTATTCAAAATAGGATTCAAATATGAAAAAAGAACTTCTACCCAAAGGCTCAGTGGCTCTTCTTCCTTAGCTGTCTTTTTTTTTCCTCTCTTTCCTTTTTACAGTTTCCCAGAAACTGAAATTGGAGGTGGTAGTTTTTAGTTTCTACTTCCTGCCTTTGTCTCCAACCAGCCCCCTCCTACTCTTCTTTGGCATGTTTATCTTTCCTTTCCTAGAGCTACCTTTTAAAGGCCCAAGCTGGAAATCCAGGGAGCTGGAACAATTAACTGCAGGAGTGAAAGAGGAGAATTCCACAGCCTTAGACGGGCAAAGTTTCCATGGTCTCATTGCCCTGGGACTTCCCCTTCCTAGAAGAGACTCCTCTGTTCTTGGGCTTCTTCTCATGCTTAGCTGAAAAGAGGGATAAGAAGTAGGCAGAGTTCTGGGGAGAGAAGGCTGAGCTTCCTTGGTTGATACCCTGTGGCAGCAGCACCAGTATAGGGCTGAGAGATTGTCTTGATAGTAATAGACACAGGATCAATTTCCTTTTGACTAGAGGTAGCTCTCCTGAGCAGGATAAGGAGCAGTGTTTTGGGAGGTTGAGTTTTGTTTTAATTTTTTGAGCAATCCTTAATTTTCTTTGCTTACATTTCTTCTCAATATCTGTTAACATTTCTCAAGACTGTTATAGTTGAAGTCTCTTCCTTTGATTACTTCCTTTTTTTTATTTAGAATTTTTTCCCATGGTTAAATGATTCATGATTTTTCCCACCGCTCTTACCTCCTTCCTCCGCAATTCCGCTAGCTTATACATGTATCATTGTTCAAAACCTATTTCCATATTATTCCTATTTGTAATAGAGTGATCTTTTAACATCAAAACCATAATCATATCCCCATCTGAACCATGTGATTGATCATATGTTTTTCTTCTGCATTTCTGCTCCCACAGTTCTTTCTCTAGATGGTAGATAGTGTTCCTCTGGATTGTGCCATAATGTATCATTCTCTATGTACAATGTTTTCCTGGTTCTGCTCCTTTCACTCTGCATCAATTCCTGGAGGTCTTTCCAGTTCACATGGAATTCCTGCAGTTTGTCATTCCTTACAGTACAATAGTATTCCATCACCAACATATACCACAATTTGTTCAGCCATTCCCCAATTGAAGGGCATTCCTTCATTTTCCAATTTTTTGCCACCACAAAGAGCACATCTATAAATATTTTGGTACAAGTATTTTCCCCTATATTATCTCTTTGGGATACAAACCCAGCAGTGCTATGGCTGGATCAAAGGGCAGGCAGTCTTTTAAAGCTAAGGATAAACCAAACTGATGTTGATAAAACAAACTGATGAAGTTTACACTCATAGGGAAGTTCTTTTAAAATTACCTGTCCAATCTGTCTGAGCCCCACTCCAAAAACAGTCTTTTCCAACTGCATTGTTCAAATTGTATTGAGAATATTCTTCTCTAGCTCCATATCCAGCCCTGCAGAGAATCCTTCCCATCCCCCTCCCCTACATTCATGATATTGGGGGTGCTGAGGCCTCCTTTTCCACATATACTTAGGGCATTGATGGGTTCACTGGGCCTGGAGTCAGGAACACCCGAGTTCAAATCTAGCCTCAGACACTTACTGACTGTGTGACCCTGGGCAAGACTGTTTGCCTCAGTTTTCTCATCTGTAAAATAAGCTAAAAGATCTTTTGCCAAGAAAACCCCAAAAAGCAATCATGCAGAGTTGGACATGGCTATGAAACAATAAACATATGCAAAATGATATTAGGGGTGCTATGAGATTAAGAAATAAGTATTAGGTTTCTATAATCTACAAATTCTCCATCCTCTCTTTAGGAATATCAAACTGCCTGGAATGGGATGTTGCGGCTTGGGGGCCAGTATAGCATTAAGTTTAAAT
Organism: Monodelphis domestica; assembly: GCF_027887165.1. Lineage (NCBI taxonomy): Eukaryota > Metazoa > Chordata > Mammalia > Didelphimorphia > Didelphidae > Monodelphis > Monodelphis domestica. Next base: position 106,727,523 of record NC_077228.1, read on the forward strand.
AGTTTGTTGGGGTTGTCATCTGTCTTTGAAAGCTCAACCAATGTAGTCATCTAGCCTGCTTTACTCATGATTGTGCTATCCCGAGAATGATAAACTCTTTCCACTTCCAACAAAAGTTGTGGGGCTTGGATTTGTTTGTTTCTTTTTCTTTTTTGTTTTTCTTCCTTTAAACCTAAAGAATAATATCTTATTGACTCAGGAAGGTGTGGCTGGATGATATGCAGGTATTGACTAGCATAGAGACTCTGATATTTTTTTTAATTCTTGCCTTCCATCTTAGAATTATTACTGTATGTTGGTTCCAAAGCAGAAAAGCTGTAAAATCCAGGCAATGGAGGTTAAGTGACTTGTCCAAAGTCACAGAACTAGGAAGTATCTAAGGTCAGATTTTAACCGGAGACCTCTTGATCCACTGAGTCACCTAATTGCTCCCCTTTTTAAGAATGCAGTAAGGCCCATAGCCACTATGGATTCCCTCAGCTACGCCTAGAGTGACTCACAGATGATGTGGACTGGGGCTATTTCCAGTCTCACATATATACTACCATACCTTTTGGCCTTGGGAGATGCCCCTGAATAAATACTGGCCATGACACATGAACAGAAAGAACTTGTGGAACTGCACCTGAAGTAAGGAGGGATTAGAGAGAGATTAGATCTTATATCTGGGAGTGATCGTAAAGATCTTCTCATCCAACTCCCTCATTTTACAGATGAGGACAATAAAACCCTAGAGAAATTGATTGATTTCCCTCTGGTCACAGAGCATGAGTCAGGAGCTGAATCTAACTTCCTTGACTCAGGATTCTTTCCATTTCTCCGTGTCTTCCCTCTTACTTATGCTCCCTACCCCTGGAAGGAAGACTAAAAGGTTTGTTCATTAATGCACTCATTTAACAAGTACCCCTCATGATTTGACTGGAGGGCCCTTACCCACATGAAATCAATTCCATTCATTATTCCAATTCATTATTAAGCACCAACTCTGTCAGGCTCTATGCTTAGTACTAGGGAGACAAAAAGAGGCAAATGGTGCTTCCAGCCCCCAAGAAGCTTACAGTCTAATGGAAGAGAAATACATAAACAAATATAAACTTAGTCTAGCAGGGAATAAAAAACGGAGAAGACTATTATACAAAATATTAAAGAAAGTATGTGAGGTCAGAGTTGGAAGATAATTACTGTTGGATCATAGAAGGTTTCATATAGCAAGTAGCATTTGCAGTGGGCTTTAAAAGATGGCTAAGATTCACCCTGGCCTGCCTGAGCAGGGCTAGAAGGCCTAAGGGATGAAGTAGAGAGAGTTTGATGGTATTGGGAATTATTCCTAAGACTTCTCATACTCATTTGCTTTTTTCTTTCTAAATAAAACTAAACACCTTCTGTCGTTTGACTTTCCCTTGTCTTTTCACTGCCTTCCCCCCAATTTTCCTTCTCTCTTGGAAGTGTTATAGTAACTGCTCAGTGATGAGCATTCTGGAGCCCTTTGGGTGACTGGAGAATTTCATTGTGTTCCGAGTCACTTCATCTTCTGTGACAGTAGGTGGGCTCCAGCTATCATTGGCTGCTCTCTGACCATCAGTCAGAAGTCATTTCCTTCTACTCAAACCAAAAAAAAAACCAACCCTATATCTATCCTGCTACTTACCCTATTTCCCTGAGTCAGTGATTGGCAACTGTAATCCCTTATTTAGTCTAAGATTGGTCAGTTATCAATATGAACATCAGGAGAGATTATCTAAAAAATTATCAGTCAGTAGGGCTCAAAAGCAATGAGATTTGAAGGACAAGAGAGATACTTCCCTGGTATGAAGAAGGGAGGCATTTAATAAATGTTTGAATATGCCACTTGTGTGCAAGAGTGTAGCTAATGGGCTTGTATGGAAAGTAGTGGATAAGTTGGCATGCCTTTGGGCAACCTCTGGTATCTTTATCTTCTCCATTATGAGAGAAAAGAAAGCTTAATGAATGGGGTCGATTGCTGCCTGCTTTGGGCTGAAAGGGGGATAATTTGGGTTTAAGAAGAAAAATCCACTTGATTACTGAGAAAGTAAGGTGATTTTGGCACTTGGCTCCTTCCTTAGTGTATTAAGGATGAGGCAGGGTTTGGATTTTTCAGTTTGTTGAATAGGTGAAGAGAGAGGGGAAAAAGATTCTTTTCTCAGTCCCTCCAACTTAACAAGTCTCATCAATATAACTGACTCTTTTCCTTCTCCACTTTAAATTGTAATCTTTGCTCTTTGGTGTATTCTTTTGGTTCCTGAAAAGATTGATTTTTTAAGAGCTGTTAGGGGTTGGGGATGGGTAAGGGGAAACTTTGAAAATAAAATAATACCAACGGTCCATTTTGCTGTTGCAGGCTCATAAATAGAATCACTGTAGCCAGGCTGTACACTCTCTTTGCCATAGCAACCTAAAGAGAGTGTTTATAACAGCCTGTCATCCATATTGGAAAAACATCAGCTGCTTCTCCTGCTATACTACATTAGTGCTGGCTGTCCAGGCCCTTCCAGAACCAACTGTGATTGCTCCCAGAGAAGTATTGCAGTCACAGTGGGCCCAAGGTGGGGATTTTGGCAGGGAAGGGAAAAAGGAGTGTGGGCTCCAGATATGAACGAGAACTGTGGCATCTCAGAGCCATCACAAAATCATTCTTTATTTGTTTTGATTCTGGTCTATATCTCTCTTCTGAAATTTCGTTGGAGAAAGGGATTGGGGATGAAAGAAACAATTTCTTCTGACTCTAGGTCCTTGGGCCTTGATTGTTCCTCTTTACCTGATGAAGTAGCTTTAATTTACTTTCTGGGACTCAACTTTGGCCTTTGCAGTAGTAGCCTGTTATATTTCAAATCTTTCCAGGTCTGTTTACCCAAGGACTGAAGAAAGGGCTTTTGGTGAGGGGCCAAGGTCCCTGGATTACTCTGTGGGAAAGGTAATTCAATCTAGAATGCTGACCTTCATGTTCCTTTCATAGTGAGAGCATACTAGTCTAGAGGATCTCAAAGAACTTAACCAATCGTCCTAAGTTGAGTAATTAACTTAATGGTCCATTCCTAGTGTTTTTTCTTGTTGTGGAATAGAGAAGAACTATAGAGAACACTGGAGAAATTGATAAACAAAAAAGATAAAGGGTGATACTTGTAGGGAGCAGGTGTTCTCACTTAGCCTGCTTAGAACCAATCTAGCTGCTAAAAAGTCCCTTTGCTGTGTACTCGAGTAGAAACACTGAAGAAAAACAACTGCTTGAATACATGGGTGGAAGGGATATGGTTGGGGTACATCCCCAACTCTAACAGATCACCCTGGTGCAAACATCAACAACATGGAAATGGGTTTTGATCAAGGACACATGTAAAACCCAGTGGAATTCAGCTACGGGAGTGGGGGCAGAGGAGGGAGGGAAATAATATGATTCTTGTAACCAAGAAATAATGTTATAAATTGACTAAATAAATTAATTTAAATTAAAAAAAATAAATAAAAAGTCCCTTTGGTTCCTTTCAGTCAAAATCTGGGAGAACCAAAATGAGCTAGGTGGCTCAGTGGATTGAAAGTCAGGCCTTTGAGACAAGAGGTCCTAGGTTCAAAATACTTCCTAATTGTATGACCCAGGCCTGGCAAGGCACTTGACTCCCTTTGCCTAGCCCTTACTGCATTTCTGCCTTAGAACCAATACACAATACTGATTCTAAAATGGAATGTGAGGGTTTGAAAAGAAAAGTCATGGACTGGAAGCAGCCTACTCCCCTTCAACTCTCATCTCCAGAGTCCCCTTTGCCTTAGAGGCTGATTAGACAGTCTTTATTTGTTTTTCATTTAAATTTATTTATTTGTTATGGTAAAATATCCAGCTAACTCCCTCTCTCCCTCTCCTTCCCCCATTTGAGAAGGCATCACTTGACAAAAAAAGTATGTATATATAACGTGATATCGTTCTAATTTCTATTTATCTGTTCTTCAGAGGCTATTAGAAATATTTCCTGTTTGAGAGTGGGAGGGGATAGGCAGGAGAGGGCAAGACATTTAGGAGTAAATAAATTTAGTATGACGTGTCTTATCACTGATAGAAATGTGTTGGCTTTTGGTTATCATTGCTTCCTTTCTAAATGCTTGCCAACCATCTCTTTAAAAATCCTTCAAAGAAATTTTTCAGGCATCTGAGTCAAGTTTACTGACCTATAGTTTTCCAACCAATTATTCTTTCCTTTTTTGAAGCATTTGTTCTTTTTTTTTATTATCTTCAAATATAACTGACAATAGACCAACAATCACATATGCCAGTCCAACTCTCTCCTAGTAGAGATGGGGAAGAACTGAGACCCAGAGCTCCTATTTTCTTAAGATCACACAGGTCCAGGATTTCAAACCAGGTCCTCTGAATCCAATTCTTTCCTCACCTCCAGAATCCATGATTGCAGTCTTCCTATTAATACCAAAGTGACAAAAAAAATGTAGCAAAATATCCTTCCCACAGAGATACTGAATATTCTTCTCTTCATCCTTTCTCTTCTTCCAGACTAGCCTCATCCCACCCAGTCTATACTATCCTGGCAAAAAAAGATATTCCTTTTGTCATTCCAGAAGGTATAGTAAGTTAGAAATCAGTATTAGGGGAGACCAGAAAACCTCTTTCAGTCCCCAGGGTAAGTTGTTAGGTCAAAGTATATTGGCAACCCCATCTCCTGTTTCCACCTTATATGAGACCCTATGTTTCCACCAAGCATAACCCATCTTTCTGGACCTATTACAGGAAAAATAGGGTGTAGACTTCAAACAAAAAAAAAAGTATTAAATACTCAGGATCTATGTTTTTGTTTTTGTTTTTTAATTTTTATTTACTTATTCCATATTAAAGTCAACTGTGTATTGGTTCCAATACAGAAGAATAGTAAAGGCTAGGCAATGGGGTTCACTGGTGGAGTCTGATTTTCCCTGGACTGCTCAGTAAGATGTAAAAAGACTGGAAAGATGTAGGGAACACATTATTAAAGGCTTGAATACCAAGTGGAGGATTTTATGTCTGGGCCTGGAAGTAATAGGGAGCCACTTGGAATTTACTGTGGGATGGAAGGGGGTTGGGGCTTGTCGGATATGACCATATTTATTTAAGATCCCTTTGACAGCTGAGTGGAAAATGGACTAGAGTCTGGAGAGATTTGAGGCAGGCTTTTTTTTTTAACCTTTACCTTTCTGTCTTAAAATTGATCCAACTATCAATTCCAAGGCAGAAGATCAATAAGATTTAGGCAATTGGGTTTAAGCATTTTGCCTAGGGTCACACAGCTAGTAAGAGTCTAAGGCCAGATTTGAACTTATAAAAACTCTAGACCCACTTTGTTCACCTAACTTTCATTTGTAACTTAATTACTTATTAGCTATGTAACCATGGACAGTTCACTCCCTTCTCTGGACTCTGGTTTTCTCATCTCACATGAGAGGGTTGGGCTAGATGACCTCCAAAGGTCCTGTCTAGCTCCAAGCCCTATGAAACACAATGGTCACTGGTTATCCCTTGTCTCTGGCATATGGTGATTGGCCTAAAATTGGAAATTTGAGGAAGCACAGAAATGGAAGAAGCTGCATTCTGATCTTCCTTCTAGTTCTTACTCTTCTGTATAACTTTCCACAAATTGTTTCACCTGGATGAGCCCCATTTCCCTATGTAAAATTAATAATTTTGGCTAAAAGACCTCTAAATACCCTTCCAATCTAGATGATCCTAAGTTATGTCATCAGGAGTAGGGGTACATGTGCTCATGCTTGTGGGGTGGGGATAGGGATATATGGCTATATAAGGGAAACTTACCCATATTGCCTAGTGATAACAGAAGAGTTTTACTATCTTAAGGAAGGCTGTAAAGTACTTGAAGGCAAGTACTATTTGCCATTTTGTCTTTGTATCCATAGTCTCATTTAAAATTTTATTTGCTAAGAAAAAAAATGTATTTGCTCAAAATTGATTGATTTGAACATCTTTCCTAAAGGGAAGCTTTAGATGGGGAAGGGAAAGGTCAAGAGATATGAATTCTTTTTTATGTTGATTTTTTAAAGTTATATTTATTTATTTAGAATATTTTTCCATGGTTACATGATTCATGTTCTTTCCCTCCCCTCTTTCCTCCTCCCTCCTGGAGCTAACAAGCAATTCCACTGGGTTATACATATAAGAGATATGAATTCTTATGCCAACTTTATCACTAATTCAGGCAACCTTGGTCAAAGCCTCAATTTCTCAGGCCTTCAGTATCTTCTCTTTAAAATAGGAATAATACTAGCTTACCTTCTTTATACAGATGTTGTATGTGAGCATAGATATGAAAAATATTTTGTAGAAATACAAATGCTTAATGTTTTTTAATCAGTTAATGTTTAAAGGGAAGAGAAGTGGTATTTTCCAAACTGGTTAGGGTGATCATAAATATGAAAGGTACTGCTCATTTGAGACTTCCTTTGAGGCTAGGGCAGTGTGAAACTTGAAAATATTATTACTCTTTTGGCAGTTGCCTAATTAGATTAGACTCCATGCCAACTAGGCTAGAACTCTCAGTTCAGCATGCTCTCAGTTGAGAGAGTAGTTGACAACCAATCTAGGTACAAAGAAGCTGGCCTGCAAATCAGTCTGAGTCTGGGGTTCCACTAGGTATGCAAATACCAGGGGACAAGTCTTGGATGGACTGGGATACAAGCAACTTTTTAGCCCTTTTTTCCCCATTCTTGGATGACCTAGAAGGTAGAAAAACTTGAGGATGGCATCCTACTGGGGATATGAAAGGAACAGTTTTCTAGAACTTCCAAGGTAGATGTAATTAAGGAGTTTTGTTTATTTTGGAGAAAGAAAGGAATAGAACACCTGCTCTTATCACATGAAAAGGTACAGGGTAGAGTAAGGAATTGGTGCTCTTGGTTATAATAGATATTCACCAAGGATGGAAAAACTTCAAGGAATACAGTCTGGAATTTTTAAACCAATTTTTATCTCCTTTATTTTCTCAGATTTTTCTTTTTATGGTCCATATTTCCCTTGTGATGATTATAAGAGAGCTTGCTTAGGAATTTCTTATGCCTTGTGGGCGGATTTTGGTGGAGGCAGTGGAACTAGCCAGGGGCTAGACATTTTTTCCGTCTAAATTTCTCATTCGTGTCTACCTATCTCCTTCCCCAGAAGGTTGGGAGGAGGCAACACTGACACTTTCCTATTTGATGGGTGGGGAAATGTTATCCCAGAGCTTTGCTAAAATGTAACTTGGGGACCAAAGATAATGTAGATCTGGTTATATCTGTCTTAAAAATTCTGTCTTTTAGGGTGAACACTGATATTAATACCCACTCTGAAAGGTTCAAGAGCTCCATTTGACTACTTGCTTCTGCCCCAACCCAAGCCCAAGGCTCCACCAGCCTTGAAAGAGAAGTTGAATAGAACCTGATTCTATGGCACAGCCTATCTTAATTGTTGATGTGAAGAATGCATAGGTTTAGACTCGGGTCAAGCATTTAGTAAGCACCACAGTCCCCCAAAGACTCCTTCAAAATCAAAATCGAAGATCTGAGGCTAACATAATCCTAGCACTTTAGGAGATTCAAAGGCCCTCAGTAGGAAAGGCAGCACAGGGTAATAGAACTAGCCATACCTGAATGGGCTCCAAATCTATATTAGACATTTATATTTATAACTGTGGGTCACCCCTCAGAGCCTCAGTTACCATATCTGTAAAATTAGAATACTTTTATAACTTACATCCATAGGACCTTGGCAAAGAAAGCCTAAAGCTAGCCTATAAAATGTGGCTTTGTTTTCTTTGCTTATTTTTCTTGCTTGTACCCCAATTGTACAGACACAAAGGATCCCTGAAAAGAAACAGACCTTGGCCAGGAGGGGAGGGGAAAAAACCTCTGTAACCCCAAGACCAGTGTGTTTTGGGGGGAGTTAAGAGGTAAGGTTGGCTGCCCGCCCTTAGGAACCTGACTGGGAACTGGGCTGACTGGAAGTGGGGGGGGGGGGAATGTAGGGGGTGGAATAGTCTTTGTCCCATATGATTCTTGGAAGGCTATTTAAGGACTCTTCCATCTTGAACTCAATTAACTGTCTATTCCTATGACTCTGTTTTTCTTCTGAAGGTGTCATTTCCTTGTTAGAGAGAGATAAGTAAGACTTTCTTCCCCAGTGTCTGAACTCTAATCAGCAGGAATCTCTTAATAGAGGCAGGGTTCCCTTTCTACCAGATGGAAGCAGCTTCACTTTTAAATGACTGAAGTGTGGTAACATCTCCAGCAGAAAAATACAGCTGCCCACCTTCGAGGATGAAGCTGAGCTGTGGTTCCATCCCACAACCAACTTTTAGCTGATGTTATAAGAGATCTGCTGCCCTGCTTCTCTCTAGGAGAAAAAATATAACTGTTATTATAATAGCATTATATATAATATATAATTAAGCATTATATATAATATTATAATATAATATAATAATTATAATAATATAAAAATAATATTTATATAGGCCTTTCTAAATGACAAAGCACTTTCTCTACAACAATCTTAAAAGGTTAAAAGGATATGTATTAATCTCCTTTTGCAGAGCAATAAACTGAGGCCCAGAGGTTAAATGACTGTAAAATTGTAAATGACGTACCTTGGGACATGGGGTTAGTAAGATGACAGGGATGGCATTTTAGCCTAGGTATCCTGACTTCCAGGGCCCTTTTCTCCTACATATACCATGATGCTTCCCATGGTTGAATAATAAGCTGACTTATTGAGAACTCTTGGGGGTGTTCATTCCAAAGCAGTTGACTCTAACTCACCCCCTGCCTCATCTCCCTGTTGATGTTAGTTTAGCCTGTGACATATCTAGATCAATAATTATTTCATTTATATTGCCTTTGAGTACCTCTGTGACTCTTAAGGGCCTCAGTTCACTATCTCTCCTCCTCAATGATTCTTCTTCTGTTTTCTCAAGAAAGACTCGCCCAGTATCAGTAACTACCAGAACCTTCAACCTACCAACCAAATGGAAAGAGCTGTGTGTGTGCCCCAGAATCCTATGCTTACCTCCTAACAGAGCCATCACATAACTGGAAGGGCAGGCATTCCAGTGCACCTTGAAGATTTAAGCATCACCTGCCAGGCTCTTTCATCCCTGCTGTGGAGGGTAAAGGGAAATTGAGGCATAGAGGTGAGTTTCCTCTTTGAGGACTAATATGAACCTGGACACATTTACTAAGCTTCTCTAACTTCTGAAAGATGGACTCCATCCCTTACATAGGATTTTATTTGTCAATGGTAAAACTACACAGGTGACCGCAGTGGCAGGGAAGAGCAACAGAACCTGAACATTCCAAGTCTTTAAAAATGGGGTATGGTTTCCTGGGGGAGGCAATTTTTTGTTTTTGCATTTTTAATTTATTTCAATTCATATTTAGAGTCGTTAAGAGTTGCTTTTGTTTTTCATTTGTTGATGGGATTTTACTCTTTTTTTTTTTTGCTTTCAGGGAGGACAGGGGCTGACTGAAATGTCTGTGTGTCTCTCCCTGAGTCCTTATATGTCTGTATTTCAGGGGCCTTAGATAAAAAAAGCATCCTACCATGTTATGCCCTTACTTGCCTCTTGGAAATGAGAGGAAGGGATTATTAGAATATTGGTGACCAGGGAAGAATGGGAGAAGGTGGGATCACTATCCTTCTTTTTCCCAAGTACCTAAATGCATCTGGGGCCCAGAGTCAAGAAAATCTGAATTGAAATCTGGCCTTAGACCCTGGGCAAGACACTGTAACCTTTTTATGCCTCCGTTTCCTCAGCTGGGGAAATTAACCTCCCTAGGTTCTTGTGAGGCTCAGATGAGATATTTGTAAAGAAGCTGGTATATAGGTAGTAGGAGCTTAATCAATGCTTATTCCTCCAGATGCTCCCCGCTCCACCTCCCCCAAGGACACAAAGTAGTACAAGGGAATCCAGAACCCATCTTGAGTCTGGCCCCTGCACTGATTGCTTTCTCTGTCTCTCTGTTTCCAGCTCCAGGTGCCTCCAGCCTCCAGGGAGCCTTCCTCCTTGCCTTCATCTTGGCCTTATCCCACTCCTCCCCTTTCCCAGCTCATCTCCCCCAAGCTGCTCTCTGCCAGTACTAAAGATGCCTCCACAGTAACAAACATTCTGTTCCCACCTGACTCCCAGGAGGTCAAGTCCACTGGGCCCAGGGACTAGGGACACCAGTCCTCTCCATACCAGTCAGTCCAGCCGCCTCGCCCTCCCTGTCCCTTTTTGCCCCAGCTGACAGCTGACCCTAGACCCAGCCTCCATCCCCCAACATCCAAGAAAGGGGCTGGGTCGCAGCCACCTCTCTAGGGAGGTTCTCTCCTAGCCTGAGCCCACCCCTGCTACTGCTGCTACCACTACCACCAGCGCCAGCGCCACCACTGCTGCTGCTCCTCTTTTTTTCTGCTGTTGGCCCCCAGGCAGGGGCTTGGACCTACAGGGATACAATGTCTCACCCCGGGGAAAACCTGTCGATTGGCAAGTATGACTTCGGCTGCACCTTGATGGAACTGCGGGCCCTCATGGAACTGCACGGCACTGAGGCGGCCACCTACCTGATGGAGCATTACGGGGGGGTGGTCAATCTCTGCAAGAGGCTGCTGACTTCGCCAGTGGATGGTGAGGCCCTCCCAAGAGTCCCCACAAGCTGTCACCCTCCGGGCCAGCCCCTGTAAGATGGGGGAAAGCACAGCGCCCATCTCACCGGCTGGTTGGGAGGACAATAAAGTGCTCAGCACAGGGCCTTTACTGTGATTATTATCCTGAAGCTCTTAGCCCAGGGCCTGGCACAGAGTGCGTGCTATGTAAATGACAGCTGTCATCATTAGTTATCACGATCGTTATTAAATACTCGGTAGAATTGGGAAGATTGAGTAAGGGAATAATTGCAAAGCGCTTGCTCAATCCAGGCCTGACCCAAAGCAGCTCTTAATAAACGCTCATTCCTTTCCCTCTTGTTTCTCTGCCCTACCCCACATCCATTCACAAGTGGCACAGCCATAAGCCACACAAGTGCCTTGGGGGGTAGCTGAGCAGAGGCCTAGAATTTAGTTAGCAAGGAAGGAGCTGTATCATAAAAAGGCAAATTCTTGGGGGAAACGTGTAGTGGGGCCATTCTCTCCGCCTGTGATCACTGGGAAGTTTTCTAGATGCCAGCCTCTTGTGTTTCGTTGTCAGCCCTTTTCTTCCACTCTTGCCCACTAACCCTTGAGAAGAGCAAACATTTGTCTTACCCAAGGTCTTCTGGGATTAACACGAGGGAAACAGTGTAAGACCTCTCCTAGAATGCAGCTCTCCTATATGAATGCCCTTCCCTGGGGCTAAAGTAAATCTCAGCCTGGATGTCCAGGGGAAACTGGAGTTGGGTGAGTAGGCTGGAAAGGAGCCCAGATCTTTACTTCCTCTTCGGAGTCTTGAATGTCCTAATAAACCTTCTTGTTTTTAAGCCTTTCTAAGAGGCTGCAAGTTCCGTACCAATAATTTTAGACCCCAAACCATTGATTGATAATGCCTTCAGAGCTCAACCCTTTGCTGTCCTCAGGTCTTATTTTCCTGCCTTGACTGAGCTGTCCTAAATAACCTCTTTTCTATCTGAGAGGGTTTTGCTGACTCCTTCCCATTTTGTGCTGGTCGCCACCTACTCCCATGCCCGTTATCTGTCTGAGTGGCTAGAAAGAACAGTTGGAAGATGTTAGAGTCTGGCAGGCATGGAAAGGTGCCTTTTTTTCTGGCTAACTCACTGCTCACTTTTAAAATCTCTTCTCTCATTAATATCTGGTGGGGCTGAGGACCATTTTTACTTTGGATATTGTTTTTTGTCCTCACCCTCATTGTCTATGCACTTTGGGACATTACTACGTCCCCTTTCCCTTTTCCCAATATCATCCTCACTCATTTACTTTCCTTTGCGTGTATTGCTTTGAAAGTAGCAAATTTTCTCCTCTCACCTCCTACTATACCAACCCTATCCTTTGTTGAGGGGATGGAATACTCTGCAAAACTCTTTGGGGTGCAGCTAGGTAGCTCGGTGGATTGAGAGCCAGGCCTAGAGATAGGAGGTACTTGGTTCAAATCTGACCTCAGACACTTCCTAGCTGGGTGGCTCTGGACAAGTCACTTAACCCCCATTGCCTAGCCCTTACCGCTCTTCTGCCTTAGAACCAAGACACAGTATTGGTTCTAAGACTGAAGGTAAGGCTCTTAAAAAAACAAAACCCTTTAGTGCTTGGGATTCTGTCTGGACTTTGTCTTGCCTATGGCACTCTTGAACCCTTCAACTGGATGCTTCCACCACAAAGGAGAACATAGGAGTCTCAAGAATTTCGTTCAGCAAATATCTGACTACCTACTATGCATAAGGTATTGGGGAGAAATAAAAAGATCATAGATTTAAAACTGGCAGAAATCTTAAAGTTCATTTGGTCCAACTCTTCCGTTTTACAGATGAAGAAGGTGAATAACTTAGCCAAAGTTAGACAGATTATATATATATAATTCACAGTATTTGGCAGTATTTGAAGCTAGATCCTCTGACTCCAAATCCGGGCTTCCTTCCCTTTCACCATGATCCTTGCTCATAAGGGAATTAGTTTAGTAAGAGGAATTTGAAGCCCACACATTTACTATAATACAATGTGGTAATAGTGCACATTTAAATGTATAAATTGCTTTTCATATATAAATAAAGTGCCATAAGAAGCCAGAGGAGAGGGACAGACTGACTAAGGGAGTAGGTCTTCTTAGAGGAGATGGCATTTGAACTAACCTTTGAAGGATGAATAGGATTACTCAAATTGAGATGGGGGTGGATATTAAGAACCAGGAGACAAGACAGCTCAGGGATCAAATGGAAAATAGAGAGTAGCTCAGTGCAATTCAAATATAAGGTGTATAGAGAAGAACAAATCACCTGGATTCTCCCAAGCACTCATCAAGGTCTCCTGTCTCCAATATTTGTTTTCTGAGCCTTGCCACTTAGCCCAGAGTCCCACCTTTAGATTAGTTGTACATCCATCCTAGTTCGGTTTCCTTTGGGGTGGGGGAGGGTATTTGAAGTTTTTGCAAAGCCCTCTCTAAAAGTTCTTCCTAATACATTAATATGAGGTAGTTAAGTCAACTTTAATGTTTAACCCTTTGACTCTCACTCAGTAGAAACATCTCAGTAGAACAGCCCTTGGTGGAGCTAGTCAAGAATAGATTTTAATCATTGCCTCTTGCCTTCTTCCAAAAGCTTTTACTAATGACTCCCTAAACAATTCCCTGGACTGGAACCTCCATGAGGTGCTTTCCTCTTGTGCTTCAATGCTATCATGGTGACATGTGCTGCTCTACAGTAGCCTCAGCTGCAGGGAAATGAGAAAGAACTGAAAACTTAAGTGCCAGATTTATGACCAATTTGCTATGGCATATAAACAAAGAGGTGAACACCAGCTGACATTAATTGCCACATTAAATTCTCACACCCTCTTCCCCCTTCACCTCAGTAGAGGAGCCATCAAGGTTAGGAAGAGTGACTAAGAATTTCCATCTTGGAATACCTGGCCTCAGGAAACTGCCTGGATGCTCTCAACTACCTCCTTCCTACCGTTGTTTCCCATTTTTTCCTTTCTGCCTAAGTAACCCCAGTGATCTTCTTCAAAAAGAGGAGAGGAGGGCACCAAAAAGAAAGGACCAGAACTAGGACCTGAGCCCTTAGCATATCTCTTGTCCTCCTATACCTTGGGAGTCTAGTAGAAGGAACTCCAGGCTGAGAATCAGGATATAACACCCATGCTTCTTGTGGCTAGTGGGTATTCCCTAAGAATTGTCAGGGAGGGCAAGTGAAAAGATTCATGAAAGGACTAAGTTGCCAAAGCATAATTTGGAATTTGAGGAACTGTAACTTCATTGATTAAGTAAGGACCCCCTACCAATGTAAACAACACTTGCTCATCAATGTGGTCTTGGTTGTACCAAGGGCTAAGAATTTGTGTTAGGGTCACACAGCCCAGATGTGAAAGAACTGGGACTTGAAATGAAGACTTGACTCTGGGGCCAGTTTTCCATGATTCCATGGTGCCTCTTAATTTGAGTCTACATATTTGGAAAGTGCCAATAAATCCCTGAGACATTATTAGTTTTAGGCTGACTATCAGCTAGGTGAAAATAGGGTATAACTTGTATGGGTCATTAACAGTGATAATGAGGGATATTTGAGAAAACTAGATTCCTTCTAATAACTTTATTCTCCCAATACCCTTCTTCCTTCCTTCAGGACTGACTGGGCACCCTTCAGATTTGGAGAGACGCCAGCAAATATTTGGAAAAAACGCAATCCCCCCCAAAAGACCCAAGACCTTTATTGAGTTAGTGTGGGAGGCTTTACAAGATGCCACACTCATCATACTCATCATTTCAGCAGTTATCTCCCTGGGCCTGTCTTTCTACCGACCTCCTGGGAGCGATAATGAATGTGAGTGTCTTCTAACTGCGCAAGATCCCAGGTCAGTCCTAGCATGCAGGCATTTAATGTCAATTATTGATAAACTATCTCCACTTTGTTGGTTGGGTTTTTTTTTTTTCAGTCTTCCCAGAATGATCAGTTGAAGAGTAGGGCTGATTACTCTAAACTACATTTGGACATTTTTGTCTAATACCTGGTGAGGTCCATTTCTACCACAGCAGTCCTCTCTCTGTGTCTTATCCTTTATGCCTAATGGCATATAGAATATTTCCAGTCCCCCAAAGCCTGGTTTCCCAAAGTGTATACCTAAGTGCTTGGCATCACGGGATGTTGCTCAACCTGCTTGGCAGAGATAGTCTGACCCCTTTGGATTCAGGTGGTTATTTAGCTGTGACTTACCTGTTCTTTACATAGACATAAAGACTGAACTACTGAGTCTCCGGCTCCTTTTAGGTTAACCCTGTGGTGGTGCAGGGGATGAGTGGATGCCCAAGACCAGTATTCTCAACAGTGGTGCTTCTTCTGCCTGGAAGTCTGCCTAGTTTCGTCCACCTTGCCCCATCCCACCTCTCCCAGAGAGGGTCAGTGACAGCATTAGTTCTACTTCCCCATGCCAGCAAAACCTTTTAAGTGACCGCTTACCTTTTCCCCTCCCCATGGGGCAGCATGTGGCGAGATCATAATTGTTGGGGATCACAATGAGGAGACAGAGGCCGGCTGGATCGAAGGGGCAGCTATCCTATTGTCGGTGGTCGTGGTGGTGCTGGTGACAGCCTTCAATGACTGGAGCAAAGAGAAGCAGTTCCGGGGCCTACAATCCCGTATTGAGAAGGAACAGAAGTTTGCCATTATCCGCAATGGCCAGATCATCCAATTGCCTGTGATTGATATCGTGGTGGGAGATGTTGCCTACATCCAATATGGTAAGAATCCTATGCCGGCTTTGTGGACAGGCTTCTACTCTCAATAGCCAATACAGATCATTTTTGCGGTTCTTCTCAATTGGAGAGGCAGGTAGAGAGCCTGGGATACTGCTTGGGGAGCTTGTCACAACTGGAGGGTTGGAGCCTGGGGAGAGATATAGGATAGTGCAGAGTGGGTGAAAACCTTGCTTGGGGTGATGAAGCCAGCATGTGGCAGCTTTATACTTTGATTATCTTAATAATTAAAATGTTATTCTTGTAACCTAAGTCCTAGGTTCAGTTGTGCCATTGGTACATTGACAGTACCTTCAAGGACCTTGGTACAAAATCCTCACCCTAGTTATAGTTTTGCTTATTCTTCATCCGCCATTTCTGTGGTGCTCTGTGGTATATGATGGGCTTGCTAATTCTATCCTTGGCCTTACAGTCTGAGGAAGGAAATAAGAACTATTTTTTTTCCTTTTTGTATTTAGAATATTTTTCCATGATTCATGATCCCACCCCCACTCCCGCTTCTTCCTACCCCCTCTTGGAGCTGACAAGCAGTTCAAAACCTAGTTCATTGTTCAAAAGCTAGGAAATAAGCACTATTGAAGGAAACCAGGTCAATTGTGCTCTTTATTGTCAGACTCTAGGCTCACGTTTTGGTGAGTTGTAAGTCCTTAAGGAAAGGAATAGTTTGGAGTTCAGAGCTTAAGGTGCAATTTAATACAACTCTGTTGCCCTTTGGAATAACCAGTATGTTTTTCTGAGTTTCGGGGGAGTCATCAGGAATAGTAATTCCCAGAGCCTTGAAGGTTCTGGGCAGGGACTTTGTCTTTGGTGATTAAGGCTAGACTTTTCCCTAGAAATCCACGCTGCCTGTTTATTCAGAGTGCCTGCTTGTCTAAGGACCTATAGGAAGTCTCCGTGGGAAGAGCACTGGAGTCCCTTCCCACATTCTCTCCTTGTCTCTCACTCTCATTCTACATTCTTTCCTCCTCCTTCCTCCTTTTTTCCCCAGGTGACCTGTTGCCTGCAGATGGAATCCTGATCCAAGGGAACGATCTGAAAACTGATGAAAGTACCCTAACTGGAGAATCTGAACAAGTTAAGAAGTCTATAGAGAATGACCCCATGCTCTTTTCAGGTAAAGCTTTGACTTTTTCCTCTTGTTCCTCTTCTTTCCCAGTCCCTGAGGCCCCAGCATTCTTCCTCATCCCCTTGGTCTAATTGCTATAATAGTGCTGTGTAGATAGCCCAGTAATAAAAGTGAATAACCAACGTTTACATAGAGCTTCCCATATGCCAAGCACCATAATTAAGCACTTTACAATTATTATCTCACTTGATCCTCCCAAGAACTACCCTGGGAAGTAGGTGCTATTATTACTCCCATTATACAGAATTATACAGAAACTGAGGCAGGCAGAAGTTAAGTGACTTGCCTAGGATCACACAGCTAGTAAGTAAGGCTGGATTTGAACTTGGGTCTTCCTAATTTCAGGCCCAGTGCTCTATCCTTTGTGCCTGTGAGCTGCCTCATTTCTCAGTAAGTACTGCAGCTTAGATGGGGTTTCTTTGATTGGGTTAGAAAAGGTGTGCAGAGGTCATGTCATTGCCTCTCTTATCTCCTGCCCTGAGAACTACTCCCTTCTATCTTGTGCTCTTAAAGAATCAGTGCATTCCTTCTGAAGGCAGAGAGGGCTTGGATCCAGAGCCCACCTCTGCTTCTTGCTGCCCAAGTAAACAAAGACAAGTCACAATTTCCCTGCCCTCCAGATCCCTCCTTCCTAAGATGAGGGGGCTGAGCTAGTTCTTCTCTGAGGTCTCTGTTTGCTGCAGTCCCAAGGTGGACAGGAGTACTTTCTGAAGAAATTCCTGTGGCATTCAGAGATGGACGGCGGGACTGGTTTATTCTTGCCCTGCAAAGAAGCTCGTTCCCCACAGCTGGGTCCGATGGGGGTTCCATGCTACACAAAGCAAGGGTGAGGGTTCAGAAAAATACCCCTTTCTCACTCTCTCCAGGAACCCATGTGATGGAAGGGTCTGGCCGGATGCTCGTGACTGCGGTGGGTGTGAATTCACAAACTGGAATCATTTTCACGCTTTTGGGAACATCAGAAAGTGACGATGAGGTGAAGAAAGAAGAAGAAGGTAAGCTGCACCCAGGTCCCGTCCTGTTGCCTCTTCCTCAGTGAGGTGAGTGGAGAGATTGGAAGACTTCAGTTAGTAGATGGCTGGAGTCCAAGGGGCATTCCTGGGATGATGAACCTGTCAAAATAAAGTTGACAGACCATCCAAAACCTTTGCAAAAGCAGAGAAGAATCCATTTTGGCAGAGATAGCTCAGACTCCCTAGGAAACATTCATGAAAGCCAGCTTTCCAGATGAGGTTGGTTTGTGGCCTTGCTTCCTAGACAAGTGGGTGCGGATGTTAACAGGCCTGAAGTCAGCTGGGGGTTCTGGCCTCAGCATGTACTGTCCAGGCTAAGGGAAAATTCAGCGGAAAAAAAACCTGCCTGCATTCAAGAGCCTCAGGCTCTCTCTGGAGAATTCACTTAGTTCTAAAAGAAAAGAAGTGTCAGGGATGGGAAGACAACTCACTTTTTTCTTTTTTAAACCCTTATCTACTGTCTTAGGATCAATTCTAAGTATCTGTTCCAAGGTAAAGGAGCTAGGAAATGGGGGTTCAGTGACTAGGCTAGGAAATATCTGAGGCCAGATTTGAACCCAGGATCTCCCATCTCCAGGTCTGTCCTTTATCACTGAGCCACCTGGCTGTCCCCTAATATGCCTCTTTTAGAAATCTCATTCACACTCAGCCTAGTACACAGAAATGTTTAAGATTATGGGGGGAGAGAGAGGCAGAGACAGAGGCGTCCCAGGCTGGTATGGTATTAGTAGGTCTTGACTTTCATTGCCATTTCTCATCATTTTCAGGCATGAGCCTTTAGAGTCTAGACATTTTGTGAAGGGAAAACAGTAAAATCCTGGGAGTCATTTTCTTGTTCTCTGGGATGTGGCCTCAGAACCCAGTGTGCTTTCTCTTGATGGCTCCTGCAGTCGAGCAAGGAAGCAGGAATTCATGGGCCCAGACTCTACAGGCCTGAGCAAATATTTCTATAATAACCACCAAGCCAGATCATAGAACAGAACCTGATTTAGGGGGACCTCCGAGGTCATTTGGTCCAACTCAGAAATATTTCATGTCTCTGGGTGGAAGGAGGGACTCTCTGCCAGTGCTGCACTTCTATTTCAGGGCCAAGATCACTTCCTGCCAATAGCCCCATTGAATGAAGAGGGACTGACTGAAGTCTGTGCACACGTGAGCACACACAGGAGCCCCATGAAACATGGGTGTATGCAGTGTCTTTCTTTTCCCATGGCCTCCCTGTGCCCCGCCCCGCCCCTCACAATGATAGTCTAGAGAATGATGTTCTTGATGTGCGTCTGGTCCTGGGCAAAGCCTGCTCCTTGTTGACCATCGAATCTCTTAAGGATACTTTTGGCCTCTTGGTGACACAATCGGAGGGTCTCCACCCTCCCCCCACCTTTACTTTTTTCCTTCTTGTTCAAAAAGGTGAAAAAGATTTCCCTGGAAAACACTAAGAAGGTAACCCCCACCCCCACCTCCCACTGCCATTCTCTCACCTCCCTTCACCAGATCTCCAAGGCTATCTATCTACCATTATTCCTTGTCTTGAATCTGGAAGGTGCAGGGACTTCTTCCCTTCCCCAACCTGAGCTAAGGCCATAGCACCCTCTGCTGTCAATTTCAGGAAGCCCAGGACCCAGGTTGCTTCTGGGATCCTGTGGGAAACTGATCTGTCCAACCCAAGAAAATGATCTCTTGGACTCCCCTGGCAGAAACGACCTTTTCCCCGACTTTAATATTGGACTCTCTCTGCTCTACAGCCTAATGTGGTCCATTCCCAGTAGAGGCAGGTCCCCTTATTCCTGCAGGGGGTGTATTTCATTGCATCTTCCTCTTCTCATGGCCTCTCCATCTGTGTTCTCTTCTGATCTGGGCTAGCCTCTCCACTCTTCTTCCTAGGTGGTTTATGGAGAACCCTATCTTGGATTTTTCTCCCCATCTCTCTTGCTTTCTCCTTGCCACAGTTTGCTTTTCTTCTCCTGATCAACAATGTGTCTTTTTCCCATGCTTTCTCTGTTCTGTCTGCATTTGATGGCAGCAGCAGCTTCTCCCAAGGAGCACAATGCACCTTGAGAATGGGAGGGACATGGGGATGGTTCTATAAAAAGATAAGACAGTTTCCAGAAATCTTTTCTTTTCCAGTCTAGATGACTGGATTTCTCAAAGATACACTGTCATACTTGTTAGAGAACCAGGGCTGCTAAAAAAAGAAATGATTACCTGTGTTAAAAAAAAAAAACGAATAAAACAACTTGGTCTGCATTTTTCTGTCTTTTACTCTTTTCCAGTGGAACCCTTACACCAACCTCACAACCCAATACCAACCTTACCAGGGTCTTGGTACCAGGATTCCTTCCCTATCTCCCTTTCCTCCATGAGGGACTTACCCAAGTACTCCCTGTTCTAACTTGCACTGGACCAACTCTATGGTCTTTGTTGCTTTTTTTTTTTAAGATATTATATATATAGGAAAGGAGATGGACATTTCAAAACAAAGAATCTGTATTCAATATCCCTGGCATGTTTGCCTTTTGCCTACTACATCTGCCATATTCCATACTTCCAGAGTTCATCCATCCCAAACCCTGGCTCCTTGGAAGAACAGTTTGCAGTTTTCTTTTGCATAAATACACACACACACACACACACACACACACACACACACACACACACACACACACACAGTAAAATAATGTCCCCATTCTACAATAAGTCTGATTCTAGATGATGCGCTACTGACAGGAGGCTGATAGTAGGGAAAACTTATGTCCTGTCCCTGTGTGGCTCTAAAGGGTTTAATCAGAAGTTCATATGGTCTAAATTCAAACACCCAGCCCTCAGGCAGGCTGGGACCAGATAGTTTAGAGTATTGGTGAAGGTCTCAGAGCTGGTGCTTTCTGTCCAGCACCAACCCTGTGCTTCAAGGAAATAGGTAGAAAAGCATCTTGGTTTCTACCTGCCTAGCTGTCTGTTCCCCTGAGCCTAGGATCACCTCCTGCTTATGTGTGCTTCAGTTGACGAGGGCAGTGATGCTGAAGAAGAAGGAGAAGGCCAAGAAAAGAAGAAGGAGAAGAAGGAAAAGTCAGTACTCCAGAGCAAACTGACACGCTTGGCTATTCAGATTGGGAAAGTTGGTAAGTAAGTTGAGCAAGCTTGGGGACAGCTTGAGAGAAGGAGTGAAAAAATGAAAAGAGTAGGGTATCCCACAAGTTTCTCTTCTATAACTCTTCCCCCAAGATGGAACCTTTACCAATCAAGCTCTAGAGTGCATTGGAGTCCTCAGTGCTTAACCTGAGAACTAAAGAATGTAACTAAAGAATGAAAGAAGGTTAAAGGAGTTCACAGTACTTCAGTCCAAAGAAGGCTGATGGAATCCCTAATTATCTAGCCTCTGCTTCATATTCTCATGTGATAGAGAAGTTACTATGTACCAAAGTAGCCCATTCTGTTCTGGTTTAGTTCTAAGTGTTGGGAAATTTCTCCCATATGATGAACTCAAATCAGATTTAAGCTAACAAGTTTTTTTTTTTTTAAATCTGAGTTATATTATATCAGTACTGTTGTATCCAGCTTATAAATTCCTTGAAGTTCACTTTTTAGTTAGTAAAAACTAATCACATGGCTGAAGAATGAGCAGATTTGGCCCCCTTGGTTATTACATAATCACAAACAGAGGGAGAAAGAGTATTTGGAGAGAGGTTTTTAAAGGATGTTTTACAACTAGGTTGTCTACAATGTAACTCAAGCAAAAGGTTTCTCCATCTGGCTTTCCACCACATTAGGTGATTTTGTGCTGTGGCTTCCCTATATATCAGAAAGAAGGAAATTTCTTCCTTCAAGTCACCCTAGATTTTTTACTTTTTCCTTACACTTTTCTCTCTGCATAAAGGCAGCTTAAATGGCACAGTAGATAGAGCATTAAACTTAAAGTCAGGAACATGAGTTCAAATCCAGCCTCTGACACTACCTAAACAACCCTAGGCTAGTCATTTCAACTCCACCTCAGGTTCTTCAACTGTCAAATGTGAATAATAATAGCACCTACCTCCTAGGGTTGTTGGGAGGATCAAATGAGATAATATTTGTAAAGCACCTAGCACAGTGTCTGGCACATATAATAGGCACTTCAAATACGTTTATTTCCTTCTTTCCCTTCTTCCTTCTCTGATCATACTCCTTTCTCTACCTCATACACTGCAGTCCAGTCAAAGAGTCCACAAAACTTAAGAGATGGTAGGACCTGTATGTACAAAAATATTTAAAGCAGCTCATTTTGGGGGAGCAAAGAACTGGAAAGTAAGAGGATACCCATCAAGTTATAGTATATGATTGCAATGAAATACTGGAGTGGATTGGAATTACTGCTGTAAGAAATGTCGAGCATGAGGATCTCAGAAAAACCTGGAAAGACCTACACAAACTGAAGCCAAGTGAAGTAAGTAGAAGCAAGAGAACATTGTACACAGAAATTCTCAGCAATATGATAATCTAAAACTATCTCAAAGGACTCATGATAAAAAATGCCATCTGCTTCCAAAAAAAAGAATTGATGGAGGATAAATCCAGTTCAAAACAAATCTTAATTTTTTTATTCATATTTCCTTCCACAAAAGGACTTATATGGGAAAATATTTTACATGATTGTACACGTAAACTCTACATCGGATTGTTTACCTTCTTAGTGGGGGAGGAGGGAGAGAGAAGGAAAGAATCCAAGATTCAAAAATATTTTGTTTAAATGCTGGAAATTGTTTTTATATATTATTGAAGGGGAAAAAAGCAAGATGGAAGGAATCTGTACCTTGATACTGACTGTCCCTCATGCTTGGAAAGCACCCCCTCCTCACCTCTACCTCTTAGAATCCTTAGTTTCCATTGAGCATTACTTCATGGACCCCATTCCACATGATATGTTTCCTGTTTCCTCAAACACTAGTATCTTCCTATGAAAATTATATTTATTATTATTGTTAGTAGTAATATTAGCTAGCATTTACCTAATACTTCAAGGTTTACAAGGTGCTTTGCAAGGATCTCATTCAATCCTCAATACAACCCTGGGAGATATGTGCTATTATTATTTGCACAGATGAGTAAACTGAAGAACCAAAAGGTTTAGTGACTTGCCCAAGGTCACACAGCTAGTAAGAAAGGCTGGATTTGAACTGAGGTCTTCCTGACTCCCAATTTAATAAGTGTTTGTTGATTGTTGATTGATTGACGTTAAATATCTAATCCAACCTGTACATGAACAGAATCTCATGTATGACATCCACAAGTGATCCATCAGACTGCCAAAATAACTCATTCTACTTTTGTATAGTTCTAGTTGTTAAAAAGTTGTTCCTTATATTGAGCCGAAATCTGCTTCTCTCTAGCTTCTTCTGCCCTTGGTTCCTACTTCAACTTTCTTGGACCAAATAGAACAAATCAAATCTATCCTTCAAATAATTTTAAGTAACTGATATGTATTCCTCCCCCAACAATCTTTTTTTCTCCATTATTACTTAAACTTATTTCTTCAGCCATTTAAAAAAAAAAAACTTACCTTCCGTCTTGGAGTCAATACTGTGTATTGGCTCCAAGGCAGAAGAGTGATAAGGGCTAGGCAATGGGGGTCAAGTGACTTTCCCAGGGTCACACAGCTGGAAAGTGTCTGAAGTCAGATTTGAACCCAGGACCTCCCATCTCTAGGCTTAGCTCTCAATCCACTGGGCCACCCTGCCACCCCTTCTTCAGCTGGTTTTAAATACCCTCACCAACATAGGTTGTTTGTTTTTTCTTGAACTCCAATGTTTAAGGACTTTTATGTTTAGTCTCATTAAACTTGAACTTATTAGAATCTATGCTGTTATAGTATCTTCTCTACTTTTTGGTGTCTTGATTCCATCATCATGGCTATGTTATCAATCTACTAATGGTTGCTCCCCATTTTATAGTATTCTGTGCAAATATGCCTTAATCTTTACAATGGCCTGAGAGAATTTGCGTCTCACTTTTATTTTTGTATCCACAGTACCTAAGTGCCTTGAAGAATAGGCATCTATTTAATAAATACGTATTGAATGAAATTGTTGGTTTGAACTTCTCATCTCTGTATAGCCTTCATCTTAAGTTTTCTATCTCAGCTTTTATTAAAGACCTGCTCTGGGTGGAGCACTATTTTGCCGGGGATTCAGATTTCATCACTCCTTATGACTTAACATATGTATTAAATATTAGATTATTAGATTCTTTGGCAAGGTGGGGAGAGGGGGAAAGGGAGTTATCAGTCCATAACTCCTTCCTTTAGACCTAAGCATTAGAGTTTCCCTTGCTAATACCACATCCCCTTCGTAAAGATTAAAATTATCTTGAGAGATTGATTTTGGGGTTAAGAATTTCTACTGATCATATCAGGTGTATTGATTAGGCTAGCATCATAATTGATAAAGTGATATAAGTATGGTTCTCTTGTGACAAGAAGGGTCAGGCAGCTTAAATAAATAGATTTTTAGGAGCTCATTATTCAGCCCCTCCCTTGAATATCCCAAAACATCTTTCATTGGTGATGGTTTATTGAGAGATGGTCCATCAACCTACCCATCCATCTCGATAACTATATCATGGAGATCTCTTAGGAAAAGAACCCTTCTTCCCTTTATCAAGCAAATTCTGTTAAAAATAGAAGATATTCCCTGGGATTCTTAAGAAAAGAGAAAATGAATAAAGCAACAGACTGGATATCTCTGACCCAGATCCCAGACCCCAGACCCATGAATACACAGTAATTCTCCCTAATATATAGGAATTAATACAGTATGTGAAAAATAAATTCTCACACCTTATCATGGAATCATGATTATTGATTAAAGGACAATTTAGCATGTACAAAACTTCTCAGAGAAAGATCCTCCTGGCCCATTTAAAACCCCTGCTTAAAATTTCATCCACCTCTAATTCTATATTGATTTTTATCCTTCAATACACAATCCCTATAGGGTAGAGCAGGGCACATAAGCAATTTACAATAGCTGTTGCCTGTCCAGAGGGCAATAATAGAGTTAGATTGGCTCTGTCTGGGCAAGTCAAGTTTGTGACTCATCGACGTAAATAATGGAAGGTCAGAGCTGCTCATTCAGCAACCATTCATAAAATATCTACAGCAATGCTAGCTAGTCCTTGTACTCTATTGTAAAGGATGAGCCACCTTAATGAACAGAAATAAAGGAAATATAGCAGTCATGCAGCAAGAGATCCAATGGAGGGGCTAGGAATGATACCTTGCAAAATGAAGGGAATGAACTTCACACAGTTTTCTTGAGAAGAAAGTTTTGAGCCTCCAAGGTTAGGATCCTTTATTTCCCAGCAGGGAACATGGAGCCCGAGCTAACGTTGCTTGTATTCCCTGGACAGGTCTTTTCATGTCCATAATCACAGTTGCCATATTGATACTGCTCTTCGTAATCGAAACATTCGGGGTGAAAGGTCAGAGTTGGAAGGCAGAATGCACCCCCATCTACATCCAGTACTTTGTCAAATTCTTCATCATTGGGATCACTGTGCTTGTAGTGGCTGTACCAGAAGGGTTACCTTTGGCTGTCACCATCTCACTGGCTTATTCTGTCAAGGTGAAGTGGGATCCTCATGCTTCCTTCCTGGAGAACACTTAGGGGGAAGGGAAGGTTCTAACAGCATGGATCAGCTCATGGAATGGATCATGTTCCCTCATGAAATGTTGAGGTAGAAGAAGCCTTTGACATCCATGCTAGGGAGAGACCCTTGCCCCATTTGGTCAGCATTTAAATTGCCCCAAAAGACTTTGATTTGTAATAGAACCCACAAAATTCATTTTGAATTTGTTTTTTATTGAGGGGAATAAGTTAGTGAATGAGGTGTGGGAGGGATACTAGAAAACCTCTCTCTCCCACATTCTATACTTAGAGCTAAGTCCTACTAGTTCTCACAGTGCTCTTCTTCTGGCAGAAAATGATGAAGGATAATAACCTTGTGCGTCACCTGGATGCCTGTGAAACTATGGGGAATGCAACAGCCATCTGCTCCGACAAGACAGGCACACTGACTTTGAACCGCATGACAGTGGTTCAGGCCTACATAGGGAATGTTTACTACAAGGAAATCCCCACAGCAGAGAACATTGCACCCGCTACCCTGAGCATTCTTGTCAATGGCATCTGCATCAACTCAAACTATACGTCTAAGGTCCTGGTATGTTTTCCCCTGACTCTAGTTCATGAATGCACAAGAGAAGGGAATATCTAAATCCTTGGACAAACCAGGAAGGGGCTATGTTACTTGCCTGAGATCCTATTTCTAGTAAGCAACAGAATCGGAATTCAAACACAGGTCCTCTGATTCCAAATCCAGCATTCTTTCTACTATTCTGTAATTCATCACCCCTGAGCAAAGCTATGTAAAGACTTATGGAATGAGATTAGGAAATGTGGGTGCATGAGAGGAGCCATGCACCCACATTTCCTAATCTCATTTAGGTACCCACTTTAGGTACCCACTAATTCCCTAGCAGAAGCAACTTTGAGGGGGAGAGTTATTTGCATTTATAACAGAAATAGTCTCAATAGCAAAAAAAAAATAGCAATTCCCTTTCACTCATGGCAAGGGGGACAATTTACAGCTTAGGCCACTTCTCTTCTCCCTCCCCATCCTTCACTCCCCTTAAAACAGGTAAAATGTTTCATAGCTGGTCTTGTAGGGAAGTCACAATCACTCCAGACTCCACCGGCTGCCTTTTCTTCCCTCCTTTCTTGGCCTCCTTGGTCTGGGACTTCTCACTTAGCATCCACGTTCTTTCTTTTTCAGCCTCCAGAGAAGGAAGGGGGGCTTCCTCGGCAGGCAGGCAACAAGACAGAGTGTGCCCTGCTGGGCTTTGTCTCGCACCTGAATTTTAACTATGAAACTATAAGGCAAGAGATGCCGGAGGAGAGTATATTCAAAATCTACACCTTCAATTCGGTCCGAAAATCAATGACCACAGTTATCAAGAACCCAAATGGGACTTTTCGATTGTACAGCAAGGGGGCCTCGGAGATCATGCTGCGAAAGTGAGTTGTCCCATAGTTCCCTTTACAAGACCTGTCCTCCTTCCCTCCAGAGAGAGAATTTCATCCTAGCCTCTGGGCAGCTGGAGTCTCCACTCTGATTCTCCATGCCAAGGTGGTGTGTGACCACATTCAAGTCATTGTACCTCTCCCCTTCTGTAAAGTGGAGAGAGTCCTCTCTGCAGTTCCCCTTCCCTCCCACAAGCCCACCTCTCATCCCTATTGGGGCTCAGAAGAAGAAAGATGAGGCAAAAAAAAAAAGAAAGATAGGAACTAGACTGGAGATTCTTCATCTTTTTTTGATATCTGACAAAGTCCATGGACCTCTTTTTGGTAAAAAAAAAAAAATATATATATATATATATATATATATATATATTCTTAAATACATAAAATAAAATGAAGAGGATTCCAAAGGAAATTATTTCTATGGAAAAGGTATCATTTTTTTTCCCAAATCAAGTTTATGGACCACCTGAAATCTCTTGATAGATCATATCTAAGTTAACAAGCCCTGAGCTAGAGGAAAGTAAAGGTTTTAGCATTACCCACCTAAACTTCTTCTAGAAGCCCTTTAGGTTGCCACCTGGTAAGAAAAAATTCTTTTTCCTTTCACTTGATAAGGAAAAAATTTAATCATAGAAGGAAATTCTCCTTGATCCCATTCCCTCTGCAATACAAAGCAGAGAATCTACCCCAAAGAGCACCATTGTTGATAATGTCACCTAGATGGGGACATATCAGGAATGTACTTTTCTGTCCATTCTCCTGCCCCAGGTCAGAGCGTGAACCCTTCCTTCCCAGGAAGGAAAGCAAAGATGTCCACAAGAAAGCACCCCATAATTATGACTTATTTTTGAAAAAAAATTAATTAATTTAGAATATTTCTATGGTTACAAGATTCATGTTCTTTCCCTCCCATTCCCCACCCC
The DNA here is from genome assembly GCF_027887165.1 of Monodelphis domestica. Classification (NCBI taxonomy): domain Eukaryota; kingdom Metazoa; phylum Chordata; class Mammalia; order Didelphimorphia; family Didelphidae; genus Monodelphis; species Monodelphis domestica. Next base: position 106,755,042 of record NC_077228.1, read on the forward strand.
CTCACATAGCCGACATGCAAGTCCACTGGGTTTTACATGTGTACAATGACTCTTTAAAACTGAATTGAAAACAGGTTGTCCAAGACCACTGTGCTTTCCAGTGCATCCAGTGCATTTTTTGATACTAAAAGAGAAGAAAAGAGAACAGATATGTCCAAACCTCCAATAACATAAGAAGCATTTTCTGGGACCTTTTTATTAGGACCTTTTTTCTCTTTGAAAACACTAATTATCTGGCTTAGTTTCTAAAATTGCTCTTGGCCACACCAGTTAATGCTTGGGGGAGAAGAGCCTAGAAGTATTAAAAAATATTGGAGAAAATCATGTTAGAAGGCTTAAAGATCTTGGGATTTGGTATCTATTCAGAGCCAAGCTCTGAAACCTACTACCTGTGTAACACTGGGCAAGTCACTTTTCTCTCTAGGCCTCAGTTTCTTCATCTGTAAAATGGAGTGTTAGCCTAGCCCTTACCACTCTTCTGACTTGGAACCAATATTTAGTATGGATTCTAAGACGGAAGGTAAGGGTTTAGGGTGGGGGGAAAAAAAGGAAGCAAGCAAGCAAACAAACTAAGGTCTCAAAAGAGCAAATACATCCAAAGTAGGTATCTCTAATAGACAGATATAGATGCACACACACACATAGAGGACACTCAACTGTATCTATGCCTTACCCCTACAACCATATGCCCGTAACCCAAAAGTTTACTGCCTGGACAGCTTCTGTCTGGTTAGAGACTATAGAGCAAGCCCTCTTAACCTGGGTCTATGGAGGGCCCTAAGGGGGTCTAAGGATAGATGAACTTGGATGAAAAAATTATCTTTCTTTTCACTATACTCTAACTGAAATTGATCATTTCTTCAATGATTTAGAAACTTGACTCTGAGAGAGGGTCCATAGACTTCCCCAGACTTCCCAAGGGATCTAGTATGCCAAAAAGAAAAAAAAAAAGGAAAAAAAGAACCTAGGAGCAGCTAGGTGGTTCAGTGGATTGAGAGCCAGGCCCAGAGATGGGAGGTCCTGGGTTCAAATCTGGCCTTAGACACTTCCTAGCTGTGTGATCTTGGGCTAGTCATTAAATCTTCATTGCCTAGCCCTTACCACTCTGCTGCATTGGAACCAACACACAGTATTGATTCTAAGGCAGAAGGTTAGGGTTTAAAAAAAAGAAAAAAGTAAAGAACCCCTGCTGCAGAATTCACATAGGGAGTGAACCTCATTGATACAGATGGCCATACTTGAACAGAACAGCGATCTTGGTATAGCTGCTCCCCACTCCATTGCAGATTGAGAACTAACCATCATCAGTCATCATGTCACTAACTTCATTACCTCATAGCCAAACTGCCACTGATAAGTACCTCTAAATTATACTAGGCCAGTATTCTGGTAATGGACACAGTCTCATTTGGGGACTCTTCTCAGTGCCTTTCCAGTTTCATAGGACCTGTCAGAACCTGTGCTCTCATCCTGGCAATGGCTTTGAGAATCTAGGATTCCTTCCAGGTCACAATCAGGACAGAGAAATAAGACTTTTTTAAGGATAATTCACCATAGAACCAGACTTTATGGGATGCTACCACCTGACTCTACTCTTTTCCCAGGTGCAAATATGTCTTGGACAGCCAGGGCATACCCAAGGAGTTCAAACCCAAAGATCGTGATGATCTGACAAGCAGTGTGATTGAGCAAATGGCCAACGAGGCACTTCGGACCATCTGTCTTGCTTATCGAGACTTGAAAAGTGAGATTGACTGGGATAATGAAGTTGATGTCCTCTCTGACATGACTTTCATCTGTTTGGTTGGCATCGAAGACCCTGTGCGCCCAGAGGTAAGGCCTGTGCCCTAGCTGAGGGAGAGGGTCTATGGGAGTCTTGCTATTCACCTTTCTGTTTAGTGTGACCTAGTGACAAAAGTCCCAGTCTCAATGACCTAGATTCTAGCTCAATTTTTCACCATGCGACCTTGAGCAAAATAGCCATTTCCATCTCTTTTTGGTCTTCTTTTCCCCCTCCTTCAAGAGAAGGTAATCTTACATTCCACTCTCTCCTCATAGAAAGTAGTAGCCAATGCTGAGCATTCTATATGGTTCATGTCAGTGTAATGAAAAATAGACTAAGCTGGATTGGGCTCTAGTCTCACTCCCACCCTGTCCACCCTAAATTTTCAGTAGACTTTCACTTAGGTATCTAAACAGAAAATAGCAAGAAGTTTGAATCAAGACATGAATTCAAATCCAGCCTCAGAAATGTATGTGTGTGTGACCCTACACAAGCCACTTCACCTCTGTCAGCCTCAGTTTTCTCATCTGTAAAATGGGGATAATAATAGCACTCAACCTCCCAGGGTTGTTATATGAAGCAAAAGAAATAATATAAAGTGCTTTGAAAACCATAGAACATAAATGCTAGTCATCAATTTTGTTGTTGATATTATTATTTATCACACACAAGATTAGCTATAGATCTGTCTTATGATATTGGATGAGCTGAGGGAAGCTGGTACTAAGGAGTTGTGAGAAGAATTAAGTTTACACTGAACATCCTGGCTAAGAAGCGATGTGGAAGAAATAACTTCCAGGCAAGAAAGGGGATGTCAGGCTAGGTCCAGGGCATTTTCCAAGTTAACCCCCTTTCTTCATGTGGCCGTCTTTACATGAGTCTTTTCTCCCAATGATGCCCCTGACCCAAAGTAGTCAACTTCACTGGGTGTGTCCACGCTCATTTTCTTTATCTTCCCTCCTCTCCCCCATATATTTCCGTAGGTGCCTGATGCCATCAATCAGTGCAAACAAGCTGGAATCACTGTCCGAATGGTGACAGGAGACAACCTCAATACAGCCCGAGCTATTGCTATCAAATGCGGCATCCTGACTCCTGGTGATGACTTCCTGTGCTTACAGGGCAAAGAGTTCAACCAGATGATCCGCAATGAGAAGGGTGAGGTGGGTGCTCGGACCCCAGAACATCTGGGATTTGTGACTGGAGGCCAGAGTAAAGAGGAAGAGAGATAAGCCTCTGCATAACTTTTTCACAGATTGGAGAGGACAATCAGGTTGATTCTTCAATTGCTTTTGAAAGCCAGAATACCCTGGTTCAAAGGACTATGGGTTCCAAGAGGGTATTAGAAGTCTTGGGTTCCAGCCAGGGATAGACTTGAGTGTTGTGTGGTTAAGGGTTTGTTTTGTTTTGTTTTTTTGGATGGGGAGAGGCTTTTTTTCATCCTTGATTGACCTATTGGGGGTTGGGATTATTCACTGTTGACAGGTGGACCAGGATCTGCTAGACAAGGTATGGCCAACACTTCGAGTGCTGGCTAGATCATCCCCTGCTGATAAGTACATACTTGTGAAAGGTGAGACCTCCTGATTCCGGCTTAAGTAAGTCAAAGCTTGACAGGTATGGGCTGTGCAGTAGGAATAGACAGACCTCTGTCCCAAGCATCATTCAGTGGCAGATTCCTTTGCTAAGGAGAGAATCAACAAGAAAAAAGACATAGCCTCTGCCTCTGGGAAACTCTTAGACTGCTAGGGAATGTGTAGGCTTCAAACAAGGGAAAATTAATGGCAAAATGTTATGTTTTAGAGCCCCATCAGTTTTTCCATCCTGAAGGTTACCCCAACAATTCTAGTCAGAATGTGGCCACAGAATAGCCCAAGGCATGTAAGGTGAATGGGGAAGAAAGGGGCAAGAGGGTTAATAAAAGGGGAGTGAGATGAGATACCCCCAGAATCTTGGCAGATGGGGGTAGGCAGAATACCTGAGACCATTGCACTTAGCACATGTGTGTTACAGGCATCATTGAGAGTACTATTGGGAGCCAACGGCAGGTGGTGGCTGTTACGGGGGATGGTACCAATGATGGACCAGCCTTGAAGAAAGCAGATGTCGGCTTTGCCATGGTAACCAGTTTTTTCCCTTTGGTTCAAACTATGTTCTCCAAACTGGAAACCAACTCAGGTTTCTGGTGCCTTTGTCACTTCGTCTCCCTTCATTCCCACCCTTTGCTTGTGATTAACACTGTCTTTCCCGCTACCATAAGCTGTGTCAGTGGGTGGAGGGGGGGGGGGGGGGGATGTGGAGTGGAGGAAACCGGAGGGTAATTCAGAAAGATCAGCTTCTATTGAAACAAAATCAATGATTTCCACTTGTAATCATTTAGGACCAAGTGCTGCTATGCATATATGATCACATAGTATATGGGTTCATCCATCCCACACATTTATGAATCTGTGCATGCCTGACTCTAGCTGGCCATTATGGAAAATACCAAGTAGAAGAGAGAGTCTGTTCTTAGGAACTTGCATTCTAATTGGGAAAATAAAGGCACGTAGATGAGAAGACTGCTAGCAGTACAAGGAATTAAGCCTCCAAAGAGTAGAGGCAAGAAGTAGGGAAATGGGTCAAATATGTAGGAAAGTGTCTTAGTGGATCAGGGCCTTCAGAATCAGTAGATGTGGTGGAAGGGAAGATAAAGTAATAACTGATGGGATCAAAAGCATGATCATGGGAGCATATTTGGGAGACTAGTCTACTTTAGTGGGAAGGGTGTTAAGAATAGTGAGAGATTAGGTTACCAACTCTAGTCACATTATAAAGGATCTTAATGTTAGGCGTAAGAATTTGAGTTTCAAGCTTCATGGGACATTCACTTTCCATATATCACTCCCCTGTTCAGAACTCTCCATTGTCTCTCTCTAGCCTCTAGAATAAATTGGAAGTAGCATCAACCTGAAAGAAAAAGGAAGGTTGGGTTGGGGGAGGGGGAATACTAAACTATACATAAAGATCTCTGTGGACTACACACTGACTTAAAAACCAGATATTAACATCTATATTGTTTTTTTATTTTATTTTTATTTCCCATTATTTTATGCAATAACCATATTGGACTACTCAATAAACTGTCCCCTGATTCAGTATTTACATAAGCTTTTCCCTCTCCCAGGAATATTCCCCCTTTCAGAATCTTGCTAGTCCTTCTAATAACTTTTCCCGATTCTCACCTCCTCCTTTCTGAACCTCCTCCACCCCATTGAGTGTTCTCTCCCTCTTCAAAATGTTCCTAAAGCAATCTGAAATCTGCCCTTTGTCCCCATGACTCCCTACCTAGTATTTTGTATGCCTTGTGCTCTTCATGCTTCAGAGACTATGAACTCCTTGAAGGAAAGAGCTATTTAATTTTTGTATCTCATAACCTGATGTGTGTTGAATGAAATTAGTTACTTATTTTATCCACTCTTCAGACCTTGATTTTTTTTTCCCTTGTGGAGAATGCACAGCACTTTTTTCTTCCTTTCCATTAGAATGGAAGCTCATTGTGAGTAGGGATTGTTTCATTTGTTGTATTATCCTCAGTACCTGGCATAGTAAGAACTTAATAAATGCTCACCAATCTATTGGCTGATGTCTCCCAGAATGAAAGAATTGGGAGCTTTTTGAAGAGTGTCCTTGTCCTGGTTCAGTGACTACTATGTAGGTGCCCATAGTGCCCTCTGTTGTCAATACCTCATTCAGTAACCTCTTAAAGGTCAGAAGAGTTTCGTGGGATCATAGATTTGGTGTGGAAAGTGATCCTAAAGAGATAATTTAAAGATCATAAAGTCCAATCCCCTCATTTTACAAATGAGGAAACTGAAACCCAGAGAGATGATGTGACAAAGTCATTACAGCAAATAAGAATCTACTGGGATTTGAACCTAGGTCCTTCAAATTGAATGTTCTTTGTACTATGTTGCATTACCTCAGATCCACTGGACTGAGTCTGTTGATTCACAAAATTAGAGAATAAGAGCTAGATTCAACACCAACATTTTACATATGAGGAAAGTAGGACCCAGAATGATGATGACTTGTCTAAAGTCACACTGTTGACCTAGTAGCTAAAGCTAGGTCTGAGGGCCTTGGGCTAGGTGATTGTGTTTCATTTCCTCACTGTGGTCCTTTTCTTCCATCTCTCCTCTTCTCCTACAGGGCATTGCAGGCACAGACGTGGCCAAGGAGGCCTCAGACATCATCCTAACAGATGACAACTTTACCAGCATTGTTAAGGCAGTGATGTGGGGTCGAAATGTCTATGATAGCATTTCCAAGTTTCTACAGTTCCAGCTCACTGTCAATGTGGTGGCTGTGATTGTTGCCTTCACTGGGGCCTGTTTCACCCAGGTGCAGTGAGGGAGCCCAGGCCAGGGGGATGACTCAAAAATGGGAAATGGCAAGCTGTTAGGTAGATTAGAAGTCAACAAGTCACAAGTCACATCTGCTGTCCTTCAGGTGTCTTTGGGAAGAGCACCAGTAATTGTAAACATGAGCTATGGCCTATAAAGCACTTTGCTCCTACCAGTGCAGTGAAGGCATATAATGAAAGCTGTTAGGAGAATATCAATTCCATCTTAAGTAGAAGGCAAACTGAATTTTGGCCAAGTTATAAATGACTTGCCCAGGGTCACTAGCTAGTAAGTGTTGGGGCTAGAGCTTGGTTCCAGGTCCTCTCCTGCCAAAGTCTATTGCTGCTTCTTCTTTTTTAAACCCATGTCTTCTGTCAGTATCAGCTCTAAGGCAGAAGAGGGGCAAGGGCTAGACAGTTGGAGTTAAGTGACTTGCCCAGGATCACACAACTAGGATGTATCCGAGTCCAGATTTGAACTTAGGTCCTCAGAATTTTATGACTGGCTTTCTATCCACTGGACCACCTAGCTGCCCTCAGTGTTTGTTCTATGTAAGAGTGAAGGATTAGAAGGAAAAATTGGGTTGAAGAATGGGAAGGGTTTCTCGAAAAAGAAAAATCCCTCTTCTTCCCTGCCAGGATTCCCCACTGAAAGCTGTGCAGATGTTGTGGGTGAACCTGATTATGGATACTTTTGCTTCCTTGGCCCTGGCTACTGAACCACCCACAGAGCAATTGCTGAAAAGACGACCCTATGGTCGTAATAAGCCACTGATCTCCAAAACGATGATGAAAAATATTCTGGGCCACGCCGTCTACCAGCTTATCATCATCTTTACCCTTCTCTTTGCTGGTGAGCCAGGGCAGAGGTGAAGAAAGAAGATGGCAGAGAGCAAGATTTTTGGGGGGAGTGGGCAAGGTGTTTTGTTTTTTGAGGATTGGGATCCGGTGTTTGGAGGGTTTCACCTAACCCAGCCTCTAAACTTATCCTGTCTTCCCTACCTAGGTGAAAAGATATTTGACGTGGACAGTGGGAGGCAAGCCCCCTTGAATGCCCCACCATCCCAACACTATACCATTGTATTCAATGTCTTCGTGTTAATGCAGCTCTTCAATGAAATCAATGCCCGAAAAATCCATGGTGAGAGGAATGTCTTTGAAGGCATACACCGTAATGTCATCTTCTGTACAGTGCTGGTGGGCACATTTATCACCCAGGTAAGACCAAGGCCGGATAGGCAAGGTCCTGGGGAGAGAGCTGGAAGGGCAAGAGACTACCCTCAGTGGTGAGGGGACGAAGCTGGGAGTTTAGATATCATTTATCTGGGACTCCATATCCTGGGCAGGTCTAATACAGGATGTGTTCAGTGACTAATGGCACTTAAGCTTAGGGTTAAAAACTGTAGATTTCCTTACTGTTGATCTAACATAGTGGAAATGGAAAATTGCCTTGCAAGTAAGTACAGGAAGCAATAATGCAATGAGTTATCAGAGCAATGGGAATCTCCCACCATCATCAGAATACTTATTTAGAGAAGAAGTGGGAGTCCCTAAGGAAGAGATAGGTATGGAAAGAACATCATAGGTTGGAGAACTGTGCCTGACTTTGATAACACCAATGCCAGACTTTCCTCTTGAATCCCATCTTTAACTGGAAATAAAAAGGCAGCCTACCTCTCTCTATTTAGCCCATGTAAGTGACATGGCTTTCTAGGTCCTGATTCTCCTTATGCCTGTGGAGTTGAACTGGTTGAGAAGGGTTAGGGTGAATATGACTCCCACAAGAAGCCTTTCTGCACAGTACTCAGAGCAAAGGGAAGTCATTCTATTAACTCTGGCATCTCCATAACACCATGTGACTAACTTCTGACCACTGCTAGACCTATCCTCATTCCTGTGTGTTTGTATTGTCCTGCCTTTCTTCCATTAAATCTGAAATTCCACAAAGGTAAAGTTCTCTCTCTCTCTCTCTCTCTCTCTCTCTCTCTCTCTCTCTCTCTTTTGGTCCAACTGCTCTGCTTTGTGTACTTGTTATAAGGTGTTTGGTTGATTTGTTTGTGGTAGACGTGGAGGAAAAGCCAGATAGTGTTGATTGTAAGAACTGAGCTCCTAAGTTTTAGGCTTGGAAGGCACTAACTGGAAGGTCAGCTAATACAACCACTCCCTCCATTTTATAGATGAGGAAAGTGAAGCAGAGACAGGGTAATGTCAGATAGAATATTAGACTTAAAGCCAAAAAGGCTCACTCTGTGCTCAGATCCCTTTTCATTCTAAAGCTATGATTCTGTTCATCTTATGAAACCTATAGAATGGTGACTTACCTCAGATCACACAAGTAGTGAGCAGCTGAGCTGGGATTTGAACTCAGATCTTCTAACTGCAAGCCCATGCCTTTTTAACAATGCTAGGACTGACTTTAGGGCAAATGGACTATGGTCAAGCTCTGCCTAGGTGCCCCTAGCCAGCAGGTTACTTTCTGAGCTGCATTACTCATCTGTCAAAATAAAGCATTTGGACTGATTTCATTTTTTGAAACTGCCTGTGCTTATTAGCTATGGCATCACAAGCAAATCAGTTCACCTCTCTTAAGACTCAGCGTTCTCATCTCTAAAATGAGGAAAGTAGTTTCATGACGTACCTTCTCCTGGTTGTTTTGAGGAAAGAATGAAGACCCTGTTTAAGTGAGAGCACCATTACTGAGCCACTCATCTCATCTCTGCTCTGATGATGGCTCTTTTTCCTTCACAGATCATAATAGTGGAATGGGGGGGCAAACCCTTCAGCTGCACAACACTTGATTTGCACCAGTGGCTTTGGTGTCTTTTCATTGGGATATCAGAGCTGCTCTGGGGCCAGGTGAGTCACTTCTTCCCTACATAATCCTAATTCTCCGCTTGTATCTTGGGAGGGCCCTGACCATTTTAGCACTTCAGATGCTAATCAACATGTGTTAAAAGTTTTATTAAGCGCTTTCTCTGTACTTAGTGAAAAGTGCTGGGGATGAAAAGAAAGGAAAAGACATGTTCACTGCCCTCCAGGAGCTCACAGGCATCTCACTCTCTCTGGTGCCATTAGATTATAAATTTGCTACCTGCCATGCCTTGACCTCCACTAGAACATTTGAAGGAAAGGTCATTTTATTATATTCTTAGAAAACAACTATTTTTTTTTGGTGTCTGACTGAAATAGCTTTAATAAGGGATAAAGTGTTACAGGCCTTTCACTAGGATCAGTGAAAAATATTTTGTTGATTATTTCAAATTCACCATTTCTGTAATCTCATATGGTGGTTTAGTAACAACTCTTAAAGGATTACCATAACTTTCATGCAATTTAAACTGGATTTTCTTCACATATACTGACTGACATATCCTCCTTCCTATATGGCTTTACATAGACCATCATCTCATGAGTATGACCGGCCATCATCTTCTCTCTTCTTTCCAAAATAACGAGCAACATTACCATAAACTATAGGTTTAACTATAGTAACCCCCTTCACTCGCCCGCCGGAGTCGGGCCCAAATTCCGCCATTCTCTTGAAAATATTGCACCCGGGGAGAAGCCGCCGCCGCCACTGCCAGCACCGCCCGCCGGGGAGAGAGGGCCCGGGCCCCTCAGCGGCGTCCAGCGCTCCTCCCGCTCGGGCCTCGCCGCCTGTGTGCTCCGAGAAGAGGCGAACCACCGGGGCCCGTGGGAGCCCGCCTGCCCCGCTGGGCAGCTTCCGCGAGGCCCATCCAGCCCCGCGAGACCGGGAGGAAGTCGGGGAGAGGGAGGGGGGAGGAGGGAGTGAACGAAGGGAGCTACGCGTTCCGAATACAACTATTTTTTGAAGAATGTGTGTTTGTATATATATTTCTGTGTGTGTAAAGAGGGAGGGAGAGGGAGGGAGAGAGATGGAGTGAGAGATGGAGTGAGAGAGAGAGTGAGAGATGGAGGGAGAGAGAGAGAGAGAGATGGAGAGAGAGATGGAGAGAGAGAGAAAGAGAGAGAAAAATGGAGAGAGGGAGGGAGAGAGGGAGGGACAAGGAGGAAGGGAGAGGGAGGGAGAATGGGAGAGTGGGAGGGATGGAGGAAGAGGGAGGGAAGAAGGGAGAGAAAGGGAGGGGGGAGGAAGGAAGAGAGAAGGAGGGAAGGAGAAAGGGAGAAAGTCAGACACAGAGATTCATTTTGATAGAATGTATCCCTAACTGTATCTATACTGTTTGTTAGGGTTTTATTTAAAATGAAATCCAGCACTGCAGATCAAAGCATTCCACTTTATTTCCTTCATTAGTTGTTTTTTTTAATGTATATGTGATGTTTCTTCTGTCATGGCATAAGGAATATGAAAATATATATTGCATGAATGCACTGGTATAGTCTGTATCAGACTATTTACTGCCTCAGGAGGGAGGGAGGAAATCTGAATCATAAAATATCAGAAAATAATTGTCAAAAAATGTTTCAACATGTAATGGGGGGGAGGGAAGAAGAAGAAAAAAAATGAAGTCCAGTGGTTCAGCAAAAAGAATGCTAAATCTGGAGTCAAAGAGCCTAATTTCATATCTTAACTCTGACACTACCCTCATGACTTTGGGCCATTCCCCTCCCCCTCTCTACACTCACTGAGGACATTCCTCACTTCACCTGCCCCTCCACTCAGCAGCCCTATGGGAACACTCCCTCCCTCCCCTGTGTAGGGTAAGGGGGTGGGAAGTGGGCAGGGCAAGCCCAATACTGGTGAGGGCGGGCACAGCATGACATCTGGGGGGGAAGGGGGCACTTGGGTAAGGGGACAGGGTCTAACACTCCATCTCTAAAAGGTTTCCCATCACTGCACTAGACTGTAGACTTTACTTACTTAGCCTCTTTCCCCACCCACCTGGAGGTCCCTTGTTCTGGGCCATGGAAGGTGAGTCCACACTCAATATATCAGCTCTCTACTATGGTTCCAACTACCACTGGATATGCTACAGGTTTCTCAAATAGAATATGATTAAAACAGAAAATTCTTTACCTTCTTCCTCATTTCCCAGTTGTCCCTCACCCAAACATATGACCTCAAAGTCAGCCTCAACCCTTCTCTCTCCCTCACTTCTCATCCAATCCTTCACTAAGTGTTGACACTTCTATCTTCACAACATCTCATGTTCATCCCCTTCTCTCCACTTCATCTCTTAGTTCAAGCTCTCATTTCTTGCCTGGATTATTTTATTAGCCTCCTAATCAGTCGAGTTTGTCCTAAATTTTTGGTCTGAATCCAGGACTGATAGTGACATTGGAAGGAGTTTGAAGTGGGAAACTAGCTACAGCAAAGAACAGAAAAGGAAAAGAGATTAAGCTGAGGTAGGCAGAAAAACAGTGAGCACGTTCACCAGAGCAAGATTCAGGAAAGAAGATGGAAGAGGGACCTCTGGACTCATTGGTGCCCTACAGGGGCCCAGGAGAGGAGGAGGTACTTGATAGGGAAGCAATTGATCAAATTTGTAGCCAGATCCATGCAAGGCTTAAGTTTAGAATGTAGTCAGTTAGAAATTAGTGAACTATAGATTTGTATCTATGTACCAACAAAATCTTGACTACTTCAAATGTTACTATGGATTAGGTAGTTTTATAAACTTCAAGAACCAAATAAAGGAAGAACATTTATTTACCTTTCCACAGAAACCTATTAAGTAATGAATTGTAATGGTAAATATTCCTCTTTTCTACAAAGTACCTTATTCCAGGGGCATCTCTGTGCAGCATCAGCCTCAACAATTATTTAATGGAGGGAATTTTGATCACTCATGATGTCAGTGAAAACTTTATTTTCTTGTCAATAGCATGGCCACTCCAGGAACATTTTTGAATCCACTTATTTACACAAAATAATAATTAAACCTTATGCCTTGTTTCCCTGCCTTCCTAGGCTCCATTTTCCAATTTATCTGGAACCTGAGCTTTGCCTAACTTAAGAGATTTTACCTCTCTTTTTCCTCTCCATCCCTACAGATAATCAACACAATACCCACTAAAAAGCTGTTTTTCTTGAGGGAGGTTGGGTATGGCCACTCCAGAAATAAAATCCACAAGTTAAATATGGGTTTCAGTACTACCGAAACTGACCACACAGAAATGGAGCTGCGCCATGGACAGGTCCTTTGGTTCAGAGGCCTCAATCGCATCCAGACTCAGGTACAATGTTGGGGACCTAGGCTCATTGCTGATCTGGAAGAAATCTTTTCCAGATCAGAGGTGGAAGTGAGGGTGAAAGGAGGAAGGTAGCAATTAAGCTGAAACCTCTACATTCCCTGTCCACTCTAATCCCTATCCTCAAAAGGCTCACTGCTAATAGTATCTAGGATATAAATTCACTTTCCACTTGGCAGGAAAGGTGTCTAGGGTTGGACCATGTAAACATTGCTAGTTTTTTTTTTTTTTTACTTGCAAAGTAGCCCCAGGATGGGCAGTATTCATCTGCCTCCAGAAAAGATCTTGCAGTTAGTGTTTCCATGATGACAAGATCCCTATCAGATCCTTATTGAATCACCTCCTCTAAATCACTGAGGCTCTTTTTCCTATGACTCTATGGCCAGGGGAAAAGACAAACAGCAGAAAGCATCCTCTTTTCCCTCACTTTTAATGCTGTAGTGTGATGTGTAAGTAAAGAGAGCTGCTTCTTCATGCCTGTTTCTTTACAGGATCCAAACTTGCTTTGAGCAAGGGAAGAAGCCATACTTCCTTCAGCCCTCTATCTCCCTGCCCTTATTCCATACTCAGTTTCTTCCCTCTACCTAACAGGGGCATCATCTAGGAGTTCTCTAGCTACTTTCCTGTCTTCATTGATCCAGTTCTAGGAACTATCAATGCCCATTAAAGTCCCTAAAGTGGCCTCTCCAATTTCCAAATCAACTCATGAGACCCAAGCAGTCTTATAGCTTAGAAATGCCTTAGTCTGCCTTACTCACAGAACATAAAACAACAAAAATGATTTCAGTGTTTGTAAGTATGCTTGGTAAAGGAGATCACTTTTCCCATGGGCAAAGATTTGCTCTCCAGGCTAGTGATAGAACTGGCTTTTATAAAACCGGAAGGTCCCTTTCCTTCCTTGAGTCTTTAGAGTCTGATATGTTATAATTAAAATAGTTAAAGCCATAAACTGTAAGAATTAAAATAGTGTATGGCATAAATTGTAATAATTAAAATGGTTGATGTTGTAAACTGTTATATTTAAAAGAGTGGATGCCTAAACTGTAGTGAATTAAAATGGTGAAAGATATAAATTATGATAGATATAAGAGAGGGTGAGTAAATTTGACCACAGAAAATATGTTTCACTACAGTGTCTTGGTTTTTAAATCAAATATAAGGTGGTCGCCAGGGAATATATTCCCAATCATGAATATGCCCAAGTCAACTGAGTTTTATAGAGAATTTAATTAATAATACAATGAGTAATCAAAGAAAGAGAGAAAGAGTAAGAAAGGAATAAGTATGAAGGGCCTTAAGCCAACATGGCCTAGACCTGAGTCTTAAGAGAGAGAGATCAGTCAGTCAGTCTTTTATCACTCACCACAAGGTTTGTCTTAAGCAAGGATGTCTGGGGAACAGAGTCTCCTCAGAGGGAGTTCCAGCCAGAGTCAGCCTCCCAAGGGACTTCTTCTCAAGAGATCTTCAAAGGGCCTCCTCCAAAAGGATCTATCTCCAAGGCCTCCAAGCCTCCAAGGATCTCCAAGCCTCTCTTGCTCAAGAGATACCTTTTCTTATATAGGGTTTTTTTCCTATGTCACTTCCCCTAAGTTCTTCCATCTACCAATCACCGTAGATGTTTCCTAAAGGACAGACTGAATTCTGAATTCCTGCTAAGTCGACTAATCTCCTCAGGAAGTCTGAACCAGAGAAAACACAGCTGAGTCAACTGATCTCATTAAGAGAAAACCTGCCTGACCTTTATAGGTACCTAGCATCCCATTGTATCAATTCTAAAAAACAGGCATGGCTCAAAGAACTCCTTGCCTTATTATAAGCATGGGTCCAAGTACTTTCATTGTTTAGCAAGTTTTCTCCCCTAAAGCAGTCTTAAGTACGGGTGGAGTAGAGGTCCTCCCATAGCAAGGAGTTTTCTCCCTTAAAGCATTCTTAAGTACGTACGGGTGGAGTAGAGGTCCTCCCATAGCAAAGAGTTTTCACATCAAAATGGGGAATGTTCCCAGTCTAATGGGGAAATTTTTAACATTCACAAGTCTGAGAAATTTCAAGGTTTACAGATAGCCAAAATCTTTGAGTTCCCCCTCCTCCTGAAGTATTCAGTATTTTCTTTAAGGTCTGCTCTTTTCAAAATAATGTGTTTTTGCTCTTCTTCCCTTTGGGGTCTCCTCTCCTCTTAGCCAGATTCTCCTGTTGCAGTATCTCTTGGTTCCTGTCAATTTTTCTTTTTGGGGGGCCTGAAGTTTCCAGGTTTTTCTCTCAACCCTTAATCTCCAACCTACTTCACACCAAGCTACAATTTATGCTTTTCTGTGTGTTTGGTACAGCCCATACTTCTGACTGGTTTTCCTGCCATGCTTTGAGGGGGATGGGTGACGAGACAGTTTCTGCCTATATAAATATAAATTAGTTGAACTCAGAACCTGGAAGCTCTGGGTTCTCTTAATTCTGTCACCAGCAAAGATTCAGGCCAAAATCCCTGTAGATCTCCCATCCATCCTGTTTTACACCTTAGAGGCTGTCCAGCTCACTGATCTGTTGGGATATGACAACATTGTGTACTGAGCTTTCTGAGCAGAGTGGTTAGAACAGATCTACCTTTGTTCATGATAGTTAAAAGTTCCTTAGAAGTGTAGCAATGCAAACCCTTTCTTGGTACCACCTCTTCTAGCTTTACTGTTATTGTTATTTACTTGTTTCAGTCATGCCTAATTCTTTGTAACCACATTCGGGATACTGTAATGATTCTTCATTTCCTTCTCCAGCTCATTTTACAGATAAGGAAACTAAGGCAAGCAGAGTTGAGTGACTTACCCAGGGTCACAGAGCTAGTATACCTGACACCATATTTGAACTCAAAAAGATGAGTCTTCCTGACGCCAAACCCTGTACTTAATCCATTGTGCCACTTAGGTAGCTTCATTAGGGTATTGTCAGTGGCAACATTTGGTTGAAACAGGTAGAGGTAGAGGTAGGAGACAGTTATTAAAACAATCCTAATTTTAGTCTGGATTCCCACATTCTCTGAATCTAGGTTATCCCAACCATTCATATGATTATCAAATAACTACAACCATTGGAAGGCAGAACCATTTAGCACTAAGGGACAGAACCTCAGACAATCGTATTTAGAGTCAGGGAGGCAGCTGAGCTTCAGCTATATTGAGAGACTAAGCCTCTACTTTATGGGAGCCATATGGAGTAATACCTTCAAGCATCCTGCTTTGGACATACTGTCACAGCCGGGAAATGGTATTAGCTACAGGGAAAATCCCTGAACACCCTACTCCCATATGACAGGGAAGGAACATTTGTCCTTGCAAAGGGGAATTAGGCTCCTGATGTTATCAAGAGAAAGTATATAAGCTAGGTAGAGTACAGAAGGGATGATGTTTCAACCCATACTGTGTTCTGAATTCAGAAACCTATTTGGAGCACTCCAAGTCTTCTCAAACAACCTCCTAAATAAAAATGATAAATTGACCAAAAGCACAGTCAGTCCCTTTGCTTTCCCAATTTCCCCCTCCCCTGGGGAATGTCACGGAGAGTAAAATAAATGAAACCAGACCTTCTTCTAATCATTTGGTAGATGAACCTGGGGAAGGAAGTAAATTGAGTATTTTTAAGGTTGTTCTACAGAGTGTAAATCTTGTATGATATATATATATATATATATATATATATATATATATATATACACACACACACAAGTAAATATTTTAGGAGTTGGAGAATAGTGCTTTTCCACAACTCTGGTGTTTGGTTATTACCTGTACCCAACAAAAGCATGGGTTTAGGGTGTTGGTGGGACCAAACAAAAGGGAAATAAATCCTGCCTATTGCTAGTGTGTGGTGCCAGGAGGGCAAAAGAACAGATAATATTAATGTCTTCTGCCTCTAAGAGACAGAGCAATTTGGAAATCAAAGAGTCTACTTCCATAGGGCCAGAATAGCAGCTGTTCATGACCATCCCTGCCACCTCTAACACCTCTTCTTCTCTTTTCTCAAGCTAACTTCCAAGTTATACCTAGCAACTTCTGGTCATGAGGATCCTTAGAGTGCAAGCCCAACTGTGGTATGGCCTGGCTCTTGTTCTGTGCTGGAGCTATTTGTGCCTCCTTCTAAATTTAGGTTCAAAAATGACTGACTGGGAGAAGAAAGTACTATGCCAGGGGATGGGCCCAACAATGGAGAAGTAGAATAATGTTGCAATTTGCACTGGTTTTGAATCCTAACCCTCTGTACTTTTGTGGGTCTCAGTTTCCTTATCTGTAAAATTGGGGGACTAGATAAGCCCCAAGTCAATGCTCCTATGATCAATGTATTGATGAGAGGTCTTTCCACCAGGGCCACCTATATGCCTACTGGAGATAAAACTCTCTTTTGTTTTCCTCCAGTTTATTAGTTCTCTCACTGGTAAATCTGTAAAGATAAGCATTGTTTTGTTTCTGTTGGAGCAGAACTCAGCAGAACCTATCCTTAAGTTGTGTTCTGAAGTTGTGCCCTAATTTTGAGCATTTGGGTTACAGAGATCTATATCACCATTTTCTATATAGGCTTTCCCTGTTTCCTTCCCACACCTTCCTCTGCCCCCCAACTTCTTTGGAGGTAACTCAAAGGAGGTCTCATTCCTCTGAAGAGAAGAGTAAACAAAGGAAGCCTGCTATATCTTTACCTCAGCCTAAAGAGAGGGGAAAATGGAACTTTAATATGGTTTTTAGACTTGATGGCGAACGATATTATATAATAATCCCCAATTCCCTTTCTTCCTTATGACAGTTCTGTGTCAGTGAGGGCCCCACTTTCTGCCTCCTGACTCCTTTCTCTTCTCTTTTCCCCCCTTGTTCTCTTTCTGATTCCTCTAACTTCATGTCCTCTCCTTCCCCTTCTCCCTGACCCAGAAGCCAAGCCATCTCACTCTCTGGTTCTTTGCAGATCGAGGTAGTTCAGAGATTCCAACTGGCAATCACCTCTTATCCAGAAATACTGAGGAAGAACTTGAGATCTGATTCTACTCTAACAATTCCAAGCCTTTCTGCAAACATATCTACTTTTTCTGAGTCTTCTTCAGGCTGTGAGTAATATAGTCTCTTATAATGCATGATTTGCTAAAATGACCACAACAAAACACAAAGTGTCCACTTTAACTACGTTCAGTTCTCTCTTCCTTTTGGTTTTTCTTTTGATTTTTAAACCTGAGAGAGGGAAGGGGGGAAAAAAACACCCCACACCCCCATCCAGAAACCAACCAAATTAGGTTTGAATTTTATGTTTTTACTTTTAAAAAGCTGTTGCAAGGGGAAGCTAAGTAGGTGGCTAACTGGATAGAGAGCTAGACCTAGAGACAAGAGGCCTTGGGTTCGAATCTAGCCCCAGACATTTCCTAACCATATGATCCTGGGCAAGACACCCATTGCCTAACACTTACTACTCTTCTACTTTGGAACCAATACTTAGTATTGATTCTAAGACAAAAAAGTAAGGATTTTTTAAAAAGCTCTTGCATTTTAACCATTTATAAAATAATAATAATAATAATCCTGTTTTTTGGTTATTCTTCTGCCTTGCTTATGCTTTCTTTTTCTTAGGATAGTTGTGGGACTTACTTGATTGTATTCACTAGGGAAAGTGTTTTGAGAAGTTTTGGAAATAGGGTAGGTAGAGAGGGATCTACCATAGTTATTACATTCATTATTAAACTATGATTATATAGTTCAAAATGACAATCGGGAAGAAAGGAGTCCTGCCACTGCCATCTTCTGAAGTGACAATAACAATTTGAAAGATACAGCTGACTTGTAGAGAAACAGAAAGTGATGCCAAATTTTATTTTATACTTACTTTCCCATTTCTAATTGACCTTTTTGAAGCTTTATTAGGCTCAATCCTGGTAGACTATCAAGCAGCTTATATTCTGCTAGGTAGAATGGAATAAGGACATTGTCTCAGCATTATTGGTGTTTCTTCTGTGAGTTATCTGTGCCTTTCCCCTGTTTCCCCTGTTAACACATCACTGTTATCCTCAGCAGAGGTAACTTGGTTGTCTGCAGTTCATCTTGGGGACTGTGGAGTTTGAGGTGAGACTTTGGGAGGGGGCAGAATTAGCAGGAATTGTCCCTGTGAGTTCTTCATTTCTACATGGCCCACTAAAATGCTATCAACTCTTCCCTCTCTCTGATTCTCTCTTCTACTAGTTCTCTCCCCATGTCTGACCTTCTCCCTCTTAAGTATCCATCCTTCCTCTCAGCCTTTTGGTGGAAATGTCTGAAAATTAGTCTTTAGCTCACTATAATTTGAGGAAAGCCTGTTGTGAGACCTTCCTCTGCCATCTCATTTCAGTTTCTAGAAGAAAACAGAACAGCACAATGGCAACTAAGGAAAGTGTTGTTAGTCTGCTCCCTAAGCCTCTGGAAGAGGGGGCCATCAGATTCAGAGAATGACATTATTCCTTTCACATCAAACTAGCTTATTTGCTACTCAGCAGAGGTCTGTCTAGCCTTGCTGGGGTTCACAGAAAAAGACTTTTCCTAAATTTATCCTGGTTCTCCCTCCTCTTAAAAGAATAGTCTAAAGAAGAAGGAACCCCTGGAACAAGAGAAACAAATTCTGCTTCTCTTTAACTCTCACCACTCTTTGGGTCTGGGACATGAAGGGAGAAGGGAAAAGGATGGAGGACCTCCTAAAAGGAAAGTGCCTACCTACAACTGCCATAGCACTTGCTTCACTGGCCAGGTCTTGCCCTCCTATATGCTGTTCACACACAGGGCACCATGCATCTGATGGTAAGGGTTGGGAGGGTAGCAATGCTTAGGGATAGTTTTGGTTGTGTTTAGCAATCTTTGTATATGTGGTTGTTGTAAGGTGTATTGTGCTCTGTAGTGTACATGCTACAATAGAGGATGGGTTTGGGAATGGTCTTCCATGTAGCACTCATTAAGTTCCTTCATGAATTTCCTCCTTCCCTGAACTTTCCTTGCAGATGGGTTGGTATTCCTCTCCACCCCAGTACCACCACCACCACCCTTGGATTCCAAAGCCTGCAATCCAACTGAGTGATTTCTCCATGTTCTCCTAAAAAAATTCTTTTCCTATTTTAGTCACTCATTTTCCATCTTTTTCCATCCCTCATACAGAAGGCTACTGGATTTGTGTCATATAAGTAAATGCATCGTACACTACTCCCAACTCCTTTGGGAATATAGTGTTCTCTGGAGCACAGGTAGGAATGAGGTGGGTTAGATTCTCCTACAGGGTGCTAAATCTTGAAACACATATTCAAACCCTGTATGCCCTATCTAACTCATCATGCCTTCCTCTATAAACTTTGGTTCAAGGGATCCACCCCAGGAATCTCCTAAGGACTGGGAAGTGCCACAGTCATGAAAGTAGAAAAAGAGAGTACTTATAACTGACCTTAAACTCTCAGGTCTGAGGCAAAGGGACCTTGGCAGGACAGACCAATTTCTTTATGTATAGCAGAGTTGGTTAGCCTTAGGAGTTATAGAAATCCCTATTCCCTGGCTGACATACAAAGTTATTTGGAGAAAAGGTGAGGCAGAAAGCTTTATCAATAGCCTGCTGGAGCCAGGCAGAATAGGTGTTGTCACCTCTTGCCAATTTCTGTTTGAAGACAGTTGAGATGTATACATATGGAACAGAACAAAAAGGCAGGTCACCTGTTAACAGGAGCAGTTGGCCCAACTAGGTGTCATCTAATCTCCCAAATCATGTTCTGTTGCCTTCTCTTGAGGAACTCCACATTACCTAGGATGGCAGGAGGGAATCAAGTCAGCTCCATATCTATCTGTACTCATCTCCTGTCCAACTACCATTCATTTTGCTTTTATTCTCATCTTTTCTATGAGGGAGAAAGAATCAGAGGCAACCAGAATAGATTCAGTAGGTCCCCAACATCTGGAATTATCTGCTCTTTGGTGTAGAATTAGTAAAAACTTAGTCCAAAGTCTTCTGCAGTACCCACCAAGCAGGACTGGCCAGAGATCTGACATCAGTTATGCTAGATGGCTGCATATCTGATCAAGAACAAGGAGATTGACCTAAGCAGCCTAGGCAACTGGCCAGGAGAATGGTGCCTCTGTTCCAGCTCAGATCCAGCACCTATGATAGGTTTTAGAGATTTTCCAGCTCTGACAAATCCAAGCCCACCACACTCTCTAAAGTGCTTCCTGTATGTCCACCATCCTCCCAGATGACCATGATGGGGAAAGCAGGCTGGCAGGGACAGGGCTTCCCATATCCCATGACTCTCATGGGAGAAGGGGGAGGACTTGGTCCCCACCCCTGCCCTCACCCCTATCTCCTTGATATCTGCTCCTGGACCTGCTACTCAAAAAGAGGTCCAAGAATGGGCTCTGAGTGGGGTCCTCTACTAGTGGGCAAAGCTGCCTAAATCAGCTCCCATCTTCCCATCCCTCCCTCCCTCAGGCTTGGGCTGGACCCAACTGAGAGCTCACACCCAAGAGCTTTCTTCCTATTTCTCTTCCTTCTTATCCTATTCCATCTCTTCTTCCTCCTTATCTTCATCTTTTCCACTCTTCTTCCTCTTTCTCATCTCCTTCCTTTTCATCCTCTTCTTTTTCTTCCTCCACCTCTTCTGTTCCCTTAGCTTCTTCCTCCTCTCCCTCACCCAGATGGTATCACCTTCTTTCCCCTCCCTTCTCCTTCCTACAGGAAGTAGCAGTTCCTGATGACTGGTTTCCCTATCATGCACATCCCCAAGCCTCAGCTCCCCTCCTCCTGGGCTGGGCTGGGCTAGGTCAACCCCTCCCCAAAGGCTTATTTGGACTTGGGAAGGGTGGCAAGGCCAGACTACTGTGTACATGTGGATTCATGTGGATATGTGTGCCCAGTATGTCCAACCCCTGAGCTGCCAGAGTTCTCATTACCAACAATCCTCTAAGAGCCATAGAAGCTAGTTTGACTTGCTTGTCTTTGCTGCATGCTATATAGAGTTCACTGTTTTCACACCAAAATGCATGTACACAGATCTGTGGGTTAGTTCTTCTTTGTAGGTTCTAAATATAAATCTGGTTTAAACTACAGTGGGACGTTTTCTATACTCTCTCCACCAGAAGTTTACCCATTGCATCAATCCACATGTCCCAAGTCATTTCCCAAGTATTTGTTTTTTGCCTCATGAATGCTTTTATTTTTTAAACTTTTGTTTCAATCTGAGTGGTTTGTTAGGGGATGTCACATTTATGTTGGGTTTCTACCTTTCTTTATGAAGCTGTTGAAATGTCCCAATTAGATTGCCATCATTCTTCCCCACCCCTAACCCCATGCTTGGATTTTGAACCATGCTGTGGGGTGGGCCAGCCTCCCACGGGGGATGGGATCTTGGAGGTGGGACTGTGTTGGCAGAATGATGGAGGGGACACAGCTTTCGCATTCAACCCACAGCACAGGTTTCACAGGATAAACTACTCCACCTTGACTGAGGCCTGGCTTTATTTTATTCCCTCATGATCACACATCTAATTGGCATACAGTTTCATTCTCAACATACATGTTTCCATAGAACCTAACAACAGATGGGAAGCCTAGGGAGATAGTCAATGGAACATTGTCACGAAGTGCAGGGTCAGAGGGTAGAATCAACATGACCCAGATATAGGTTGGGGAATTCAGAGCACAGATTTGCCAAAAGTTTTTATGCCTAGAAAAGAGGGTCCTATCTAAGTGGGTATACAAGAATCCTTAGGTTTAATTTTCTAAGTGGGATCTCCTGGTAATATCCTGGGGGGACAGAATAGGACATCTATATTAACCCTGCAAGCATGTTGCTCTCATCTATTTTTCCTGGGGCTAAGTAAGAATAATAATCATAGCAATTCCAATAATAAGGGGATGTTAATAAGGAAAAATCACTTGGGGGGAGGGGTTTCAGTGGGTGTTTCCATCCTTCCTGGGGGCTGATTTGCAGTCCCTGGTTTCCCATGTGACCGTGTCAAACAGTGTGGTCTTTGATGGCTCCCAGCAGAACCATGTGACATTTATATCTAGTATTCCATTAGGTCCTTATTGTATATTTGTTTTCAGTTTTTGCTCAATGGTGTTTTGTGATTTTCATTTTGTTTCTCCCTTTGAGTATCCCAATGCCTCTACCAGCCTTATCTCACTTCCCTATTTTCTTCTCCTTTCTTCCTTCCTTCCTGGTATAGATTAAAGTAGTCAGAGCATTCGGTAGCTCCCTCTATGAAGGCCTTCAGAAACCTCAATCTCGGAAGCTCTATCCATAACTTCATAACCCACCCCAAGTTCACTCTGGAAGAAGATAAGTCAAGAACACCACTCCTGGATGATAGTGAGAAGGATGAAGAAAGCAAAAAGCCCAGGACAGACAGATTCCCTAAGGCCAGTGGGAGCAAAGAACCCACACCCTCTCTGTCTATCAAAGAAAACAACAATGCTTTGGACTCTAGCCCAGTGCACATCACAATTTCCAACTCGGATAGCACCTTACACAGCCTGGAGACATCGGTTCAACCCTCAGAACTCTGGCTTCTATCCCTGATTTCTCCCATTTCCTCCCTTATTTGCCATTTTTGTGTGATATCTATGAGGTAATGGAACTTCTCACTATCATGTCAACTGTTCCTGTGTGTGCACCATACGTGGATTCCCATCCAGCCATTGGAGGCAAAAGCAATCACATTTAGGGACCTCTAATTTGACTTTGAGTTGGTGTTTAAGGTGGGGGGCTTCATAGCAGGTACAAGAAGTGCTTGGGTCTCCACATGTTGGGCTCTGTAAAATAATAGTGTCTTTCATTAGCATTTTTAAAAGAAAGATAATGTCCCTCTCAGCCCTGAAATGATTTCCTACATTCGTGGGCATAGAACACAGGAACTTGGTTCCAATGAGCCAATGTAAGCTGTTAATTAAACAAGGATGCAGAGGGAGAAAAATGTATCCAAAAGGAAATAGTATAGGATTGGGGTAGGATGGGAGGTGGGGAATGGAGTTTGCAGAATCAGCCTATAGATAAAGATTGCTTTTTAAAAAAAAAAAAAAACTATTTTGACCAGCTGGTCACATATTAGGGACCAGAAACTGGCAGATCTGGGGCAAAGACAGGCCATTAGAATAGAGAGAATAACATTGGGTTTTCTATCTGGCATGACCCTTGGTACTTGCAAAGCAGTCTGCCAAGGCTTTGCCAACTCAAAAATAAAAAAAAAACCAATTCTGGAGGCTACATGTCTACTCCCTAAAGATTCTCTAGGTGCCTGACAGGTTACCCTTGAAGACCTTATCTGCTTTTTATTATTATTTTTTTTACTATTCCAAATGTTTACAAATCCACACAAAACAAGCATTTCCATATGACTTCCTTTTCTTCATATTCACATAATAGATCCCATCCACTAGTGTCCAAACTGCTCCCTCCCCTCCTCACATTATAGAAGATAGCATCATGGAGGCTAAAATGTTCATATAAATTACGTCTTTCATGTTTTATCTTTCTGTTCACTTTCTGGAGGTGACTTCTCAGTTTATTCTTCTATTATTAGTTCTTTGGCTGTATATAATATTATCCTGGTTCTATTCCAGGCTTTTTAAAAATCAGTTTGTTCATCGTTTCTTATAGTGCAATAGTCATATACCACATATACCATCACGATCATATACCACAATTTGTGTAGCCATTCACCATCTGATGGGCATCCCCTCAGTTTCCAATCCTTTGCCACCACAAAGAAAGCTGCTATAAATATTTTGGAACTTAAGGGCTCTTCTCCTCTTTCCCTAGTCTCCTTGGGAAACAGATCCAGCAGTACCATTGCTGGGTATAAAGGATATCCACAGTATTACAACTCTTTGAGTGTAATTCCAAATTGCTCTCCAAAATGGTTGGATCAGTTCACAGTTCCATCAACAGTGCATTAGTGAGTGTCCCTACTTTTCCACATCCCCTCCAACATTTGTCACTTTACCCTATTGTCATTTTACCCAGTCTTGTGGGTCTGAGGTGATAACTAAGAGCTGTCTTGGTTTGCATTTCTCTAATCAATAGTGATTTGGAGCATTTTTTTCATATACCTATATATGGCTTTGATTTCTTTATCTGAAATTTGTCTATTCATATCTTTTGCCCATTGGGGACTTATCTGCTTTTTTAAAGTCAAAAGGTCTTTTGTGTTCTAGTTTCCATAGTAGGAAAGAGAGACTATATTAATATCATGCAAAAAATACAGTTTTCTTCAGATCAGAAATTGATATTTCTGAGTCAGCCTTATGTATCTTGTTTAAAAGGATTAAAAATTAAGTGCTATCATGTGACCCAGTTGAAGAGCTTATGCAATTGGCTGTTTGATGTGACAAGTGACTTAGTATATTTTTGATTGGTTTTAAATGCCAATAAACTATTTAATTTCTCCAAATAGCCAACAAAAAAGAAAAAATGAGTTGGGTTCTAGAGATATTTTTATATAAATTATATCAATGTGGCTGAGTAAGTTTAAGCATTTATGTGCGTACATTAAGTAAAATTTTTTTCTATTTAGTTTCAGTGATACAACTGGCAGCAGGTAAATGTGGCTCAAGTTATTCAAGGAAATTCCCTCTCCCCTTCCTCCAGAAAACAAAACAAAATAAAATAAAATGATGCTTTAGATTTGAAATGGGTTAGTGTAGGGTTGGAAGGAGATGAGTAAGAGTGAAGTCCTCCACTTTAGATTCCTCCCTAGATTGGTCTTAAAGGATAAGGATGAGAGTCTGCTAATGGAAAGGAAACATTAAGCATTGTGCCAGACAAGAGATGAACTTATACCCCTGATACATTCAGTTGGATTGTCAGCTTCTCTCACATTAGGATTTGCAGAAGTTAGGGGCCTCTTGTTGATGTCTGTTTTCTTCAAAGCAACTGGCAGATAGGTATCAAAGATATTAGCATCTCTTCTAGTCTGCAAAGATCCCTTTTAGAGTCTACAACTTCTGCTGTCTTTTCTCTTCTTGTATCCCAGAGTGTTTAAATAATGTACATAGCATATAATTTGAGAGGACTTTCTACATGAGCATCTAAATGTTTCCCTCCAGAAAGGTTTTGTACACCATGAGGAAGTATCTACCCAAAATAAAAAGAACAAACACTAATTCTAGTCATGGTTGACAGTCTTGGAGAACTGTCTGGACAGAATTCCCCACTTGGTGTCCCCTGTCCTCTGGACAGGAGTGCTTGAGGAGCCATGGCACTACTCCTCACTTAAGAATGGTAGTTTCAGGGGGCATCTGGGTAGTTCAGTGAATTGAGAGCCAGGCCTAGAGATGGGAGGTCCTGGGTTCAAATCTGACCTTCCCAGCTGTGTGACCCTGGGCAAGTCCCCATTAACCCCCATGGCCTAGCTCTTACCACTCTTCTGCCTTGGAACCAATATAGAGTATTGATTCCAAGATGGAAGGTAAGTGTTAAAAAACAAAGAAGAAGAAGAAGAGGGAGTTTCACCTCAGAACCTCTTAGGGGAGCCTGGTAGACTCTTTTTAACTAAAACCTTTTAAAATTTCTAACCCTCTCCCACTTCCACTATTCCTAGAGGGGAAAGTGTATACAGAAGACTTCCAAAACACTAAAATCTAGAAAGGGAATGGAGCCCTGAGTGTCATGAGATCTCTTAGATAAATCTCTTGCTTCTTCTTCTACCTTATGGTTGAACCAGTCAGTGGCACCATTCCCAAATATCCTTGGTCCCACTCCAACTGCTAGTTCTTATTATGAGTCATCCCACTGTAGTAAGAATTTGTCAATGAACTTTATCCTTCAACCATTCCAAGTTCCTTCTTTTCCCTTGAACAGACCGATCCCTTTATTTTTAGCTCAGTGCCATCTCTGCCAGCCCTTCCACACCAATTTTACCCTTCCTAGCTTGTTTCCCAAGAGGAAGAGGTATGACTAAATTGACTGTGTTAAACATTTTCCGTGTGTATGTGTGTATGCCATATGTGAATATCTATATATATATGTGTGTGTGTGTGTGTGTGTGTGTGTGTATATGTATATATATATGTATGCCAATGAATCTTAACTCTTAAGTCTTTTGTAAGCAACACACAAATAGGAGTTCTGAGTTAGTAACTCATAACACGCACTGGTATTTTGTACAAAAAGGAAAAAATCAAACAGGAGGCTGAGTATTTGTGGTATGCATGACATAAAAGGTAAACAATATTTTCAAAGCAATATGTATCCTGGTGTGTCCTGCCATATTCTGCAGTTCTGCTTAACAGTGCACCCAGTCTATACCTGAATTCTGATATTATTTAAGCTCTATGTATAATGTTTTGCATGTATTTATATAGTTCTTGGAAAAAAGTGGAATCAACTGTCGATGCTTCTGGAAACACTGAAACTTAAATGTGTCAGTTCATCAAGATGAGAAGATTGAGAGGCGACATTTTAAAAAGGAAAAAATCAAGGAATAATTTTATTTTATTGGGGGAGAGGGAACCAAAGCTTTTGCCATTGAGCAAAAACCAATGCCACTGTACACTGAGAATAAAAACCCCATGCCCACTTGTAATTGTGATGTTCTCGGTGTGTCTTCACCAACGTGTAACTGTCCCTCCTTGTCTCCCAAAACTGAGCTGGGCACTTCTCCACAGCCTTCAGCATGACCCCTTCCAAGCAAATGAGTAGCTCCAAATCCACAAGTCCCCAACCCAAACACATCTTTTCCTCTCTTGGTTTTCACCAATGATTGCTCAGATTTTTTTTTGTTAAAAACTCATTTTTAAGATAATTAAAATAATTTTAATCAAGTTGATTAAAATTAATTTAAATAATTTTCATCAGTAAATTTATTTGTAAAATTAATTTTTCTACATTACTACCACAGTTCAGCAGTTTTCCCTTGCTTGGGCCTGAAGGAAAGGGAGAGGGAGAGGGACTGGGGAGTGATCCAATTGCTTAAAGAAGGAATTGAATTAAAGAGAATGAATCTGGAAGGAATAGAAGAAAATCAAGCTTCTGAAGTACATTTTCTTAGATCTTATTTTTTATTGGAAAAGAAGATTAACCTTCTAGGACACTTGGCTGCTGCTATGGAGCCACATGACCTGCAACTTTTCCTACCACAGTCCAGTACTGTTCAGGTTGGCTAATTACTCCATTTACTGAGTTGTTATTTCTATTCCCTGGACCTTCTTGGCTACTTCTTTCTGGCAACTCACTTTCATGTGAGAGTAACTCTTCAAACAGAGCAGTTCTGACTTACTTCTTCATGTTACATGGGTATTTTCTAGCTTCCACTGCCTTTTTTTACTATAACTCCAAAGTACACATCTCCCCACAGGCCCTCTAAACAAGGTAGTGATTTCGAAGAGCTACATGAGTCTTGAGACTGACCCAGGTAACATCTGGAAATCCTAAACCTAGATCTTGACTATGGAGGAGAAACCAGTTTTAGAAGAAGCAAACTTGTCCAGGCCTCTCCCATCCCTACTCCTCCTTAGGGTCCTCTGTTTGCAACAACTTGAATTTAGAAGCCATCATCCCATCTCTGATGGTACAGCCTTTAGTCAGTCCAGAGTACTTTAAACAGGTTAAACCTTGTGTTCCTCTACCATTCCTCCCTCCAAATCCCACCTCTGCCTCCATATCCAGAGGAGTTTCAGTTGGAACTCAAAAACTCCTGCTTTCGAACTGGGCAGTAAGTAATAAGGATCCACCTAAATGTGGGCCACAAACAAAGACAAATAAGCATAGAACCATAGCTCCTCACTTTAAATCACAACCTTTTCTCTTGAGGTTCTCTGCCATTATTGGGTGCTTACGTGCCCCCATGAGCAAACACACCTTTCTCTTTTGTCTTCTAACCTCTTTTAGTAAGCTCTGCTACAGAATAGGAATTCCACCCAGTCCTACATCTGTTTTCTGAGATATCAAAATACAAAGCTGATCCAGCATCTTTGGATCAGCATTTTTAAACTTTCAACTCTCAGTCCTACAGGAATCATCCTGTCCTTTGGGATTCCATTGAGTGAAGTAAGAAAGCCAGCCTAGATAAGGACTATGGCCAGGAATTCAAGTTTTCCTCTCTGCCATCTTCCCCAGGAGCATTTAGCAGATATTTGTGGGCGTAGCTGAAATCCATCTCTTGGTAGCCAAACTCCATGTGTTTTCCTTATCTGTGTTGTCCTCTGTTGCCTTCTTTCTACCTTCACTCCCACCCCTTACCTCCACCTCACAGATATCGCTGCTCAAGGTTTTTAGAAATCCCCTGCTCTGTTGGGTTGTTTTATCACACATATTCACTATCAAGCAATTCACTGCTTTATTCTGTGATAAACATAGAGAAGACTCACTAGATACCTGTGCTGAATATATGCTTACCTTTGTTCCTATGTCTATCAATGTTTCCACCCCCTGTTGCACTGCAAGGCAGCTAGGGGCACTGTGGATTGAGAATCAGGCCAGAGACAGAAGATTTAGGTTCA
This sequence comes from Monodelphis domestica, assembly GCF_027887165.1. Taxonomy (NCBI): domain Eukaryota; kingdom Metazoa; phylum Chordata; class Mammalia; order Didelphimorphia; family Didelphidae; genus Monodelphis; species Monodelphis domestica. The sequence goes on from NC_077228.1 coordinate 106,783,835, forward strand.
AATATGGCCTCAGACACTTCCTAGAATGTGACCCTGGGCAAGTCATTTAACCTCCATTGCCTAGCCCTTACTGCTTTTTAGCCTTAGAACCAATGCATAATATTGATTCTAAGAAAGAAGGGAAGGGTTTTAAAAAACTGGAGGGGGGGGGGGGGGGAGAAAGGGAAGGCTGCTATGTCTTTTATGGGCCAAAATTTTTAAAACCTGTTGTAAATAAAAATAAATCACCAGATGTCACCATCTCTTTCTGTGATGTCTTTGGTGTCCAGTTATATCAGGCATGAACCTATTTATTTTCTGAGTCATGCATGAGAGGACAGTTAGGTCATCCACCAAATCTGCCGAAGAGCTTTAGACAAAACGAGATTCTTTTGGGTCTTGTACTTGGTTTGACCCAGTGTTCTAATTCTTCTCTGAGACCATTTCTATCCCCTTCATTTCTCAAGCTGAGAGGGCAGAACTGATGTGGGGATACTATGTATATGGAGAGGGGTGCAGGTCTCTCCATTTTTCTGCAAGAAGATAAAAGGTCTGAGCCATTCCTACTAGCCCCTGAACTCTGTGTTTCAGAAATCTATGTTCCTTCTTTCTTTGGGAATTATCTTTGTCACCCTTTTCTCCCAATACTGTTTCTCTCTTCTGTGGTGTATGTCCCCCACCCTATGTCATCTCATGGCATTGCTGAGCTTTGGGGGTATGGTGGGGAGGGACATGACATATCCTATGTTTTATGACTTCTACTTCAAGATAACCAGTTAGGGTTGTGCCCACTGGAACTGGCAGAAAGTGGTTAACCCACTTAGTTTTTTGCTTTCTAATTTAAGATTTTAAAGAAAATTAAGTAACCTCTTAGCCCTCTTGGAGATGGACTAGGCCAGATAAGGGGAGAAAAGCTTGCTGAGTCACAGAATATGCCCAGTCCCTATCCTTTCAGATTGAGAGTGAGGGTTGTGGGTTTAAACATGATTCTACTCCAAACCTCCTGCATCTTAGGATCAGCCCAGCTGGCAAAGCATACATTTCTAGGTCAGCTAAACAAACAGGGTGCAACAGTACAGTTGTATTCAATTTGGACATTTATTGAATGCCTATTGTGTATTAGACATCATACTAAGCCTGGGGCTACAAGTATCCTGGAAGAGCATTTATTCAATGCCCATATTGTGTGCCAAGTCAGACTGGTCTAGGCACTAGAGACTCAAATATGAGAAATGAAATAAATCTGAAAATGTATGCGCCTCCAACATTAAAGAACTCAAATCTAATGGAAAGGGAGGAATAGGAATTGTGTGTAAGTATGGCACAAAATAGACTGTGAGGAAAGTTTCCAGCAAAGTGCTACAAGAAATTTGGGACCAGAGAAAATATGCTCACTTGTTTGATTCAGAATGGGCTTTGTGAAGGAATTGCCATCCAAGCAGAGTCTTGAAGGAAATGAAAGACTTAGATGATGTCATACCTTGTACAATAAATCACTCAGAGCCTAAAGGTACAAGTCAACAATTCCATTTAATGAAAACATATCCAACAACTCCTCCCAACCCTGGGAAAAGCAATTTTAGCAAAGTAAACACAGCACAATGAGGATATCAAAAACAGTTGACTGGGAAGGTAGGTGGCTCAGTGAAAAAAGAGCCAGATTTGGAGATAGCAAGGCATGGGTTCAAATCTGATCATGGAGACTTCCTAGCAATGTGACCAGAAGCAAGTTATTTGATCCCAATTGCCTACCCTTTACCACTCCTGCCTTAGAACTGATACTTCATGTCAATTCTAAGATAAAAAGTAAGGGTTGATTTTTTTTTAATCTGTTGATGAGGATGTCCCCCTAAGAATCAGGAGCTCACAGCCCACATCTTTGTATAGCCCCCTTGCCCAGAGGATCTAGGGCAGTATCCCACAGCAATACACCTGAATGCACAATTAACTCAAACTGCCCCTACATCTGCTTCACAGAGTCTTGGCTTAAAGCAGAGATGGTCAATGGTATGGGAGTATGGGCTTAACCAAAGCCTCTCCAGTTCTGTTCATGTCTTGGTCTTTAACAAATGGAAACTGGGATGAGAGGGAGTCCCTTGAAAAGGACAGTATAGGAAAGGACTCAAGAGAAAGGCTAGGATAGGATGAGCACAGAAGACAGAATCAGACCATTTGGTTGTCAGAAGGGGAGTTGTTGGTACTACTAGACAACTGAGCTGAAAGTATACAGAACCTCGAATTTCAGGAGGGATTAAGGAGTTTAAACTTTATTCAAATAGGCAGGCAATGGGGAACCAATGAAGACTGGATATCTAAGTGCCCGTGAAAAGAAAACCAAATGAATGAATCGACTTTCTCAGCTCCTTGGGGGAGGCAGGGGGAAATCCAGTTAAATCTCCAGGAGTCAGTTTGAGAATCCAGAAAGTCAGATCCCCTGACTCCTAAATTCAATGCCTCCTCCACCTCACTGAAATTAGAGGCAGATTGTCTAAACATCTAATATGCAGCCACCATTTCCCCTATTTGAACATGAGTGATAATCCTAACCTTTCTAGAGCAGAGATAAAGAAGAATGTGTGATTGGGAAGGACCCTCAACTCACCCAAAGACTGGAACAAAATAATAGAGTCCTCATTGGCTTATCAAGCAGGGACCATTATTTACTAAGTGCCTTAATTAAGCAAGGAGCTATATAGAAGTCAGTGAATAAACATTTCTTATGACAGTTATGATGAATAAACATTAGTCTCTGCCCTCAAGAAACCCAGTTTAACGGAGAATACAATATGCAAGCAATATGTATTCAAGACCAACTGAAAAAAAAATTAACAGAGGGAATTAGACCTCCCTGAAGCTTACACTCCCAGGCCTCAAGTGATTTGTCAAGTAGTATTTTGTATTACAGTACTCCTTTTACACAATGACTATGCATTGCCATTATAGGATCACAGATTTATAGTCAGAAGTATATAGTATCATATTCCTGGAAAACTATACAAACCAAATTGTTTAATCATATTTTAAATGTATGTGTTAAAGGGTTAAAGGAATACTAATGCAACAGAGATTTTCTCTTAATTTTATTGTTTGTAAATCCATCTCCAGCTAGAAACTGAGTCTATGCTATCTTGCTTAAAGCAAGCTATATTTGTGGTATGAAATAATTTGGGAGGAAGAAAGAGGAGAAAACTAGAAAACCTAGACTACAGCTACCAATAAGTATATAAACAATAGGGAAATATAGTTAAAACTAGCTCTTGCATTGCCTTGGCACCATAGGATAGGGAGAGCAAAGACAATCTGTCAACAAGCATTTATTAGGCAGAGGCAGCATCTTCCTGGGTTCAAATCTAGCCTCAAACACTAGCTGTGTGACCCTGGGCAAGTCACTTTACACTATTTGTCTTAGTTTCCTCATCTATAAAATGAACTGGAAAAGGAAATGGCAAACTATTCCAGCATCTTTGCAAGAAAACCCTAAATGAAGTCACAAAGAGTTAGGCAGGACTGAAAAAACACTGAACACAACAGCCCACATACTAACCACATATATACAGTTAATTCTGCCAAGAGGACAACTTGAAAGCAAGGTAGATTGAGACAGCTATCAGTAAATATAAGCATTCAATAAAATTTGAGTGAAGTCAGAACACAAGGGGGCCTGGTCAAAACAAGATCATGATGTTTTAAGTGGATCCAAGACCTTAAGGAACCCCAAAATTTATTTTAATCGTGTCTAATCTTCCTGGACAGTTACTGAGGTAAGCATGACATTCTAGGTTCAATCTAGTCACAATAAAGTTAGGTTCAAACAATATTAATAAATGAAAATAATAATCTACACAAGTATTAGGGAATTATCTACCCAAATTATTACCCAAATTCACACACCTAATAAGTTTAAGAGGTTGACCTTATCGTGACTTCCTGACTACAAATCTAACACTCTTTCCATTACACTGCAATGTCTCCCAAAACATAGTACATGTAGTTGGCACTCAATAAATATTTCTTAAGTGAATACACACATATATAACTTGCATAGATTTATATTCAGTTGCTCTCAGTTTTATCTAACTACACATGTGACAAATATTTGTCATTATAATTGAGTGATTGTCACACGATTCCAGCCACTGGGTAGGTGTTCTAGACACGAGAGAATTATGGGAGTTAAAGGAAAAATTAATCCAGTGACTTAGTTATTGTTCAATTGTTTCAGTTGTATCCAACTCTTTGTGACCTATTCTGGCAAAGATGCTGGAATGGTTTGCTATTTCCTTCTCCAGCTCATTTTATAGATGAGAAACAGAAGCAATCAAGGTGAAGTGACTTACTTGTCACTTACTTACTTACTGGTCACCCCAGTAAGTTTATGAATTGGAATTTGAACTTGGATCTTCCTGATTCCAGATGGAGCACTTTATCCATTGTATCACCTAGCTGCCCTTCTCCAGTAATTTGTAGTTCCTAAATGAAAAGAAGGAAAGCTATATAGGAGGGAGAGAATAAGTATTTATTGAGAATGTACTCTATGCTAAGTGCTTTACATACATTTTATTTGATCTTCACAACAACCCTGAGAGGAAGGTGCTATAATTTATCTCTATTTTATAGTTAAGAAAACTGAGCCAGTAAAGTGATTTGCCCAGATTCCCAAAGTTAGTGTCTGAGGCCAGATTTGAACTTGGTTCTTCCTGTCTCCAAGCCCAGTGTTCTATCCACTGTGCCACCCAGCTACAAGAAGAAAAGGATTATAGGATCTTGTCATTTCAAGTTGGAAGGAACATTGGAGGTTATTTAATGCAAAATATAAGATCTATTTAGTGAATTAGCTGCTCTTCCCTCCAATGTTCTGTCTTCAATTATTATTTCCCAGAAATTATAATCATAGCAAGTCACTTCACTACTTATGACCCAGTGGAAAGAGCTAGGGCACAAGCCCATCTCCACATATGCCCTTTGGGATCATACCACAATCTCATCCCCATGTAGAATCTATGAGAAGGGTTCTAATCTCACTCTACACTGGGAAGAGATTTGGATGTGCATGTATGTGCATGTTTATAGCTATATATATATATATATGTATATATATATATATGCATATTCATACATACACATATAAGGAGAGAGAGATAGGTAAAGGGGGAGAGGGAGAGAGAAAAGGGAGAAAGAATGTGCTTCCAGAACTTTGAGATCTCCAGAAGTCAGAGGAAGTACTTGTTAGTATCTTTTTTTTTTAAAACCTTTACTTCCCATCTTAGAATCAATACTGTGTATTGGTTCCAGGCAGAAGAGCAGTAAGGGCTAGGTAATGGGGGTTAAGTGACTTGCCCAGGGTCACACAGCTAGGAAGTGTCTAAGGTCAAATCTAAATCCAAGACCCTCCTTCTCTAGACCTGGCTCTCAAACCTGTAAAGATTAAAATTTAGGGGAGACGGGGAGACTGAGGCAGGTAGAAATTAGTTTCTCTCTGCAAGGAGTATTATATTTTTTAGAGGTTTATTAAAGGTTAAAGATTAAAGAATATACAAGTAAGAAACATGTGCCTAGGCCAGAGGCCTAGACAAAATAACCTCACATCACGCAAGAGACCGCCTGCTCCAAAACAGAAGTCCAAAAAGAGCCAAGAGAGAGAGCCTCAAAAGCCTTTGAATCAGCTTAAATACCTTCTCGATCTCGGCCCAGGTGAGATTACAAGGCATTCTGGGGAAGTGGAGCAAAGGCTTGTGGGGATTGTAGTCCTATATTTGAGTCTATTTTTTACAAACCACTGAGCCATGTAACTGCCCCCTACTTGCCAGTATATTAAGGCCTAAAATCTGGGAGAAGACAGATCTAGAGGCCAGAGAGCAAAGGACATCTTCAACCATGAAACTAGGACATGATCTTTTCATAACCATGACTCACAGTGCCTAGTGTGACTAAGAGATTTTTTTTTTCCAGACTAGAAGCCTAGGAGAAAAATTCATCTGGGTAGGAGGCATACAGAGGAGGACAAAAAAGGAAGCGCCTACTACAGTCCTGGAAACCCTACACCTGGAGCTAAGGGTCAAAAGAAGTAACTTTGAAAAGGTGGGAGCTAACTATAGTGCCAAACCAAGTCATAGAATTTCAAACTATAACAAACCTTTGGAAAGATCTGCATTTCTGAACCTTAGAAAGGTCTGACCACAGAGATCTTTGTGAACTTTGTGATATGCCTTTTGCTATTTTTATCCCATATATGGTTTTTTTAGTAGCAAAATGCCTAAAAGAAGAACTACATGTTGTTTTCAGAGAGCAGGACAAGAAAAAAAATTTCTTATGAGCAAACTATGGGTAATCTAGCATCTAGCACAGTGTCTAAAACATAATTAAGTGCTTCATCAATATCTATTGACTGACTTAGTCAAGGATGATGATGATAAAAATAATGGCTCACTTAAATCGCACTTTAGAGTTTACCAAATTTTTTTATTAAATCAAAAAATAGCATTATGACTCCATTTTGCTTTTATCTACCATTTTGTGAAATTAAATTTCAAATGCTGTAAGTCACCTGATTTTGGAAAAGTCACCGGTGTATTCTTCCTTCCAAAGGTCACACACCTTTTTTTTTTTAACTCCTACCTTCCATCTTAGAATCAATATTGTGTATTAGTTCTAGGCAGAAGAGCAGTAAGGGCTAGGCAATGGGGGTTCAGTGACTTGCCCAGGGTCAGACAGCTAAGAAGTGTCCAAGGCCACATTTGAACCCAGGACGTCCTGTCTCTAGGCCTAGTTCTCAATCCACTGAACCACCTAGCTGCCCTTGAGAGGTCACCCATCTTAAGGAAATTTCAAAACTACCCTATCTCTCTCTCAACCTTAATGCCATCCTCTGATACTCTCCTCCAATGAGAAATCAAATCTCTAAATCCCTATAATCCTGTTTTTTCCCCATTTTTCTCTCCAAATTGTATACCATGTAGAAACCAAGTTTCAGGGTCCTTGTCTACTAAGGGCCTCTGTACCCATTTGTTTCTACAACTGCATACCTTGTAAATAAATCATTTGGATGATACTCAGTTTCTTTATTTCATTGTAACATCTTACACAGAAGTTAGAATTAGAATGGACCTTAGAGATCATCTCTTTCAACTCACATATTTTATATATGAGGAAAGTGAGCCCATTATATTTGAAATAATTTGCCTTAAGTTGATGAGGGTTATTCCTCCTCTGCCTGAACCTGGGGGTTCCAATAAGCAACATTATAGTACTTGGTAGTGGAGAAAAAAAATGAGTCAGAAAGTAGAACCACAGTAAAATCAACACGTATTAAACCTCCTTTAAAGAGCCCAATTTTGCAGGCAATCTTCAACTTCCTGTAATTGGAGTTTATAGCTCAACTACAGGTCATTACACTTGGGTGGGTCCAACACCCATATGGGTACAGAGAGCCAGCTGTAGCAGTGCCATTGGTGCACACATAGGGCCAGCCATGCTGATAGTAGTAGATACCATTCACCTTTCTGGGGGTCTCAAAGTACTCTGGCAATATGAGATGTTATTTTCTTCACTTTACAGATGAGGACACTTTGGCCCAAAGAGGTTTAAAGGCCTAGACCAAGGTCACATGTTCAGTGAGTGTCAAAGCTAGAACTGAGCCCAGTTCTCACGACTCCAAGTTCTCAACCCTTCCCTTTACATTCACTGGAGAAGATAGCACCCACAGAGTACATCAGAGTGAATGTAAAATGGCACAAAAAGGAGTTTATCTGATTCATCAGTAGGTCTTCTCCTAGTTCCCACAACCCCCTTGGAGGGAGGACAAAGGAACTGACTCCAGTATACAAAGGAAAAACAAGTGTGGGAGGAAGAATAGAAGGAGGAGGAGGAGGAGGAGGAGGAGGAGGAGGAGGAGGAGGAGGAGGAGGAGGAGGAGGAGGAGGAGGAGGAGGAGGAGAGGGGGGAGGAAGGAAGGAAGAGAGTTGTTAACCCAAGAAAGAACAACCTGTAATATACATGCTATAATGGAAAAAGGCCTGAATTTGGAGTCACAGCTCTGGACCTGTTTCCTCATCAGTTAAATAAGTGTGTTAAACTAGATAATCTCAAAGCTCCTGCCTAGCTCTAAATCCTATAATTATATTCAGTAACCCTCTGCCTTCTAGAAAATAGTAATTTTCCCCTCATTGTTATGAATAAGAATTCTCACACCATTGTTTCTGCCAATAGCAGCCTAAAATTGGATGGGGGTTGGAGGGGACAAGGAAGAAGAAAGGAAAATATGCCCTATAGAAGGGTGGTCCAATAAACATCCTTTTGCAACAAAGTAGTTAATTCATTCTAATCATCCTTATCATAACCATAATAACCACTCTTACCATAAAGCTGCAAAACTCCTGATCACTCCATTATAAAATAGTTTTTTTTTATAAAAGTGTTTCTTGAAACATCATCCTGCCAGAAATTTAATTTTCTTTTCTCCTTTATTTATTTTTTAATTTAACTCTTACTTTCTGTACAGAAGAGCAGCAAAGGCTAAGCAATAAGGGTTAAGTGACTTACCCAAGGTCACACAGCTAGGAAATGTCTGAAGTCAAATTTGAACTTGTGTCCTCCCAACTCCAGGCCTGGGGCTCTGCCTACTGTGTTGCCCCTGAAATATCATGCTGCCAAAAATGTGATTTTCATGGAGCCAATTAATAATGTTAAGTGGGGTATATCTAGCTTAGAGAAGGAGGAATTAAAAGAAGGGAGATGAGAGACATAAATAAAGAGGGTCATGGTGAACTGACTGCTGGAATCTCAGTGATCCATCCACTCTGCCTGGGGGATGTTATATCACTTTACTGTTAGGTGTGTAGGGAGACAATGGATGAAGGAGACCAACTACTTATTAATTTCTAGTTAATTTTATTCATGAATAAACACACTTTTATTTGTATAATAGTTAATAATATACTTTAATAGTAAACCACATACATGTATTTGTTAATAGTCCATATTTATATAGCATGGTAAGGTTTGACTTACAGTTCCTCAGGCATTTCCCCTCCAACAGTCTTGTAAGGTAGATAATCTTAACTCCATTTTGTTGTGGTTGTTTTAGTCATTTTTTAGTCACATCTGACTCTTCTTGACCCCTTTGGGGGTTTTCTTGGCAAAGATATTGGAATAGTTTGACATTTCCTTCTCCAGCACATTTTACAGATGGGGAATATGAGACAAACAGGGTCAAGTGACTTTCCCAGAATAACACACAACTATTAAGTGTCTGAATCCAGATTTGAAACGAGTTCAGATTTTAATTCGGTTCTTCATGACTCCTAAGTCAAGAACCCTATCTACTACACCACCTAGCTGCCTGTAAAATATAAAACCCCATTTTATAGATAAAAAACCAACAACTGAGGCACAGAAAAGTCAAATAACTTACCTAGAATGGCACAGTCAGGAAGCGTCATAAGAGAATTCAAACCAGCTCTTTCTGATTCCAAATCCAACATTCTATCCATGATGCCAGACTCCTTCTCATCTACCATCTACAAACCACAAAGGGATCTGGGAAATAAGAAAAGACATACTTCAAGGGCCCTGTAGATGTGCACAAATCTCTGTGACGCAAAAGACAGAGTGATATGTACACTAGTGGGAAAGGGAAAGATGATGTTGTCAAAGATCCAAAGGAGGGAAAAAATCAAAAGAAAGGTAGAGGTGAATATGAGCCAGATTTGAAATGGAGGAAGCAGGCAGATAGGAGGTTGGAAAGAGGGGCACGATTCTGAAAGATTCACACCCTCACCCACATCCACGTCAACACCCCACCCCCCCAGGAAAGACTTAAACAACAACCTCACAACAGACAGACTTCCTAAGTGAGGAGGAGGAGAATGGGTAGTGAACCTTGTTTCAATGCTATATTTCTAAACCTACTCCCATGTCCCATTCCTCTTCATTGTACCCTCCCTCAGTGGGCTCAGGGCTCAGGTCTGTGCTGAGGGAATCTCTCTTCCTTCTTTGAGTCTCCTCCCACCTGTTCCAGCAATCTAGGTGCTTTAGGGGCTCACAGCAGTGAGGTGCTAGAACTCCAGAGAAGAGACACATCAGAGGAAGAAGCCAACCCAGAGACAGGCTATGATCCAGAACTGGTCTCTTGGGTGGATCGAATTCCTGCCAGTTTCAAAGCTCACCTACCCGTTCTGCTTCCTACTGGGTAAGATTTCTGTATGGGGAAGAGTTTCTTTTAAAAAGATTGCCGCATGGGGAGTGAGAAAATGGATGGAGTGGCTAGAATCAAGTTCATTGGTGTCACTGTAAAAATGAGACAATGGGAGCAGGTAGGTGACACGATGGATAGAATGTCAGGCTTGGAGTAAGGAAGACCTGGGCTCAAATCTGGCCACAGGTACTTCCTAGCTGCATGACCCTGGGCAAGTTACTGTACCAATTGCCTGGCCCTTTCTGCCCTTCTGCTTTGGAACTGATACTTAGGATGGGTTCTAAGAAGGTTAGGGGTTTGGGGTTTTGTTTTTTAAAACCTTATCCTCTGTCTTAAAATCAATACCGTGTATCCATTCCCAGGCAGAAGAGCTGTAAGGACTAAGCAATGGGGAGTTAAATAACTTGCCCATGGTCACAGAGGTACAGAGTGTTTGAGGCCAAATTTGAACACTGGGCTGCTCATTTCTAGACCCGGATCTCACCTAGCTGCTCCCCAGTAAAGGGAGAGAGAGAAAAGTCAAATAACTTGCCTAGAGTGACACAGCTAGGAAATGTCACAAGAAGATTCAAACCAGCTCTTTCTGATTTCAAACCTAACATTCTATCCATGATGCCGGACTCCTTCTTATCTACCTTTTCTTTTGAGAGAGAGAGAGAGAGAGAGAGAGAGAGAGAGAGAGAGAGAGAGAGAGAGAGAAAGAGAAACACAGTCTCATTGGGATGGTATAAAGAATTTATGAAATTAAATGAACAGTGGATTAAGTCCACATGTAAGGTAGGAGTTATAATAACTGAGGACTGAATTTCTAAATGGAAGATTTAATTGGATGCTCATGGTGAATCATTGTACCTTGTCTACATTCATTTTTCTGGGAAAGAAAATGAGTCTTGGGGAAAGGGGGAACAGAAGGCACTGAGCTCTTGCTCCAGACAGCAAGATGTCCATTCTCCTCAAAGATTATGAAATTTAGGACCCATTCCCCCCAGCCCCCCCACCCTGCCCTTTCCCACTAAGGAAAGAAGGGATCAAGGAGTGAAATAGATCTAAACCAATGTATAAGATGTGTGAAAAGTTTTCCTTAGAAGTCTTGAGAATATAGGGGTATTCCTCTAAAGGAATAGGATGGGGGCAGCTGGGTAGCTCAGTGGATTGAGAGCTAGGCCTAGAGACTGTCCTAGGTTCAAATCTGGCCTCAGACACTTCCCGGCTGTGTGACCCTGGGCAAGTCACTTGACCCCCATTGCCTAGCCCTTACCACTCTTCTGCCTTGGAGCCAATACACAGTATTGACTCCAAGATGGAAGGTAAGGGTTTTTTTTTTAATAAATAAATAAAAATAAAGGAATAGGATAGTAGAGAAGGGTTAATGACTATGATTTCACTGATATTGGAGACTCCCTGGATGAAGAAACTACCTCTGCCATTGATAGGCAACATCTATGCAGCCTCTTTTTAGCCTTAGAGAGTTGCCAAGAGGCCAGAGGGATTAAAATGACTCCCCCAGGGATCTCACACAGCCAGTCTGTGTTAGCAGTGTGATTTGAACCCAGGTTTTTACAGCTTCAAGACTAGCTCTCTATCCAGTATAACATACTGCCTCTAGGTTCAGACCTAAAAATGACTTGCAAGGGAAGAACATAGGGGGACAGCACAAGGAGGTTGTTTTTTTTTGTTGTTGTTGTTTTGTTTTTAAACCCTTACCTTTGGTCTCAGAATCAATACTATATATTAGTTCCAAGGCAGAGGAGTGGTAAGAACAAAGCCCTGGGAGTGACTTGCCCACAGTCACATAGCTAGGAAGTATATGAAGTCAAATCTGAACCCAGAACATCCCATCTTTAGGCCTGACTCTCTTTCCACTGAGCCACTTAGCTGCCCCAGACAAGAAGGTTTTTAAGTTGTTTTAGAAAGAAAGAAAGGAGCAGATAGTGACCCTGGGCAAATCATTGAACACTGATTGTCTAGCCCTTGCCACTCTTCTGTCTTAGAATGGATATTAAGACAGAAGATAAGGTTTAAAAAAAAAGAATAGAAAGAGGAAGGAAGAAGGCAGAAAGAAAAGTGTTTGTTAGTCTACAGATGTGGCAAGTGACCACAGTGAGATGTTATAAAGGTTATTTATATCTAATTATTTTGTTGTATTTTATTCCTTTGCTCCTACTTTGAAAGGAGGAGAAGGGATATGGGAGTAGGATTGAAAATAGAACACTAAAAGAATACTCACTGCATTGTATAGAACAATGAATAATAAATATTATAAAGGACAGCCAGATGGCAAGGGGATCTTTCATTCAAATCATCTGCTTTGGCAAAAACTTCCTGATTTTCAGGTTTATGGGGCATGACACCAAGGGGCAAAGTCATGTCAACCACTTTGGAAACTGAGAACAGGAGAGAACCCTTTTCCCTTAGCAAGTTCCAATCAACAAGCATTTATAAATCCTGGGCCTATATTCTGTGCTGGGTGCTGGAGATACAAAACCAAAAATGAAACAATACCTGCCCTCAAGGAGCTTACATCCTGCCAGGAGAGAGAGGAAGGAAGGAAAGGAAGGGCCAGTCATTGGTGGCCGAAAGTAGATTGGCAAAACAACCTGAGTGAGTTCTGCCATCTTCTGAATTCCTGAGAAAAGAGAAGTCCAACTGTGAGTTAACTAATCCCACAGTGTGTCAGAATTCTAGGTGGAATAATGTGCCTTTCCTGTGCTGGAGGATCCAGAGTAGTTTATTCTCTGCTCTCTATTCAGGGTGAACTCATTCATTACACACTAAAAAACAGATGGTAAATACCAAGTACAGAGTAAGTGCTGAAAATATTTATTCTCCCTTTGTTTTAAATGCTGCTCAGCACTTCCTGTGCCCCTTGCTACATCAGCACATTGGTATTGATGCTTCCTGTAGCTGACTTTCTATTTCCATTCCAGTAAAGCCACCAGCTACCTTCTAACAGCATAGGGAGGCTCTACAGCTCAGCAGGGCTTCCTATCACCTACCCATCTCCCTTCACTCTTGCATGCTTCATGTACTACACTCTTCTCGCATATGCCCACTCACAAGGAAGCAAAGATCACAGAATGTCACCTAAACTATTTCTGGATACAGAGGCAGGTCATGCGTTGCAATGTAGAATGGATCCACATAGGAGGAGTTCAGCTAGATAGACCAACCAATCCAGGACAGAGATCGCAGACAGGGACAGTCTAAAGGAGCTTGTTAAGGAAAGATAGAAGGTAGCATCAGGAACACTAGAAAGAAAGGAATGCAGAAAAAAGGAGATTTCTCTGTGGCAGAGGCAGTATATTACAGTGGAAAGCCAACTGGACTGAGAGGAATAGGTGATAGATTTGAATTTTGGCTCTTTGATTTAGGATTGGAGATTTAGAGTTAGAAGAGAACTTGAAAGTCATTGAGTCCAACTCCATCATTTTGTAGATGAGGAAAATGAAACCTAGAGAGTTCAATGACATATCTGTCACACAGCTAATAAGTATTATGGGTTATAACCCAGATTTTCCTGACTCCAAGTCTATTATTCTCTCTACTAAGCCATTCTGGACCTTTGGACAAGTTGCTTCTCTGAGTCTCAATTCACTTGTCTGCAGAAAGAATGAGTTGATCTAGATAATCTCCAGCTCAGAATCCTCTAATCCTGTGAGTCTTATTTAAAATAATCTTTTAAATATTTTAATTTGGAGATCCTGAAAGAAACAAGGAGTTGGGGGGACACTTGAAAGAAAGGAACACAGAAAACAAGATTTCTGTGTAGCTTGATATTAACTGAGTAACAAGCTAATTTGATTCAATATTATTAGATACAAATAACAGGCAAATTCACTTTTGCTCTGGGGAAATAACAGTTCAAAAAGTTTTCTGTGTTAAAGAGGGTTGCTAGCTACCTATTGTGATAAATAAGTAGTGGAGAAGTCAATGACATTGAAGAGAGAGTGGACCTAGAAAAAACTAATACATTATTTTTCCTCCCCAATTCAGGTGTTCAGGTTTTTTTGTTTTGTTTTGTTTGTTTTTCTTTTTGGCAATTTAACCTACATTGGAAATACCCACCCCTATAATCTCCTGGAACAAAGAGAAGATTATGGAAAACACCACCATCCCACAGATTGTTGGTAGCCCCAATGGGTGAGTGTTCATTTAAAGACTTGCTTTAATGGACTAGCAGATGGAGTTTTCCTCACCACTAGCTTATATGGAGAGTGGAAGTTTCCTCTGGTAAACTCCCATCTTGACAATGTTGTTGCCACTAAAACTGAGACTATCTAGATACACTTGATGGGATCTATTGTGTGGTTTGTGTTGCAGGAGGAGAGTGGAAGGATTGTGGGTGTCTTTGTAAAAACTAGACAGCAGCCTTAGTGGGGGATTTTCCCAGCAAAAAGCTATGTGGCACATTTCAAATTCTGTCTGCTTGGAGTCAAGAAGATAGATGACAGAAATTAATTAATACATGATGTTTCAATAAGTGTTTAAGAATTGTATACGTATCCAGCACTGTTAGGCACTAAAGATACAAAGAGAAAAGCTCTCAAGAGCTGACGTTGACCTGGGCAGCTTCTTTCTTAGAGAGGCTATCAGTCATAATCCAAATTCCATTCCCTATCACCCACCTCCCAATTCCTTATTCCCACCCCCACTTAACACTCCTACCTCAAAGCCCCAACCAAGCACCATCCAATTCCTTCCACTGTGCCCTCTGGAATGCCTGTTCCAGAGGCAATAAACTTACCTTCATCCTAAATCTTTCCCTTTCCCATTCCTTCCATCTCCTAGCAATTATTGAAACCCAGATGACAGAGGCCTCCCTGGCCATATTTTCCAGCACTGACTACAGCTTCAGTCATTCACACCTTGGCTCATTCTTGGTCAAGATGGTAGAGTTGGAATACTTATTGGATTGGATTCAATTGGTTCCTCTCTTTTCTCTAGGTTTTTGAAACACCACTCTCCGGGTTCCTTTCCCATCAAATAGCTCCTTCTCAGTCTCCTTTGCTGGCTCCTCATCCATGTCACACCTTCTAGCTATAAGTGTCCCAAAGGGTTCTCTCCTATGTACTTTTCTCTGTGCCCTCTATACTATTTCACTTGGTAATTTCATCAGCAATCAGGGATTTATATATATTTTGATGATTTTCAAATTTTCCTATCCTGCCTGTATTAATTTAGGGATATTAATTTTAATCTTTACATGTCCTAACCTCTCGTCTACTGATCCCTAGTGTCACATTTCCAATTGTCTTTCAGATATCTTGAACTAGATGTCTGGTAGGCTTCATAAATTCAACACATTCAAAACTGAACTCATTCTTTTCCCCCTTAAATACCCCTCCCCTGCTAATTTCCCCATAACTATTGAAAATAATATCATCCTCATAATCTCTTAGGCTCACAACAAAGATGTCATCCTCAACTCCTCACTGTCTTTCACCCCTCCCCTGTCATAGCCAATCTCTTTACAAGGCCTGTTAATTTCACCTCTGTAATAATCTTTCCCAAATATACCTCCTTCTCCTCAAATACAGCCATCATCATCACCTTGGAGGTCTCTAACTCATGTTTGGACTATCACAATAGAATGCTGGTGGGACTGATAGGAGCAGTGCTACTTGGGTCTCATCCAGAGAACTAATTGATGACTCAAACTGACTCCATTCCCAGGAAACAAGTTTATTATAAGAGAATATAGTAACAGAGTAGCTAATATAGTAAACAAGTAATTAAGGTAAGATAGGGAGGTAAAGCGGTATGGTAAGAGTAAAAGTTAGAGTGAGAGAGAGGGAGAGTAAAAGGTGGGTTTTCTGGAAAGCTTTTTAATCTTGATTAGTCACTTAAAAAGGGGTGATTTGTTTGGGCAGTTGTTGCCCTGTGTCTAGAGGGAGCTAAAGTCACTTTACCCATGGTCCACTCTGTTTGCCCATTGTGGGGAGCAAACCATAATGTGAATGGTGCTAATGATATGTTAAATGCCCTGGGGCAACTTTAGGTCAAGTTTTGTTCTTTTCTGTGCTGACTCTAAGAAAGGCAGTGAGTGTGGAAATTGATCCTTGTTTGAACTTAGTCCCATGTGATAGGAAACTGAATCCCCTGTACTTGCTGTTCAGACACCCCCAACCAAGGACCTAGGTTATGTCTAAAGATTGATGTAAGGAGTTTTCTCATAATTGTAAATTTAAGCAATCTGTACATCATATATGAAAGATGGATCCATTCTAATCAACTCATTGTTTCTGTGTTCTTTTGATTGTTTACAGCTATTTAGCATGGTTTGTGGGACATTTCAGTCCACATCAGGTCCATCTGTCTCAAGTCTCTCCCCACTCCAATTAATCCTTCATTTAGCCACCAAAGTAATTTTACTAATGTACAGGTCTGACTATGTCACTCCCATACTTAGTAAACTCCAGTGGCTCCCTATTGTCTCCAGGACCAAATACAAAATGCAAATCAATCATTAAATGCTCTTCATATGACCCTCAACCTCCTCATTTTTCCAGTCTTCATAAATCTTACTCTCTACTACATACTTAAAAAAAACAAAACCCTGGAGGCAGCTGGATAGTTCAGTGAATTGAGAGCCATGCCTAGAGGTGGGAGGTCCTAGGTTCAAATCTGGCCTCAGACACTTCCTAGCTGTGTGACCCTGGGCAAGTCACTTGACCCCCATTGCCTAGACCTTACCACTCTTCTGCCTTGGAACCAATACACAATATCGATTCCAAGACGGAAGGTAAGGGTTTAAAAAAAACAAACCCTTATATTCTGTCTCAGAATTAATACTAAGTATTGGCTCCAAAGCAAGAGTTGTAAAGGCTAGGCAGTGGGGGTTGACTTTCCCAGGGTCACACAGCTAGAAAGTGTCTGAGGCCAATTTGAACTCAGAACCCCCATCTCCTGGTGCTCTACCCATTGAGCACCCTAGCTACTTCTACCTCCTACCATGTATTCTTCAATTCAGTGACACTGGCCTCCTGGCTGTTCCTTAAATAAAACACTCCATCCCTTGGCTCCAAGCATTTTTCTTGGCTGTCCCCCATTCCTGGAATGCTCTTCCCAATCAATCTACTTATTTCTCTGATTCCTTTCCAGTTCCAGCTAAAATCCCACCTTCTATAGGAAGATGTCAATCCCTTTTTTATTCTGGGGCTTTTCCCTCTTTTAATTATTTCCTGTTTTCCTTATTTATAGCTTTTTAAAAATATGTTTGTTTTCTTGTCACTCCCTCATTCTTTTGCAAGCTCCTTGATGGAAGGGACTATGTTTAATTTAAATTTAATTTAATTTGTCTTTTCTGTGCAAACTCTAAGAAAGGCAATGAGTATGGAAACTGAACACGATTTGAATTGTTCCCCAGTACTTAGGACAATGCCTGACACAAAGTCAGCATTTAATAAGTATTAACTGACTGACTGAGAGATATAGCTACCTAGGATTTTTGTTCAGACACAGTATCAATCTGCATTTCAACATCAGAAGCAGTCTCAGAAATAACTTTATTTTTCTATTTTTTTTAATTTAATTTAATTTTTAAAAAATTTCCCATGGCTACATGATTCATGTTGTCTCCCTCCCCTCTTTTCTCCCAACTCCCAGAGTTAACAAGCAATTTCTCTGGGTTATTCATATATTATCACTCAAAACCCATTTCCATATTGTTCATTTTTGTAATGGAGCAATCCTTTAAAACCAAAACCCCAAATCTTATACCTACATAAATAAGTGATAAATCATATATTTTCTTCTGCATTTCTACTCCCACAGTACTTTCTCTGGATATGGATAGCGTTCTTCCTCATAAGTCCCTCAGAATTGTCTTGGATCACCGCATTGCTTTTAGTGGCAAAGTCAGATATAACGTTAGATGTGGCCTTGGATCACACCTAGGATGAGCCACTTTTTTGTTGGGTTTAGAGACTTTCTTTCAGGTGCACAGTCCCTACTCTGAGCACATTGGGGAATCCATTTCTTGGGAAGAGAAGGTGTAACTTTAGGGCCTACCCTTCAGGATTATGATTGCCTTTGGTGAACTGATACTCAGCTGCAGCTCAGTTTTGAGCTGCCAAGTCCCATTGCCAAAAAATCCATGAAAACCCTGGCAAGACTTTCCTTGCTCCCTCATCCCCCAAAGCCAAGGAACTCATGAGAGAGAAGAGTGAGAAGCAAAAACAGATGAAGGTGGAGAAAGCATCAGAATGAACAGATTTCATCTCTTACTCAACTATGGACCAATTTTCTACCCAACTTTCTACCTCTCAATTCTTATTCTTTATCTTACTTAGCACCCAGCAAGAACTTGATAAATGTGGAAACAATTACAGAAAGCATTAGATCCCAATCTCCTCCCTCAAAGGAAAATAAATACATCTACCAGCCCAGTCTATCACAGCAGTGTAGTATTTTAGATGAGGCAGCATGGTTTGCTGGAAGCCACACTGTACTGACAGACAGGCCTGAGCTCATTCCAGATTGGTCATTTATTAACAGTATGACCTTGAGCAGCTTTCTTGACCTTTCTGAGCCTGTTCTCTTTTACGGAAAATGAGAGATAATGACACTTGTTCTAGCTACCTCAGAGCATCACAAGACAATCACATCACAAGTGAAAGCACTTCTTAAATATAACAGCATCCTTGCCTCCAAATCCACTCCTGTGTGGAATAGAAACTAGAAAAGACACGCGTTGCAAGAATTGTTTTGTTTTATTTTTAAAACAGTTCAGTGTAACCATTTTAGCAAAGCACTGTTACTATGAACCATCTGCCAAGATGTAGGAATACCTTCCTTGTATAAGATAAATAAGATCTGTGATATAGTATAACACCTAATACAATATATTACAGTATGTTGTTGTGTTATATTGCTGATTGTGTTTAATTTATAGATGTATGCTAAGCTCCATTAGCATGATATACATTCTCACCGATCTGCCATATAACTGTATCTATAATTATGTAGATAATGCTAAAGTGGTATGTGTAGGAGGAGAGGAGTGGCAAAGTGGAGTGAATGAAGGTACTAGAAATGGGTGGGATTTATTGTAAGTTCCATAAAAGCAAGGATTTGGATTTGGATTTTTTGTCTTTACAAGTACTCTATTTAATATTTATTATCTATCCGGGGACCTCTTCTTTCAATATACCCTTGTCCATTTTAT
This sequence comes from Monodelphis domestica, assembly GCF_027887165.1. NCBI lineage: Eukaryota > Metazoa > Chordata > Mammalia > Didelphimorphia > Didelphidae > Monodelphis > Monodelphis domestica. The sequence goes on from NC_077228.1 coordinate 106,803,172, forward strand.
TGGTTCCCATTGGTTTAATTATTACTTCTATGTATATGAGTCATTTATATATGTATATGCGTATTGTGTGTATGCTTATATGTATATATATATAGTCTCCATACATGTGTGTTTATATATATACACAAAAAAGCAGACAAAGACTTAATGCCTTTTCTGAATTCCAACTCTTTTCCTAATTACCAGTTTTTTTATTGAACATCTCCAGCTTGATGTCTTAGAAGAACATCATAGCATGTCCAAGATGGAAGTCATTGTTTCTCCATATGTATACATGTGTAAATGTATTTTAAAGTATACATATATAAACATATGCCCATATATGGATATATCTATATGTCTACACAGGTAGGTGGGGGAGAGGCAGTTTGGTGGCATAGTGGATAGAAGGATAGAGTGCTAAATTAGGAACTCATCTTCCTGACTTCAAATCTGACCTTTGACACTTACTAGTTATATAACCATGGTCAAGTCACTTAATCTTGTTTGCCTTAGTTTCTTCATTTGTCAAATGAGCTGGAGAAGGAAATGGCAAACTACTCTAGTATCTCTGACAAGAAGATCCTAAATGGAGTCACAAGGAGTCAGGCATGACTAAAACAACTGAAGAAAGAGAGAGAGACAGAGAGAGAGAGAGAGAGACAGAGAGACAGAGACAGAGAGAGAGACAGAGAGAGAAACAGAGAGAGAGAGAGAGAGAGAGAGAGAGAGAGAGAGAGAGAGAGTTATCATTATAGTTATATGGAAACAAACAAAAATAGAGAGAATCTTCAGATCTAATTTCTCTGCTGAACTCTAACTCTATCTCTACATTATAGTCTTACTGGATATCGCCATTTTGAACTCAATATGTCCAAGATGGTACTCATTGTTTTCCATGTCTCAAACTTCCACATTTCTATTCCTTGTACCCTCATCCTACCAATCACACTGGTTCTCAAACTAGAGAACATCTTTGACTCCTTTTCAACTCCTTCCTCACCTTTTCCAACCCCATATCCTATCATTTGCTAAATTTTGCCCATTCCCAGTGGTGGAATCCATTGATTGGTACAGCCAGGAGGGTACTCTGACATGTCAGGCAAATATGCAAAGCCCCACCTAGCCTGGGAAAAGGGAACCTGGATTAATTGTGGGTTCTCCTAGATTTAAAGACCAACCCAGTGTCCTGTTTTCTGTGGTTTCGGGGCTTCTTGCCATCGTCTTCGTCACTGCTCTTCTCTTCACGCTGTGGTTCTGGAATAAATGGAAAAAAAGTGAGTCAAATGTGTTTTCAGATTGTGTATGAAAATTATCCTTTGTATTTAAAGTCTACCTTTAGACAAATTTAATCCCCACTCCAAGTCCATTTGGAAGAGCATACTAGTTGCATAAAGTCCTATTCACTTCCTATAGACCCCTCTGTAACCAAGACAAGGCAACTAGAACTTTGTCTCTGGGAAAAGAAATTTAAAGGTCATATTGACTGTACTCAATAGAACAGAAATAGCTAAGTGGCACATAGTTAGCAAGAATGATTAATTAAAATAGGATGCTACCAGATGATAGTTTCTTTTTCCTTAACTCCTAAATATAACTATCCACTGCCTCAACCAAAGTGAGCTCCTTTCCTCACTCTAGTATTGGCAGGGACCTCCCCAGTAGTAGCCTTAGGGTTTCTTGGGGTCTCTGCCACACCCAGAAACTCCCAACTGACTTGAGTTTAGATTTCATGTCACTCATCTAGCAACAATTTCTGGTTGTAACACCATAAACCCCACCCAAGAGGCAGGGCTTTAGTCCTTTCAAAGAAGCAACTATTGATTTCAAAATTGTTGATTATCATTTAAATCAGGTTTGCTGGTATGTTTGTGTGGTTCGTTTAATATGAAGCATGAAGCAAACCTGCTACTCTTGGATGCCCTCTTCTCAAGACTTTCTTTTTAAAAACTCTTACCTTCCATCTTGGAATCAATACTATGTTTTGGTTCCAGGGCAGAAGATTGGTAAGGGTTAAATGACTTGCCCAGAGTCACACAGCTGGGAAGGGTCTGAAGTCAGATTTCAACCCAGGACCTCCCATCTCTAGCCTTGACTCTCAATCCACTGAGCCACCCAGCTGCTCCTGCCAAAACTTCTAATTGTCTTTATTGTGTCATATGGGATTGACCTAATCTGGAAAAATGAGCAAGGCAATCTCCCAAGTACTTTCCATACCCAAGAGGAGAATTTGATAGGTGAGGACCCATCTAATGTAAAAGCCCAGATGCTACTGATACCTCTCTTATCCTCTTGCCTTATAGAACAAGTATCTTACTTCCGTGTCACTGTTTTCCCCTTGGTGACACTGTCTCAATCCAGAGACCGAGCAAAAAACATCTATGGATTTCTGCCCCAAAGTCAAGTAAGGCCTGGTAGGTTTTTTTCTTCTCATGTTTCTGGGTTCATAAAGAATGAGTTGACTTCTATTTCAGGGTTCACAGAGGTAGCAAAAGTGGCAGAGCCAAGATTCAGACCCAGCTCTAATGGCTCCTAATTCAGGGCTCTTTCATCTTTTATTGTTACTCTGGAAAGTGCAGAAAGAATGAGACCAGTGAATCCCAGATTGTATTTTTAGTGAGATAGACTCAAGAAAGCTGCAGGAAAGGTGCAAAAGAGAAGTGGGAAAGACTAGAGAGTAGGAAGGGGAAGTACAGCTAGAATTAAAGAGCAGGAAGAAGATAAGTTGTGAAACTGCACCTAGTATAGCATCTCTCAGTCACTAGCCATCATCTGGCTCAACTCAGGATGGGAGTGAGGAGCACCAGATAAAACTTCTCTTATCAGTCTAGCTACCAGAATAACCTTTCTTATCCACAAGTCTGGTTATATCACTCATTCCTCTGTTCAATCAATCAACAAAGATTTATTAGGCACCCACTGTGTGTCTTACACAGTGCTGGGCATTGGAGGGACAAATAAAAAAGTGAAACACTCTCTGCCTTCAGGAAGTTAACATTCTATTAGAAAGATACACCATTCACAGATAAGAAAATACCGTATATATGCAAAGGAAAAACACAGTGATTGTTGGGGGCAGAAAACTAAAATCTGGGGGGGGAAAGGAATACCTCTGAAAGAAGAGAACACTTGAATGGAACCAGGGTACCAAGAAGAACAGATAACTAAGGAAAGTATTCCAGGCCCCAAAAACAACCTTGCCTGGGAGTAGGAGAAGGGGAGAGTGAGTAGGTTCATTTGCCTAGAGTATTAAGGGCATGAGAGGCTCTAATGTGTAATCATCCTTGAAAGATAGGCTGAGGCTAGATTATGAAGGAAAGTTAGATACCGTACAGAAGAGTTTATCTTAGGTACAATGGGTAAACCACTGAAGTGTTTAGAGCAGAGAAGTGGGATGATCAGATCTGCACTTTAGGAATACTAATCTGGGCCAGGCATGCTAAAGTTCCCCTGAAGTCCCTGGAGTTCATCTGAAGTTCTGCCAGAGTGACGGAGGCTGGAAGTTCACTTGAAAGTGGGAATTTTGAACTGTAGTAGAACTCAAATCTATCATGTATCTACACCAGATCTGTTACCAATGTGGTGAGTCCCTGGAAGTGGAGGGCCAACAGTCTGCCTAAGGAGAGGTTAATCAGCACACGTCAGGAAAATAGAACAGGTGAAAACTTCTATATTACTCAGTATTGATATCAAGACCATGAGTGGACACTGAACAGGAAGGAAGGAACAAAGGAATGAAGGAAGGAACCAACCAACCAATTTGACAGTGCAGAGAGGGGAGGGTCAAACTGGGTGCAGAAGGCTATTGAAATAGACTGACCCCTAAGAACTGAAATTGGGTGGTAGTCATATGGGTGGAGAAAAAAGTTCAGAAGATGTTTTGGAAGTAGAATTAATAAGACTTGATAATTGATTGAACACAGATAGTTCTTTGTTATTATTCCTTTCTTGTGCTTAATACTTTATCATGTTAGATTAGAGTTATGTATAATGGACAGAAGATTGGGTCTAGAATCAGGAAAGCCTGAGTTCAAACTTAGCCTCAAATATTTACTAGATATGAGATGCTAGACAAGTCACTTCACCTCTGTTTGCCTCAGTTTCCTCAATTGTAAAAAGGAGATAATAATGGCATCTACCTTCCAATGTTGTTGGGAAGATAAAATGAGCTCATATTTATAAAGTATTTTGCAAACATTAACAAAGCATATAAATATTTTTATTGTAAAGTTGTTTCAGTCATGTTCAGTTTTTTATGACCTGATTTGGAGTTTTCTTGAGCAAGAATATTTTGTTGTTTGCCATTTCCTTCTCCAATTAATTTTACAGATGAGGAACTGAGGCAAACAGGGTTAAGTGACTTACCCAGGAACACAGAGCTAATACATGTCTGAGACTAGATTTAAACCTTCCTGAAACCTTCCTGATTCCAGACCTACCTCTCTATCTATCATACTACCTACTTGCTAAACTATACAGATGTTAGCTATTGATGATAACAATGACAATGATTTATATTTGTTTCATATCTCCCCACTAGATATAAATTGGAAGAACATTATCTTATCTAAACTGATATCTCCCCCAACACTAAACATAATTCTCCAAATATATCACTTAATAGATGTTTATTGAATATTGAACAGATGAGTATCTGAAACCCCGAGCAATTACAGGGTTGCCCATGACACTGGGGCCCATTTGGGATTGCATTGCTTGGATCCTGGCTTGTCCTACCTCTCTTCTCAGAACTGTTCTCTGATTCTTCTTCCTTCATGTGTTTAAGGTCGACGTCACTCAAGAAATATTCGTATTTTCAGTACTGAGAGTCTCATTCCCAGAAATTCGGACAATCCTAACTCTGAACATGTGGTAAGACCCAGGCGTGCGCGCACACACACACACACACACACACACATCCTTGTATTCTTGGTCCATATGCCCACATGTGCCTGCATTTACACATGTATACATATGTGTATACATATATTCACATGCACACTATTCAACACATATCTACATAAAAAGAACCCTTAGCTTTTGTGTCTAGCACATAACTTCTAGAGAAAATTAAATATAAACTACTTTTATTCCTAAAGCTACCTTTCTATGTACTTGAATTGAACTCAGAAATTCAGATATCTCTCTGAGTTAAAGTTATAATTAAAAGAAAAGTTATCTCTCAAAACTGTAACCTCTGAGATACTTCCAGACCAGGGATTTGTTATCTTTATGCCATACAAGTTAATTTAATCTATCCCCAATTCTCATCTGACTTTGTGCATTTAGGGAAGCCTTTATTTCTTTCAAGGAGATAGTTAAGTCTGGTAGTTTTGATCCCCTAACAAAGACTACGAGATGTGGATGGGTCCCATAAAATAACTAATATTCCTTAGTTGATAGAGAGGGGGGGTGATTAGCCTCACGTGAATGCCAGTTAACCTTTTTTAGTATAGGCAATTGTAATGCTTTTGCCCCAATTCTACAATCTATCACTTTTTCTCCATGCCTACTGAGACTCCTTTATTGTTGTGTGTTATTAAAGAGGGTCCCCTCCTTCTCATTGGCTTTACTGAGGCTGGCAGTCTGACCCACTTTGTTGACAGTGAGACCCATCACTTTAATACTGCTTAAGTGCTGAAGCTTGTACCTCAGTTTACTCTTATTAATTTTATTTGCTACACCTCTATGCCTCCATATAATATCACAATACAATAATCAGAGGAACTCAGAATCAGGCAAGAAGGACCTCAGAGTTCATTCAGTCCAACCTATATATGAATAGGAATCATCTCCATCTCATATCTCATATTTTCACAACCCATCTATAAAACATACTAGAAAAAAAATAATAAACTTTTTCTGGTTCCTTGGCCCAAGGTAAAGCAATTTTGTAAAGCTATAGTAGGTCTGGGAAAACATACCATGAAGGAAAAAACCAAAAGCAAAATAAGCAAAACATCATGATGTGGGAAGGAAAAATTATGCTAAAGTCCCATGCCCCTGTTCTGATCCATTTAAATCATTTCTCTATTTCCTTACAGTTCTCACCAACAGTACATGTCCTCCAGTCATGCAGAGCCAGTGTCCCTACCATCACATATGAGGTTGGAATCTATGACAACACTGCTATATCTCAGGTCTGTGGGAGCTTTATCCCTGCAGCAGACTATGTCAATGTTGGAGCTTCCATAGAAAGCACAAGCACTTCTTCAGAGGATTCCCAGGATTATGTCAATGTGCCCAATGCCGAAGAAGTTTCTAAGAATCCAGATGCAGTAAACTCATTGACTGAAAATCTCCAGGATCCTCAAATATCTGAAGAGAGTAAACCCAGTGCAGGAAGAGACAGAAGCTCTAGAGGTGTTGAAGACTGCACCAGTATTTGGGTTCTGGACATTGAGGACAGTGATTATCATGGGGATGCAGAGGCCTCTTCTCAGTCTTCCAATGACTATGTAAATGTGCCTGCAGCAGACAGTGAGGATGATCAGGACAGACAACCCTGGGTGACTTTTCGAGACTATAGGGCTTATGACAATGTCCTATGGGCTGAGCCTAATGGGAAAAAGTCAAATGAAGGGGAAGGGTTGACATCAATAAATGTAGGAGACTTGCTGGTTTGGACTCCCATTCTCCCTTTTGATGTCCAATATGAAGAGCAAAGAGAGAACTCACTTGACTTCTGGGATTATGTGAATATGGAGCCATCAGCCCAGATTGGAAACAGCCAAGAAGAGACATCTGGAGAAACGGATAGTGAGGAATCTGATGACTATGTAAATGTGCCAAGTGTGATCGAGGAGGAGAAAATCAGTATTGAGCATGGACCTGGGGCAAAGGAACTGACTGCACAGGAGAAATCTACTAGCCAGGATGGAGATTTCTCTAGGTTCCTTCATAATTTAACTTCTGTACCCACCTAGCAGGGACTGAACTCAATGGAGGACTAAGAAATTTTCAATCTGAGCCATCTAATGAAAGATGAAAGAGGTGTGTGACAAGTGGGCAAAAGGACCTATGAAAATGGTGAGGGCAGGGGAAGGAGAGCGGCAAAAGTAAGAAAGGAACTACTCTTAAGCAATGGAACCTAGTAGAACCAGCATAGACCTGCAAGCCAGGAAAATGAGGGATGAACTCTGATTCTACCAATTGTATGTTCCATTTGTAAGTTAGTTACCTCCCTGTACTTCAGTTTCATTATCTGCCAAATGAGCATATCTAGTCCCACCTGCCTAAGAAGCAGTGTGATACAACAGAAAGCACTATACATTTGGAGTCAAAGGGCTCGAGTTCAATGCCAGCCTAAACTAATCCCAGCAAAATTATACTTAGGTGTAGGCTTGGGAAAATAACCTCTCAGGGCCTCAGTTTCCACATCTGTAAAATGAGGGACAGGACTAGATGGTTTCTAAGGTCCCTACCAGTTCCAGATCTATAATCCTTCCCCTCAGAGTTCCCATGAGGATGTTCTAATGATGTAAAAGCACTTTATAAAGGAAGGGGTAATACAAATATAAGGAATGATCATTCCAAACCAGTGATGTTACTAATGCCTCTCTGAGAAAAATCACCATTAACAATGCTGCTAAAATTATATATTGAAGCAGTTAAGCATACTCCATCATAAAAATGCCAACTGATGCAGAGTGAAATGAGTAGAACCAGGAGAACATTGTGGAACAATCTTATGAGAGAGAATGCTAACCACATTGAGAGAAAGAACTGAGAGTATAAATGCAAAAGAAAAACACATTATATTACCTGTCACATGTATATATGGGCATGTGATTTGGGGTTTAGGCTTTAAAAGATAGCTCTATAGCAAAAATATGGATTCATATTGGATATTAATATGGAAATAAGTGTCAAGTAATAACATTTGTAAAACCCAATGGAATTGCTTGTCATCTCTGGGGATGGGGAGGGAAGAGGAGAGGGGAAAAAATGAATCATGTATTTAAAAATAAAAATTAATAAAAAATAAAAATGCCCCAAATTAAAATGTTTTCAGTTTCTGAATCTTAATCTCTACTTCCCACCAAGGCTGCTCCATTTTTACTGTTTCACCTAAAGGTGGATTTTCATGGATTCAATGAAAGATATTAGTTGGGTTTGCTTATATGTAGAAGTCTAGACAAACTCAGAACTAAGTTAGGGGGAAGTTTTCATTTGGTCCATTTGTATGATCATATGATCTTATTGGAAAGGAGTTAAACTAGAAAAGGATCCAATCTGGTGACCCAAGGTGGAAGATCAAGAAATCTACAAACAAGGGGCATATAGGTGGCTCAGTGGATAGAGAACCAGTCCTAGAGATGGGGGGTACTTGGTTCAAATCTCACCTCAGACACTTCCTAGCTGTGTGACCCTGAGCAAGTCTCTTAAACGACAGGTGCCTAGTCCTTACCACACTTCTGCCCTTGGAACCAATACTTAATATTGATTCTAAGAAGGAAGGCAAGGGTTTTTTTTTTTAAAAGAAGTCTATGATCCACTACACTCTGCTATTGACTGATGTAAATTTGAATCAAACTGTGCCTTTGTTGCTTCTTCTGTAAAGCTGGGAATAACAAAGAAGACATGTATTGGTAATTGCATTAACATCATTTATAATACCTTTTCACATGTGGTCCATCTCCCCAAATGGATTATAAGTTTATTGAAGACTAGGACCTCTTCATAATTTTCTTTATGTCATCCATAACATCTAACCTAGTTCCTTATATATACTAGATATTCAAATGCTTCTTGATAAGGGGAATATTATATGCACTTATATGTGTACATTTGTATACATATATTCCTAGTTTGGGATAAATTACTACTTTAATCAATTTGGGGATGAATTCTGGACATTTCTTTAAGATTCTCCTTTTTGTTAAAGAGAATGATTACTTGATTTGTGCCTACATAAAAAGCAGAGTTGGCGAGAACTTTTTTCTGGCTTTCGCTTTGGGAGAAAACACAGATTCCAATCTCTTTCTATGAAGAGTCCCCTGAAGGAGAAAAAGGCTTTTGGGAAAAGCTGGTCTGTAAAGGAGCTGGTACTTCAACATATCTTTGATTTCCAACTTGCTGCCTTAAAGGCTTTGAGGGACTTTTGTCTTGTGTAAAATTGGAGACTCTCTTAATTGAGCTGAGATATTTTGTTCCCAATCTGAGAGTTCATTTACTCTATGTATTGTCTGACATATTTTGATCTATATGACTTTCTCCGATTTCCATTTGCCTTCAGTGTAAATAAATAGACTTATTTACTATTCATTATTTGCAATGGCCTTTGTATAATTAGAATTTGGTAGGAAGGAAGTTGTCTTTGGATATAGCATGAAGCACTCCTTCCCCATTAAGAGATTGCAACCAAGAAAGATGCAATATTCCAGAAAAGCCACTGTTGGGGAAGCCACTGACTGAAGGAAGAAATCTTCAGTCTAGTAGCTTCCTATTTCAGCTAATTATTATTTCAAACTAAGTAATAAATTCCATTGTTTCAATTGCCAAGCGAGTATAAGTGTTGACAGTACCCTCAAAATTTCTGATAATGAATCAGTTGCCCTTACTATTATGATAATTCTATCCTTCTCACTGACCAACACAATTTCTCTTAGTCATTTGATGTTCTATTGTTTCTTAGATCACAGAAGCAAAATCTGAAGAAAGATGAAGTTTTCAGGAACCAAAGGGTTGCTATCAGGAAATGATAGCCCCTCTTGTCTATTCTCTTCAACTATGGAACAAAAGAAAACAGATTAGTGGGAGATTGAGATGAGAGGCAAAAAAGACTTTTCTCCAGTAGGAAGCAGCACACATCAAAGGCAGATGAGGTTATGGAATCTCTGGAAGGGGAGGGAAGATAAAGATATTGTGAACTATAGAAGTCTGAAGATGATATCTAGCACAGAAACACTGCTGAGAGTATAGGGGCTGGTGACCTGAACCACTCCCTGCCTTGCAAAGCCATTGGAGAAGTATGCTCTCTAGTTAGGGGGATTAAGCTCCTCATTCTCATATGTCATGGTTCACAAATAAGCCTCTCCCCTAGTTCCCAAAGAATGATATCACAATCACAAAGTTATGGATCAAATGGGAAAAGATTCCCCCCTGCCCCATCCATCAAAGATTAAAGAAATAAAAGAGAGATATCCAAGGCACACTGTGAATCAGGTTCAGGACAGGTAGTTTATTCTTACACAGAGAACTCTTAAGCATAGAGAATCATAACGCATTAACAGAATGATTAGAACAGTATTTAGAAACTTTATAATTACAATTACAATCACAGAGGGGGCTAATATTTTAAGCCTCATCAGAGCATAAGTAGGTATGAAAAACTGCTAATTAGGGATTTCATATTTCATCTTGGAAAACACTTCTCTGCTGGTAAAAACCAAGGAGGAGTATAGAAGGAATAAGTATTTATTAAATACCTACTACCAGGGCAGCTAGGTGGCCCCATAGTGCAAAGGGAGTCTGGCCTGTAGTCAGGAAGACTCATCTTCCTGAGTTCAAATCCAGCTTCAAACACTTACTGACTATGAGACCCTAGGTAAATCACTTAGCCCTTTTGGCCTCAGTTTCTTCATCTGATAAATGAATTGAAGAAGAAAATGGCAAACTGCTTTCATTATCTTTGCCATAAAAAACCCAGATGAGGTCACCCAAAATTGGACATGATGAATAACAAAAAGTGCCTACACAATTTGTAACAATCCTGTGAGATATTTATTATTCTGATCACTGACAATTGGAGAAACTGAGATACACAGACATCAAGTGACTTGCCCAGGATCACACAGCTCGTTAGTACCTGAGATCAAATTTGAACTCTGGTCTTGGGCCCAGTTCTGTATCCTTAGTTTATCTTCTATATAACTTGTTTGTACTTAGCTTTTTACAAATCATCTCTCCCGTTAGACTCTGAGCTCTTTGAGAGCAGGTACTGTCTTTTGCCTTTCTTTGTACCCCCAGAGCTTAGTCTGGTTCCTGGCACATATTAAGCTCTTAATAAATGTTTATTGACTGACTACAAGAGCCTTATAAATATCTAATTTTATTTTACAACAACCTCAGAAGAGAAGTATTATTATTTCTCCCATTTTATAGATATAGAAATGAAACAAATAGAGGTTAATTAATGTGCCTGGCTGACACAAGCAACTAGCTTCTGAGGCCAGATTTGAGCTCAGGTCTTCCTGTTACCACATCCAATATTCTGTCAACCATATCATTGACCTAGAAAGCCAGAGAAGTGGGTTAGAGATAAGAACCTACTTCTCTCTATCTCTAGATAAGTATGTAAACTTGAATGATTCATTTGACTTTCTGGGCTCTCATTCTCATCTATAAAATTCAGAGGGACCTAAATGGTCTCTGAGGTCCCTTCAAGTTCCATAATTCTCAGAGGAAATAGATCTGGGATGGAGCAGTATTTAAAAAAAGAATAATCATAATATATATAATAATAATAAAAATTAAAAATTAAATAAAAACTAATAAAAAGTATACAACTAGTTACAATCAAGAGATTGTATTCAGTCACATGCAGTAGTTTCCTTCTGGTAAAGATGGAAACAGGAGTTAAAGGAGGATGCTTGCTGGTTGTGATGAACAACCAGATATTGCATACTGAAAGTGCATGGGCATTTCCTTCTCCGGAAGCCACAGCAAACAACAAAGCAGAAATCAGTCAAGCAGCCATACAAGGGACCTGTGTTCTGTATTCTGGGAAATGCTAATCAGATACCTGGCTGTGGCAAGGGGAGAAAGGGGAGGAGAGGAAAGTGAAAGACAACTGTAACTAGGGTAGACTGACTGGGGTTTTTCCTAAGTGCACTAAAACTTAGAGAACATTATAGCACTTTCAGTAGGTCAGATAATTTTAGAAGCAGCTAGATGGCTCATGGATAGAGTACCAGGCCTGAAGTTGGGAGAACCTCTAGAAGCAAGAAGAATAAGTCTAATACTTTTTCCATATGACAGCCCTTCAGATATCTGAAGACAGTTATGATGTCTTATCTCAGTTTTCTTTTTTTTTCCAGCTTAAATGGCATTTATTTAGCAAGATTTATTTAGCAGCAGTGGGAACCTTGGGGTGGGAAAAGGTGCTGATCTAAAGCGTATATCTTGGGGACAGGACTGTGCCAAATTCAGCGCATCAAACACAGATGGCGGGGAAGGACCTGGAGAGGGAGAATAGAGCTAACAGCCTGGTCAGAGCCGTGAAGGTCCTCCATATTGCTTCCAGGACATTTTGGCCGCAGAGCACACCCAACCCAACCCAGCAGAACTTAATCCCATAAAATGTCTTGAGAACTCAGGGAAGCCCAGGCTCCAACACCCCTCCCTCAGGGACTGCTGGGCTTTAATACATTCAAAAGCCTCCAGAGGACAGCGAAGCTCAAACTCCAACAACCCTTCCCCACAGACTGTACCAAGAGATCCTCTGTCCAAGCTAAAAGAGGAAAGACTGACAGAAGCCCCCAAAACCAAAAAATAAGAGGAGCAAGAGCACAGACAAATACAGGGAGAAAAGAAGGAGTAAATATGAGAAATCAACAGAAAAAGAAGAAAGAAATTATGATAGAGAGCTTCTATTCAGCAAACATAACAGAGGGGAAAGAGATCAGCAAACGATAAATCAGATATCCCAGTAAATTGGATACAGGCTTTGGAAGAACTCAAAATTCAATTCAAAACACAATTAAGAGAGACTGAAGACAATTGGGGAAAGAACTTAAAAACTAAGATAAGTCATCTGGAAACAGAGGCACTTGAACTAAAATGAAAAATAGTGTCTTGAAAGCCAAAATCAACCAGGTAGAAAATGAGGCTAAATAGATGAAAGATGAGGCAAAGGAGATGAAAGACGAGGTAAAGAGGATGAAAGATGACCTCCAAAGAAAATCATACCAGAAGGAGAAGGATTACCAAAAAGCCAGGGCTGAAATCCAGTCTTTAAGAACCAGAATACAACAACTAGAATTAAGTGGCCTCACAAGTCAGAAGGACACTATAAAACAAAATGAAAAGAATGAAAAAATTGAGGAAAATATAAAGCATCTCATTCACAAAACAGAGGATTTAGAAAATTGTTCAAGGAGAGACAATTTAAGAATCATTGGTGTACCAGAAGACCATGACAAAAGAAAAAGCCTGGACATAATACTACAGGAAATCATTCAAAAAAACTGCCCCGGGGGCAGCTGGGTAGCTCAGTGGATTAAGAGCGAGTCCTAGAGACAGGAGGTCCTAGGTTCAAATCTGGCCTCAGCCACTTCCTAGCTGTGTGACCCTGGGCAAGTCACTTGACCCCCATTGCCTAGCCCTTACCACTCTTCTGCCTTGGAGCCAATACACAGTATTGACTTCAAGACGGAAGGTAAGGGTTTAAAAAAAAAACTGCCCCAATATTCTAGACCAAGAGGGAAAAGTGAATATTGAAAGAATCCACAGATAACCTCTGTACTTAATACCCAACTGACAGTACCCAGGAATGTTATATCCAAATTCAAGAACTATCAGACCAAAGAAAAGATATTACAAGCTGCCAAGAAGAAGTCATTCAGATACCATGGAACCACAGTGAGGATAACGCAGGATCTGGCTGCATCCACACTGAAGGACCAAAAGGCATGGAATATGATATTCCTGAAAGCAAGGGAACTAGGTCTACAACCAAGAATCAACTACCCAGCAAAACTGACTATATTCTTAGAGGGGAACATATGGTCATTCAACAAAATAGAATAAATCCAAGAATTTGTAAAGAAAAAACCAAACCTGAACAGAAAATTCGATGCCCAAGCACAGACCTCAAGAGAATCATCAAAGGGTAATTTTAAAAGGGGGGGGGAGGGAGAAAAATGAAACAAAACAAACAAAAAAACCCTTTTTTAAAGAGACTCAATAAGTTAAAATGTTATGTATCCCTATAAGAAAAGAGGTAACTGGTAACTCTTAAAAACTGCTGTTATCAGCTGAACAGCTAGAAAAATTACACTTAGAGGGAACAGTGACAAACTGTAAAGGATGAAAGAACAAGACATAAATAAGTATATAGATATATGCATGCATAAATACATATACATGTATATATATAGCTATATATACACAACTAGAGCTAAAAAAAGGTTAATACTAAAAGAAATGGGGAAAAGAAACAAATAGGGGTAAATGTATATGTCACAAAGAAGCTCATGGTGGAAGGGGGGAGAACATCAATACACTGAAAGGGTAAAGAGGTTGGAGATAGGAAATATTCAACTCTTATGTGCTTTGAAATTGACCCAAAGAGGGAAGAACAATTCAATCCATTGGGGCAGAGAATAGATTTGCACCCTATAGGGGAATAGAAGGCTAACAAACAGACTGGTGGGGAGGGAAGCAGTACAAGGGAGGGAGAGGGTGGGGGGTAATTTTAGAAAGACTACAGGGAAAAAAGGGGGGAATAAGAAGGAAGGGGGTAGAAAGGAAATAAAATAAGGGTGGGAACTACAGGGACTGATTAAAAACAAACATTGGTGTAGAAGGAAATCGTGAAAGAAGAAGAGGCAGGACCAGGAGTAGAAATCAAAATGCTGGGAAATACACAGCTAGTAATAATAACTCTGAATGTGAATGGAATGAACTCACCCATAAAATGCAAGTGAATAGCAGAGTAGAATAGAATCCCAAACCCTACCATATGCTGTCTACAAGAAACACACATGAGGAAGGTAAATACACATAGGGTGAAAATAAGAGGATGGAGCCAAATCTATTGGGAATCAACTGAGAAAAAGAAGGCAGGAGTCACAATCATGATATCTGACAAAGCCAAAGTAAAAATAAATCTAGTTAAAAGAGATAGGGAAGGTAATTACATCCTGATAAAAGGCAGTATAGACAATGAGGAAATATCAGTACTCAACATGTATGCACCAAATGGCATAGCATCCAAATTTCTAAAGGAGAAACTACTGGAGCTCAAGGATGAAATAAGACAGAAAAACTATACTAGGGGGAGACCTGAACCTTCCTCTATTCAAACTAGATAAATAAAGCCAAAAAATAAATAAGAAAGAGGTAAGAGAAGTGAATGAAATCTTGGAAAAATTAGAGTTAGTAGACTTGTGGAGAAAAATAAATAGGGACAAAAAGGAATATACCTTCTTTTCAGCAGCACATTGTACATTCATAAAAATTGACCATGTATTAGGGCATAAAAACATTGCAAACAAGTGCAAAAGAGCAGAAATAATAAATGCAACCTTCTCAGATCACAATGCAATGAAAATAATAATGAGTAAGGGTACATCGAGAGGTAAATAAAAAATTAATTGGAAATTAAACAATACGATTCTCCAAAACCAGTTAGTCAAAGAACAAATCATAGAAACAATTAATAACTTCAGTGAAGAAAATGACAATGATGAGACATCCTTTCAAAACCTATGGGATGCAGCCAAAGCAGTATTCAGGGGCAAATTTATATCCTTGAGTTCATATATTAACAAATTAAGATGGGCAGAGGTCAATGAATTGGGCATGCAAATTAAAAAAACTAGAAAGTGAACAAATTAAAAATCCTCAGATGGAGACTAAATTAGAGATCCTAAAACTCAAAGGAGAAATTAATAAAACTGAAAGTCAAAGAACTATTGATTTAATAAGTAATACTAGAATCTGGTACTTTGAAAAAACAAATAAAATAGACAAAGTACTAGTCAGTCTAATTAAAAAAAGGAAAGAAATAAACCAAATTGACAGTATCCAAGATGAAAAGGGAGACCTCACCTCTAGTGATGAAGAAATTAAGACAATCATTAAAAACTACTATACTTACAAAAATATAAATTGCCTAGCCTAACAGAGGAAGAAATAAATTACCTAAACAACTCCATATCAGAAAAAGAAATTGAACAAGCCATCAAAGAACTCCCTAAGAAAAAATCCCCAGGGCCTGATGGATTCACAAATGAATTCTATCAAACATTCAAAGAACAACTAATCCCAATATTATATAAACTATTTGATAGAATAAACAAAGAAGGAGTTCTACCAAATTCATTTTATGACAAAAACATGGTACTGATCCCAAAGCCAGGCAGGTTAAAAACAGAGAAAGAAAACTATAGATCAATCTCCCTAATGAATATAGATGCAAAAATCTTAAATAGGATACTAGCAAAAAGACTTCAGCAAGTGATCAGGAGGGTTAATCACTATGACCAGGTAGGATTCATACCAGGAATGCAAGGATGGTTCAATATTAGGAAAACCATCCACATAATTGACCATATTAACAAGCAAACTGACAAAAATCACATGATTATCTCAATAGATGCAGGAAAAGTCTTTAATAAAATACACCACCCATTCCTATTGAAAACACCAGAAAGTATAGGAATAGAAGAGCCTTTCCAAAAAATAATACACAGTATATATCTAAGCCCATCAACAAACATCATCTGCAATGGGGATAAACTAGAAGCCTTCCCAATAAGATCAGGAGTGAAACAAGGATGCCCATTATCACCTCTATTATTTAACATTGTACTAGAAACACTATCAGTAGCTGTAGCATCCCAAGCATATTCACATCTATGAAATATAAATGACTGTATGGCTACTGTGTCTCCAAGCATAAGGTTATACCAATGAGGCTTGTGAATGTAACCTTGAACTGGCCATGGGGCCCTTGGCTAAGACAAACTCATTAACATGCTCGGACTCAATTCCCCGGGAAAGCGCAGTTTCCAATCTACACGCCCAAAGGTGTTCCCTCTACCTTGCCACCCAATCTTAAGTGTCTATACTTTGTGATGTGGTTACTACGTCCTTGGGAGTACCGCCCAAGCAGGACAGGATTAAATTCAGAGGCAAACCCATGAACTTCCTCTTGGCCTTTCTCCCCTTCCATGGAGCTCCACTGGGCTCCTCTATGTCTCTGTCTCTCTCCTCTTGACCTTCTCCTTCCCCAAGGCTGTAACCATCTGGCCTGCATTCCCTATCTTAATCTCCTCATCCACCTCGTGTTCCTTTGTACTCATACTCTCCTATCAAAGTGAGTATCATAGGGGTTGCCTGCCCTATCCAACCACTGACTTGTCCGTGTCTTTCATTTCCACCCTGGTTCTCGGTTCCTACCTCTCCTCGGGTCCCATCACAAAGGTGAGCCCCTTCCCTTGTGGGACCCTGCTGGTCAGGGAAGTCCATTAAGGAAAACCCCACAGTAGCAATTAGAGAAGAAAAAGAAATTGAAGGTATTAAAATTGGCAATGAGGAGACCAAGCTATCACTCTTTGTGGATGATATGATGGTATATTTAAAGAATCCTAGAGAATCAACCAAAAAGCTATTCGAAATAATCAACAGCATTAGCAAAGTTGCAGGATACAAAATAAACCCGCATAAGTCATAAGCATTTCTATATATCTCCAATCCATCTCAGCAGCAAGAATTAGAAAGAGAAACTCCATTTAAAATCACTCTAGACAATATAAAATACTTAGGAATCTACCTGCTGAGACAAACACAGGAACTATATGAACACAACTACAAAATACTCCCCACACAATTAAAACTAGATCTAAACAATTGGAAAAACATTGATTGCTCATGGGTGGGACAAGCTAACATAATAAAAATGACAATCCTACCCAAATTAATTTACTTATTTAGTGCCATACCCATTGAACTACCAAAAAACTTCTTTACGGAATTAGAAAAAAACATAAAGTTCATTTGGAAGAACAAAAGATCAAGGATATCCAGAGAAATCATGAAAAAAAATGCAAAGGAAGGAGGATTTGCAGTCCCAGATCTCAAACTATACTATAAAGCTGTGGTTATCAAAACAATTTGGTACTGGCTAAGAGACAGAAAGGAGGATCAGTGGAATAGACTTGGAGTAAATGACCTCAGCAACACAATCTATGATAAACCCAAGATCCTAGTTTTTGGGACCAAAACACACTATTTGATAAAAACTGCTGGGAAAATTGGAAGACAGTGTGGGAGAGATTAGGAATTGATCAACACCTCACACCTTACTCCAAGATAAATTCAAAATGGGTGAATGACCTGAATATAAAGAAGGAAACTATAAGCAAATTAGGCGAACACAGAATAGTATACCTGTCAGATCGTTGGGAAAGGAAAGACTTTAAAACCAAGCAAGAGCTAGAAAAAGTCACAAAATGTAAAATCAATAATTTTGATTACATCAAATTAAAAAGGTTTTATACAAACAAAACTAATGCATCCAAAATTAGAAGGGAAGTAACAAATTGGGAAACAATCTTCATTACAAAAACCTCTGACAAAGGTCTAATTACTCAAATTTATAAAAATCTAAACCAAAATTGTACAAAAAAATCAAGGCATTCTCCAATTGATAAATGGGCAAGGGACATGAATAGGCAATTTTCAGTTAAAGAAATCAAAACTATTAATAAGCACATGAAAAAGTGTTCTAAATCTCTTACAATCAGAGAAATGCAAATCAAAACAGCTCTGAGGTATCACCTCACACATAGAAGATTGGCTAACATGACAGCTATGGAAAGTAATGAATATTGGAGGGGATGTGGCAAAGTTGGGACATTAATGCTTGCTGGTGGAGTTGTGAATTGATCCAACCATTCTGGAGGGCAATTTGGAACTATGCCCAAAGGGCATACTAAAAGACTGTCTGCCCTTTGATCCAGCCATAGCACTGCTGGGTTTGTACCCCAAAGAGATAATAAGGAAAAAGATATGTACAAAAATATTCATAACTGTGCTCTTTGAGGTGGCAAAAAATTGGAAAACGAGGGGATGCCCTTCAATTGGGGAATGGCTGAACAAATTGTGGTATATGTTGGTGATGGAATACTATTGTGCTCAAAGGAATAATAAAGTGGAGGAATTCCATGGGAACTGGAACAACCTCCAGGAACTGATGCAGAGTGAGAGGAGCAGAACCAGGAGAACATTGTACACAGAGACTGATATACTGTGGTACAATCTAATGTAATGGACTTCTCCATTAGTGGCAATGTAATGACCCTGAACAACTTGGAGGAACCTATGATAAAAACCAGTATCCACATCCAGAGGAAATACAGTGGGAGTAAAAACACCAACAAAAAGAAAACAAAAACAAAAACAACTGCTTGAATATATAGGTCAAAGGGATATGGTTGGGGATGTAGACTCTAAATGAACATCCTAGTGTAAACAACAACATGGAAATAGGTTCTGATCAAGGACACAAGTAATACCCAATAAAATTGCATATTGGCTATGGGAAGAGTGAGTGGAGGGGAGGGAGGGAAATAATGTGATTATTGTAACCAAAGAATAATGTTCTAAATTGACTAACTAAACTTTTTCAAATGGAAATAAAATAAAATAAAATAACTGCACACAATTAAAAAAAAAAAAGAATCCCCTATTCCAGGTCAAACTCCACTTTTAAAGACATTTTCTCTTGTGTCACTTTCCCTAATTCCACATCTACCTATCACAGGTGACACTCTGCTCTGGAACTTGTAAGGAAAATTTAGGGTTGTCACCTAATCTAAATTTGATTTTTGGTCACCAGGGGATATCCCAAATAAAATGCCCAAGTCCATTTGGAAATATATGATGGTTTAATCAATATACAGGGAAGAAATCAAGGAGAAGAAAGAGAGAAAAGGTATAGGGTTTATCCCACCTGGCCTGTGCCAGATGAGTTCAAAGTCCCCCACCATGAGGTCCTTGAATATTAAAGACTTTCTCTAAGAGGATAGTGTTTGGAAGATAAAGGAAGAAAAATCAGCCTAAACTCTGAGAGATCTCAGAGAAGAGCCTCACTGAAATAGGTTACTAGTTTTCCTCCAGTATGGTATCAAGGAAAACTTACCGCTAAACTCAGACAATAGCAGCCACCATGCCAAGAAGCCGACAAGCTCAGCAAGTTGCCGCCAGCCACCTCTCTACTGTCAAAGAGCCCAGAAAGAGGAAGTGATGTGAAATATATAGACAGCTTTACATCACTTTCCTGCATCTCACATGTACCAATGATATCTTAGGCTTGACTTAGGACAGCCCAGGGGTCTGTCAGTTGTTTCTGATTTGTCATCTGCCAGCACGTGTCTATCATAGGCCATCTTCCTAAATACTTAATCCTTAAGTATGGGTGTAGACATTCCTGATTTTGTTAGACTAAGTAGGGTGGAGTAATCTAAAGTTCCCAGACTGCCTAGAAGGCAGTTAGTCAATTCTGATTCATTACTCACTATCACACACATGGGTCACAGACCTCCCACCTCATGACTAAGTGGAATATTTGCTTTGGTGATTAGACCTAAATGGGAAGATCTTCATACTCAACTTTTAAGTACGGTGTGTGCACTTTTTGTGATTGACTCTAAAAATAGGCAGGTCTCAATGCTTAACTTTTCAGTAGGGTGTTTACACTTATGGGAATTAAAATCTAAAAATAGACATGAGTTACAATTTAAATCTTTACAATGTAAAATTTAAAGTTAAATCTCAATAATAAAAATATTATATTTTAGGAGGCTTTATTAAATGATCATTAGAAATCAAGGAATAAAGAGTATACAAAATAAAAACCATGTGCCCATGACTGATTAGCCATTTCAAAATCCTACCGTACCACACCACCATGATTGTTGCATCATGCCAAAGAGGAGGCAGAGTTTCAATGCCCACTCACTTTATCCTCTGTCTACAGGAAGTACATAATGACAGGAAATCAATGGGCTCTCGGGATATGTAGTTCTTTTTTTAGGGTAACAGATTTTCAATTATACATTCCCACTTGAGACCCGCAGAAGACTAGTCTCTCCAATGGGTCTTGTAAACATACCATATTTGAAATTATAATAATTTGAGGATAAGAGGAAAAGAGAACAAAACCAATAATTGCTAGATGCATTGACAAAAAGGTAGTGGGGGGCAGTCCCCTTCAGCATAAGAGTATACATACAAACAAATACATTCAACCCCACAAAGTTCAAATCACTACATCCCAAAGTTCATTCTGGATCTTCTGGTGCAGCGTGTGGTCTACGGAGGCATCTTCATGGTGCCTTCTCCAAACAGTTCAGTTTCTGGATTTGGAGAGGTAGCATGTTTCTTAACGTAAAATTACTCTCAAAAAGAATTTAAACTTTGCAATTTAGAATAATTATAAATTCCCTCCTGAAAAGGGTGTAGAAAAACACAGGAATCACTTAGGAATGCATGGCTGAGTTATGAAGTATTTGAATCAATTGGCAAGAGAAATCAAAAATATCAAAAAAATCCAAATAAAAGAGAAAATATAACTTCTGGATGAAATATAAACTATCAAAGTCTTATGTGTAAAAAAATTTAAGTAAAGGAAAATAAACCTATAACAGGTCCTTGAATCAAGGCCCAATTAAAGTGATTTCTATCCCACAAGTCTATAGGACAAAATGCAATAATATTTCACTTACCCATTTGCAGCCAAGACTACAAGAAGTTGCTGTACTATAAGAGAGAGAAAAGGACTAATAGGAAAGTGCCATTCCCTGGTCTGATTTTACCTTCACTCTCAGGGATAGGGGAGCCAGAATGGCCAATTGTTAGGTACGTTCATATTTTTCACAAGGGGTATGGTTCAAGGAATTCTGTGTCTTAACATATGTCAAGTGCCTCAACCTTGAGTCTCACACTAGGTTCAAGTCCTTGACTCTTTGCACAGAATGTCATCAATCCATGTAGGATTGGTTTGGGTCTCTTTGACCTTGTGCTATATAGCACTTTAAAATGGCTCTTTTGTTCCCTTCTCCTGGAATCAGACACAATCATTAATCAAAGTCCCATAATTTTTTTTAAACAATCAATGAAATCATTTTTATAGTCTAGAACTTTTGGGGTATGCATTGACATTAGGGCAAATGTATCTTAAACTTATATTACTGCAAAATCAAAAAGGTAAAAGAAAATCTTCTCAATACTGGTGACATGTTTCAAATACAAAAAGGAGAGAAAAAATAAAAAACTGAAATAGTATATTGCACATGCAAGCAAAAAAATAATAATAAAAGAGTTTTGAAAATCAAAAGTATATAGCTTATAATCATTGACACACTGTGTCAGCTAAGGAAAGGTAGAATACAAAGGTTTCTCACCAAAAAAAAATGAGATCCATTTCCTCTTCAAACCTGGCCGTGATCCACTGTGAGTGCAAACAAATGATTTTCACAAAGTAACAGTTTTTTTTATAAAGCATGTAATGCACATTCAAAAAAGCATCAAAATCCCCACAGTTATAATAGCCCATTTAATGACAATAGCAAACAAACCCACTATCATATTTTACAGGAGTCTGCTGTATGACATTTGAAGGAAAAAAAAAAAACCTTAGAAGCTAATGGATACTTGTCACAAGTTTTTCAGGTGTAGCAACGTTTCAACCTTGGCTGAGATATATTTTTAAAATCTATTACTGCCATCATTACAAAAATGTGGCAGTCTAGAGGAGTCTAGAAAAAACCAAACCTCCATACTGTTGCTGTTGTGTCTAAAAACATCACCAAGATTCTAGAGATCATTCTGGTGAAAGGGTATAGTAAGCTGAGGATTTATAAATGAGAGATGCTCACTCTTGGGAGCCATCCAGGAGTAGCATGCCCTGGGATCAACTTTCCAGCTCCTTTGTTATGAGACTGTTATGTACCATCGGGAGGTGGAGATTATAGTTTTACTTTTCAACTACTAGAATGGACCTTACCTCTTGTTACAAATAACTCAAGAAGCAAGCAAGATGATCAGTCAGAGTTGAGAAAAAAAAATCTAAAAATCATGTCTAAAGATCCCTTAAAATCAATTTGAGATATTTAGCTCATTAAATTTTCCAAAGGTTATTATACGATTGTAACCGGTTTTTTAATGAAATATGTCCATTCTCTATGTGACAATTTACAAAACCAAAAGAGGGGGGGAAAGCTGTTTTTTTTTTTTAATATGGGCTTATTCAATAATATTTGTTCAGTATAGTTATAGGGGAAAAGTAACAGAATATAAACTGATTCAGTTTAACAGAATAGTATTGAATACAATAACATATTAACTTAAAACAACAAAATTAAATCTTAAATAAAACAATCAGCAAAATACAACGAAATACAGAGATTTTCATTAAAGAAAAATGGAGTCTGAAAAGGCTTAAAATTTCACCTCCAGGGGGCAGCGGGGTAGCTCAGTGGATTGAAAGCCAGGCTCAGAGAAGGGAGGTCCTGGGTTCAAATCTGTCCTCAGCCATTTCCTAACTATGTGACCCTGGGCAAGTCACTTGACCCCCACTGCCTAGTCCTTACCACTCTTCTGCCTTAGAACCAATACCTAGTATTGATTCTAAGATGGAAGGTAAGGGTTTAAAAAATTTTTCACCTCCAGACTCTTTAAAGTTCTTTTTCTGTCCATTCAGATCCTATTGTCAGTGCTCTTGGATCTCCCATAGTGAGAGAGAACTCCTAGATGAGCATAGTGTGAAGGAATCCTAAATTGAATGAATCTTAGAGACTGGGCCAGAATGGCAAAGGGTTGATCCTCCCCTGAATCTCAGGCAAGATCAGTGAAAGGATCAGTGCACTCATGAATGGTAGAAGCTGTTTGAAATAGGTAATGCACTGCTCTTTCATAGAGTACGCCATGCTTGTAATCAACTTCCTATTTGGAAGAGTTGCTTCCTTCTTCCCTTCTCCCTCCAAGGTCCCCTGCCACATGGAGGGTAATTGTTGCCTAGGGAAAGAACACCCCAGTTTTTACCAGTTGGTTTGTGATTCTGAAGACACAGTGGCAGCTACCAGCAGCCTGGGACCTGGGACTGGGCCTGGATGAACGATCTCGGTCAGAGGCTGGTGATCAGGAGCAGAGTTGTTGGGGGTCTAAGACTGGGGCCTGGGCTGGGGCTGGGTTTTCACAGACAAAGGATTCATTCCCATATGACCAGACTAATGGCAACGAGTTTCCTCACACTTAATTGGGCTAGTTCTTAGAAAACAGACTCAGTCTGTTGCTGGGACCACACTAAGTTTTTCACAAATGATAGAACTGGCCAGAACATATGCCCCTCTTGCATACTCTTTGAGAACCAAAGACCATCTCTAGGGATGTGTTGGAGCCAGTTCAAACAGGCTCTTAAGAACTAGTTGCTAAGGCAGGGAGGTGACTCAGTAGAGAATCAGGCCTGGAGGCAGGAGGTCCTGGGTTCAAATTTGACCTCAGAGCTTTCCTAGCTATATGACCCTGGGCACTTAATCCTACTTAATCCCAAATACTCAATCCTTGCCACTCCTCTGCCTTGGAACTGAAAGATGGTAAAGGTTTTTTTAAAGAAAGAAGTAATTGTTTGATTTTCAATGTGAGCATTTACATCTGGCAAATAAGCAGGCATTACAAATCAGGACTTGATTTGTTGTCTTGCTGATTGTCTAGGTCTAAGAAATAGATGGAAAAAAATATTAACAATATAGATGAAACTTAAAAGTATGTCATGTACACACTTTTTTTCCCCCCAGAAAGCCAGTTGTTAAACATTTAGCAATATATCACTAGCCTCATGCCCTGCAAGGGCATTAGAATAGGATTGTATAGACATAAAGTAACTTGCTGAAATCCATGCTTAGAGCATGGTTGAGAGTTTTAAGGAGGTAGACATGATTCAAGAAGGTATACAATCCCCTCTCAAACAACAGATATAAATGGGATAATACTGAAAATCAAAACATCATAGCCCTCACTTCCCAAATCCATGGTGACAAAATCAGCACAAAGTTAATTTACTAATCAAATTCAAAATTAATATTTATTTAAAGTAAATCATAACTAAAGTTTGTAAATTACTTTACATATAGTATCTCATTTTATTCTCACAAACAACCCTATGAGGTAGGTGCTATTGTCCCCATTTTATAAATGAGGAAACAGCAACAGAGAAGTTAAAGGACTTGCAGGCTCACACAGCTAGTGTCTGAAGTAGGTTTTGAAACTCAAGTCTTCCTGACTTTGAGTCCAACACTCTAACCACTCAACAATCTAGCTGTCAAAATCAACCCTATATTAAAGAAAGGGAGACAAGGGAGCTATGCCAAAAAAAAAAAAGGTATGCCAAGTAAATAAAATGTCCTCTAGGTGGTGCTGATTTAATGATTTTAATTTAATATAATGATCTTTGTAAGTTAAGATTTCTGTTACTCTTTTTATTTGTAATATAACCTACCCTACGCACATTAAATGCCCCTCAATGACACTTCGTGGTGTGGTTATTCATCCTTCGTTTTTGAAGAAGATCAATGACATCATGGGATGATGTCTTAATTTGTGTGTAAACTGGATTGAAGTGAGGCAAAGTTGTGCAAAGCCATCAGCCTCTCCCTCTCTTCCAGAGTCATTGAAGCCCAAGCAAGGAAAAAATGAAGATGTCTGGAGATGGCCTGGGATGCAGTGGATGCCCTTGGTATCTTCGATGTTAAGCATTTCACAGCATCAACTTCAGGAGCCTTCATGGCTAATACTAGATGGTGCAGTGGATAGAGAACGCTGGGCCTGGAGTCAGAAAGACTCATATTCCTGAGTTCAAATCTGACCTCAGACACTTACTAGCTGTGTGACCCAGACATTGTTTGCTCAGTTTCTTCACCTGGAAAATGACAAATGACTCTCTGCCAAGAAAACCCCAAATGTGGTCATAAAGAGTCAGACACAACTGAATAATAATTCTCTCAATATCATTCTCTTCCCCAGGGGGAAAGGTACTGATATTTTATATTAAATTTCCTCTAAAACATCTAAGATTTTAGTATACATGATATCTTGAAGCTAAGAAAATGATGGTGATACAAATCCTTTTTGCTTCCTTCTATGGAAATCTTATAAGATAGAGAAACAGGGGGAATGATAATTGATATTGATTGTTATTGACATCTGGCCATGTTCTCCATCCCACCAGTTCAGTAAACTCTCAGTAAATGTCTATCATTTCCAATTTCAAATATAAAATCCTCCATTTGGCTTTTAAAGTCCTTCATAGCTTTCTCCTAAATCCCATCTTTTCATTCTTCTTGCACCTATTCCCCTCCACATACTCTAGGATCCAATGACACTAGTCTCCCTATCCTCTATCTCCCAACTCCATGTATGTCCTTTTCTTTTCTTTTTTTTAAACTCTTACTTTCTGTCTTAGAATTGATACCAAATAATGGTTCCAAGGTAGAAGAGTCATACAGACTAGGCCAGTGATGGCAAACCTTTTAGAGTTCAATTGCCCAAAATGCAACCCTCACACTACATATGAGCACACCCCATGCCCAGCCTTACCCCAAACAGGGGAGGGAGGAAGTGCTCCCACTGGGTCACTAGTCAGAGGGGTGGGTGATGTGAGAAATGCCCTCAAGCACATGTGGAGAGAGGGAAGGGAGCAGCCACCTCCAGAATGCTCTAGCACCAGCATGTCAGGACTAGGCAATGAAGATTAAGAGACTTGCCCAGGGTCACACAAGTAGGAAATGTCTGAGGCCATATTTGAACCTAGGACCACCCACTCTAAGCCTGACTCTATTCACTGAGCCACCTAGCTGACCCAACTCCATGTATTTTCACTATCTGTCCCTCATGCCTATAATTTTCTCCTTCCTAATCTCTACCAGCTCTCCTGGTTTTCTGCAGTTTTCAACTAAAATTTTACCTTTTGAAGGAAGCTTTTCCTCTTTATTCTTTTTTTTTATTGGACACGTATTTATTTATTTATTTATTTAATAGTATTTTATTTGATCATTTCCATGCATTTTTCATTAAAGACAAAGATCATTTTCTTTTCCTCCCTCCCACCCCCCGTGGCCGACACGTGATTCCACTGGGTATCACATGTGTTCTTGATTCGAACCCATTGCCATGTTGTTAGTATTTGCATTAGAGTGTTTGTTTAGAGTCTCTCCTCTGTCATGTCCCCTCAGCCATTGTAGTCAGGCAGTTGCTTTTCCTCGGTGTTTCTACTCCCTCAGTTTGTCCTCTGCTTACGGATAGTGTTTTTTCTCCTTGATCCCTGCAGATTGTGCAGGGACACTACACTGCCACTAATGGAGAAGTCCATTACGTTCGATTATACCACAGTGTGTTTGTCTCTGTGTACAATGTTCTCCTGGTTCTGCTCCTCTCGCTCTGCATCACTTCCTGGAGGTCGTTCCAGTCTCCATGGAACTCCTCCACTTTATTATTCCTTTTTGCACAATAATATTCCATCACCAACATATACCACAATTTGCTCAGCCATTCCCCAATTGATGGGCATCCCCTCGTTTTCCAATTTTTGGCCACCACAAAGAACGCAGCTATGAATATTTTTGTACAAGTCTTTTTGTCCATTATCTCTTTGGGGTACAGACCCAGCAGTGCTATGGCTGGATCAAAGGGTAGACATTCTTTTATCGCCCTTTGAGCATAGTTCCAAATTGCCCTCCAGAATGGCTGGATCAGTTCACAACTCCACCAGCAATGAATTAATGTCCCTACTTTGCCACATCCCCTCCAGCATTCATTACTTTCCATAACTGTCATGTTAGCCAATCTGCTAGGTGTGAGGTGATACCTCAGAGTTGTTTTGATTTGCATCTCTCTGATTATAAGAGATGTGGAGCACTTCTTCATGTTCTTATTAATAGTTTTGATTTCTTTATCTGAAAACTGCCTATCCATGTCCCTTGCCCATTTATCAATTGGGGAATGGCTTGATTTTTTGTACAATTGATTTAGCTCTTTATAAATATGAGTAATTAAACCTTTGTCAGAGGTTTCTATGAAGATTTTTTCCCAATTTGTTGTTTTCCTTCTGATTTTAGTTACATTGGTTTTGTTTGTACAAAAGCCTTTTAATTTGATGTAGTCGAAATTATTTATTTTACATTTTGTGATTCTTTCTATGTCTTGCTTGGTTTAAAGTCTTTCCCCTCCCAAAGGTCTGACATGTATACTATTCTGTGTTTACCCAATTTACTTATGGTTTCCTTCTTTATGTTTAAGTCTTTCACCCATTTTGAATTTATCTTGGTGTAGGGTGTCAGGTGTTGATTAATTCCTAATCTCTCCCACACTGTCTTCCTTTATTCTTAATGTTTAGTGCCAATCCTCTAAGACTGCCTCCAATTTAACCTTCTATGTCTTGTTTGTACATATATATATATATATATATTTCCATGTTGCCTTGCACATTAGAGTGTGAAGTCTTTGAGAACAGAGACTACTTTTGCCTTTCTCTGTATTCTCCATCTTTAGCACTGTGCTCACCGAGAGTAGGTGCTTGATAAATACTTTCTGAAATATTTGAACATAGGTTATTTCTTTCTGTCTTCCATGTCAGCTTGGACTCCCTAAAACAAAAATGATAATGTGATTTATTACTGTGTCACACTGGACAGAGAGTAGCAGTTCCCCTAAAAGTCCTTAATAAAGGATAATTCTGAATAATACACTCAATATATAGTCAGTTCACTTCATAGGTATAAGAAATAAACATTCAAATAACAACAATAATTAAATGTTTGCTGACTTGATTTGACTTGCTAAGAGTTTGTATTAGACAGCTGAATTTTGAGCTGACTGGAGCAAATGTAAATCAAATCTTGGAAGATGGGGTTCTGATGGGAAGATAAGAATTGTTTCCATTCCATTGCCTCATGGACAATGATACCATGAATGCAATCCTTTCCCTGCCACAAAGCCTATCATTCTGATACCTTAAGCCATGGGCCAGAAAACAAAATCCCATTCTTTGACACGTGGCATTTTCTCATGCAACTGAAGGAAGCTTTGGTTGACCCAGGAGGGATGAAGAAAAAGAGGTGAATCTTTTTATTTCTCTTTACTACTCCTCTGCTTCTTTCTGAACCAGCATTCCAAGGAGCTCACTATTGGCCATCCTTGAGTTAGTTCCTACTACTGGTCTAACTGAATCTATTAGTCTCATGGATATACCCAAGGCTTTTCTTCACTTTTCTTCTTAGTCTGAGCTTCAATTGGATATTGAGATGTGCTTTCTTTTATTTTGTTCTTTTGAATCCTTATCTTCTCTCTTGAAACCATTACTGTGTATTGGTTCTAAGTCAGAAGAGTGGTAAGGGCTAGGCAATGGAGGTTAAGTGACTTGTCCAGGTTCACACAGCTAAGAAGTGTCTGTAGGCCTGGCTCTCAATCCACATAGGACTGATTCTAACATGGAAAGTAAGAGTTTGTTTGTTTTAATTCAGTATTAGGAAACCTACATTTTGGTGCCCCATTATTGAGCCTGATGGATCCTGCTTACACAGATTATTTAAGGGTCCCAAAAACTGGGAGGGAGAGATAAGAAATAGCTTGGCATCAGGAGGACTAGAGACAAGCGATTTGCTAATCAATGGCAAAGTTTGTTGATCACAACTTCTATTTTATAGAAAGACCGAAATAGGCTGAGGGATTAGGTAAGCCTTCCACATACATAATGAAAAGTAATGATTTACAAGTTCAGTACAATGGATTTGGTTTACCTCATCAAATCTAGACAGATAAGCTGAAAAATCAATATGCCAATATGTAACCATCTAACCCAGATTCCCAGAGAATGCTTGTATGAGTAGTTTTGGGAAGAACATTCGGTTATGATGGGAGGGGTAGAAAAGGAGGGGTTTGGAGCCTCCAGCTACATGTCTAACTTTAGCTGAGCTATGACCTCGGTTTTGCTGAGGGTCTATGTTCTACAGAATGTTGCTCCATGGAGTCTCGGGCTTTTTGCCATCTATACCCCATAATGTCAAGATACAGAAGTGTTTGTGGTCTTGGAGTCTTGTCCTTGACTAATTATATGCACTTAAAACACATCATAACCTGGCTCTAGCCTGTTTTCCACTATTTGAGAGAGAGACACACACACAGACAGAGACAGACAGACAGACAGACAGACAGTTCTGACCACATCTGGGAGTTTTGTAGCCCCTTGGCTTTGCTTGAGTTTGACACCTGTGGTGTAAAGGATAGTTTGGAGAAAGAAGAGACCAAATGTCATCAGTGAAGAGGCACTAAATGCCAGCCCTAGAGTGGTGACAATGGAAGTGGAAGGGAGGAAATGGATGTGAAAGATATCACAAAGGTAGAAACTACAGCATTTGTTAACTGATTTAATGTAAGTTATGAGAGAAGGAAAAGCCAGAGATGATGATTAGATATCCAGACTCAGTAATTTAGCTGATTTTCTTCATCAAAAGACATACTGAAGTTAGGAAGAGAATGGGGTAGGTTTTAGGAGAAAGATAATGACTCGTGCTTTGGGTCTTGTCAGGTTTGAATCGTCAGTAGGACAAGATAGGTAGAGATGTCCAATACAGTTGGAAATCCCTGGTGTACTTTCATGTATTATTGTATATTATAGTTATCTGTTTGTATCCATCATGTTATCCATTATCCATCATGAAAGTAGGAATTGTATCATCTAATTTTTATCCTCTTTCTGGTACCTAGGACAGTGTCCTGCACAGAGCAGGTATTTAATCTTCCATGCACAGTGTGGCATTGTAAATAAAAAGCTGATCTTGTGATCAGGAAAACCTGAGTTCAAAACCCCATAAGCTATAACTCATTTAGCCTCATTTAGCCTCAGTTTCTTTATCTGTAAAATGGAGATAATAATACCTAAAATTAAGTAATTAACATAGAACATTTTGCAAACCTTAAAGTGCTATGTAAATATCAGATAGTAAAATATGAGCTCCTTGAGTTTGGAATGCAGCCTGGAGAGAAATGAGACATGACTAACTTGGGTGCCCTCCTTAAAAAAAAAAATTCTGGGAAAAATCATACAATCAGAGGGAGAGATAACAAGGGTAGGGGATATTTCCAGGTTCCAATGTGTGAATTTAAGGGATAGAGTGAACTTTCAAGAGTTAGGGATTTCAGTTGAGGGAGAGGTTTCTAGGGCATGGTTAATAAAATCCCAAATACAATGATATCATGTATCATGAATGATAATCATGAAATGATATCATGTCATGGAAACTGAAAGAGGAGAGAGTATCAAGGAGAACAATGATTAAAAATGCCAAGGGATGCATAGAGGTAAAAGAAGATGAGGATTGAGAAAAGATCATTAGATTTGGCAATTAAGAGCTCACTGATAACATTGGAGAGAGTCTTTTCAGTTTATTGATGGAGCTGAAAGATTGTGGAGAGTTTAAAAGTTAGTGAGAAGAAAGGAAGCAGAGGCACCAATTGTAGGTAGCCTTTTCAAGTAATTTATCTACAAAAGGGAAGTGAAATAGACAATAATAGCTAATGGGTATGGGTGGTTTTTTTTTTTTAAGGGAGGATTCAAATTGAAGGAAGTGAGGATTTTCTGAGGATAAAGAGATCATGGGATGTCATAAAGAGTAGAGAACTGGCTAGTAGACAAGGAGAGATTAAAGACTAGTGAGTAGCTGGAGACAGTGGGATGACATGGGGATAATTTGTGCATCTAGAGGGATTTGCCTTGACAAATAGAAGGGCCATCTCTTCATATGAGGTAAGGAGAAAGGAGGAGATAGTAGCAGAAGGCATTTGAATAAGAGATGAGGAAGTCTAGATGAATTTCACTATTACTTTTTTATCTCTATAGCATAATCCTTCAGGATTCGGGTTGCTATAGCACTAAATAAGTTAGTTTAAGTAGAATTGTGATTTTTATTGCATTGGACTAGCAATTATATTGGCCAAGCGCAATTCCAAATTTGCAGATCATGTTTATTTGTATAATTCTTGTAGTTGTATTCATAAAGTTCCTGTGTATCTTTTTGCAAATAGACTTCAAGTATTTTATGAAAAAAAAAAGAAGAGATGAGGAAGGAAAAAGAAAGAGATCTTTGAAAATGACCTCAATTTTTTCAGTGAAATATAAAATGAAGTTCTCAGCCAATAAAGTATGGTGAAGGAGAGTGACAGAAAGTCCAAGGATGGGTGAAAAAATTAGGAAAAGTTGCTATGGTGAAACAGCTAATGAGTCAGTTGGAAAGATAGAAAAGAATTTGTGATAATGTAATATAAATTTGCAGTGGACTCATTCAACATGATTTCATGATTTTTAGCAGTCCACAAGTAAAATGAGCAGGAAATGGTGGGAATAATACAAAACTGAGACTTGATAGAGCAAGAGTGGTTATAGAATAAAAGGTAAAAAAAATTGGGAGAAGAGGATAGTGTAGAGTTGAATTAGTTTATCAAGGAATCTAGATAGGAGAAGGAAGAGAGTATAGCTGATGCACTAGTGATGACCTAAAAAAAAAAAAAAGATTAAAGGGTGAAGAAATTGGAAGTCAAGTTGAGAAGAAATACTAGAGTTTGGGGTTTCAAGGAAGAGAAAGAGAGGTATAATGACAACAGATTATACTCAGGGCATTTCAGAATTCATGCTCATGAAATTGGAAACTTTGTGAAGGATGGCAAGATTGAGGGTATGATCAACTCTGTGTGTGGCTCTGGTGGGATGGAGAAGTAAGTCATGGAAAACTGAGAGTTTAGGTTGTTTGAGAGCATGTTAGTGTGCCTCCTAAAATTCCCTAGTATGAGTGCAAGAGTTGTGGAGGAGAAAAAACTGGGAATTAAGCACTGAACATATAGATTCAGGAAGGTATCAGTCATAAGCAAAACAAAGTCCAGCTTCAAAGATATACTTTGAAATAAAGTTTAAAATTTAAAAAAGAAAAGAAAGAACCTGTGATTAGCAGGAGTGAGAAAAAAAGAGAGCAGAAGCAGATTGCATCAAGCTTAAACCATAGAGCTGATCATATTCTTCATGGTCCCATAAACAAATGTAGATGAGCAGAAACATCAAGCACATTCTTTGGCAACTACAATTCAAGTTTTGAAAAATTATCTTTAATAAATGGCCATATTGAAGATAAGATTAAAAATTAGTCAAAGACTAACTTAATCAAAAAGAATTGTTGAGTCAAAGTACAAATCACAGGAAACAATACAAAATTTCATTGAAGAAAAGACAATGAGACAACACACCAAATTGGGGGGGGGGGGGTACAGCCAAAGCAGGCTATTGGGAAAATTATCTCTAAACATTTTCATGAACAAAAGAAGGAAATATCAAATTAATTGGGCATGTAATTTTTAAAAACATTGAAATAATTATACAAATTTTAAAATAAGAGATATTAATAAGTACTACCTATATTTATAAATGATATATTTAATAAATAAATATTATCAAAGAAGCAATAGCAACCTATTAAAAAAATCATACTAATATCATCTTGGATTTCTACCAAAACACAAGGATGGTTCAATACTCAGAACACTATAAACATAATAGGCCATGTTAATAACAAGATGATTATACGTGTTGATGCCAAAAATGCTTTTAAATAAAATATACCTATTTCTATTAAAAATATGAAAACATGTAAAAATAAATGGACCTTTTTTAACCCTTCTATCTTAAAATCAATACTGTGTATTGGTTCCAAGGCAGAAGAATAGTTAGTGGTAGTCTCTCGGGGACTGAGAATGACTGTTGTCTTTGTGCAGTTTCATCTACGGTGTACCCTCATGTGGCTTTGGAGTCCAAAGGCTGAGGCGCAGAGTTTGTGGCACATGGGGCCTGGGACGCCAGTTGTTACAGGAGGTGCGGTTGTGGAATGGTGTCGGCGTTCATGCGCAGCGGCAAGACATCAACGTCGCTTCAAAGGTTGTGGTGGCATGGTGAATGTGGGTTCTCCAGCTGCTTCTGTCAGAGGCAGCGAGTTCTAGTTGCTTTGGTGTAATGCCAGCCCACTTCAAGTTGGACTTAAGCTGATCCTTGAATCTTTTCTTTGGTCGGCCTTGTTTCCTGAGTCCAGCTGACAGTTCACCATAGAATACCTGTGAGTCCATGTGGATGACGTGTCCAGACCATCGTAGCTGGGCTTTGAGGACCATGACTTCGATGCTGGTGGAGTTGGCTCTGTCGAGGACTTCCTGGTTGGTGATTCGGTCCTGCCATCGGATCTTCGTGATTGACCGGAGAGAGCGTTGGTGGAATTGCTCCAGCTGTTTCATGTGCTTCCGGTACAGTGTCCATGTCTCACAACCGTACAGGAGCGAGCTGAGGACCACTGCGTTGTACACTTTGAGCTTCGTCGCAGTGCTTACACCGCTGTGTTGGAGGACTTTGGAGCGCAGCCGCCCAAGTGCCTGGCTGGCCTTTTGGATCCTGGCATTGATCTCGTGGGCCAGGGACCCGTCGTTGGCGATGGTGCTGCCCAGGTACTTGAAAGTGTTGAGGTTAGAAAGCTGCGTGCTGTTGATAGTTATACACAGCTGGTTAGTTGGCCTCCCTGGTGCAGGTTGGAACAGCACCTCTGTTTTGCTAAGACTGATAGTCAGGCCAAACAGCTTTGTTGCGGTAGAGAACCTGTCCACAATGGCTTGGAGATTATTTTCTTGGTGGGCCATGAGAGCACAGTCATCTGCAAAGAGAGCTTCCAGGATGAGTCTCTCTGTTGTCTTTGTTTTTGCAGTCAGGTGGCGAAGGTCGAATAGTGAGCCATCCAGTCGGTATTTGATGTAGACGCCCAGGTCTAGATCCATCACAGCATGTCATAATACCTGGGTGAAAAATAGGTTGAATAGTACTGGAGCAAGGACACAGCCTTGTTTCATGCCATTGGAGATGTTGAAGCAATCGGAAGTCTCTCCACCAGATAGAACTTCCCCTGTCATGTTGACATGAAAGAGCTGGATCAGTTTGACGAATTTTGCTGGGCAACCGAGCTTGCTGAGGATCACCCATAATGCGTCCCTGTTCACTGTGTCAAACGCCTTTGTGAGGTCTATGAAGACAATGTAGAGACTCAGGTTCTGCTCAAGGCATTTTTCCTGCATTTGCCTCACCGTGAAGACTATGTCGATGGTGCTGTGATCAGGTCAGAAGCCACATTGTGATTCAGGCAGGTTCTGCTCTGAAACAGATGACAGGAGTCTGTTGAGCATAACATGGACGAGGATCTTTCCAGCAGTGGAGAGTAGTGAGATGCCTCTGTAGTTGTCACAGGCTGCTCGTGCACCTTTGTTCTTGTACAAGGCTACAATGGAGGCATCTCTGAATTCTGGGGTCATGTCTTCCTCTTCCCATATGCTGGTCAGCACTATGTGGAATGCCTGGAGCGCCTTTCCATTTAAGGCCTTGTACACCTCGGTTGGGATCCCGTCTTTACCGGGTGCCTTGCCTGTACTCATTTGTTTAATGGCTTTTTGGACTTCCTCTATTGAAGGAGGAACATCAAGTTGTTCAATGGTCCGGTTTGGGGGGATCTGGTCAAGGGCGCTTTGGTCGACTGAAGAGGGTCGGTTGAGAAGCTGACTGAAGTGTTCTTTCCACCTGTTTCTGATGCCTTTTTTATATCTTACGAGAGTGTCACCGTCAGAGGATAGCAAGGGAGTGGTGGTGGGTTTTAATGGCCCATAGACAGTCTTGAGGGCACTGAAAAATTGTTTGTAGTTTTTCGTATCAGCAAAACGCTGGATTTCTTCTGCCTTTTTTTCCCACCATCGGTCTTGCATCTTTCTGATCTCATGCTGCACCGTGGCTTGGAGAGACTTGAATCTGTCCTTTTTAGGAGCAAAGTTTGGATTATTTTGCCACTCCATAAAGGCTTTGTTCTTTTTGCTCAATAGGTCTTCAATAGCAGTGTTGTTCTCATTGAACCAGTCCTGGTGGTTGCGTTGTTTTGGGCCTAGGACTGCCTTTGATGTTTCCTTCTGCTGCCTCCCGGCCTGCGAGAGGCTGCAAGGGTGAGAAGATAGAGATAGAGTAGAAGTTTTAGATCCCGCAAAGGGCGTGAACGAGCCGACTTTAGAGATGTAAATAATTGAGTCAGTAGACAATTATTATTTTTAAGAGCCACAGCTGCTCCGACCACTGGGCTATCCAGGCTAACCCACCCAATGGTCTCAATTTAACACTGCACTGGTCAGAGGTTAATGCTAGCTCAGATGGAAAGGAGATCAGAAACTAAAGGAGGTAGATAATGCTAGGTAGCATTAGGAGAAAGAGAGGAAGTAAAGCTGGCAGGCCTGGCCTAAAGACCAGGTCTTAGTGAGAAAGATAGAGAGGAGAGAGACAGGGGAGAAGATGCTCCTTAGCAAACCTATGGATGTCCTCCAAGTGGGCAGGATGGCTGCGGCTCGTTTATTTATAGTCTTGACAGCTCAATACATATTGAACAGTTATATGATACCTCAATACATATGGATGAGTTACCTGGGGTATTCCCATTGGATAATGCAACTTATGACAAGGTGAAGGTGGGGTTATTATCCCGGGGAGAGTGAGACAAAGGAAAGCAAGGTTTCGCGCCTAAACTTCAGCCACGCTGGCAATAAAATTTATTGCCATGCACAGGATGGCCATGTGCTCACTCACAATCCTTGTCTCCTCATAATGCCTATGGGCTGGACTGCTACACCTTCACTGCATCTCTGAACTGGTTCCATTTCTCGGTTGAGCTTCCAGTGAGTGGTCCCTTGGCAGACAGCTTGTTGACCAGGCAGGACTGGAATGTTTGCAAATAAGATGGATCTCTAAGACGACTCACGTTGTAAAATGCGCGAACTGTCTGGGCGCATTTTGGATGGCGAGGCGCAATGCACATTTGAAGAGTCGCTCTAACCAATTGGTGGTCTGTCCAGCATTCAGTTCCTCTCATGGCTCTGGTGATCTTTACATCCTGGATGTCTCGCCAGCGTACAATGATGTAGTCAATGAGGTGTCACTGTATTGATCGTGGGTGCATCCACGTTGTTTTATATTTGTTCGCCATTCTGAACACAGTGTTCGTGATGGTGAGTTCGAACTCTGAGCATTTGCTGAGTAGCAGTAGACCATTGTTGTTCATTTTACCCACGCCGTGTTTGCCAAGCCGAGGAATAATAAAGGATAGGCAATTGGGGTTAAATGACTTGCCCAGGGTCATACAGCTAGGACTTCTATGAAGCCAAATTTGAACCCAGGACCCCATCTCTAGGCCTGACTACCTATCTACTCAGGCACCTAGCTGATCCAGAACTTTTCTTAATGTGGCAGAGAGTATCTATTTAAAACCAAAAGCCAGTATTTTATGTAATGAGGATAAATAGGAGGCTTTTGCAATAAGATTGATGTAAAGCAAGGATATCCATTATTATCCCTAATAGTTTATATAGTGTTAGAAATGCTAATGAAAGGAATAAAACAAACAAAAAAGAAACTGAAGAAATAGGTATAGCAAACAAA
Source organism: Monodelphis domestica (assembly GCF_027887165.1). Taxonomy (NCBI): domain Eukaryota; kingdom Metazoa; phylum Chordata; class Mammalia; order Didelphimorphia; family Didelphidae; genus Monodelphis; species Monodelphis domestica. The sequence continues at coordinate 106,840,415 of NC_077228.1, forward strand.
ATGATAATCATTTGAAGATGGTTTTTTTTTGAGTTAAAATTTTATTCTGTTTTAGGCATGCCTGCCAGAATCAATTTTTAATTTTTATTTTTTTCAATTACATGTAGAAACAATTTTTAACAATTGTTATCTCATATTTTGCAATTCAGATTCTCTCCCTCCCTCCTTCTCTTTCTCCCTCCATTCAAGCAGTAATACTCTGATAGATCGTAACAGTGTTGTCATGCAATACATATTTCCATATTCTTCATGCTATGAAAGAAGACACATATTGCACATACAAGGAAAAAAACTCATGAAGGAAATGAAATGAAAAATGGAATGCTTTGATCTGTAATCAGACTCCAACAGTTCCTTCTCTGACTGTGGATACCATTTTTCATCATGAATCCTTTGGAGTTATCCTGAAACCTTGCCTTGCTGATAACACTTTATTCATAGATGATCATCATACAATATTTCTATTACTGTATAGTGTTCTCCTCGTTCTGTTCACTGCACTTTGCATCAGTCCCTATAAGTCTTTCCAGATTTTTCTGAACTGATCCTATTCATAATTTCTTATGATGAAATAGTATTCTATTACAACCCTATGTCATAACTTGTTTAGCCATTCCCCAATCGTAGAGGTACTTAGAACATTTCAAGCCCACTGAGCAAAGGAGCCATGCTTGCCTGAGATTGCTGGCAAGGTCCCAATCTCTCACCCAAAGGCACTGCTGCTCTAGGTCAAAGGTCATCTTAAACCCTGAGTCCCCCCCTCATTCTGAAGAGCAAAGAAGTCTTTGTAATATCTTGACTTTTTTTTTCCCTGAGTTACATAGAACAGATTAGCTCCACTTGCTTACATCTATAATAGCAACCCTCATAACCTTCTTGTATGAAGTCATTTTTATAAACATTATCTTGTGGGAAAAGTAACACCCTCCCAAAAATGTTGTAATGCTTAGCATTCTACTCTCCATAAAAATCTTTCCTTTTGTCACAATAAACGAAGATCATAGCCCCCAATCTTTGTGCTGTGTTTCTTCCACTTGCTCCTTCTCAGGCAGGCTGACCCCATCTTTCCTGTCCTTCTTCTCATCTCACTCTTTCTCTTTAGCTGCTAGTTTCCCTGGCAGTCTAACTCTCACTCTCCGTGGCTATAATGATCCTCAGATCCAATCATTCATCAACCAAACACCCACATGCAATTGATGGCCATCCCTTCCATTTCCAATTCTTTGCCACACACACACACACACACAAAAAGCTGCTAAAAATATTTTTGTACAAGTAGGTCCTTTCCCCCTATCTTTGATCACTTTAGGATACACACCCAATAGTCTCAATGCTGGGTCAGAGTCTGCAGTTTTATAGCCCTTTAGGCATGCAGAACACATTTTTTTGAAAATTAAACACTGCTCTAAATCTAAATATTGAACTGAAGAGAGATTTATCCAAATTGCAATAGTTCCCATCCTACCTCCATTCACAAGCAATTGGACATATCTCTATCATAAAAAATCTGAAATAACATTTTAGTAATCTTGATCAAGGAAAAGGTCACAATATGACAAAATATAGTTTTCAAACAATCTTCAACTATAAATACGTAATTCCTTTACTGATCCTTCCCCTCAAGAATTCTCTTGGGTACTTCCCAGTGATTAATATCTTAATCTTTCTGAATGGAGAAGAGGGCATTGCCCTTTGTGGGCACTGGAATCCAGTTATTACAGGGGGTGAGGAAGGTAATAACCTTAACTGGATGAGAATTCAGTTTGGTTACTATATAATTACTATTCCTGAGACTTTAACCTTTAAATATTTTCCTAATCAAATCATCCATAAAATATTTTAGACTCAAAAAATATTATTTATTAATACTTCAATTAAATTAAAAGGAAGGAGGGTTAATACATGATATTTTACTTGTAGAAGCAGAGAGAGTTAAATAAAATTAAGTGAAGTCATTAATAACTTCAATAAAGATCCAAGATATGAAATTAATCCACATATAATCAGCATTTTAATATTTACCAATAACTCCTGCAGGAAGAGATAGAGAAGTTTCATTCAAAATAATTAAATAATTTATAAAATATTTTGAAATCTACATACCCAAACACACCCAAGAACTATGTAACAATAACTACAAAACACTTTTTTTTAACAGAAATGAAGAAGACCTAAATTCCTGAAGAAAAATTAAACACTTGTGCATAAGCTGAGCTAATACAATAAAAATGATAATACTACCTAAATTATTTTATTCATTCATTACTATATCAATTAAAATACAATAGGATTACTTTATAGAGAAAGAAAAAAATAATGATGATCTCTATCTGGAAGAATAAAACATCAAGAATCTCAAGGAAAATAATTTAAGTGAGAAGGAAGGGGAAATAGTCATGCCAGATCTCAAACAGCACCTCTACTGCAAGGAATTCTAATCAGCATAAAGACCAATCATAATTCCAGAGAACTAATAATGAAACACACTGCCCATCTCTTGATAGATGAAGGAATCACAGTGCAGAATGAGACATATGTATATGTTGTGCAACTATAAACATATATACACATGCAAAAATACAAACACAAATATATATATGTATATGTATACACACACATATTTGGGCATAGCCAATGTGAAAATTTGTTTTACTTAACAAAACATTTTTTTTTAATCCTCATCTTTTGTCTTAGAATCGATACTGAGTATAGGTTCCAAGGCAAAAGAGTGATGAGAGTTAGGCAGCTGCTGTTAAGTTACTTGCCCAGGGTCCAAACTGTAAGGAATTGTCTGGAGCCAGATTTTTAATCCACGACTTCCAATCTTCAGGCTTGACACTCTAACCATTGAGCAATTTAGCTACCCTGACAATACATTTTTGTAACAGGGATTTTGTTTTCTTCCTTTCCCAGTTTTGGGGAGGATTCTGATGAAAGAGAGAGAAGGCAAATTTTCACAGATTGAAAACAATTTTTTTTAAGTAACATGAGTGGTAGTTTCTGAGGAATCACTTTAACCAATAAATTACCTTGAACTTGGGGTGACTTTTAAGGGTTCATTCATATGTGAGTACTATTTGCAATAATAGTATATCTCACAATTTTCCCCTTAACTGTTTTATGATTTTTTTATATATTTCAATCTTGTCTTTCTGGCTAGTCTGTATGACCTTGAGGAGAGGGGTCATCCTTCTGCTACAGCATCTAACACAGTGTTAGGCACAAAGTTGATGGTAAAGAGTAGTTGATTAATTATAAGTTGTTAAAAAAGACTTTCGGGCAACCATCTTCTTGCCATTATTTAAAGGTTCTTTTCCAGGCTTTTTTTAGCTCATTTTGGTTCTGAGGGAGCAGGAACTGCGGGCCTTGGAAGTTAATATGTCAAAGATCCCAGCAGTAGGTCCCAGATAACTTAGGGACCTGAGCAGAAACTGCCAGACCTTGGAAGTTAATCTAAGTGTGATTGATAGATGTCAAAGGTCCCAGTAGCAGTAGGTCCCAGCTTAGGGACCATAAATGCTGGCAAACATTCCAACAATGGTATGTACCAGATAGGGACTGGGGGGCCATGCATGCTGGAGGGCATATATATCGCAGCATCCCCAGACTATAATTGGAACTCTATGGTTGAGCTCCCCTGGTGTGTGCTGCTGGTGCACATCAGTTCAATAAATGGCCCTCCTGCTAATTGCATTGTCTATTGGTCTTCCTTGGTGGTGGGAGAATACCTGGACCCTAACATTTCCTTTTCTTTTCTTTAAAGCATTGAAGAACCTCTAGTCCCTCAATACTCAATACCATTGAGTATTTTTTAACCATTATATTGATGTTTATATTGCCTAGATTTTACCCTGTCTCTCTCTTTCTCCTTGACTCAGAGAGCCATCCTTTATAACAAAGGATTTTTAACAAAGAAAAAAGTAAAAAAGGGCAAAGAAAAAAATAAGTAAAATTGATCCACCATAAAAAATGTTTTTTTTGTTTTACACAGTGTTCCACAACTATGAACTCTGATCTCTTCTAAGGAGCAGGGAGAGAGGTCTTCTCATAACTCTTATTTTAGGCATTGTTTGTTCTTTATAATTCTGAAACATTTAGTTTCAGTCATTTTATGGTTATTGTTCTTTTCATTTACATTGTAATAGTCTATATACATTGCATTTACTGTTTTTCTGGCCCTGTTTGCTTCACTTTGCATCAGTTCATGTAAGTCTTTCCATGTTTCTGTGTATTCATCATGTTCATTATATCTTACAATCCAACAATATTCCATTACATTCATGTGTCACAATTTGTTTAGCTATTCCCCAATCAATGGGCCTCCTATTTTGTCTGTAGTTCATTGCTGTGACAAAAGTACTCAACACTTTTTATATCTTCATAAGTACAATATTATAGTATCTGTCCCCAGTCATTGAGATTTTGGTTATCATTTTCTTTAGTGTTTAGCTTAGTGTTCTGAACTGTCTCTCTGATAATAGTTCATTTCATAGACTAATATATTTAAAATTGGAAAAATACAGTGCAGATCTGAAGTTTGCTACCCAATAAATGAGAATAGATAGCATTTATGTAATACTTTAAGGTTTGCAAAGCACTGTGTTATCTCATTAATCATTTTACAGATGAGGAAATAGAGGCTGAGAGTCATTAAGAGACTTGCCTAGGGATACACAGCTAGCAAAAGTCTGAGGCAGGATTCAAATTCAAGTGCTCTTGATTTCATGGCAAGCTCTTTTACCTACTGCGCCACCTAGCTGCCATCATTCTGGTTATTCCCTCTGCCTAATGCCTTCTTCCTTCCTCTCTACTCTTCTAAATTATTGCTTGCCTTAAAACTTAATCACCTGACCTCTCTTATAAAACCTTCCTCAGCCCAAAATGATCCCTCCCTCCGCTCACCTCCTAAAATTCTTATTGTCTGTATAGATCATATGGCGTTTAACTGCATATATATATATATATATGCATATATACAGATTACACTATTTCATCCCATTTTCATAGTATTTCATCACATTTTCATAGTATTCTAAACTAAATTGTAAATTCCCTGAGAGCAGGATTCTTCTTTTATTTATCATTAGTGTCTAGCTCGGTGCCCTACCTCTAATAGATGCTTTATCAATGTTTCATTATGATGCCTTAGATTTCCTTTTGATATACTGAGAGTAGCCACAATGCCAAGAAGCAGTTTCAAAAGTTCTGAGTATTTTGGGAAATGTGAGGAAAGATCTAACACTGACTACAGCCAATGCAGTATTATAGTCTCCCTTTGTCTATAACTTCTTTGTGGCATTTGTTATTCTCCTGACCCACATCTCTCTAAGGTCCTAGATGCCAGAAATTCAAGTCCCCATCTCATTCTATCCTCTACATGAGAGTGATACATGGCTCTGATTTGGGGGGAGCATTCAACCTGAAAGGCACATTTGGAGAGTCTTTTGGAAGAATTTCAATATAAGTATAATTTGTTGAGTACTGTTTCTAGTTTTGACTGTCCTTGGAAAGCTCAATTTGCTTTCTCATGCTGTTCTCATTCTTACCCTAGAATAACCAGTCTGCCTTCCTCCCTTGTGCAAATCATTATGTTTTTACTTATCTGGATACAGTTTATATTCACTCCTGGTAAAATGTAAACTCATGGATATTAGGGACCATTTTTGTCTCTGTATCTCCAGTGCCTATGCAGATCAAAGCATATTAGCTTTCATATCAGTATATTTAGTTTTATTTTTGAGGCTTTGATTTTATATGAACGTGCTCTTATAACAATGACCAGTGTGGACATGTGTTTTGTATGATAATAAAATAAAACTTTGAAAAATAAAAAAGAGAATTTAGGAATGAAAAATCAGAATTGTTGGGGATTCTCCAGATCACAAATTATTTTGTTAAATTTATTTCTGGAATTAATAATTAATTGGTGGTCTCCAGGGATTTAATTTCTAAATCCCAAAATAAATTACTCAAGTAAAATGAATTCATGGTAGTTTATTTTACAATAGAGGGAAGATATTAAGGAAGAGAGAGAGAGAGAGGAGAGACAGAGAGAGAGAGAGAGAGAGAGAGAGAGAGAGAGAGAGAGAGAGAGAGAGAGAGAGAGAGAAAGCTCTGGATTTCTCTGAGCCAGGTAGAAATTCCCAGGCACCAGCCAAGGGAAAAGGAGTCTCAAAATGATCGGCCTTTCTCAGAGGTTCACACTTCCAGAAAAGACAAGGAAACTAAATCAGCCTTTCGCTCACCAAGGTGACCATCTAAAAGGAAAGCAGTCTGAGGTCTCCTGCACAAGCTCCTCCAGGGGTCCAGTTCCACAGCCAAGTGTCTTCACTCCAAGTCTGAGTGTCTGTCTTCCAGTCTTTCCTCAAGTGTCTGTCTTCTAATCCAACTCTGAGTGACTGATCCTTCAATCTATATCCATTGATTGATCCTTGTGTGCCTTTGTTTCCTCTATTTAAAGACCTTTTTCTCTTGTGTCACCTCCCCTAAATTTTATGTCTACCAATCACAGCAAATGCTCCTCTCCAGGACTGCCCACTCAGTGTGTGAAATGGGTGTTCACACCTTTTTTAGTTAGTTATACCTTTTGTGGTTAGTTAACACCTTTTTTGGTTAGTTCACCTTTTGTAGTTAGTTAACACCTTTTTGTAGTTAAAATGGGTAAATCTACTTTAAATACTGAGTTAACACTTTGGGGATTAAAATCTAAAAATAGACCAGGGATTACAATTTTATGTTCCCAATAAAGGAAGAGCTAAGTACCTTCATTATTATAATCAGGGGATAGACAATTCCAATCTTCATATATTATATATTTTTGTATCATTTTATTTATATGTTAATAATAAATGAACATAGTAAAATGAAGTTAATCCTTTTTCTGTGATAGGATCATGCTGAAAGTTTCAGAGGTTTCCTTCTTTTTAAAAAAGGATATGAAACAAATGCATTTTAAACTAACACACTGTCATAATATATCTGACAAGGAGTGTAATACTTAAAATTACATAATAGTTCTTGCTACCCAGAGGTATATATTTTACAAAGTTTATTATGAAGGGTAGACAATCATTCCTAAGTAACCTAGCCGCATGGAACCTAGCCTGCCAGTTCCTTTCTCATTTCCCCCTCACCTCTTGCACTGTCCTTTCTCCTCAGGCTTCCCTCATGGTCTTCTCGTCCATCTTTCCCTTTCTCTCATTGGTCTCCCCTTTTATTGACATACAGAACATATGCCGATGTAAACCAACGCAAACCTGGTGCAACTGTGGTATGTCAGGAATGTTTGATGGACAGATAAAGTTACTCAGGAAGGGGGAGGGGATGAGCTTCCTTGACACAGGAGAAATGACTAATTTCCTTTATACTTCTTTTAAATAATCCTAATATTCTTCATATTCTTAGTCATCATTTGAGGCATATAAAATTATTTAACAAATAAGAAATATTAAGTTTAGTAATATTTATAAAGAACTATAGCCTATGTGAATTTTAGATTTACTCCACCTTGCTTAGTCTTTAGAATTTTAGCAACCAGGAATGTATACACCCCTACTTAAGGATTAAGTGTGAGGGAGGAAGGCCTATAATCCATGTGTGCTAGCAAGTGGCAAATCAGAAACAACTGACTGACCCCCTGGGCTGTCCAAAAGCCAAGTTTAAGCCACCATTGGTACATGTAAGACACAGAAAGTGACTTAAAGAACTGCCTTTATATTTCACGTCACTTCCTATGAGAGGGGCTTGGCAGTGGAACTTGACCGTGGAGGAGCTCAAGCATGAGACCGCAGACTGCTTCCCTTAGACTGTCACATGGTCAGTGCAAGGCTTACTTCCCTTTCCTTGGCTTTTCTGGAGGTACCAGCCTCAGAGAAGGCCCCTCATCTTGGAGAAGGCCTCATGGCTGGAAGCCAAGCTAGATTTAATCCTCTGCCCCACCTTGGCTGGGGCCTCTGAACTCCTGCCTGTTATCTCTCTCCCTTTCTCTCTTTCTTCCTTTGTAGCATACCAGGCATGGATGTATGGTTGATGTATTAAATACTTGATCAGATAAGTCAATGATCAATGTATTGGCAGTTCTAAGGGCAAGAGAATTCCTGGGCCTAAGCCACAAAAGCTTTGCCCTCACCTTGTCAAACCTCATTTCTCTGAAAAGCGCATGTCAGGTGTACCCCCACCTACTCTGATCTTGTCATTATCTATGCTACCAATGAGAATCAACTATGCTTTGTTACATATTCATTCATCTTCCTGATCCACAATAAAGCCTGGGGTGAGTGTGTGGTCCCTCCTCTTGTTTCCTGCAACCTTGAAGTTCTCACTACTGTCTTTTTCTTTATCTTTCCTAAGGCCACTCTTGGCCACGTGCTTTCTATCTGAGAATTCTTACTTCCACATATCAGCATACTTCTCACATTTTCCTTCAATTATCTTTCTAAGGAAAATGTCCTCAGGGATTCACGCCTTCCCATGCCAAAAATATTGACTTGTCTGTGTTTCTTTATTCTTCACCCATTTTCTCAGACTCCTTGCTTCTTCTCAAGCCCAAACCCACAAAGGAAAACTCTTTTTATAACAGCCACTAGACATCTGTTATATCCTTAATATCTTCTCTCCTATTGTAAATAAACCACCATAAAATTCCATTCTGACTTGAGTATTTCATTAGCCACCAACTAAAAAATATATTCAGTCTCAAACCTAAATTTACCCCTAACACCTATAATAATCAAATTCTGGAAAAAAGCAGCAAATATTATTCAGTGATATTTGAATAGCATAACATTCAGATTTTCCAGAAATGTTATCAGCAGTACACATTATCATATGCTGAAATTTCCAATTTAAGACATGCTATTTCTTAGAACAACACTCATAGATTCCATAAAAAAAAAACATATTGTGCAAATAAACATTAATATTACTTCTACTTGCAAGAATGGCTCACCATTAGTAACAGACAGTGCCAAGAAATTACATTTATAGTGTTACGGTCCGGGATTTCACCCACCACCATGGAAGACCGAGGACAATGCAAACAGGCAGAGAAGGCCATTTATTGAACTGATACACGCATCAGTGGGAACCTTTGTCCTCAGAGTTCCAAGTTGCTTCTGACAGGCTGGGCTTTAAATACTTTTCAGCATGTACGGTCTTCCAGCCCCTTATCTGCTACCATCCTTGGAATTTTGCCTGCATGTATGGCTCTTATCTGCTTCCTACTATTCTTGGAACTTTGACAATTCTATATTATTGGGGTCTTGCTGCAGCTGGAGTTTGGCATATTTATTGGGATCTTCCTGGCCTTTATCTGGTACCCACTGCAGCTGGCATATTTATGGTTCTGACAAACTCCCAAGGCCAGCCAACTTGTTACGGTTTTCCTGTATTTTCAAGGCTGATCAATTTCACCTTCCTCATTAGCATGGCAATGGTTACACACAAGACTACTTAGACTGTGCCCATGTTTTACAGACACCTGTTTCAGTTCCTAGAAATAATAGTATTAACCTTATGTTGGCATTTCATGCTTTTCCATTAGATTTGATGTCAATGAATTCCTAACCAAACTCAAGATATTGACTATAAATTTTTAATTTTCTTAGGAAAATTATTATACTTCCCCCAATTTATCTTCTGATTTTTCTTATGTTTCAAAATTTGGAAAAAAAATGTAAATTTCTCAAGAAATTCTAGAAAGGAATTTCCACATATAAGTACTTGGTTGAAGAATATAAATTCTTTTCAACTCCCATCACATGATGAGATAGCACTCAGGTAACCTGGGAGGTTCATTTAGCCAAATTAAAGGAAATTGTATTTATCTGGTTACTTATAATCTGAATTCCTACAGCTTTATCCAAATTTCTATTCTCCCTACATTCAGTAGATCCCTAATAAATGTTTATTAAATTTAATTCTTCCTTTTAAACAATACTTTTTTCTAATCACATATAAAAACAACTTTTAACATTCTTTTTTTAAGAGTTCAAATTCCCTCCCTCCTTCCCTTCTCTCCTAACTCCCTAAGATAACAAGCAATTTGATATAGGTTATATATGTGCAATCATGGAAAACGTAGTTCCATATTAGTAAGAAAATGCAAACACCTTCCCCACCCCCCCAAAAGTGAAAAATAATATGCTTTAATCTGCATTCAGACTCTTATCCGTTCTTTCTCTGGAGTGGCTGGCATTTTTTCATCATGATGTCTTTGAAATTGTCTCGGATCATTGAACTAATCAGAGTAATTGTCATTCACGTTTGATCATCATATACTACTGTTGTTACCATATATAATATTCTCCTAGTTCGGCTCACTCCACTTGGCATCTGTTTGAATAAGTCTTTCTAAGTTATTCTGAAACCATTCTGCTCATCATTTCTTATGGCATAATAGTATTCTGTTACAATAATATGTCAACCTTAATCACCAAATCACCAAATTAGTTAAAAAGAACAAGGAAGACAATGCACAGAGTCATGGGCTAGATACCACACAGAGACAAAGCTCTGGGACTCCAGGAACACTGTCTCTGGGGAAAATCACCTCAAAAGGGGATTTTCCAATGAACTGAAGAACTTGGGGTCTTATATACTTTCTGGGGAATAAAGGATAGGAAGGTCAATTGATTGGCTTACAATGGAGACAAGGGAAAGAGGATTCCAGCCAGGGGCTGGACCACCTGGAAAGGCCTAGATATAAACTTCTAAGACAAAAGGGTACTTGAGATTTGATCTGAGAGTAGATTATATCTACTAATTCTATTTAAGCTGAGGTCATTGGGTACTTTAAGGTCTATGATTCAGTCTAAGACAAGGGTATAATAGTTAAAATTAAAGCATAAGGCTGTTAGTAGCTTTAGTAGTTTTATTACATCAAAGTAATAATAGTAAAGAGAGGCAAATGTAGGAAAGAGATAGAGAGTTATTAGCTTACTAACATATTTACCATTTGATGAATTGAAACTCACCATCAACAGGGGTTCCTTCAGGTTCCAAGCTCCAGCCAAAAGAGCATGAGAAAGAATGAGCAGTCCCTTGGTCTCACCTTACATAGGCACTTTTATCTGCCCACTAGCTCTCCCACATCACATCTCGGGAACCAATCTTAGTTCTTTAATTTGTCTGGCATTGCCCAAGGGGGTAGTTCCTGTGGGATCAGTTTCCTTTCTCCAAGGGTTTGTCTATACCTGCACATCTCAATGGTAAATGACCTCCAGGTCACTGATTGATGATGTCAAACAAAGCAATATATTGGGGAGGGAAATTCCCTTCCCACAAGGGTCAGTTTGAAACTTCCCCAAAGGCAAGTTCCCAAGGGATGAAGGCAAATTTGGGAGTTCCATATAACAAAATTGTCATTTTTTTAAACAATTTGTTTAGCCATTCTCCAGTTGATGGCCATCCCCTCAATTTCCAATTCTTTGCTACCACAAAAGGAGCTGCTATAAATATTTTTGTATAAATAGGTCATTTTACTTAAAAAAAATATCTGTGGGATACAGATTTAGTAGTAGTATTGCTGAGTCAAAGAGTATACACACTTTCAACGGCCTTTGGGCATAGTTTTGAAGTGGGACACTTCACAAATGAGTTCAAACACCTAGAATATTGATTATTGGAACCATAATTTATTAATAAGAGAGAAATAAAGAATCTACCAGCTGGGGCAGAGTTCCCTAATGGAAAACTATGTTGGTTTGACATTAAAGACCAGATTATATACATTGCAGAGATCTTATCTAACAAACAAACCTTAACACAGGAACTTGGGGTCCAAGATGGGGGGGACAATTCTTAGATTTAAGATGGGGCTGTTAACCAAAGAGTGTTTATCTTCACTTAATCAAATGTTAGTTCACTGGCCCTTTGATATTCCTAAAATTCCTCTTTTGACTCTTGCCACCCAAACTAAGCAGAAAGCATTTTGTTATCTGCCCCAAACATTTTGTCCTTCTGGAGGGAAGGAGAAACCAGGTCTGTCCCCTAAAAATGCGGACAGGGATAATTTTTCCATCTTTGGTCTTTCTGGGGCTACTTCAGTTTCAAATTGTTTTCCAGAATGGTTGTATCAGTTCAAAATTCTAACAACAATGCAATAATGTTTCAATTTTCCTACATTCTTTCTAACACTTATCATTTTCCTTTTCTGTTATATTAGCCAATATGATAGATGAAAGGTATTACCTCTAATCAATAGTAATTTAGAGAGTAAGTTAGGTAGCAGGGTGAATAGAGTGCCAGGTCTGGATTTGGGGAGGACCCGAGTTCAAATTTGATCTCAGATATTTCCTACTTGGGTGACCCTGAACAAGTCACTTAACCTTTACTGCTCTTCTGCCTTAGATCAGTACTTAGAATCAATTCTTTTTTTTTAAATATATTTTATTTGATCATTTCCAAGCATTATTCATTAAAGACATAGATCATTTTCTTTTCCTCCCCCCCACCCCCCATAGCCGACGCGCAAATCCACTGGGCATTACGTGTTTTCTTGATTTGAACCCATTGCTTTGTTGATAATATTTGCATTACAGTGTTCATTTAGAGTCTCTCCTCTGTCATGTCCCCTCAACCGCTGTATTCAGGCAGTTGCTTTTCCTCGGTGTTTCCACTCCCATAGTTTATCCTTTGCTTATGAATAGTGTTTTTTTTCTCCTAGATCCCTGCAAATTGTTCAGGGACATTACACCGCCACTAATGGAGAAGTCCATTACCTTCGATTATACCACAGTGTATTAGTCTCTGTGTACAATGTTCTCCTGGTTCTGCTCCTCTTGCTCTGCATCACTTCCTGGAGGTTGTTCCAGTCTCCATGGAATTCCTCTACTTTATTATTCCTTTTAGCACAATAGTATTCCATCACCAACATATACCACAATTTGCTCAGCCATTCCCCAATTGATGGGCATCCCCTCGTTTTTCCAGTTTTTGGCCACCACAAAGAGCGCAGCTATGAATATTTTTGTACAAGTCTTTTTGTCCATTATCTCTTTGGGGTACAGACCCAGCAGTGCTATGGCTGGATCAAAGGGTAGATATTCTTTTGTCACCCTTTGGGCATAGTTCCAAATTGCCCTCCAGAATGGTTGGATCAGTTCACAACTCCACCAGCAATGAATTAATGTCCCTACTTTGCCACATCCCCTCCAGCATTCATTACTTTCCTTTGCTGTTATGTTAGCCAATCTGCTAGGTGTGAGGTGATACCTCAGAGTTGTTTTTATTTGCATCTCTCTGATTATAAGAGATTTAGCACACTTCTTCATGTGCTTGTTAATAGTTTTGATTTCTTTATCTGAGAACTGCCTATCCATGTCCCTTGCCCATTTATCAATTGGAGAATGGCTTGATTTTTTGTACAATTGATTTAGCTCTTTATAAATATGAGTAATTAAACCTTTGTCAGAGGTTTCTATGAAGATTTTTTCCCAATTAGTTGTTTCCCTTCTGATTTTAGTTACATTGGTTTTGTTTGTACAAAAGCTTTTTAGTTTGATGTAGTCAAAATTATTTATTTTACATTTTGTGATTCTTTTCTATGTCTTGCTTGGTTTTAAAGCCTTTCCCCTCCCAAAGGTCTGACATGTATACTATTTTGTGTTTACCCAATTTACTTATGGTTTCCTTCTTTATGTTTAAGTCACTCACTCTTAGAATCAATTCTAAAACCAAAGAAGTTGTTTTTTTTTTTAATTTAATGATTTAGAGCAGTGATGACTATCAACATGGAATCTAGGAATCCCAAACTTGTTACCAAGTGAGATCTGATGAACCCCAATTTTCAGGACTAGCCTGTAGATTGGAGACCCCAAAGCTTGTACTTGTTCCCTGTTCCCATGGGAATCTACCCTGAAGGGAATCCCAAGTTAGCAGTTTCAGATTGAGTGGGGGACCCTCAGGGAAATGACAATCCTGGTTGGATGAGATAAGCATATGCTAAGGACGCTCTTTCTTTTAGGTAATCTCCCCCATTGTATTAGAACTTTTCCCAGGAAGATCCACACCTGAGCAGGAACCATCCTTCAGTATCTATTGTAAGCAGCCCCTTCTCTTACACGCAGCCTCTCCCCATGATTCCTTTCCCAAGTTTGACTGTATCCTGTCAGTGTAGTTTGAACACCCCCATTTTCCTTGTAGCTATAGTGATGTCAATCATCTTTCCCTGCCCCTGGACTCCCCAAATGGTATATAGGTTCCCCAAATTCTTTTGTTCCTTGGAGTCCATCCTGAGTCTGTGGCACTCCCAGGGGTTAGTGACCAGGGCGTCCAGACTCTGTGCAGTCTTGGGAAGAAGCTCTGTTGTCGTATTAGTAGCGCTAACCCCTTTTCCCTTGATTAAAGAGTGATTTTGACTATTTAATAGTTCTGTGTTTTTTTCTAGTTGACATGACAAACCTATGGCATGGGTGCCAAAGATGGCATAGAGAGCTCTCTGTGGGCACTCATCTACCCTCCATCCCTACCCCCACCTCCAGAGTTTGTTACTAGAAAGGCAGAGGGACGGGGGAAAAACTGTTCCCCTCCCTCTCTCTACTGTGTTTGATGACATTTTTTTTCACATCCCTCATCCCTTTGCCCATCAGCCCAATGGAAGCATACAGGGGGTAAGGTCAGCAGCTCACAGGAGACAGAGTGGAGAGGAACAGAGAACTTGGACCACTCCCTTCCCCTCTATACTCACGGAGTACATTCCTCACTTCACCCATCTGTGTGGGGGAAGGGGGAAGGGGGAGGGCTCACCTGGCACTCAGTGTGTGTGGGGCGGGGCACAACACTCTTTCTGGAGGAATGAGTTGCAGGGGCAGCACTTTGTCTCTAAAAGGTTCCCCATCACTGATTTAGAGCATTTTTCATATGACTATAGATAGCTATTATTTCCTCTTCTGGTTGCTATTATTTCCTCTTTGACCATTTATCAATTGGGGAATGTCTTGTATTCTTATTTAATTATTTTCTTATAAATTCTATAGCCCATTAGTTTCCAAGCTGGAAAACCTAGAAACAAAATTATTATTAAGTCTTAGGGCAAAATAGTGAAATTGGGTGCTGAGTGTGAATCACTTATTTCCTCTGCACTATTCAGTAGGGTACACCCTAATTGTCAGGTAATTGTTAGTATCTATTTGCATCATTCTCTTAATCACCTTCACAAACAAAGAGTAATTCAAACCAGTTTTGAGGGCAGCTAGAGCATTGCCAAACTAAATTGGGATCATGTGTTCCTGAACCAATTTGTGCCAGTCTCCTAGACCACGGTATATACATTCACATATGTACAGACCCATATAAGATATGAATTTAGATCTATAAAGAACATGATTATTATCTAACCACATTCCCTGCTAAGTAACTGGGAGGGGGAAATTATAAACTCTTATTTAGATTATGTAAAAATGACTTTCAGGACAGTGCAGGAGGCTAGTACATCTTAAAAGATTGTGAGTGTGGATTAGCTCAAATGAACATTAGCCAAGCTTTTTATGTGCACTACCTGTGGAAGTCCAAGAAATGCCATTATTTTGGAGAATGATGGGAGGGGTAAGGCCAGCTTAACTTAGGAGCTAGACATGTCCCTTCTTTCTATCTAGAAACCCTTCCCAAAATACACGTTTTCTTTTCTTTTCTTTCTTTCTTTCTTTCTTTCTTTCTTTCTTTCTTTCTTTCTTTCTTTCTTTCTTTCTTTCTTTCTTTCTTTCTTTCTTTCTTTCTTTCTTTCTTTCTTTCTTTCTTTCTTTCTTTCTTTCTTTCTTTCTTTCTTTCTTTCTTTCTTTCTTTCTTTCTTTCTTTCTTTCTTTCTTTCTTTCTTCCTTCCTTCCTTCCTTCCTTCCTTCCTTCCTTCCTTCCTTCCTTCCTTTCTTTCTTCCTTTCTTTCTTTCTTTCTTTCTCTTTCCTTTTCCCTTTCCTTTCCTTTCCTTTCCTTTCCTTTCCTTTCCTTTCCTTTCCTTTCCTTTCCTTTCCTTTCCTTTCCTTTCCTTTCCTTTCCTTTCCTTTCCTTTCCTTTCCTTTCCTTTCCTTTCCTTTCCTTTCCTTTCCTTTCCTCAATGCCTTCTTTCTCTTTCCTTCTTCCTTCCTTCCTTTAGCTTCTGTCTTAAAATTGATACTAAACATCAGTTCTGAGGCAGAAGAGTGGTAAAGGGTAGGCAATGGAGTTTAAGTGACTTGCCCAGGGCCACATAGCTATGAAGTATCTGAGGCCAAATTTGAATCCAGAACCTCCCATCTCCAGGCCTGGCTCTCTATACACTGATATAACCACCCGATTTTCTCTGAACTACACACATTTTCTCTGAAATTTTTCATTCCGCATCAATGTTTAGCTATGTCTTCACCTAATAAACCTTGCTGCCTCCTGGCCTATAAAATCAGAGATGAGAAAACAATGACACACCTAAGCAATCATTTAATCAACAAGCATTTCTTAAGTTCTCAGTATGTGTCAATAAACTGTGCCAGCCACTGGTACAAGAATTTGCCCTCCCCCATTTCCTATAAAACCCATGGCTTATCACCAGTGTCATTGAACAATCCTGGTTAAATCTATTCTATATTCCTTGTTTGGAGGTATCAGTGAGCTAACCTGACTGTACCAGGTCTTGTTACCTCTGTTCTTGTTTCCGTCCTCTTAGGCTTTCTCATGTATTCAAAATGGGCTGACCTAGAGGGTCCTTTTTGCAACTGCCTTTAAGTTCTCCTTTAAAATTCAATAGTAAGGGTCATCTATATAGACAGTGTATAGGGTGTCAGGCCTACTTGAAAGGACCTGAGTTCAAATCTGGTCTCAAACACTTCCTAGATGTGCAACTTGGGACAAACCACTTAACCCCAGTTGCTTAGCCCGGTGATGGTGAACCTTTTAGAGACTGTGTGCCATGCCCCCCCCCCAAACTGTGTGACATGCTCAACTCCCCTCCCCCAGATCAAGTGCCACATGCACCACCACTCCCCCACTGCCTTACCCCACACAGGGGAGGGAGAAATCACTCCCATTGGACTACAGGGCAGAGGGGTAGGTGATATAAAAAAACATCCTCAGGCATGGTAGAGAGGGGGAAGGGAGCAGCTCTGCCTGAGTCTCTCTGCCTTTCTAGTAATGAACTCTGGTAGGGGACAGTGTGCATGCCCACAGAGAGCATTCTGCATGCCCTCTTTGGCATATGTGCCATAGGTTCACCATCATGAGCCTAGATCTTACTGTTCTTTTGTCTTAGAATTGATTCTTAGAAGGTAAGGATTTTTTTTAATGCAATAATAAACTCAACCCTAACTCTAGTCAGGCCCTATCTTTCTCTATAAATCCTTTTTATTCTTCCTTCTAAAACCCCTCACCATACCCTCTAGTATTCAATTTCCCTTTATATTAGAAAAGTTTTTTCTTTTTTTTTTCTTTTTGATATGCTAATTGAAACCTAACTTTCTCCTGAAGCTACCACAAGTCCCAACTACCACCCTTTCCCAGGCTTGCTATTCCTTCTGTAACAATCTTTGACACACTAGGGTGGGAGGAATTCAGGATAGTCCTTACTCCCCATTGCCACTTTCAGACCTTCCCTTTGTTGTCATCATTGAGCAACAATTTCTCCTTCTAAATTCACTCATCCTGTCTAGATCCTTATTATTATCATTTGTGGACTCGTCCCTTTCCTTATGACCAAATAAGTCCAGGACCTGACTCACAGCCATCTTCTCCACCTCAACTCCTACCTCTCTGACTACCCTGACTTGTCAGTTCTTCAACCTCTCCCAGATCCTGTGATCTTTATCTCTAGTTTACCACAATTAATCGCAGGAGTGGTCACTCAGATATTTTCCCATCCCTTCCTCAGCACCATTCAATTTTTTCTAGGTGTTGGTATTCCTCATTATGACTCTGGTTTGAGATGCTATGAGAACAACTAGACAGAGAAGTCTTATAGGCAATGGGAAATGAGTCTTTTCCTCAGAAAAGAAATAGATTGGAGATTTAGATTTATTGTTTTTCAGTCATTCTATTGTGTCTAACTCTTACAAGTCATCTAAATAGATGTCACTGAAGTTCAACTATATGTAACATGGTTCTACTATAGAGAAATTTTAAAATGGATGAAATTACCCAGAGAGAGAAGGTAAAGATAGAATGGAAAGGTAAGGGATCAGGGAGAGGAAAGAAGCCAGAAAAAGAGACAACAAATAGGCAAAGATGTTAAGGGAAGAACCAGGAGAGTGATATTACAAAAGCTAAAAACAGAACACAGGTTATCAAAGTTTGCAAACTGACAATGAAGCAAAAGTAATATTAATGAAGGAACAAGATTAAAATAATATAAATATCATGCACAACCCAGATCAAATTGTTTACCATCTCTGAAAATGAGGAAGGAAAGAAAGAAGGAAGAAAATTTGGATTATTTCAGAAAATGTATGTTAAAAAATTATTATTACACGTAATTGTGAAAATAAAATATCTTTGAATAAAAATAAATTTTAAAATGATATAAATATGCCATATTCTCAGCTTTCCTTTTTCCTGATCTCAATGATCAATTCCATTGAAGGAAGGGAAGTTCAGATTCAAATTCCCACTTGGTTACTTCAAGGAGTCACTGAAAAAAGGCATCCTACTCAGGGTCTTCAATCTTGGGGCCAGCAGAATCAAAAAGAAATTGCAAAAAGGTTAATTTTATCATGATCAAAGTGTTGGGGGTGGTTTGAGGTGAACCCCCAGGGTTGGGAATGGTATCTTTTACAAGGATACAAGACTCCAAAACTTAAATTTATTAATTTGTAAGATAATGTTGAATCTGGCCAGGAAGACTGCCTCCCACTGGGAACAGCATAGATGGAAAGCTATTCCCAGATCACATGATTTCTGGGGTCTTTATATACTCTTTACAACAGTGAAGACACCACTTTGTGCCATGCTGAAGACATGCCTCTAGAGTGGTATGCACTGAGGCATGGGCAGGGGGAGTTTGGTCATTTTACTGGGATCTGCGTGAAAACATAAGGCGTGACCCTCATAGTTTAAGGGACATGACAAGTAGATATCTTAGATACAACCCGATGGTATCAAGGCAAACCCTGGAAGTGTATCTCTCTGTACATCTCAGAGTCTAAAGGACTATCCAAGGAGGATAATCCTCTCATGGTCTTATCTGAGTTATCAGATGTATGGGGTTAGGAGTCACAAGGATAGAAGGGAGCAAAAGAATTTCCCTGCTTATTGTTTGCCTGAAACACTTCTATAGTTTTGGGGGTACAATGCCCATGCCAAAAGCAATGTTAGAGATTAAATTTGGTTAAATTCTGACAGTTATCCAAATACTTGTAAGTACTTAGTCCATAATTTGAAAACATTTGATCAGATCAAGGGCCTTAAGAGTGGTGTAGCTGACCAACAGTTACAAAATATTCTAACATGGGTTGACCACCTGAAAGGGAAGTTGAGGACTGAGGGAATTTGGATTGAAGGGTTTAAAGGTTAAGGAAGGGAGGACATAAAGAGGGAAAGGAGGATGCAGAGATGCAGGATTCATCAGCATAGCATTCAGCCTGTCCAATTGCTCTTCTGATAGAATGAGAGGGAGCAATACAGGTGTGTACAGTTTTTATTTAAGTTCCAAGGAATTGGGAATGGGAGAAAGTTAAACATGTGGTGTGGGAGAGAATTTAACAACAGCTTGGTAAACAACAACAAGATGAAAGAGAAGGCTAAGACTATGTAGTGGCCAACACCCAGCCCATTGGTTCATTTAACCTTTGAACTGCAGGAGTGGGGAGTGGTCAGAACACCGTATGATTTGAGTCCCTAAACTGTTAGATTTAAATTAGTTTTGAGCACTAAATAGTTGTAGATAAGAGAGTGGGAGCCATAAACTGTGATAATTAAAATGTTTAGGAGCAAGGGAAATATATAACAATTATGACTGCTGAAATATGTTTTCTACTGTGTCTTGGGTTTATATAAATATAAGATGTTCACCAGGGAAGATATTCCCAATTTATGAATATACCCAAGCCAACTGAGTTTTATAGAGAAATTTAATTTATAATACACTGATTAATCAATAGAAAAAGAGAGAAAGTAAGAAAGGAATAAGAATGAAGGGCCTCAAGCCAATAAGGCCTAGACCTCAGTCCTAAGAGATAAATCAGTCAGTTGGTTTTATCACTCACCCAAGATCTCTCTAGGTAAGGCTTCTCATGCCAACCTCAGGCTCCACCTTCAAGAGAACCTCCTTTCAAGAAATGTTTCCAGAGAATTCTCCTCCTGACTTCTCCTTCAAGACCTCTCCAGGAGCTCTCCCTCCAGGACCTCTCTCCACTCAGACCTCCTTCAGAGCATCAACCCTCCTTCAGTCCTCAGACCCCGCTATCTTTAAGCAAACAATCTAAGTTCCCTCCCCTCAGTTCTCACATCTACCAATCACTATCGATGTCTCCCCTGTGGCTTAACCCAGGACTGCCCAGAGGTCTGTCCCCTTTGCACATGTCTGTTGAAGGTCATATTCTCAAATAATTAAATCTTGATCTTTGCTGCAGCCCTTCCTAAATCCTGTTACTCTGAGTAGGGTGGAGATTGTAGTTTCCAAGACCTGGTTCTGTCATTCCAAGTATCTCTATTGTATCAATTCTAAAATCAATCATGACTCAAAGAACTTCCTGTTCTATGCTTAAGCATAGGTCAAAGCCCTTTCCATTGTTTAGCAAAAGGTTTCTGTCCTAAAGTAGTCTTAAGTAGGGAGGAGAAGGATCCTCCCATGCCAAGGAGTTTCATATTCCAATAGAGTTCTTACTATCAGTAGGAAATTTTTTCAAGTATGAAATTTCCCAATGGGGAAATTTCCAACATTCATAAGTCTAAGAAATTTTAAGGTTTACAAATGCAAGGATCCAGAAATCAATTATGTGAAATATATTCCTAAGTCTGGTACATGAGCACTTTGCTTCTGAGTCAGCTTTTGAATGCCTCTTTAATACTTTCAAGATTTGTTTATAAGTGGAACCCTACAAGTGGTAAGTCTCTAAAGATATCACAAGACCTGCTCCAACCATGAGGTTGGTGAGGTCATGGGAGTCACTTCTGATAACTACTTTTAACAATAGCTACATATATGGAAAGTCATACTTATGGAACTCCACATCCAATGTCTTTCCACATAGTTATTCCTCAACTAAATTGGATAGAAATGCACTTGCTACAGTGCAACCACTGCTGCTCATACAGAGCCTGGCTCCCATCTTCTCAGCATTATAAATATAAGAGGAGATTCTAGATGCCTTTTGGGGGGTCTAGGGAACAAAATTAAACTTATGGAAGCATCTTTC
This sequence comes from Monodelphis domestica, assembly GCF_027887165.1. NCBI lineage: Eukaryota > Metazoa > Chordata > Mammalia > Didelphimorphia > Didelphidae > Monodelphis > Monodelphis domestica. The sequence goes on from NC_077228.1 coordinate 106,861,724, forward strand.
CCCCTTTTCCATCTTTCAATCTTATATCAAAAGTCCATGAGCTCAGTGATGGTATAGCACCAATCCACTGTCCTCCTCCTAACCCTTAAACCCATTACTTTCCAGACTTATGTACTCTTTGTAGCCAGAGTCTTTTGGGAAATGTTGTCCTTGAGGAAATGACACAAATTATCAGAAACAGATTACTTTCATCTGGAAGGTCCTTGAGGAAGAAAGAAGAAATGGCATAAAAGGCACAAGTTGAAAGATTAAATTAGACAATGACCTGAAAGGCGATGAAAGGCTTAACTCCAGTGTCCTCTCCAACAAGAAGCCTATTCCAGTTCTCTCAATGTCCCCAAAATTATTTTGCATCAATTATAATGAATTTAGTAGCTAGCATTTAAATAGCCCTTTAAGATGCCCTTCGATTGAGGAATGGCTGAACAAATTGTAGTATCTATTGGTGATGGAATACTATGTGCTAAAGGAATATTGTGCTAAAAAGGAGTAATGAACTGGAGGAATTCCATGTGAACTGGAACAACCTCCAGGAATTGATGCAGAGTGAAAGGAGCAGAACCAGGAGAACCTTATACACAGAAATGGATACACTATGGCACAATCAAATGTAGTAGACTTTTCTACTAGCAGCAACGCAATGATCTAGGACAATTCTGAGGGACTTATGAGAAGGGATGCTATTCACATCCAAAGAACCATGGGAGTAAAAACAGAGAAGAAAAACAACTGCTTGATTATATGGGGATGTAGACACTAAACGATCACCCTAATGCAAATATCAATAATATAGAAATAGGTCTTTATCAACGACACATGTAAAACCCAGTGGAATTGAATATTGGCAATGGGAGGGGGTGGGAGGAGGGGAGGGAAAGAACATGAGCATAACTATGAAAAAAATTTCTTAATAAATAAAATAAAATAAAATAAATAAGCAAATAGCCCTTTAAGAATTATAAAGTGCTGTGTGTTATCTGATTTTGTTTTTTTGTATATCCTTTGTACCTACTTCTCTGCATATACATACTGCTTCCTCTAATAGACTATATGCTCTTTCAATTAATCAACAAGCATTTTTTACAAATCTATTATGTTCCAGTGTGCTAGACTTTGGGGATACAAATACAAAAATGGAACAATTCTTACCCTCAAAGACCTTATTTTCTACTGAGGGTTACAACATGTTTAGAGATAAGTAGATACAGACTAAATAAACATATATACAGTGATGGAGTGGGGGTGAGTAGAGAAATTCCCAACTGTCCCTTCAAAATCTTGGACACACACACACACACACACACACACACACACACACACACACACACATACACACACGCAAGTATGAACATTTGCGTTTTCTTTTTCCTTCCTGTCTATGGCTGCTGCTTAAAGTCCAAGATTTTGAAGGAAGTTCTTGGGAAGGATGTGATAGATGGTGCTTAAAAGGAATTCAAGAAAGACTCAAATCAACTGATGATCAAACTTAGCTGAAGCAAAAGAAAAATATGCACAATGATGACAGAAACATGGTTGAAAATATTTCAAGGAAGCCTAACCCTAGAGAGGAGCTAATGAGAGGTGGGAATGGGGGGGGGGGGCAGAGAATGTCACCTACAGCAGATGTCACTTGATCAGTTGTTTTTTCTTAATTATTTTTTTGTTATAAGTAGAGGTGCAATTCTGGGAGGAAGATATGCAGCAATGACTGATTTTAAAAGAAGCAAAATATAATCAATCATTTATTTTTTTAGAAGAGTCAAAGAAACCCAAGAAATTAAGGAATTATATTCTTTCCTTTTTACCCACCATTTTTAGGAAAAAGATAACACAGTCAAACACTGATGCCATCCTTTCTTGGCTTGACAGACTATTTCCTTGTCCAAAGAAGATACCACAAGCACACCAAACAGAGTGAGAGCCAAAAATTTCTCTAACTTCTAAAACAAACTGAGAGCCCCCCAAAATTTCATACTTTAGGGTAAAAATTAAAAAACAACAACAAAAAAGAAAAATGAAAAACCCCCAATCAACCAGACTTTAAGATCTAGGAAAGGGGATAATCTTTCATTTAAAAATTAAATTCTAAAAAGGAATAATAACGTGGAGGAATTTCATGGAGACTGGAACAACCTCCAGGAAGTGATGCAGAGCGAAAGGAGCAGAACCAGGAAAACATTGTACACAGAGACTGATACACTGTGGTACAATTGAACGTAATGGACTTCTCCATTAGTGGCAATGCAATGTCCCTGAAAAATCTGCAGGGATCTAAAAAACACTATCCACAAGCAGAGGATAAACTGTGGGAGTAAACACACCAATGAAAAGCAACTGCTTGACTACAGGGGTTGAGGGGATATGACTGAGGAGAGACTCTAAATGAACACTCTAATATTTACCAACAACATGGAAATGGGTTCGAATCAAGGACACATGTGATACCCAGTGGAATCGCTTGTCGGCTGTGGAAGAGTTGGGAGGAAAAGAAAATGATCTTTGTTTCCAATGAATAATGTTTGGAAATGACCAAATAAAATAATGTTTAAAATAAATAAATAAAAATTAAATTCTAGGGACAGCTGGGTAGCTCAGTGTATTGAGATCCAGGCCTAGAGGTGGGAGGTCCTAGGTTCAAATCTGACCTCAGACACTTCCCAGCTGTCTGACCCCAGGCAAGTCACTTGACCCCCATTGCTTAGCCCTTAACACTCTTCTGCCTTGGAACCAATATTGATTCCAAGACAGAACATAAGGGTTAAAAAAAAAATTAAATTCTAGTGAGTTCAAATCGCTAAAAATAGAATGAAAACCAATGCCAAAATCAGTAAAGAGCCAGAGGCATTTTGAAAAAAATTTGTGGGAGTGCCCTGGACTTTGAAAGGGCTGTGTTGTCATGTCACAGAAGTTTGTATCAGAGCAGAGGGAAGCAAGCAGAACCAGGAAATCAATATACACAATGACTGCAACAATGTAAATAGAAAGAACAGTAAGAACAAAAACAAAACAAAACTGAACAATGTCTGATTATAAAGACATTTTAATAAATAATAATTCCAGTCCTGGCTTTTTGGGGAATAGTTACAAAATATACTTCCCTCCCTCCTTTTGCAGACTTTAGTGGAGAGTATCACATACATTGCCAGGCCTGGTTGGCATGATGACTAGTGTTCCTGAATTGCTTTTTTTTACTTTTTTTTAATCTTTATTACAAGAGATGGCTTTCTAGGTAGTGGAGAAAGATTATGAAGGAAGAAAAAAAGGTGAAGTAAAAACAAGATACAGTCATTCCCTCACTATGTCGTGTTAACTTATCATGGCTTCACTGTATCACAGGTTTTAAAATATATATATCTAATTCTATATCGCAGAGTTTTCTCTATATAATGGGATTTCACGGATAAATATCTGAATACCATACTGTGTACAATGGACATGCAGTACTCTGCTGGTGCTTGTGCAAGTTTGCCAACTTGAGATTGTACACAATACACTATTGGCTGATGGAATGAAAAGAAACCACAGTACTGTGTTCTATATTCTGGGTGCTGATTGGCTCAGGAACTATAGCATTAGTCTGTTTGCTCTCCTGCTACTTTGTGGATTTTCACCTATCATGGGGATCTCTGGAATGTAACTCCCACTACAGGTGAGGGATCACTGAATTAATTTAAAATAAAGCTTTTTTATTTTTTAAAAGAATCAGGATTTGAAGCTGCTTTTGAAAAATCTTTGTTTCTGTTTCAATTTTTAAAGTCGCTCTTTTATTTCAATATCTTGATGAGAAAAATCTTTGGTTTAGATCTAAATCAGACACTGAACAGGAATAGAGGAGAACCAAGTAGAATTCATTTAAAATGAAAGAAATGTTTCCTGCTGAATTCATACTTTCTCAGAGCCATAGATTGATTCTACTATATTCTATAACCTGGCTAATTTTTTAACTGGTAAGCCAAAGGATGCTCTTTGGTGATCTTCTCTGGGTTTTTGTGAATATTACCATTCTTCTTCCACCTGGGTTCCCCACCACCTGTTAAAGAAGATATCAACCTGTGAAGTCCTTTTTCCCTTTTCCCTTATCATGCTCCTTAAAAATAGTATGCATTCAGCTTTTAGATGGTTTTCAATTATATTAAACAATTGGGGAGGGGGGCAGATAGCTGAGTGGCTCAGTGGATTGACAGCCAGGCCTAGAGATGGGAGGTCCTAGGTTCATATCTGGTCTCAGACACTTCCCAGCTGTGTGACCCTGGGCAAGTCACTTGACCCCCTTTGCCTAGCTCTTACCACTCTTCTGCCTTGAAACCAATACACAGTATTGATTCTAAGATGGAAGGTAAGGGTTTAAAAATAAATAAACAATGTAGGGAAACATTGGTCTCTGTGATTATGAAATAGTTTGATTTTACAGGAGCAAATATAGGGGAGATTTTCCAAGTTGCAGAAGTTTTATTAATGATCTTTCCCCCTCCTTGGTCGTACTACCTTTAGACATTCCTATAACCTGCCTCAGCTTGACTCTATTAACATATTTCACAGGAGAAGAGTGGGGGTACCAGTACCCTTCACAGAAAAGTGATGCAAAAGAACTCTAGGAAATTCATGGGTGAAAAAGGGTAGGGCAGAGCAAGGGCAAAAGTGTTTATTAAATACCTATTTTGGGCTGTCCACTATGCTAAGAGCTTTAAAATTATCATCTCTTTTGATCCTCACAATAACTCAGGGGAGGGAGGTGCTATTTTAACATTTAAGGAAACTGAGGTAGATAGAAATGAAAAGAATTGCCCAAGGATACACAGGTAGTAAACATCTGAGGCACGGTTTTAATGTAGTCATCTTAGGTTCAGGCTAAACTCTCTATCCACTATACTATCTAGCTATCTAGGTAAGGTTTATGTTGGCAAGGATTTCTCTTTTCCTATAAGTATGCTGTGGAAGAAATCTCTCTCTAGAAGTTCTATGCCCAGAATTTCAATTTTTGAAAATCTTTAATTTGGGGGTCCCCATATTCCTAATCCCCAAAGCTCCCCATCTTCAGAGTGAGTATATATACACACATAATACACAGATTCTGCCATGTACATTAAAAAAGAAAACCTTCCCTTCCCTCTTAGAATCAATAATAAGCATCAATTTTTAGGCAGAAGAGTGGTAAGGACCAGGCAATTGGGATTAAGTATCTTGTCCAGGGACACAAAGATAGGAAGTATCTAGGCCAGATTTGAACTCAGGTCCTTCTAACTCCAGGCCTGACTAGCCACTACCTGCCATGTACTAAAAAAAAAAAAAAAAAACCCAAAACAACTTACCTTCTGACTTAGAACCAATAGTAAGTATTGGTTCCAAGGCAGAAGAGTGATAAGGGCTAGGCAATGGAGGTTTAATGATTTGCCCATGGTCACTTAATTAGAAAGTATCTGAGACCAGATTTGAACCCAGGACCTCCTGGCTTTAGGCCTGGTTCTCAATCCACTGAGCCATCTAGCTGCCCTTCTTCCATGTACTTTTGATGGAATTATCTCAGAGGAACAGTTGCTATCATCTCTTGGTCTGCCAGTCTAATATCAGCATCTTGCTTCTCAAGCCGCCCTGTGCAGCATAAATTCCTCTACTATGTATTTATGCTGGAACTCTATTAATACCCCAGTGGCTGCCATCTCTGGGGCTGAAAAAAACCACTCTCAACAGTACTAATCTCTCTAATAAGGAAAAAGACCTGTACAAGAATATTCATAGCTGTGTTCTTTGTGGTGGCAAACAACTGGAAAATGAGGGGATACCCTTTGATTGGGGAATGGATGAACAAATTGTGACATATGTTGGTGATGGAATACTACTGTGCTCAAAGGAATAATAAACTGGAGGAATTCCATGTGAACTTGAAAGAGCTCCGGGAACTGATGCAGAGTTAGAGGAGCAGAACCAGGAGAATGTTGTACACAGAGACTGATATACTGGACTTCTCCATTAGTGGCAATGCAGTGATCCTGAACAACTATATCCCTATATAGGAGATCCACATTCAGAGGAAAAACTGTGGGAGCAGAAACACAGAAGAAAAACAACTGCTTGAATACATGGGTCGAGGGGATATGGCTGGGGATGTAGACTCTAAATGAACATCCTAATGCAAACACCAACAACATGGAAATGGGTTCTGATCAAGGACGCATGTAATACCCAGTGGAATTGTACTTCGGCTATGGAAAGGGTGGGGGGAGGGGAGGGAGGGAAAGAATATGATTCTTGCAACCAAGGAAAAAATGTTCTAAATTGACTAAATAAAATTTTCAAAAAATAACAACAAAAAACTCCAGTACTAATTAATCTCTCTCACTTTTGCTCAGAAGGTGACAAGCAGCTCAAGAAGCTCACATTCTCTTGACCCAAACCAGTCACTTGGGAAAGGGAAGAGAGAAGACCTTCTCCACCCCAGGTCTGTTCTATTTGTTCTGTTTCATGATGTTTTATCTCCTCTAGGTGGAGATGAAAGGGGAGGGGCTCCGGAGGGAGAGAGAGAGAGAGAGAGAGAGAGAGAGAGAGAGAGAGAGAGAGAGAGAGAGAGAGAGAGAGAGAGAGAGAGAGAGAGAGAGAGAGAGAGAGAGAGAGACTAGTTTTCCAAAAGTGTATGTTATTCCTGAATTCAACTGTGGTATAAACTCTCTCTGAGTAAGAGGGCCTGAGTTCAAATGCCACCTCTGATTTTTTTTTTTTAATCCTTGTCTTCTGGCTTAGTATCAGTTCTAAGACAGAAGAGTATTAAGGGCTAAACAACTGGAGTTAAGTGACTTGCCCAGGGTTACACAGCTAGGAAATATTTAAGATCACATTTGAACCCAAGGCCTATTGACTCCAGTGCTGGTACTCTATCCACTCTCTAACTAGCTGCCCTTCCTTTTCTTCTTTCCCTCCTACCTCTACCCCACCACTGTCTTGCCTTCCTTGCTGATTGCCACAGAAATGGTTTGTGGTATTTGCCCTAGGTTTAAAAATTCAAAATTCCTAAGCTGAGAATACCTGTGGAACCTACTTTACAGGATAATTGTAAGGGTCAAACGAAATCACCTATGGAAAGTACTTCACAGATTCTAAAGCACTACAAAATATCTGCTGAAATTATAATGGAACTGGCATTTGAGATGGGACTTAAGAAGATGGATAAGATTTGAAAAGGTAGAAATGGAAGGAGAAAATATTCTAGGTAGGAGCTATCTAGGCCCACAGCAGACCAGGCTGGAAGGGGTAGAGTACTTTGACTCATTGTTGCCAAACAATAATGTTACTGTAAGTTAATTCTTTACATGAAACAAATTGTTACAATTCAATATTTTATTTTCTGAGCCTTATCTATGCCAACTGCTTTCTCCTAAACCTTTATGTCAGTGATGGGGAATCTTTTAGAGATGGAGTGCCAGGCCCCACCCCTCAGACCAAGTGCTGTGCCTGCCTCCCCCAAAGAGACCTCATGCTATCCCCCCCCACTAAGTTTGGGGCACACCCTTACCCCCCCTTTACCCCTCACAGAGGGAGAAAGTACTCCCATTGGACTACTAGGCAGAGGGGTGGTTGAAGTGAGAAATGTCCTCAGCCAGCATAGAAAAGAGGAGGGGGGAGTGGCCTGAGCACTCTGCTTCCTTTGAGCTCTGCCACCCGTGAGCTGCCCATCTTACCCCCTGTGCACTCCCATTGGGCTGCTGGGCAGAGATGAGTAATGTGAAAAAATGTCAGGCACAGTGAAGAGGGAAAGAACAGCTCCGCAGGAGTCCCTCTGCCTTTCTAGTAACAAACTGGGGTGGGGTGGGGGTGGAGGCATCATGAGTGCTCACACAGAGTGTTCTGTGTGCCATCTTTGGTATCCATGCCATAGGTTTACCATCAGTGCTCTACATGCTTTGGACCAGTTGCTCCTGGATTGTGACTACTTTCTTACTGGCCTAGCATTTGTTTTTTCTTTTTTAAAAACTTGTCTTCTGTCTTAAAAACAATGCTGTGTATTGGTTCTAAGGCAGAAGAGTGGTAAGGGCTAGGCAGTGGGAGTTAAGTGACTTACCCAGGGTCACATAACTAGGAAGTGCCTGAGGTAAAATTTGAACCCAGGTCCTCTGGACTCTAGCCCCAGCACTTTATCCACTGAGCCACCTAGTTGCCCCGCTACATAGTATTTCTTTATAAATTTCTAGCTTTAGTTTTTGAATGTTACTAGTTAGTTTTTTTCATGAGTTGAGAACAGACTTAGAACAATGCCTCTCTCCATACCACTCTTTCCTCCTTAGTGTTGTTGATTCTCTAATGCATGTTTATTACTCAAAATCTTAAGGATTTGAAACAAAATCCTACTGGTCAACTGGAAAGGTAGAATATCAGACTGAGAAGGATTGAGACTGAGAGTGTACCTGGGTAAATCTGAAATATATTTGGTAGGCAACAGGAAACTTGAATAATTTTGAGCAGAGGATGACATAATTAGATATGTGTGTAAGGAAGGCTTAAAGGGAGAAAATAGAAGACTAAAAATAAACTCAGAGTTTTCTCATCTGATATACTGGGCAAATCATTCCAATTCAAGGTAGATAGGATTGGGTGGGGGTGGGGTGGGGAAGAGTAAGAGAAAGAAATTCTCTTTCCTTTCCAGGCGGATAGAGGTGAAAGTCAAAAGACAAAGATCATTCTCTTCCCTAGAGCTGGGTTCTCCTGAAGACTTCCAGGGGCCATACTTCTTGGAACTCTTGTATCCAGAACTGTAAAGCAAGGTTTTAGAAGTCTTCTTGGCAGTCAATGGCAAATTGTTTTAAATTCTTGAAGCTTGATTCAAGACTTCTTTACACCTTATAGAGGGCATAACAAAAAGTATAAATCTTTTTAAAAACATGTCTAAAACTATAACACCTTAAAACTTTCTAAAATGCTAACTACTACCATTATCTCTGTTATCTGGCCACAGTTTGTGTTATCATAATAACTGGTAGTAATCAGTTGGTTTTCTGACCATTCCCCTTCCATCACAGACATTTAAAGGTATTTGAACTTCAGGATCTCATAGTTATTTTCTGATGAGGACAGTGAGTCTCAGAGAAGTTCAAAGCTATTATGTGCCACAGGTTGGAACTGCTTTTCCTAACTTTCTAAATTTCCTAACTGCAAGTCCATCAATACCTCCACAGTTCCTTTTGAGATGCCTGCAATACTCCAAGACACTTTTGAAAATAAATTTTTATTACCTTTTTTTGCATTGCCAAATTTTCCCATTACCCCTTTCCCCTTCCCAAATATTAAATATTTTTAAACAAACAAAAAAGAACAGAAAAGTCATGCTAATGCTTGAAAAAAGTCTGAAAGCATGTGGAACGTACAACCACTCATGGTGGCCTTCCCACTTCCACAAAGGTGAGAGTATCTCCTAATATTTATTTTTTGTAATTTTTGTGACATTTCCTTTTTTTAACCCTTACCTTCCATTTTAGAATCTAAGTTGCATGTTAGTTTCAATGCAGAAGAGTGGTAAGAGCTAAGCAATGGGAATTAATGACTTGCTCAGAGTCACAGAACTAGGAAGTGTCTAGACTAAATTTGAACCCAGGACCTCAAGTTTCTAGGTCTAGCTCTCAACTCAACAAACCACGGAACTGGTGAGGCATTTACTTTTCATTGTTTTGCAGACATTCTTTCTAGTTACATTGTTAAAATCATTCTGTATTCAGCAAAGTCCCATTTAATACTAATAATAAGCGTCCTTTAAATGGCCATATTATTTGAACTTGCACAACATAATTCTATTGGCTTAGAATCACATTTCACACAATAATAGTTTTGAGCAATGCAAATCCAAATACCTGTATTATTTTTTTCTTCACCCCAAAGCAGGAAACGATTGAATATAACAGCAAAATATGAGGATGGGGTAGATAGGAAATAAAGAAGCCAAGTTTCACTCTCCACTGCCTATCTTCCCGACTCTTAAGTCCCTCCCTTGCCTCCCCCGACCTCTTCAACGTCGGACATTAAGGACGCCATCTTGAACCTTGCCTCTCCAAGGAAACTACAGCTCCCAGAACTCCGTGCGTCACGAGCGTAGTGCTGGCACGGGGCGTGGGCAGGAGCCATCTTGGTTGCTGGCCGGGCCTCGGAGCTGGGCCAGTCGACCAGGCGCCATCTTTGAGGCTGGCAGCCCGGAGGGTCCGTGGCTGGTGCGGGAGGAACGAAAAGTAGTGGCGGCAGCGGCGGCGACAGGCCCTGGTAGCGGATGAGAGAGAGTCGAGGCCGCAGCGGAAGCGGTGGAGAGCGACTTCGGTCCAGTTAAGTCTCTGCTTTCAGGTAACTAGACCGTCTTCCCGACCCCGGAGTGCGTCCGGTTTCGGAGGGTGTCGGGGAGCCCCGGTGAGGGCGGCCTAGGAAGCCCTGAACGGGCCGTCTCGTCAGCCTAGCCGTAACGACCCCGCCCGCCGAGACGCCCCGGCTCCCCTCCCCCCATCAGCTCCGCTCCTGTCACAAGGCCGGCGGGGGCCCCCTCCCCGCCCCCACCCTGGCCGCCCCCCGCGTCACGGCCGAGCCGAGCGGAGCGGAGCCCGGACTCCTCCCCCTGCCTGCGCGGCCGGGCTTCGACCCCTGTTTCGGGCCTGCGGCCAAGTGATGATACCTTCTCTGGCCACCCAGCGTCTCTGGCCCGGCCCGAGCCCATCAGTCCGGAGAAACTCCCCAAAATCTGACCCGGAGGGAGCGGACGAGCTAGAAGCGGAGGTCCCTGGGTTCGAATATCGACTCGGGCCGGGCATTGGGCTTCGTTGCAGCTCCAGTTTCCCTCCTCTGTTTAAAAAAGAAGAAAAAGACGACGAAGAAGAGGCTGGACTAGATGATGACGTGGGGTCCCTTCCAGCTCTAGTTCGGGGCACCCCCTGATCCCTCGTAGTGTTGAAGAAGGGCGACAACCCCTCGTTGCTGTGGCTCCCGGGAAAAGGAATATGTTGTCTTCCCGCCTTTCGTTTGCCTTCGTTTCCCTTAATTTATGGACCTGAAGGACATTCTGTAACCAGCCACGGAGATGCTTTTTTAGGGACAGTCCATCACCATTTCTTAGGTGCCTACTGTGTGCCAAGCTTTGTGTGCTGGGAGATACGAAAGAAAGACTCAATGACCAAAGTAAAACAAAGTTAAGGAACTTTTCCTGGTCTTGAGGTTATCTGGAAATGCAACCTATGAGTTATTTATTTGCAGATTGTAAAGTGTTTCCACTACACTAAGGAGAGCAGAATCTGGTGAATTCTTGATACAAATAGCAAATAGATCTGCGGTTTAACTCTTGTAAACATGTAACATCTTTCTCTTGGCTGCATTGTTTAGGCTCCCCTCTTCCAATCAAATAAGAGGTTGGTAGTTGTAGGTTTTTAGTTTAAAATGGGGAGGGAGTGGGGAGAGAAAAAGACTGGAATTTGCTGTGATTGACCACTATGTGTCTTATCTATCTTGAGGACTGGATTCTTGGGTCTTATTGGCAACTTGGGCACTAAAACTGAAATGCCTGAGAAATAGATTAATGATCTTTATGATTCAAAATCCAAAAGTATTAAAAGGATAATTGTATGGTGTAGTGGAAAAAACACTGGACTGGTGGTGAGGAGGCCTGGTTTCTAGGTGACTGAAAATGACCTTCATTTTCTCAATCTGAGTTTCTTCATCTCTAAAATGAAGGAATTGAACTGTGGTAGCTAGGATTCCTCCCATCTTTTTTATCTTCATTTTAAGACACATTGGAGATGTTTTCTTTTTGTTGCCAATTTTCTCATCCAGGTAGGACCATATATCCAGAGGGAACTTGGAAGTGAGAGAAAAGATGATGCAAGTGGGGAAGAACAGCAGTATTACTCCAATAATAAACCTATTACAAGATTCTTGCATAAGCTTTGGAAACAGGGAAAATACTTTTGGTGTGTTGACATCTTCAATTTCTCCTAACAGCATAGACAGCATTTTTAGTGATGTTGGGATTCTGGCATATGTTTCAAGTATCCTTATTAATACAGGTGAAAAGAACAGTAATTACTAACTTTTTGTGTGCTGTGGACCAACCTGGTCTCCTACAGACCCCATCTCAGAATGTTGTAAAATGCCTAGGATTACAAAGGAAACTATAATGAATGACAGTTTTAAAAATATTTTAAAATAAAAATTCACAGGCTCAAGTTAAGGACCCTACATACACACACACACCATAGAAATAAAGATGGTTGCAAATGAGAAACCTATTGAGATAGTTGTCTCTTAACAACACGAGGGAAAGACAGACCTCATCAAGAACTAGTCCATGCCCCAAAAAATCATTAAAGATTTGAGGTCTGGGGTATCTCAAATGCCACAACTACTACTGCTGTATTTGTGCTGGTGCTCCCAAAGCAGGATGAAGACTGTTTTTAATTGCAGGTCACACAACCAAACAAATCCTGTTACTTAGTATAAGACCTCCATTGTGATACGATTTTTTTTTTATATTAGCACATGATAAACTTGTAGAACTATTTGTAGCAGCTTTCAAAGAAATGTCCCCAAGGACAAGATCACCTGAGCACCTTCACCCTTTAGCAGTATCTTTAGACATAGCTTTCAGTTTCCTGGGGTAATGCTAATAAAGTTGGACTGGCCCAAGGAAGTAACTTTGGAGAGGGAGATTATACCTTCTATGTACTCTTAACTTCCACTACTCTTGGAAATAAATGTAGCACTCTGGACTGAAGTGAGAGCTTTGAATATTCCTCCACTTTTTACTTTACCATTGATAGAATGGAAACTATTGTCAATCATAAGTCTTGCAATAAAAAGAAAACTTACACTACAAGTATAAATAACCCACTCATTGCCAATATAATGGTGCTGCTGGAAATATTTTGGAAGCTGAGAATTTCTCCAAGGACCAAGTGCAATGAACTTGTTTCTGGCCCAGAAAAATGAGCAGTTCTATCCTCTCCATTGGAGAAAATTTATAGACAGAAGATTTAATTTTTCAGAAGTTAACAGTCCATACTTAAGCTCTACCTCCCAAGTTAGGGATTCAGAATATTAATATGAAGTAAGATATGAGCAATACAAAGAAACATGTGTTGATTCTAAGATGTAAGGTAAGAAATTTAAAAAAGAAATACAAAGAAACAAAAGTAAGCAGAACAAACAAAGAGCAATATATAAAATATCTACAACAATGTAACTGAAAAGATCACTTAAAGAGGGTAAATTCCAAGTAATAGAAAAACCAGCTAATGTCCAGAAAAATAGGTAATGAAATTTCCCTCCTCTACCATGACAGAAAGGTGGAGGACTACTAGGACAGATTATTACCTAGATTGTCAAATATATTTATTAGGTCAGCAAGTATTTATTATATTTATCATGAGACAAACACTGTACTAAGTTCTGGAGATAGAAAGAATTGCAAAAAACAGCCCCTGCTCTCAAGGAGCTCAAAGTCTAATCGAAGAAACAACATGCAAATAACTACATACAAACAAAATATGTACAAGGCAAGTTGGAGGCAAATCTCAGATGGAAGATACCAAGATGAAGAACTGGGAAATGCCTTTTTATAAAAGGTAGGACTTAATAGCCAAGACTTGCAAGAGATGAGGAGGGGAAAAAATCCAGTAATAAGAGGACAGCCAGTAAAAATGCCTAAAGTGGGGAAATGTAATGCCTTCACTGAAGAAACAACGAGGAGGCCAGTGTCATTGGATTCCAGCAGATATGGGGAAAGATTGAGGTATAAAAAGACTGGAAAGCTAGAAAGGGGCCAGGTTATGATTTCAGATAGAAGATTTGATCCTTGAGGTGATAGGGAACCACTGGAGTTTATTGAGTAAGGGAAGGGCAGTGGCATGTTAGCTTTGTGCTTTAGGAAGAGAAATTTGGCAGCAGAGTGAAGGGTGGATTGGAATGGGAAAAGACTGAGGCAAGCAAACCAAAGGACAGGCTAGTATAGGAGTCCAGGTAAATTGGATGTTTTGTTTATTTTTCCCTATCACAAGGGAAAGTGTCTTGGTAGTGTTGGTAACATTACTAATGTAAAGACAAAAGGCATCAGTAAATGTATTTTTCAAAATAAAATGACACTTGAAAACAGCATCCCAATGAAAGACTTTATTGAAATTCAAATGCTATATCTCAGTTACTTTGTTAAGCTTCTTGTTATAAAGAAAATTTAGAAGATTTCCTCAGGATAATAATTTAGAAATATAAGCAGATCCTTGTAATTATATGAACCCTGCAGTAGAGGGCTGCCAGGTGATCACTTTACAAACTTCTGGCCTTATCACCTGTAGTAGGAACTGATATGTTTATAGTTTATCCAAAAAAGGAGACCACTCCTTTGCCGGGATAGCAATAGTGGCATGCAAAAGCCTTATATCACTCCTGCTGCAGCAACTGTTGATAAATACTGGAATGAAAGGTGTTCAAAAGTATAATAAGCAATGCTGTCCTGATATATTTGTAGAATAAAAGACTATGGCCAGCTTTAATCCAAGTTGCTATCCAAGTCCTAAATGGCCCCATCCATAGTCTACAATCCAGATGTCTCTTTATAAACTGTCTTATCTCAAAAGTGGATAGACCAGGGGCAGCTAGGTGACTCTGGATTAAGAGCTAGGCCCAAAGATGAGAGATCCTGGGTTCAAATATGTCCTCAGACATTTCCTAGCTGTATACCTTGGGTAAATCACTTAATCCATTACAGTTCTTCTGCCTTAGAACCCATGCACAATATTGATTCTAAGATGAAAGGAGAGGGTTTTAAAAAAAAAGATGTCAAAACTTTAAAAATATTAAACAAATGAGATTTCCTAAAGATAAATTTAAACTTTAACTGTGATTATTGGCTTTTAGCTTGCATATTATATACAGATAGCATAATTTAGAGTACTTACAGTTCTATTTCTTTTGTGCATATGAGGTCAGTAATTACAAGCCAAAATCAGGTAATAGTGTTAAGTTACTACTAATAAACACAGTATAGCTGGCATATGTAGATATATATGAAAACTTTTGATTTGTTTTTTAAATGCTATAGAGATATTTGGGGAAAGAAAGGATTGAGACATACCTCATCAACAATATAAAGATTTTCTAGGGAATCCTAAATAGAAATGGAAGGTTGGCTGAAATAATATCTGAAGTGTTTGAAAAAATTATAAAGTACTAGTTGGCATAGAAAATTCCACCTTTTTTGCCTCTCCTTTTTGTGTAATATAGCACTGAAAGACATTGCACTAGCATTGCCTTGGGGTTTGGGTAAGCAAAACCAGGCAAGTGACTTTTTAAAATACTTAAAAAAAATAAAAGATAGTGATAAAACCATGTAGTAAAGTGAACTGATTTTGGTTTTTATTGTATCTTTGTTGTGTTTATTTTTTTTTTGTCTGAATATGTGAGGTCATGAAAAATAAAAACATTTCTCTCCCCTCCCCCCCTTCCCCCCTTCCCCCTCTCCCTACCTTTTTTGGGTAGAGATTGGCATAGTATCTTTATTCACCTCCCTGTAGTCAACAGTAAGCTGCCAGGTATTATTTGCTTTCCTCAAAAGCATGGGGTTGTTTAAGGGGATCTAATATAATGGAATCCTCTAGTTTCCTTCATGTCCATTACTAGAGAAGAAATATCCTTCACCTTACTGGGGACCCAATATTGTTTTATGTTAAATTCATGGGATATTTCAGGTAACTCTAAAGGTTCCCATCTGGCCCGAAATCACATCTAGTGATTGCTGAAAGGGATTGCACAAACACTGAGCACGTAGCATCCCTTTCTTCCATTTGTTGGCCTCTGTACCACCACTCACCATGATCCTAATGGGGCTAGGGCTTTTGGAAGAGAGCTCAGGCTTGGGTAGGGTTCAGTAACCAGGTGCTTAATTTTCCAAGTACTGTTTTTCAGGTATATTCATGGCTGGCCATCAGTCACTTTCTTATAAATCCCATGTTTTAGAAGCTACATCCAAATCATCTTCTCAAGGATGGTGTTATCTCCTTTCTGCCCCCAACTTTGTGAATTCTCCATTTGCCCAGTCACAATTGTTCCAGCATTCAGCTCACATTTCACCAATTTGATTAGCCTATACATTATGATTGTGTGATGGAGATACATAACGAAAGTCTGAAACCATTCCAGTGAGGATCTACCCAGAAGGCAGGTTCTGCAAGTCCATTTACTTTAGGAACTTTCTTCCCTTCCATAGTAGATCTCCCTCTCAGAGTTGATGTTTGCATCAGAGATTCATTTTTACAAGACCAAGTACAAATAACTCCATATCTTAATCACCTAAAAAGTGACAAAGATCATGTTCCTTGTGGGGACTTTTACAGATTTTGTTGGCTCTGTAAAAAGAGGGTCTCCCAGGCCATGGGAATCCAAAGCAATAAAGCCTTTTAGCACTGGCTCACTTGGGGGCCTTCAAAACTTTTTTTCAATACCCCCCCCCCACACACAAACATTTTATTTATTTTACAGTTGCATATACAAACACTTTTTGACAATTGTTTTCTGGCATTTTAGAATTCAGATTTCTCCTTCCCTACTCTACTCCTCTTTCCCTGAATAAAAAATTCTTGACACCATTTAAAAAATCATTTCAATCATTCCACAACAATTGAGCAAAGCTCAGTCTCCTTATTTGTTAGTTTACTGAAAACTGAATTACTTCCATAATACTGATCAATTTTTAAAATTTATACTTACTGAATTCCACTCCTCAATTTTTAAAATTAAATTTCAAAAAATTAAATTAAAAGGCCCTAAATATCTATTTGTGAATATATCAATTTTTAACAATTGAAGGGTTTTTTCTTTAAATTGATCCCTTGGGAATTTGTAGAACAAGGAGAAACCCAAGTTAACTGGCCAGTGGAATTAAAATATTTACTATAGATGCCTTTAAATAAGGACAGTAAATGGCACTAAACATGCCAAAAAATTTTTTATAATTTATAATGTCATGATTAAAAGATTTGCACAGGATATAGTTAAAGACACACAGAAACAATTTTGGCTAAGTTACTCTTCATTTTCCAAAGAGAATGCTTGTCTGACTTTTAAAGTAATCTGTTAAAAAAAAAAATCCAAAACCCTGGATGCCTCATGAAGCTGGTTTCTTGGCTTGTCAAAAAATTACTTTGGACATTTTTATCTTGACTAAGAATAAACAGTCTGCTTTTTGGTGTGTCTGTTAATTGGTAAAATGAATATGGACAAGGTGATCCTCACCATGTAAAAGTTTTTACATTAAGATGTATTATAGTAGGACTGGATATACAATTATTAAAAAGGGGAAAAGTGTGGGGATTTTCTCTTAGTAAAACTTTTTTAAAACCCATTTTTATTTTAAGTAATACAAGATCTGATTTTTTGAGAGCATTGTGAAATTATAATATGAATAATTCTGAGTACATTAAATTGAAACATTTTCTACAAACAAAAAAGTTTTAAAGATTAAAAGGAAAGAAGAAAAGTGGGGGAAAATTTTTTTCTAGACAATCTCATGGATAGAGGTCTCATATCTAAAATATATAGAGAACCGTGTCAAATTTAGAAGAATAAAAAATAAAAATAAAAATAAATGGGCAAAAGATATTAAGAGAGTTTTCAGATGAAGAAATCAAAGCCAAATATAGGTATATGAAAAATGTTCTAAATTACTACTGATTAGAGAACTACAAATCAAAACAATTCTGAGGTATTATATCAGCCTGGCTAAAACAACAAAATGACAAATGTTGGAGGGGATGTGGGGAAATGGTCACACTAATGCACTGTTGATGGAATTGTGAACTGATCCAACTATTTTGGAGAGTAGTTTGGAATAATACCCAGAGAGTTCTAAAACTGTGTACCATTGCTGGGTGTGTTTCCCAAGGAGATCAGGGGAAAAGGAAAAGAATCTCTTTGTTCCAAAATATTTATAGCAGCTCTCTTGTTGGTGGTAATAAAGAACTGGAAATTATGGAGAAGTCCATCAGTTGTGGAATGGCTAAACAAATTGTCATATATGATTGTAACAGAATACTACTGCACCATAAGAAATAATGAGCAGGTTAATTTTTTTAAAACTTGGAAAGAACATGAGATAATGAGGAGTGAAATAAATAGAACCAAGAGAACATTGCATAGAGCTGCAGATTTAATATTCGAAGAATAATTTGTGAATGTTCACATCCAGAGATGAGCTAAAAAATGGAACCATGAAAGATATCTATCTTTCCACATATATCTGTTGCTGAATGATGCCTTCTTTGGGGTAAGGAGGGAAGAGAAGTACTGAGATACCTGGGAATAAATTCTAATAATAAATTTTTAAAGATCTGATTTTTCCTTCTTTTTCATTTTAGGTTTGGGGATATTCCCTGCTCCAAAAAGTCCTGGAAATTTGACTAGTGTTGTGTGAGTAAAAGGTGTCCACATTTTATTTTAAAATGCTAAATAGTATTTAATTTTTTGTTTCATCTTGGATAGAGTTTGACAAGATTTAGCTAGAGATTGTGCAGCTTATATAAGAATCAACATTCTTTTAAGTTATTGGGGCTGATTTAAAAATCTAGAGCAAACCTTAAGCATAGTAATATTTTTATTTAAACATTTTTGTTACATCATGTCACTATCATTGCAAAATTAAGAGTTCACTTATCTGAATAGACATTTTATAAATTCCTTGTTTGTAGTCAGTGTCTTAAAAAAATTGAAACTGAGCTGCTCAAGCAAGTCTTTGCATGGCTAATACTTAATGCCTTGCTAGTGGAATTATTGATTTAAAGGAAATGTTGTCTTTCCCCAAATGTTAAACTCCCTATGTTTTATAACTGTGTTCAGGATGGCTTCTCTGCTTCTCTGCCTTCTTTAGTTTGCTATACCATACCATTCAGTTGTCACTATTCTAATCATTTCCATCTATTTTGTTAAAGATCATTTGGAAATGCTAATGTTATACATGCATCCATACTATACACATTCATATGTGTAAGACTTATTTCATCAACATTTGTGGGCTGGTCCAAGATTCAGCCTTTTAAAAAAAGATACCTTGATTCTAAGTTTGTATCATTTTTTAAAATGCAGTCAAACCTAAAGATTTTTATGATATGCTTTAAAGATGAAAAATCACTCAGATGCTTTGATTATGCACATTTGTGTATATGTGTTTGTGTGTATAAAACAATTTGTATATATGTATATGATTATATACATAGATATACACATAACTATACTTTCACTTGCAAGTGTATTTTCAGTATACAGATAATAAAGATGGGGGAAGGTTTCTGTTTTTTCTTAATAGGTGAAGAAATCTTGAAGACCAGAATTGGATATTATTCAATTTTTTGTTTTTCTTTTTTTAAAAAAAAATTTAATTGTCCGGCTGTGGAAGATGGATCTTTTTTTGTAGCCCTTTGAATTTCAAGTTCATCTTTAAATGAACTACTTTTTTTTTTTTTTGGAAGAGATAACTAACCCTGGCTGTCTCCAGTCTGACAGAGGTTATTCGAATGGACTTATTCTTCCAATAGTTGGGAGATGTTTAAAAAGCACAGCCTGTGTTTGAATTGTGGCTGAGAGGTGTTTCCTTGGCAATGTGAGGAGGAAAATTCTTTCTGCCCCTTTATTATTAATTCATGGATTGAGTGTTGGTTCGACCTACAGGAGTAATAAATTGGAATTCATTGAAGACAGACGTTCCTGTTGAGGTCATCCAGCTAATGTAAGTATGGAGATAGCTCATTTACCATTTTTAAAAGAAGTAGATATTTATATAATTCAAACTACAGTTATTTAGTATAATAAGTTTACATAATTTTCAGAAGCACAAATTGAGCATTTTATGCTTTTTAGGAAAATGAGCATCTTTTACAATAAGTCTGTAAGAGATGGATTTGTACTTGATTTTTTTCAACAGATATTCTAGCACTGAACTTGACTGTTAAAAAAATGGCTTACTGGCTAATTGAATTTAATTTTATTTGTTATTCTGTTTCTTTTTTTTTTAATGATGAATTTTTCTCAGAGAATACAAAGAATTGTTAATTCTTCTGCTTATATTTTGGGAGAATATAGTTTTCTGGTATAGCACCTACATTATTAAATATTGAAGGCACTACTGTCTGTTACTTAGCCTAGCCATATCACTGAACTTTATATAACATTATAACTGTACTACTTCAAATAAAGTTTTCCTGTGAAAATATATTTAAAAACGCTTCTCACAAGTGAGTGAAAAGTTGAACTGTTTACTGATAGCACCTTTCAGAAGTCTCTGTCCTTCACAATCAATTCAGCAATCTCATTTTTTTCAGTGCCTACTTTGTGCTAAGTACTATAGGCAGGGTAATAACCAAGACAAAAATATCCCATCCCACCCCAGCTTCAAGTATCTTAAATTTTGCCAAGTTAGAAGGAGGAATATAATATGTACACTGAAAAGTAAATAAGATGTAATTTTAGGGTAGAGAGAACTTTTTCTAAGAATTTTTGAATTAGGAAAGACAATCAAAGGTGTCACCTAAACTGTGGTTTGAAGAATGCTAATGATAGTAAGAGGTAGAAAGAAAGAAGGAGTCACAGAAAAATGAGATATGCCAGGGGGGCCAGTTCAAGAATTTTTGTGAACTTGTAGTTAGCATGAAGCTTCTTGATATTTTTATCTTTCACTTAACCAAATACTGAAGCCAAAGAATGCATGAAATGAAAGTTCCATGATTGATCATCTATGAATTACTTCTTAGTGGGCTTGAGTAATAGAGCTGTCTGCTGCACATTGAAACAAGCCTGAACTTGGTGAAGTAGATGTGACAAGGAAATCACTTTAAAAGACTGATATATATTAATTTAAGGTCGCCAAGGAATTCAGCTATGTAATTCCTAAATGAAACTCAAGTCAGCAGTCAACCTTTTATAGAGTTTAATTACAAACAGGAGGAAGAAAGGAATTAGAGATAGAGAGAGAGAGGGGAGAGAAGGGAATAGGGCTTAAATACCCCTTCTGTTTAGGTTGGACCAAAAGGCCCAAGCCCTTAGATAGCTGAGGCAAAGAAAAGAGATCAGTCCCTATCACTCACGTGACCAAAATGGAGAAACAGTCTCAGGGGTCTCCACCTCCAGCTTCCTTCAGAGCAAAACTTCTCAAAGCACCACCTCTCAGAGACAAAAACCTCTCCAACCAACCACCCCTCAGTCCTCAGACCCCTCTATCTTTAAGGAAACCATCCAAGTTCCCTCCACTCAGTTCTCACATCTACCAATCACTGTCCATGTCTTCCCTGTGTCAGTGGTGGCTCTAGCTTAACCCAGGACCGCCCAGAGGTCTGTGGCTTTGCACATGTCTGTTGAAGGTCATATTCTCAAATAATTAAATCTTGATCCTTTGCTGCAGCCCTTCCTAAATCCTGTTAGGACTGAGTGGGGTGGAAATTGTATTTTCCAAGACCTGGTTCTGTCATTCCAAGTATCTCTATTGTATCAATTCTAAAATCAATCATGACTCAAAGAACTTCCTGTTCTATGCTTAAGCATAGGTCAAAGCCCTTTCCATTGTTCAGCAAAAGGTTTCTGTCCTACAGTAATCTTAAGAAGGGAGGAGGAGGAACCTCCCATGCCAATGGGGTTCACATTCCAATAGAGTTCCCACTATCAATAGGAAATTTTTCAAGTATGAAATTTCCCAATGGTGAAATTTTCAACATTTATAAGTCTAAGAAATTTTAAGGTTTACATAGAAGAGAGATTAGGTAATCAATGATAAGTATTGATTAGGCACCTACCCTGTGTCCAGTACTATACAAGTTGCTAGGGATATAAGTGTGAAAAATTAAGCTATCTTTAGTTGCAAGGAGCTTATAATGGTGGGAAGAAATATGCATAAAACATATACAAAACTTACATAAAGTGAATAAATACAAATATATATGGAGTAGTTTATGATAATAAAAGCATGACATAACAGGAGGTAAATAATGTACATAAAGTGTTCTGTAAACATTTTTGTGAACATTAAAGCACTATGCATTTTAATTTTTCCTCTGAAGAAGCAGTGAGTTTTGGTTGTACAAAGTAGTCCTCTCAGCCTGGCAGTATGTGTATCTGTCATCAGTCAGGAGATCAGGAAGAAAGCAAATAACTTACTTTCAGAAGCCAGAGATTTGTCTCTAGAAGGCTTCAATGACAAAAATTCTTCTTTTAGTTCACAGACAGAGCAATTTGAGTTTAAAATATATTAAATTTTATTCTGTTCCCTTGTAGCCCCTATTAATGAATTTGGATATAAATGCAGCCATTTTCATTATTATGTAAACGTATGTCCAGGTATAAGGGAGTTCAGAGGCTTGTGATTTTAATTTATTCCAGTAAAATAATATATACTTTTCTAAGTCAGAGTCATTTGCTTTTAAAATAAGAATCAGATGTTTGTGTAATTTAACAGTAGAGTGATACAGTATAGAGGATGAAAGTTGAATTTTGTGATCCAAGGTTGAATCCCAGTGCTTCTGTGTTCTAGCTTTGTAATCTTGGGAAAGCCACAACTTTTCTGGACCTGAAGTTTCCTCAACTGTGAAATGAAGAATTGGACTGGATGATCTCTAAGGCCCTTTCTAGATCCAGGATCCAATGAATCCTTGTGGAGCAGTTTTCAAATGGGAAAAAGAAACTTAGATTTATTTCTACCCTTGCCAAAATATAGCATGTAGATTGCACAGTAATCATCTAAGCATTAGAAAAATTATTTGGGTCATTCATTTAGTTCACAGCATTGATTGAGCATTCACACTCTTCTGAGGAATATATTAGATCCCATAGGAAATACAAAAAAGAAAATGAAGGTATGGATATTATCTGCAAGGATTTTATAGTCAACTGATTTATATAGTATCCACACAGAAATTATATGAAAGTATGTTTACAAAGCAATATAAATGAAAAAAAAATGGTAAAGCATATATGTGGAAGTATGGATTATCATCATTGAATACTACATATACAACTAGAATAGAGAGACAGTGTGGTTTAGTTTATTGGATAGAAAGCAAGCCTCAGAGTCAGAGAAACCTGGGTTCAAGTCCCAACCTTGATACATACTGACTTTGTGACTGGGCAAATCACATAACTGTTTACACACAAGTGGCACAGGAAGTTCATGAGACTGTAGATTGCATTGAAGGTGCCAATATGCATCAGTAGAGAGAGTTCCCTATACTAATGAAATCATTGGTCTGTTACAAACCAAGAAATAATACAACAAGCATTTATGGAAATCCTCTTATGCCCAGAACATTGTGCTAAGCACTAGAGGAGATACAGAGTATGGTGCCATCCCTGTTCTTGAGATCATAGTCTAGACAGTGGTTCTCAAACTTTCTAATGCCGTGACCCCACAATACAGTTCCTCATGTTGTGACCCCAAACCAAAAAAAATTTTTGGTGGCTACTTCAAAACTGTAATTTTGCTACAGTTATGATTTGGAATGTAAATACCTGATATGCATTATGTATTCTCATTGCTACAAATTGAGAGGTTGAGAACCGATGATCTAGTAGAAAGATAAGATACCAACACAGATTTTGTACTGTTATTTTATAATCAAAATCATCATGAAAAGTTAGGGATTAGGAGATGTTCCTCATATGCTTCAATTTATATTCCCTTCTATCTAAAGGTAAACATTTTAAAGAAGATTTCAGTGGTTGAATTGCCTGTGGAAGATTGAGACCATTTGAGTTGGAGTCTGGTTCTCTTCTAGAGAAGTAGTGGCTTGGTTTCAAGCCTCAGCATTTGATCTAAGGATCTGGCCAGCATGTCTAATCAAGGAGAAGACTGCTACTTTTTTTTCTATTCTACATGTACCAAGGTAAAAATTAAAAGTGCTTTTCTATAATTGATTTCATACATTGGATGAAATTCTCTTAATACTCTAATAGTTTTAATGTTTATGGTTCACTATTTATCTGTTTTATTTAGTTTTTCATGTTCTTCCTCTAGGAAATGTAAGATTTAAATTAATATCAGTAACTCCAAGTATTATATTGTATAAAGTTTATTAATAACTACTTGAGATAGAAAGAAAATAAACTAAATGAAATAGAAGTTCATCCCTAATTATCTAACAAAAATAAAACCATGTAAGTTCTCCTGCCTGCCCAAAGTCTGCTTCCACAGCTGTGATCAGGGGAAAAGAGAGAGAGGTGGGGATAACACACAAACTTTATCTCCAAAACATAAGGACATAATATAAGAGTGAAAGTAGGATGCTAAGATATAGAGTTTTGGGGAGCAGATCCTAATTACACAGAAAAAATAGTGTATAGTCAGGGAATTTGTTCATTTTTTATATCTTTTTCTTCTTATAGTTTTGTAATAATAATTATATTTTTTATATTTTGTCAAGGATGCCTATTAAAGGTACATGACATTAAATAACATTGTTTTAAAAATAGTATGTATATGCTGATTTCAATTATATAAAGATGTGTGCATGAACATTAACATTTGGAAGATAATTTAAATTGTAAACAGTTAATGTTCATTGTCTTTTAATATAAAGTTGCTTAAAGTTATAACTGAAAAAAGTTCAAGGCACATGAAAAAGTCTCATTTTGCATAGTTTATACCATGATTTTTATCCCTCAGCATTTCTGAAATGTTGGAGAACCCTGGCTGTAGGCTATTGACTTTGATTTTACCTGATTTTAATGTTATGTATATGTAACTGCCACATTTCTGGGAGTGTGTAAATTAAGATTTTTATTCTAATTCTTTCCTTACCCAAATTCCCTGCTAACAGCTGAAGATATGTAGAGAGAAAAAGAGAGAGACTGGGTGCTGGGAGGGCATCAGGGGGTGGGACAGGGTGGGATGGGGGGTAGTTAAGTATCTTTCTAAACAGCGCTTTTCTAGCTTCCTTCATTTTGATATATGTGCTGCTTGACTCTTATAATTACATTTCTGTGTCTTCATATGAAAGATTTCCTGTGTCCCTTTAATGACACAATGCTTATTAAAATTTCTAAATAAGGTATATAGTTCTCTTGTTTTAAACAAAGCTCAGTAGAGTTTTATCAGTTCAGTTTTGTCCATCCTAAATACACATACAGCCAATTATGCCAAGGTGGGCTTTGATTTCAAAATACTAACAATGTGTTGAGGTAGCTAGGTGGCCTGATGGATAGAGCTCTAGGCTTGAAGTCCAGAGGATTTGGATTCAAATGTAGCCTCAGACACTTTCTAGCTGGCTGTATGACCCTGGGCATATTGCTTAATACCATTTGCCTAGCCCTTGCCCTTCTGTCTTAGAGTTGTTACTAAGAAAGTAAGGGTTTTTTAAAAACCACACACACGCACATGTATACACACATGTGACAAGGGAATCACTTTAAAAGACTGATATATATTAATTTAAGGTCGCCAAGGAATTCAGCTATGTAATTCCTAAATGAAAAACTCAAGTCAGCCGTCAGCCTTTTTTGGAGTTTAATTACAATAGGAGCAAGAAAGGAATTAGAGATAGAGAGAAAGAAAAAGGGAGAGAAGGGAATAGGGCTTAAATACCCCTTCTGTTTAGGCTGGGCCAAAAGGCCCAAGCCCTTAGATAGCTGGGGCAAAGAAAAGAGATCAGTCCCTATCACTCACGTGACCAAAATGGAGAAACAGTCTCAGAGGCCCCCACCTTCAGCTTCCTTCAGCGCAAGCTTCTCCGAGTCCACCGCAATCACCCCGACCAAACTCCTCAACCCTCCTCAAGTCTCCAGACCCTCCTATCTTTTAAGGAAACCATCCAAGTTCCTCCTCTCAGTTCTCCCATCTACCAATCACTGTTCATCAATTTCCCTGTGCCAATGGAGGCTCTAGCTTAACCCAGGACCGCCCAGAGGTTTCTGGCTTTTTCACATGTCTGTTGAAGGTCATATTTTCAAATGATTAAATCTTTGATCTAGGCTGCAGCCCTTACTCAATCATGTTAGGACTGAATAGGGTGGAGATTTATTCCAAGTATCTCCATTGTATCAATTCTAAAATCAATCATGATTCAAAGAAATTCCTGTTCTATGCTTAAGCATAGGTCAAAGTCCTTTCCATTGTTCAGCAAAAGGTTTCTGTCCTAAAGTAATCTGAAGAAGGGAAGAGAAGGAACCTCCCATGCCAATGGGGTTCCCATTCCAATAGACTATCAGTAAGAAATTTTCCAAGTATGAAATATCCCAATGGTGAAATTTCCAACATTTATAAGTCTAAGGAATTTTGAGGTTTACACACATAAACTTACAATATGTGCTGTCTATGTAATAGAACATATGAATGGGCATATGAATGGTCTGGCATTTAGCCATTTTTATTTTATATCAGGAATTGGCTTTACTTGTAAGTAGAACAGGTTGAAATTAAGCTACCATTTATATATTTTTCAACTTTAATACTCACTATTTGTATTTTATTTTACTCTGAATCTATACTTACATTTTTTGGCCTTAAATGAAATAAATAACAATAACTGCAAGAAATATCTGTAAGAAATCTTTGAGAAGTAGAACCTGTTTCCCTTAGATTAATCCTACTTCCTTTGAACTTTTCAATCTTGACTTATCTCTTTTTCCTGTTAAGTACTTATCATTGATCTACAAAATTTTACATTTATGTAAAATTATGTATGTGCGTCAGGTCATAATTATTTTCTTGGTTACAGGGAGATAGTTGCCCATTCCGGCACTGTGAAGCTGCCCTAGGAAATGAAACTGTTTGCACATTGTGGCAGGAAGGGCGCTGTTTTCGGCAGGTCTGCAGGTTCCGACACATGGAAATTGATGTAAGTCATCAATGTGAATTTATCGACATTTGTTAATCAGTAGTCTGAGGTAAGAAACAATGGGTAGTAGGACAATTAAAATTTTTAATTTATTTGTTTTGTGTAGTTTGATGATTAGGAAAGGCAGTGGATAAACTGACATGCCTTTTTATAAGTAGGTTACCCTGTGTTGTGAAAGCTTACTTCCCAAAGGCCTCAGGAGCAAGGAAAATAAACATCAGATCCTCAGTTGGGGCACTGAATTTCTGTGGTCTTGAAGCAAGAACCAATTAAATACTTGTTATTATCATCATCTATAAAATAGCAATGATGATAACACTAATTAGGCAATTTTATAAGAATTTCTCATGTGTATTTACAGGTAAAAGTTTTGTTTGTGTGTGTGTGTGTGTGTGTGTGTGTGTGTGTTTTTGAGAGGAGCTTTGTTAAAAGCTCTTTTGAAATTTCTACTGTTATGGTAATGACCTGGAAGCTTAGGCCTTGGACTGGTTTTTTGTTGTTGTTTTTGTATCACCATGGGGAAGCCAAGTGAAGAATTGTTTTCTATCTGTGTAGATCAAGTCTTCTGCACTTTATAGTTTTAGGAGATACCCCCAGTACACTAAGAGGTTAAGCAGCTTGCCCAGGATCATATAGCTAGCAAGTGGCAGAACTGGAATTCTAATTCCAATCCTGTGGTTTCAAATCCAGCACCAATTTTTTTTAACCCTTGCCTTTTGTCTTAGAATTGATATTAAGGATCAGTTCCAAGGCATAAGAGAGACAAAAAGTTAGGCATTTGGGGGTTAGGTGACTTGCCCAAGGTCACAAAACCAGGAAATGTCTGAGATCAGATCTGAACCCAGGACCTGGCTTTCTATCCATTGAGCCACCCAGCTGCCCCCAGCACTATTTTTTAAAACTAAATTTTGTTTTCAGTTCCAAATTCTCTACTACCTCCTCTATCCATTGAGAAAGCAATTAAAATATGGATAGTCATGAAAAACACATTTCACCATTAGCCAAAGAGAGGAAGGGAGAAAAGATGCTTCAGTCTGTGCTCTGAATCTATCAGCTCTCTGTCTGAAGGTTTAAAGTATGTTTTATCATGAGCTTTTTGGATTGTAGTTGTTATGGGTGTGGAAGGATACCCTTGGGTTCGGGAAGGATGCCTTTTACAAGCATGCAATGACTCCAAAACTTATCTTAAAACAAAAAGAGATTTATTAATTTAGAAAGTAATGTTGAGAGTGGCCAGGAGGATAGTAAGGTAGAACAGCAAGATGGGGAGCAGTTCCCTGGGAGGATAGCATGAAAGGAAAGGCTGTTCCCCCAAGAGGACAGCATGGATGGAGAGGCTGTCCCCCAGACGACATCAGTTCTGGGGATTTTATACATTCTTCACAACAGTTAGTCACTCAGGCATGAGGTGGGGTGATCATACTGGGGTCTGCCTGGGGACATAAAGATTCCTTAGTTTAGGGGACAAGCAGATGTCTGATAGGATCGAGGTGTGGTCTGCAGGTGCATCTTTCTGACCATCTAGAGGATGATCAGAGGGAGATAGTCATCTCAGGACCCTAGGTGGGGTCATTGGGTGTTTTTAGGCTCAGAGTTAGAAAAACAACAAGGGAGTTAGTTTCCTTCACAATAGTTAGCTTGGGTTTCTGGGGTACAGTGCCCATGTCAGTAGTTAGTCATTATTGTTGATCAGAGTTCCTAAGTCTTACAAAATTAATTATCTTTACAAGGATTTTGTTAATTTATATATTTAAGTTGTTCTCCTGTTTCTGCTCACTTCACTTTGTATTAATTAGTATAATTCTTCCCAGGTTCTTTTGATTCCATCCCCTTCTCTTGTTTTTTGTTTTTGTTTTTTAACCCCTGCCTTCTGTTTTAGAATCAATACTGTGTATTGGTTCTAAGGCAGAAGAATGCTGTAGGTGGCCAGCAGTTACAAAATATTCTAATTTGGGTTGAAGGGTTTAAAGATTAAGGAAGGGAGGACATAAAGAGGGAAAGGAGGCACAAAGATGCAGGATTCATCAGCATAGCATTCAGCCTGTTCGGTTGCTCCTCTGATGGAATGAGAGCAGGGAACTACAGGTGAATACAATTTTTATTGAAATTCCAAGGAATGGGGGGAGATAGTTAATTAAACATGTGACATGGTAGAGAATTTAACATATGTTGCTTGATAAACAACAAGATGAAAGAGAAGGAGGCTAAGACAATATAGTGGCTAACGCCCAACCCAGAGGTTCATTTGACCTTTGGACTGCAGGTGTGGGGGGAGTGGTCAGAATACTGTAAGATTTGAGTCTCTATACAATGCAAGGATCCAGAAGTCAATTATGTGAAATATTAGAAATACATTCATAAGTCTGGTATATGAGGAATTTGCTTATAAGAGTCAGCTTTTGAATACATCTTTAATACTTTCAAGATTTGTTTATACCTAGAACCCTACAAATGGTAAGGGCTAGGTAATGGGGGTTAAGTGACTTACCAAGGGTCACACAACTAGGTATCTGAAGCTAGAATTGAACCCAGGACTTCCCATCTCTGGACCTGGCTCTCAAACAACTGAGCCACCCAGCTGCACCACCACCCCTGTCATCATTTCTTAATAGAAGAATAATATTCTCTCACATTCATATTCCACAACTTATTCAGCTATTCTGTTCTAATACTATTTTCACATATACCATCCTGCCTCTTCTAATTCATAGTCAGAAAGAACAGATAAGGAAATTGTTATAGAAATAGTAATTCAATCAGATGGTATCAGAATTGGTCATATAGCTAAACTCAAAGTGGTTGTAAAGAGTTCACTTTAACCTGGCAGGAAGTCTCCATAGGAGTACCTTAGGAATATCTGTTTGTGCCTTTGCCATTTATAAATGAATAAATCTATAGATAGTATTCTCATCAAATGTATAGATGATACAAAGCTGGAAAGGGATAACTTAACACATTGGATGATAGGAGCCAAAAAAAATCTTATCAGGCTAGAGCATTGAGCTGAATCTAATATAAATGTAAAGTTATACACTTGAATATAAAAAAAATCAATGTCACAAATATAAAATGTGGGAGAATGGTTAGACAGCCATTGTGAAAAAATGTGCAATTTTAATAGACTGAAAGTTCAGTATGAGTTATCATTCCAATGTGGCAAAAAAAAAAAAAAACTAATGAGACTCTGGGCTGCAAAACTTCCAGAAATAGAGAGGTCCCACTATGTGCTGTCCTGGTAAGATCTCATTTGGACTAGTGTTCAGTTCTAGGTACTATAATTGCTAAGAAAGACATTGATAAACTATAGAATATTCAAAGGATGGTAACCAGAATAATAAAGAACTATTTCCATGTTATGTGAGGATTATTGTAGGGAACTGGGAATATTTGATCTGGAAAAGAGAAAATTCAGCAAAACATGTTAGCTGGCTTCAAGTATTTGAGAAGACGTGTTGAGGAGAGATTAGCTTTGTTCTGTTTGGCCCCAAACAGAAACAGGAGAGATTTGTTGAAGTTGTACAAAGAACATTTTAAATGTGTCAGAAAAAAAAAAACAATCAGAACTTCCTGAGAATAGAATTAATTGCTTGGAATGGTGATAGATTCTCCTTCCTTGGAGGTCTTCAGGTAAAGACTAGACTTAATTCTTGAGTGTCCCTTCAAGATAGAATAATCTCATTTCTTATTCTGATTTATCTTTTCCTTTTTTTTTTCTTTACAGAAAAAGCGGAGTGAGATTCCATGCTACTGGGAAAACCAGCCAATGGGATGTCAAAAACTAAATTGTGCTTTTCATCACAACAGGGGACGCTATGTTGAAGGCCTTTTCCTACCTCCAAGCAAAAGTAAGTTATTTTATTTTAAATAATTTCACATATTTCTAGTCACTGTTTTCTGTTTCTGATTTCTTTTTGTACCCACAAAGACTTTCAAAATAATCTTAAATTTTTCAACTATAGCCTGATTCCAATCCAACAAACACCTAGTTAGCATCTACTGTGTGCCTGCCAAAACAAAGCCAGAAACTATATGAATTTAATTATACTGATAAAGTCAGATCTAAACTGAAATTTATTAAAATAGAAAAATATTAATTGCTGTTGAATGGGTCAAGCAAATTTAATAAAAATGATAATTTTATCTAAACCAATCTTTTTATTCAGTGCCATACAAATCAAACTGCCCTAAAATTATCTTACAGAGCTCAAAAATATAATATCAAAATTCATAGGTCAAGAATATCAAGGGACGCAATAAAAAAAATGTGAAGGAGGTCTAGAAGTACCAAATCTCAAATTGTATCACAAAGCAGTAATCATCAAAACAATGATACCGACTAAGAAATTAATGGAATAGATTAGGTACACAAAACCTAGTAATAAATGACCATAGTGATTTAGTGTTTGATAAATCAAAAGATTCAACCTTTTGGGACAAGAATTCACTCTTTTGACAAAAACTTTTGAGAAAATCAGAAAATGATATGGCAGAGATTAGGACTAAACCAAAATCTCACATTGTATCCCAAGATAAGGTCAACAAGATACATGATCCAAATATAAAGGATGATACTATAAACAAATTAAAGGAACATTGAATAGCCTGCCTATCCGATCTATAAATAAGGGAAGGATTTACAAGAAATAGAGAGCATTGTAAAATGGATAATTTTGATAAATATTAAATTAAGAAGGTTTTACACAAACAAAACAAGTGCAACCAAGATTAGAAGGAAAGCAGAAAGCTGAGGGGAAATTTTGTAGAGTCAAGTATCTGATAAAGAACTAATTTCTCAACTACATAGAGAGTAAGTCAAATATATTTTTTAAGTCATTTTCCAATTGATAAACTATCAAAGGGTATAAACAAGAAGTTTCAAAGCCATCTGTAGTCATATAAAAATCCTCTCAATCACTGTTAGAGAAGTTAAAGTTAAAATAAATCTGAGATACCACCTCATACCTATCAGATTGGTTAATATGACAGAAAAGGAAAATGATAAATGTTGGAAGGGATGTGGGAAATAAATGTGGGAAAATTGCAGCAATTCTACATTGCTAGTGCTGCGGTCAGGGTCCAGCCCCACTTGCGACTCCAGGGTTCCCGACTGGTGGCGAACGATCAGTCAAAATAAATAACATAAAATAAATAACAGACGGAAGATAGCTTAAACTGCTTTGCATCTGATAGCTGCTCCGACATTCCTAGGCTTGGGATTTATTTTATATCCATATTCTTGGCTTGCAGGTATACAAAATCAAAGAGATAATTAGAAAAGTGATACATTGACTTTTAACAAGTCACTTGATTAACATTCCATATTTTTGTATTGTGATTACAGACAGAATAAAGGTTGCACACAAGATAAATGATTTCGTCACAGGTGGCTTACTAGGGAGTTTGAGTTACTGATTTGTGTAATTGAGTCACTGAGGCATATTGAAGCTTAGTGTACCTGTACTGTACCTGTACCTATTGTATGGGCCTCTATGATTGATTTGTGTGCTGGCTTCATGAGAAAGTTTTGGGCTTGGCCTATAGATGCAGTTTTGCTGGGAATTATGTACCTAAGTAAAAGTTAACCCACAGTAGTCTTTTTGGGATTGGGTTTGAGGGTCTGATCTTTTGGTGATGTTTTAGGGAATTAGGGTACAGGTGTTTTGCTCTTGCATTATTTCTTTTGAGACTAGGGGGAATAATAATCATGTCAATTCATAGTAGGGGGCATTGATGAAAGAAGTCATGCAAAGGGGATAAAGTGTGTAGTCACATCTCACCAAGGAGAAAAGTGAGAGAACTCTTATACCTATACCTAAGATCCCAATCCTAACTAAAAATTTCTAAAAAAAAACAATCCTAAATCTATCTGCCTTCAAGGGCAGCTTCTTCTACCAGGGCCAAGCCCATGCCTAAACTCTACACTATCTAATAATTTGCCCACTATCTAACTACCTGCCTAAGCTAATCACTAGTAAGGCCTTAAAATCCATTTCTCTATGAAAAAAACTGCGAGCGAGAGAGAGAGAGAGAGAGAGAGAGAGAGAGGGAGAGGGAGAGGGAGAGGGAGAGGGAGAGGGAGAGGGAGAGGGAGAGGTAGGGAGGGAGGGAGGGAGGGAAGGAGGGAGGGAGGGAGGGAGGGAGGGAAGGAAAGAGAAAGGAAGAGCGCATGAGCCACACACTCCTCTGTAAAGATTAAAAATTCGGCCCAGGTGAGATTACAAGGCATTTTGGGGAAGTGGAGCAAGGAATTCTGGGGATTGAAGTCCTGGATTCAAGTCTATTTTTACATTCCACCATTTGATCCTCTGGGGAGAAGGACTTCCCCAAAGGATCATAAAACATAATCAACTTAAACATTACAACAATTTGAGGATAAGAGAAAAAAAAGAACAAAACCAATAACTGCTGAACGCATTGACAAAAAGCCAGTTAGGGGGTAGTCCCTGTTGGCATGAGAGTATACATACAAATAAATGTTCAATCAACTACACCCAAAGTTCATTTTTGTGTAGTTTGTGGTCTGGAGGCTTTTTCATGGTGTCTTCTCCAACAGTTCAGTTTCTGGATTCAGAGAAGTAGCACCTTTCTTTACCTAAAATTCTTCTCAAAAGGAATTTTAAATTTTGCAATTAAAAATAATATTTTTTACATTCCCTTGTTAAGAGGGTGATTGAAAAAGAAAAAGAAAATAAAACACAGGTTCACTTAGGGATGCATGGCTGAGGTATGAGGTATATGAATTAATTGGTAAGAGAAGTGAAAAGACATCAGAAAATCCAAATAAAAAAGAAAAATTTCTGGATGAAAATATAGATTATCAAAGTCTT
Organism: Monodelphis domestica; assembly: GCF_027887165.1. Taxonomy (NCBI): domain Eukaryota; kingdom Metazoa; phylum Chordata; class Mammalia; order Didelphimorphia; family Didelphidae; genus Monodelphis; species Monodelphis domestica. Next base: position 106,895,355 of record NC_077228.1, read on the forward strand.
ATGTGTAAAAATTCCAAGTAAAAGAAAAATAAATCTATAACAGGTCCTTGAATCAGGGCCCAATCAAAATGATCTAAGCAATGATGCATTTACCCAGTCAATAGCCAGGACTACAGAAAGTTACCACAGTATGAAAGGCAGAAAAGGGACCAGATTATAGAAGCCAAGGTTTTGGGGATACTCATCTGTATTTTCAGAGTGAGTGTGGACATAAGGAAAGCCTATGTCTAGCATGTTAAACACAGTAACCTCGAGTCTTCACACAAGGTTCAAGACCTTTGTATTGGCTTAGAAGTGCATCAATATATCCTGGATTGGCTTTTCTTTGGCTCTGTTGTGTATATCTTGTCCTGGAATCAGACAGAATCATTAAGCAAAGTCCCATAATCTTTTAAAATAATTAGTGGCATCGTTTTTATAGTCACAAGCTTTTGGGGTATGCAGTGACAAATGTATTTTAAACTTATAGTACTGAAAAATCAAAAAGTTAAAGAAAATCTTAATGCTGGTGACATGTGCTTGAAATATAAAAAGAAGAGAAAAAATAAAAAAATACTGAAAAAGTATATTGCACATGCAAGAAAAATATAATAATAAAGGTGTAAAAATTCAAAAATGTAGCTTATAATCATTGACACTGTGTCGGCTAAGGAAATATAGCATACAAGGCTTTCTCACCAAAAATGAGATCCATTTCCTCTTCATCTGGCCATGATCACTGTGACTTAGAAGGCAAATGAATTGAGCAAGGTAACATTTTTCATTTTTAAAGAATAGTAGTACAAATATGTGGTATCAATAGCCTAATTAATTACAATAGCAAACAAACACACATATCATATTTCACATAAGTTGCTGTATGGCATTTTTTTAAAACCTATGAATTGATGAATATTTGTCACAAGTTTTTTACAAACGTAGCAATCTTTCAACCTTGGTATTTAGAAATCTTTTTTAAACAAAGTAAAACTCATCTTGGGTTAAGAACATAATCAAGAAATCTATATATCATTCTGGTGGAAGTAAAATAGTGAGATGAAGAGTATAAATGAGAGGTGATCCTTTTTTGGAGGCTTATTTAGGGGTACAAATGCCCTGAGATTAACTGCCCAACTTCCATTCACATATTTAGAAATGCGGGGGTTATAATTGTATTTCACTTCAGCTATGGGCCTTACCTCATGGTAGGGGCAGGCAAAAATAACCAGAGATTGTTTTTAAAAAAACCGTTAAAATCAATTGAGATATTTAGCACATTAAATTTTCCAAAGATTGCTATAGCAATTGTAACTAGTTCTGAAGAAGTCCATTTATCCTCTATGTGACAATTTATAAAGGCAAAAATAGAAAGGCTGTTTTTTCATATATGGGCTTATTCAGTAATATTTGTTCAGCACAGTTATAGGGGGAAAACAACAGAATTTTAAAACTCAGTACATTAAATGAACAGTATAACAAAATAATATTGAATCCAGTAATATATGAACTTAAAATCACAAAGTTATATTTTAAGCAAAACAATCAGGAAAATGCAATAGAATACAGAGATTTGTATAAACCATTGGAGTCTGAAATGCCTTAAAAATCATAACTTCCAGTCTTTAAAGTTCCTTGGGTTATTATCCATATAAATTCCTATTGTTGGAAGGCAGAGTGGTAAGGGCTAAGCAATGGGGGTTAAGGGACCCATCCAGGGCCCCACAGCTGGGGAGTATCTGAGGCCAGATTTTAACCCAGGACCGCATGTCTTTAGGCCTGGCTCTCAGTTCGCTGAGCCACCCATTTGCAACTTCAAAGTTGAATCTTTGGGCTGAATCTTTCTTCTGGCACGCAGGTGAAATCAATGAAATTACCAGAACAGTCAAACGGTATCCTTTTAAATAGCCCATTGCTTTTAAGTTCCTGTTTGGAAAAGTCTGTTTCTTCTCCTCTCCCTTTTCTCTCCCTTCCTACACTCCGATCCCCCCATGTGGTCAATACCCCTGTTACCAGCTGGTAGAAATGAGTCCTGAGTGATGAGCAGATCTGCTCCAAGGATCTGGGTGATGAGCTGGCTGGGGTCGTGCTTGTGGGTCTGGGACAGAGAAACAGGCAGGCAGCGGCCAGCGGATGGCTGCAGGCAGGAACACAGGTAGGCAGGGCCAGGAGATTGGGCACCAGGTGAGAGGCCATGAGCGATAGGAAATCAGGCAAGCAGGGCCAGAAGCCAGAGTGGGCAGCCAGGGTGGGCAGGTGAGCTGCAATCTGCAAACACGTCTAGAGCCTGGAGCAAGGGCTGCAGACAAGGACGCACGCAGGCAGGGAGAAGCGTGGCTTAAAAAAAATGTCTAGGCAGTAGCTATTAAAGGCTGAACTAAAGATCAGTAAAAGAATCAGAAGATTGAGAGTATTTCATTTTCCCGAAGTGGTTACGCCAAATTGTAAAGATTAAAAACTTGGGGAACCGAGGCAGGTAGAAATTAGTTTCTCTCTGCAAGGAGTATTATATTTTTATGAGGTTTATTAAAGGTTAAGGATTAAAGAAAATACAGAATAAGAAAGCACATGCGTAGGCCAGAGAGGCCTAGTGTAATATTTATTGGGAAAGGAAATAGGATTGGGAAAAATGGGGATAAATGGGAAATAATGGGAGGTTTGTATAGGGGTAAGGAGGAGTTAAGAGGAGAGAGGGAACACTGTTTGGTGAAGCAGGGGAGGGAGATGCCCCCTGCTGAGAGGAAACCACAGGGGTCCAAAGAGGTCTGTTTGTCTTTGAATGACTGATGAAGTTCAGCTCCCTCTATGATCAGTAAAGATAGTCCACTTATCTGACTGCGTATTCAAATAATATAATGTTTAATAACTAGTTGGGATTGGAGTTTTTTCTTAGTTTCAAACCTGAGGCCAGGCCCCAGAGGCTGGCGGAGAGTTTGTCCCACTCCCGTCTACTCTCGTTGTTCTAATTCAGAATCTTAGCAGTATACAGAAAGCAAACAAGAACAATTCTAACCTTTAGAAGCCTGTGTCTTTGGGCTGAACCAAGAAGAGCATGCTACTCCAGACTGGACTGAACAAGCTCCTCTCTCCTCCAATACCTGGAAGCAAGACCACCCCCACAGGAAGGAAGTGCTAGTCACAAGACCCAACTGCCACTCCCAGTTTGCCCCTTCCCCCACAAATTGTCAGTCTTGTTTCCTTTCCACAATTGTCCCCTTTTTTTGTTGTGACCTTCCCAAGGTCACATATTTATACTATAGTTACCAATTTACTAAATCTACTCTAAGGATTCTTTGCGGGAAAGTAAGGGTAAGGGTAATTTTGGGGGTTTACATTAAATTCAGTACAATAAATGTTGAACAAAACTATTACAAAAATTTGAATCTTAGTGATAATACTACTTATTCTAAGTTAACTAAAACTAATATCTTATTTACATTGTTCTACATCATAATGTCAGTCAACTAGAAATATCTATTGATCTTTCTATTTGCCTAAGACCTTATGGAACTAACTATATGCATATTTATATTTTGCATAAATACAATTTCAGACACTTGTTTATATAAACAAGGTCTCTCAATATATTAGTGATTTTTTGTTTTGTGTCTAATAGCGTTGTGTTGAAATAATACTTATCAAGTTTCTTCAGATTTCCACTTCTCATGTTGACTGATGGATCTCTTCTTTCTTCCATGTTATGTAGTGATGCATGCTATTTCCCTAATATGTGAAATTACTTTTGTTTTATTATTTCAACACACTCAATCTTACATATAAGTCTTGTTTTTGATCTGTCCTCTTCTTATATAAACAAAGTTCAAAGTCTTTGCTGTCCATTTTCAGCTTTTCCTCTTTGTTTCTTGTCTCTAGCATCTTTTCTTGATGCTTTTCCTCTGGGCTGGTTTAAAATCTTTCCCTCTGGGATGCTTTTCCTCTGTGTTGCTTTTCCTCTGTGTTGCTTTTCCTCTGGGCTGGAAAGTTGTCTCGAACATTATGTGTCACTATTATTTCTTTGTGTTGTACTTTTTATGTTAATCAGTTTTTGTTTTCATTTCTCAGCCTTATCTGTTGTCTAATTATCTTCGATGTCTGTTACAGTGGTGTTGAACTTTTTCTGGTTTCATGTGGGAACAGTGAAACCATGAGTCTTTCCCTGCAACTTTTATAGCTGTTGGGGTAGTAAGCAATACTTAATGTAGTCCAGTCCATTTTATGTCTGTGGCCAATTTTCTATTGAAATTTTTTAAGTATACTATGTCTCCTGGTTTGATGTTGTGCAAATTGTAATCCAGGGGTACTGTTTGTTGTATCAAGCCCATTTCATGCAATTCTGCTATTCTTGTCTGTAAAGCTTGTATATATTTTGTCAATTGACAATCTAGTTTGTGAGAAGTTATACGTCAGAGAAAGGAAGATGTGATAGGAGCATTACATTGTTTTCTTCTTCCTTTTGTTTTGGATCAGGTATATGATTTTCTTGTACTGCAAATTTAGTGTCTCTATCCACTTTATCCACTTCCACATACTTTTCACAAAGTTCTTCGTGATTCTTGACTCCCAATGCTGCCAGCATTTCCTCTAATGTGATTGTATAATTTATTTCCTTAACTACCTCTTCTGACTGTATCATTTGTTCTTGATTTGAGTTGTTAATGAAATCATCTGTTTTCCCCTTTTGTAAAGCTTTGTGATCTTGATTGTAAGGTTTGATATATTCAAAAGGTTCTTGGTCTTCTTCATTTTCTCAAACATTATTGAATATAGTGATGCTTTGTGATTCGTGTCTTGCATTGACACTTGCTTAGTGATCTCTATATTCCCCAAGTCTTTTGCAAGCTCTTTAACTTGGACTTAACTTGTGATTTGGCTGTCTTCGGGAGATGTTTTTAAAACAGATTTTGTTGCTCCTGTATCGATAAAGAGCTGGGTAGATCTCATTACCCACTTTTATCATGACCCTTGGTTCTGTGTTCTCATTTTGTTGGCACACTTGGACCATAGGTGCCTCTATTTCTATTTTGTTCAAATCCCAGTTTTGTTCTTCATCTACAAACTTTTCTTGTTGCTCTGAACATTCATTTTGCAATTCATCATCAGTTTGCAATAGAATTGCATTATCACGGAGACGTAAGGATGGCATAACAATATTTGTGTTTGCTTTTTCTTGTGCACTTACTATTAGTTGGAATTCTTCTGCATAAGGATTTAAGGTTGACTTTTCTATTATGTCAATGGTATTTTCTTTTGTAATATTATTCTTGCTTTCAGAGTCATTGTCTCCAGGAAGTCTGCTAATTTGAACATTCTCTGTTATTGCATTTTCCTCCCCATTGGACCCTTCTATTGTTAGCTCATATGCTTCAATTAATTCATTTGCAATTTGTGTATTACAGACTGTTGCCAGTTCAGTTTCTTCCTCTTTCTTTGTAGCTTTTTCTACTGTTCCAAAATTTTTCTCTTTAATCTCTGTTACGTCATTATCTAATTGGATTTCTTCTTCTATCTGTTCCTTAGTTTTATTTTGTGCTTTTGGAACACCAAGTTCTATTTGCATGCAGTCTCCTTACTTTTCATTTTTCCTTTTTCCTTTCCCATTTTTCCTTTTTGATGTTACCCCATGTACCTGGCTTCATAACTGACTTTGTTTTGTAGCGCCTGAGACTACTTGCGAATAACGTGGTTTCGCTCCTTGTTGGATGTACCTCTCCATGGTTTCTAAATTTGGTGCTTGCAATGATATTTTGCAATTACAATCACAACATTTTGCATTTGTTTGTGTATTATTGCTGCTATACTTTGCATTGCTTTTCCAAGATCTCGGTTTGTTATTAGCTTGGAATAATTGTGCCTTTAAATAACAGTCTCAAACCATGTGACCTATTTTTCCACAGAGGAAACATCTGGGTAAATTTCTCCTTTGATTGCTTTGAGTGTAATTTCTTGTGGGTTTGTACGATATTTCTTCAATTTCTTTACATTTACTTGTGCCATTTGCCTCCTTGAGCTTGGCTTTAAGCTCTTTTATTATTTCATCCTTTTCCTCTAGCATTTCTTTATGACCTGAAAATATGTAAGTTGCAGTTTTTCTTAAATCTTCCAGACTCAGTGTTTCCCAATCTGGGCATTGAAGTTTAAAATATGATCTAATAGGTGTGTTACTGCCTTTCACAAATTGTCTCCTTATGTGTTGGAGATTTTGTTCAGTTAAATTTTCAAATCCAAGCACATCCTCTGCTACTTCAATAACTCTATCTAGGAACTTTGATGGATGCTCCCCACTTTCCTGTCTCAATCTCTCAAATTTTCCCCAAGTATCTGGTCTTTTTGAAAAACTTTTCATTGCCTCTAATAAATCTTCTCTGGCCTTTCTTAGGTAATGTAGATTTTCGTTATTAGATAACTCTAAGTCTGTTCCTTCCTCTGGCCATGATGTTAAATTGGGATTTTTTCTAGTTTCGTCAAGGAATTGTTGTTTTTCCCTTTTTGAAAATAATTCTGAGAGAAGAATTTCAGTGTCCTGGAAATCTGGATCATAAAGCCTAATTGCTCTTTTAAATTCTTTTAAACATCTCATTGGTTCTGAAAACCAGGAAGGCATCCGTCTTTTCAGACTTTCAAGGTCAGCTGTTGTAAATGGTTTATGTGTTTTAATATGAATTATGCCGCTATCTGGTTGTAGGCTTGTTTGATCTCTTAGTGGCAATATTGGTATTCCCCCTTCAGCCCCATCTATATTTTCTTGCTGAACTACATTGTTATTTTTAGGTATGTCTTATTGTGTGTTAATACCTTTGCCACATTGTATCTCTTCACTCAGTTGCTTCATCATTTCCTTTAGTTGCATCATCTCCTCTTTTATGGCTAAAATCATCACAGCCATTTCATTATCTTTTGCTTTTTTCCCAAAAATTAGATACACACCTTTTTTTAGGGCATAGTATAATTTGGTTACTATGAATAATGCTCCAGCATATGTGGGAATGAATGAAATCAAGCAATACATACTTATATTCAGCCATTGCAAACTTATATAGATGCTAAGCAGAAAATAAATATAATCCGGAATCATGACAAAAAAATAAGTTGTAAAACATATACAAGAAATATGCAATCCAGGCTAGATAACCCATGGCAAGTAATAGTTTCTTTGCCGTCTTGTATCTTGAAAAGCCTCTTGCAACAGAAAAAAAATTTTAAGTCTGGCCCTTTAAGAGTTGCCTCCTCCCTTCAGGAGGAGTGGTTTCTTTTGGGTGTGGTATTACTAGGCAGATTAGTTGCACTCAGCACTGCTCTCAAAATGTTACTTTTCATAGTCACACAGGCTTTTGAAATGTATGCAGGCCCAACTTCTCTGAAACCTCCAGTTGCTTCCTTTTCCCAAATTCTTAACAAAAATAGGTTGGAAAACCTAGCTGGCTCTGCCAAAAACTGTAATATTTTATTGGGAAAGGAAATAGGAAGGTTGGAAAACTGAGGGATAATAAGGGAGGTTTGTATGAGGTAAAGAGGAGTTAAGAGGAGAGAGGGAACACTGTTTGGTGAAGCAGGGGAGGGAGATGCCTCCTGCTGAGAGGAAACCACAAGAGGTCTGTTTGTCTTTGAATGACTGAAACTGAAGTTCAGCTCCCTCTATGATCAGTAAAGATAGTCCACTTATCTGACTGCGTATTCAAATAATATAATGTTTAATAACTAGTTGGGATTGGAGTTTTTTCTTAGTTTCAGACCTGAGGCCAGGCCCCAGAGGCTGGCGGAGAGTTTGTCCCACTCCCGTCTACTCTCGTTGTTCTAATTCAGAATCTTAGCAGTATACAGAAAGCAAACAAGAACAATTCTAACCTTTAGAAGCCTGTGTCTTTGGGCTGAACCAAGAAGAGCATGCTACTCCAGACTGGACTGAACAAGCTCCTCTCTCCTCCAATACCTGGAAGCAAGACCACCCCCACAGGAAGGAAGTGCTAGTCACAAGACCCAACTGCCACTCCCAGTTTGCCCCTTCCCCCACAAACTGTCAGTCTTGTTTCCTTTCCACACTAGACAAGATAGTCTCACATCATGAAAGAGACGCATCTGTTTCAAAACGGAAGTCCAAAAGAGACCCAAAAGCCTTTCCAATCAGGTTAAATACTTCATCTCGATTCAGAGCGAAATGAGCAGAACCAGGAAAACATTGTACACAGAAACTGATACATTGTGGTACAATCGAAGGTGATGAACTTCTCCATTAGTGCCAATGCAATGTCCCTGAACAATCTGCAGGGATCTAAAAAACACTATCCACAAGCAGAGGATAAACTGTGGGAGTAAAAACACCGATGAAAAGCAACTGCTTGACTACAGGGGTTGAGGGGATATGACTGAGGAGAGACTCTAAATGAACACTCTAATGCAAATACCAACAACAGGGAAATGGGTTCGAGTCAAGAACACATGTGATAACCAGTGGAATCGTGCGTCGGCTATGGGAGAGGGAAAGGTGGTGGGAGGGGGGGTGGGGAGGAAAAGAAAATGATCTTTGTTTCCAGTGAATAATGTTTGGAAATGACCAAATAAAATAATGTTTGAAATTAAAAAAAAATACTTCATCTCACTCTCAGCCCAGGTGAGATTACAAGGCATTTTGGGGAAGTAGAGCAAGGAATTCTGGGGATTGAAATCCTGGATTCGAGTCTATTTTTATATCTCTCCAGTGGACCCAGAGACAAAAGCCCCTTTCTAACAGCCTGCAACTTACTTACCAACTCTCAGCCACACACTCCTAACTGTTATCAACTGACAGAGAAATCTTTTTGCTCCATTGCCTCTTAAAGAGAAAAAGGGAAAATTAGAAAAATTCTCTTAACATCAGGGAGGGGCCAAAGTGGGAAAGGACTGTGGGAGGATCAGAAGGAAGAGAATTTGGAACTCAAACCTTTTAAAAAAATAAATGTTAAAATTTTTTTTGCATGTAATAGAATAAAATAAAATGTTAATTTAAAAAATTAAATATCTGCTGTATGTAAGTCACCATACTGGGTGCTGGGAATACAAAGACAAAAGTAGGAAATTGCTACTATTAAAAAACTTGCATTTTAAGAATGGGGTAAGGGGAAAGAATTATATTTAGGATACAAAGTCTTGTTCCTTCCTCTATCTCTTATTACAAATAAAATTTAGGGGGCAGCTGGGTGGCTCAGTGAATTAAGAGCCAAGTCTTCAGATGGGAGGTCCAAGGTTCAAATCTGGCCTCACACACTTCCTAGCTGTGTGACCCTGGGCAAGTCACTTAACTCCCTTGCCTAACCCTTACCATTCTTCTGCCTTGGAACCAATACATGGTATTAATTCTAAGACAGAAGGTAGGGGTTTTAAAAATATATCATTCAATAAATGAATAATAAAATAAAGTTTTATTAATGCCTTTTGTTTTTTTATATCACCTGAATATCCCAATGTACTTTTCTCATTCCTCCTCTCTTCTTACAGTCTCTTGAAAAATAATTTAAGCAAACCAAAATTTTATCATTTACTTGGCTTTTGCTAGAGAGAACTCTAGCAGATGTGAAGGTAATTAAAGTCCTTCCTCACAATTATATCATATCTGAACTCTCCATCTCTTTTCAGGTGGTCTATAGTATACTGATGCCAATATTATTTCTCCTTCTCCCCCATTGATCTTCACACAAATATTCTCAATCTTGCTTTCTTATCCAGTTTCTGGATTTTCTGTTGTGAATGTATATTTTCTAAAAAATTGAATTTTATGTATAGTTTTTTGTTTTGTTATTACCTACATTTCTTTTGTAACTTTTTCCCCCTCTGCTCTTCCACAGAGACATCCCTTGTTGGGGGGTCAGGTGACTTGTCAAGGGTCACACAGCTAGGAAATATCTGAGGCCAGATTTGAGCCCAGGACCTTCCATCTCTAGGCCCGACTCTCAATTCATTGAGCCACCTAGCTGCCCCCTCTTTTTAACAGTAAAGAAATTCAGCAAAACCAATGACCATATTTTAAAAAATGATGTTATATATAATGTTCCACATTCATTAATACCCTCCTCTGCAGAGGAGGGATATGAAGTATATTTTTATACCTTGAGGCACTGCCTGGTTTTTATAATTTTATAATTTGGAATCATTCAGCTGTGATTGCTTTGTGATTGTTCTTTCCACTTAACATTGTTGTAATCATTGCTTATTTATATACTTTGCCTCAGCTCACAAGCCTTTCCATGCTCCTCATTTCTTATATCACAATTTGTGCCATTACATTTATGTAGCACAGTTTGTTTAACCATTCCCCAATTGTAATAACCCTAACTGGCTATTTCATTCTAACATCTGCCTTTCTTTTCTGAAGCCTCATGTTCATTCTGCAGCAGTGATTTAAAACACTTCTGTGTCTATACAGTCTTTAGTTTTTTGCTTGGACTTTTACAAGCCCTAATAGAGCTTTCCTGCAAAGTTCAACTTAATTCCCACCTCCTACATGTGGCATTTTCTGAAATACACTCCAGCTGCTCAGTGCCTCATCTCCCAAATCAGTCTTATTTTGTATTTATATTATTTTTTATATATTTCATATGCAGTTGTATGTTTACATATTGTCTCTCCTAATAAAATAAAAGCTTCTTTAGATTGGAGACTTTTTTTTTGTCTTTTTTATCCCCGTTGCCTAGCATATTACTTGGTGCATAGTATGTGCTTCTTGACAAATGATACTACAAGAATCAATCAATCAGCTTGCTTCCAAGCAAGCAAGTGCATATCATATTTGAGAAGTATGGAGGATGATTTGTCCCCTTTTTATTTGTACTATATCTATTTTTAGTATAATCCCTGATTGCCAACCACTTGGACTCCTAATAGATCTCATTTCCACTGTCTTATTCTTCCAGTTCTTTTTATCTTAGTTAATTTAACATCCTTTATGTATGTAGCTGATTATGTCAATCCTCTCTTTAGAATCCTTTAATTGCCTATCATAAAAGGTCAGGGTATTTAATTTTTAGAAGACTTCATGGACTGGCACAATTCTATACTTATTCTTATCTCATACTACTGCCCCTTCACATATATATCCTATACATATATATATGTATATATATATCCTATATGTTGTGCTTTATTGTCACTAAGCTTGCCTTTGCTTGTGCTGTTTCCTATTCCTGGAATTCCCTTTCCTTTATTCAGGCTTTAAAAATTCAGCAAGATAACTATGTCATCTGTAAAACATTCTCTGATTTTCTCCACTCTGTGTTGCTTTTCTTCCTTCTCTCTCCCAACTTGGCATTATGTATTTCTCCTAGCATTCAGTACTATTCTTCCAATTAGTACATACTAACTAAACATTTGTTGAATACATTTGACTTGAATTCCATAAAATGTTTAATAAAAATTAAGTAAATAACCTGCTGTTTAACAGTTAAATGTAACATAGATTTTGAAGTGTTATATACCATATTTTTTTCCACTACTCCCTTGCTTAACAAAAGTTCTGGTTTTTAGAACTCATAAAGTTGGTTATAAAGATTTAGTAAATGTAATTATTGAGACTTTGTATATCTTGAATAGAATTGCATATTTGTTAATTTCCCTAATGGAATACAGGGAATTACAAAGTAGAAGGCAGTTAATTCCCTTGAAAAGCATATATATTCTAACTAGAGACTGAAAAAGACATAAGAAAGTTTTATGAAAACTTCTGAGTCTAATATGTGTAGGCAAAGTAACTTAAGTACTTTGGGGTTCTATTTTTCAATTGTTGACTTAACTGCTGATTTTTTCCACTTTTAGCTATTTTACCCCTTGTGCCTGAGTCGCCAGATGAAGAGGTGAAATCTAGTCAGCTCTCAATGCAGCAGAACAAACTGTCTGTTCAGTCCAATCCCTCTCCTCAGCTTCGAGGGGTAATGAAAGTGGAAAGTTCAGAAAATGTCCCCAGCCCCACACATCCTCCAGTTGTAATCAATGCTGCAGATGATGATGAGGATGACGATGGTAAGTGTTACCATTACAGGAGAATTTAACTGAAAGTCACTTTGTGAATCAGAGGTAGAACCAGGAATGAACCTGTGAGTCTTCATCATTTTTAATTTTGTTTGACTTAAATATTGTTTTCTAGATCAGTTTTCTGAAGAAGGAGATGAAACTAAAACACCTATTCTGCAACCAGCTCCTGAAGTTCATAATGGATTACGCATAACTGGTGCTCGGAAGCCAGGGGTCAGCTTAAAGCAAGGTAAGAGTAGATTTTAAATGCTGATCTTTTACCTGAGAGCTTCTTAATCTTTTTTGTAATGAATGCCTTGTCAAAATAATATTTAAAAATATAGGATTAAGGAAAATAATTATCAAAATATATTTCAAAGAAATTCTTGGACTTCTTGGCCCTAATTTCTTATAGAAATATTCACTGATTCCTGACCATTTAAAAAAAATTCTTCTCTTCCCTCTTAGAGTCAATACTGTGTATTGCTTCCAGGGTAGAAGAGTGGTAAAGGGTAGGCAGTGGGGGTTAAGTGACTTGCCCAAGGTCACATGGCCAGGAAGTATCCAAGGCCAGATTTAAACCTAGGACCTCCCTTCTCTAAGTCTGGCTCTCAATCCACTGAGTCACCTGGCTGTCTCCCATTCCTGACTATTTTTGGTAGTTTCTATTAGGATATGTTGTTGACTTAGCAAAAAAAAAATTCCTGGGCAATAGACCCTACCTCTTTACTGCCTCATTTCCTAATTACATATCCTCTTTTGGCTTTGTAGGAGATAGTTTGAATTTTGGAATAAAAACCCTTGAAGAAATCAAATCAAAGAAAATGAAGGAAAAATCTAAGAAGCAAGGAGGTAAGTTTGTGTGAATTTTTTTCATAGAGAAAATTGTCCTGATATTGGAGCATAATATCTTTCTTAGCAAAAGAACTAAAATGAATAAGTTGTTTTTGTGACATAATTCTTTTCCTGGAAGGGTCACTTTTGTTTTAAAGTTAAGGAATGCCTTATGCATTTAATCTGACCCTGTACTAATCTCTAAACAATAGAAAGTAGGCTTAAATGGAAAATCTGTTCAACATTTAACAACAGGATTTCAAAGAAAGGCCATAAAAATTGGAAAATCTGACTTTGTACTAGAATTGCCACCCCTCAGATGGATGAGAGTCTTCTTATACAGTTGTCTTGATTTAGTTGGTTAATATCCTGAACTATAATCATCATCATGACAGTAATAACAGCTAGTATTTACATAAAGGTTTAAGCTTTCCAATGTGCTTTATATATGTTATTTAATTTTCATAACTCTGGAAGATAGGTGTTCTTATTATCCTGATTTACAGATAAGGAAATTGAGGCAGACAGGTTAAGTGACATACCCAGGGTCACATAGTAAGTATCAGCATAAGGATTTGAATTCTAATAATAATCATTTCTACTCAGTTATAGAAATCTTAAAATGCCAAATTTGCTTATGAACAATCAGTTTCTTAAAAATGCTTATCAAAGCGTGTCCTATATAATGATTAGCTTTATGAGTCTTATCATCATATGCAGAATTCATATCTGAAAAACTGACTTGGCATGCATAAAAATGAGGAAAAAAGGGATGAGTATGGTAATGTAAAAGAGGTAATTCTTAATCCCTTGCTCTAATTTAACTGGGGAAAGAACTAAATTCCCTTTTACAGTAGCTAAGAAAAACTGAGGTTACCTATAGAGTAATTTTTATTTTTGCCAAGTAAATAAAGGCAGGTTAAATTGGAGTGATTTTAGACTTGGTCCTCTTACTATTTCTACAGTGTATTGGTTTTACAGTAACACTTTGAATTTTATTAGTATCTTTTTCATATATGGTATATTCTTTCATATGTAGTTTATTTCATATACAGTACATTCTTTCAATTATTTTCACAGCATCCCTGGGAGAAAAAAAAGCTAAGAATGATGATCTTCATTTGACTGAGTAGGGAATCTTATGATAGAGAAAGAGCAGTAATTTGCCCATGATACTGAATATGGAATAAAACCTATACCTTCTAAATTGCATTGTTGGTTCTTCTCTGTAAGCTATATATCTCACTAGGCAACATTTAGAGTAATAGATGTGAAAAATACACACTAGCGTAAAAATTAGTCTATGCTAATAAAAAGGAACATTCATTAGAAGATTATAGGAATATAGATTTAGCACTGAAAAGAATCTTAAGGACATATCTAGTTCAACTCTCATTTTGCAGATAAGGAAATTGAAGTCCTGAAAGTTTAAGTGACTTGCTCAGGGTTAACACAGTTAAATAAGTGGTAGAACAGAACTCAAATCTAGATCTTCTGATTCCAAAGCCAGCCCTGTTTCCCATTTACCATATGTTACTGAATAACTTTCTTGAAAAACTAATGGCATCTGAATGCATTTTGAAGCACACTGTTTTTCTTTTCTTTTCTTTGGGTTTTTTTTATTTGTTTCATAAGTTATTCCACAATATGACCAATGTGGAGACATGTTTTGCATGATTACACATGTATAACCTATATCAAATTGCTTACCATCTCAGTGAGGAGAGAGGGAAAGAATTTGGTAGTCAAAATTTTAGAAAATGAATGTTAAAAATTGTTATTGTGTGTAGTGGAAAAGAAATAAATTATTATATAAAAAATAAATAACTTTCTTGGTTCTTAGACACCTGATTCTATATCATTATTCACTTTAGGAACCCAAGCATGAATTATTGTTCTGTGGAAGACTTACAGTGAGATACTTAAAGTCTTAGATTTTAAAAATAGCTTCATTGTTTTCCATGAACAGTTCTTTTCTTTTGCCTTATTCAGAAGGGCCTTCAGGAGCATGTGCTCATTTACTTCAACCTCAACCCATTCCAGGTCCTGAAAAAGAGAATGTCAGAACTGTGGTGAGGACAGTAACCCTGTCCAACAAACAAGGTGAGGTGTGAGTTGGGTTGGAATTTATCATTGTTCTATTTATATAACTGGCAAAGTAAAATGATGGTGTTTTCCACCTTTGTTTATGGTGAAAGATTCCTGCATATAGAATGGTGTTGATTTTGAGTATGTTGCGTTTTTTAAAGCTTTCCATGTTTACAGGTATGCATTCATTCCTGAATATAAATATTTGCCTACCAGGCACAAGGCACTGTAGTGTATGTAGGATGGTTTCTGCCCAAAGAGTTTAAAATTTAATGGAAGAGATAGAGAAATCCATTTTTGATAAGCTGGTCAGGGACAATTTTGTGAAAGAGTAGCATTTGAACTGGGCCTTATTGGCTGGGAAGATAGTGATGAGAGAGGAGGTGATTATTGACAAAGGGAACAGCATAAGTAAGGCATAACATGTCTTTCAGAAAATTAGCTCAGGGCAGTTGAGTAGTTTAGTGGATTGAGAGCCAGGCCTAGAGACAGGAAGTCTCAAATCTGGGCTCAGATACTTCCTAGCCATGTGACAAGTCACTTAATCTCTATTGCCTAGCCCTTACTACTCTTCTGCCTTGAAACTGATACATAGTATTGATTCTAAGGCAGAAGGAAAAAAAAACTTTTTTAAAAGTTAGCTCCATGAAGTCAGGAGTTGTTTATTTCTGTGTTTATTTCTATTACATCTGCCAAACACAAATGCATAGTTGGAATAGTTTCAGATATCTGCTTTTTAATTCAATTCAGTGAACAATTAAATGACTGCTAGTTATTGGAGATAGAGATTAACAACAACACAGCCTCTTCCCTCAAGGAACTCTATGTAATAGGAAGAAGGTGAAATATGCACAAATGCTATAACATTTTTACCTTCATTTTCTCTCTCTCTGCATTGTCTTTCTCCACATTCTTATTCATTCTCATACCTTTAACCTATAACTTTATGTTGGTGGTCTCAAAGTGTATATCTCTTGCCGTTACCTCTAGCTTTAAATATTTATTTCTATCTGTCGTACATCTTGAATGGGCACCTCAGCATATCCAAATCAAGGATTTTTAAAAAGTTAAGTCCTTGCCTCTAAACCTCTTTCTTTTCCTGACTTCCATTATTTTTTTCAGTGACATAAAAATTTACATGGTCTCCTCTAGTTAAAAATGTGCTTTTTTTTCCTACCTCATCTTTCCTCTTCATTCCTCTATTAAGTCTTGCTGGCATTTCCATGCTTTGGTGAATTTATGATGGCTTTTCCCTTCATTGATGCAGAGAGTAGCCACCTCCTTCTATGTGATTTGCATTCCATGTTTATCCAAAGAAGAATAGCTCACTGCACGGGTGGCGATCCTCTAATCTTTTTTTTTTTTTAATGGTACCAATGTGGGTTCAACATCTGTGGTATCTCTTACCTGTCCTGTTCTTTCTGTTCCCACTGACACTACACTAGAGTGTAACACATTTTTTTCTTTTTCTTTAATTTTTGCTTCATCGCTTCCAGAAGTTCTAATTGAACTATATATCTTTTTAGTTTATCTTTGAGACTTTGCTTGTAGATATTTTAAAGTCATTCTCTTCTGAATTTGTGTCTTGAGTGTCTCCTTTACTATAATAGCTTTTTATAGTGAAATTCCTTTGTTTGCTGAGTCTTTCAGCTTGCTGCCTAACTGAATTTTATGTTAAAACTGGGTTCTCTTTATTTCTGGAGAGAATGACTGAACTGAACCTGTACCCTGCTGTATCCTGCTATTGCTTTCTTAGGATATGGAGTGTTGTATTATTTCAGGATCTCAGGAACAACTCAGGTTGAAGGCCTTTAAGCTTTTAGAGTTCCCAGAGTGGTCTGATCTAATGCAAAGTCTGATAGCTGCCCTACTTACCTGAATCCCACAAGTTCCATGACTTGGCTTGAGTTTAAGCAACAGGCCTGTGGGCTTGCCGCTAGTTAGATTTCAGTATATTACTGCTAGATTCAAGCACTATCAGTGGGAAATCTCTACAGTTTCAGAATGACAGCTGCAGGCTCTCCCTTGATTTGGGGTTCCTGCACTGATTATTCATCTGCAGACTTCAGACTGGGCTGGATGATAGGATGGAGACTGCGTTCCTCTGGGCAGTCACAGAGTTGCTGATTACTTCCAAACTTGACTCTTAGCTTAGTACATCACTTAGGGTCCACAGTTGCTCTTCATTTCACCCCTAGTTGAAGATACCCTCAGTCTGCCCTGGATCTGTGACCTGGAATTGAGTAGTAAGGAGCAGAGCTACCAGCTATCATTTCTTCTTACATTCTGCCTAAGGTCAGGTCCCTCTGACATGGATCTAGGACCTCTTGCCATGGCATATAGCAGCATTAGCGAAGTATTGCCACACATGCCAGCCCTGGCACTGGGGAGCATCTGCATTCCCCCTCTTCCCAGTGCCTGAGGGCATTTTTTGCATTACCCACCCCTAGACCAGCTGCCCAGAGCAAGCACTTCCTCCACTCTCTCCAGTAATTAGTTGGGGGAGAGGGGAGTAGCTCACCCGACAGCTCAAAGTTGCCCTCTAGGTATGCGAACTCAAAAACCTTTGCCTTTGCTCTATCCTCTGTAGTTGTTAGAATGCTCTTTGCTGCCTTTTCTGGGTATACCCCAAATCCAGCTCCTACAGACCTCTTTGTCTATCTGCCTGTGACAGTCTGGGGTGGAAAATGACTCATGATTTTTTAAAATTGGTTTCCTGATTAGGCCTCATTCTAGTAACTTTTCTAGGTGTTTGGAGGAATTATGGGGGAAGAGTTCAGTTGTGCTTCATTTAACTCCACCACCTTGGTTCCACACATTTTCTTTTGAATATTATTTTTGGTTTGTGATTGGTTGGTTGTCATACTCCTCTAGTTAATTCTAAGAGTCATAAGGGCAAGGACCATATTTTATCTATCTACTTCTGCTCTCCACAGAGCCATCTTTTATAATATGAATTTTTTCAAAAGGAAATAATATATGCAATTATTACTCGTCTATAGTCAATTGCCTCTGCAAAGAAGTTAGGGAGATGTATTTTTTTTTCCATCTCCTTTTCAGGGCCAGCTTGAGGGACCATGTCTTTTCTAAACAATGTCTAGTGCAGAATTTTGCCCACAAATATTTGTTGAAGACATAAGTTTGTTGCTTTGGAGGAGAAGACATGAAAGAACTGATGCTGGCTTATTTGATTCTTTATTCTGTAGACTATAGTATGTATTGCTTCATGTCTTCCAGTTGTTGATTTCTAGGCCTTTTGTGTTGTCACATTATTTAATAAACTGAATTGTTGGGGGGGGGTGATTCCCCCTAAAATTCTATCTTGTACTCCTACCCTCCATCCTTATGCAAAAATAGGGGACCCAAGGAAAAGGAACTTATATATTATGTCAGGTTTTTTTCTATGTTTATCAAATTTGCTGAATCTTTTTTTTTCTTTTAAAAATTCTTTTGTAATAGAAGGTAACTTTGGGAAATGGGATGAGGAAAGATAACAGATGGAAATCTAGATGATGTAAAAAAAATAGACATAATATGTCTTGCAGAGTAATACAATGGAAAGAGTACCAGATTTGAACTCAAGAAAGGCTTGGATTCAAATCTTTTCTCTAGCACTTATTAACTGAGTGACTATGAGAGCTATTCATATAACTTGAGCTTCTGTTTTTTTCTTCCATAAAATGACATTAATAGTTGTTAATACCTTTTTGTGGTGACAAAAAATTGGAAATTGAGAGGATTGCATCAATTGGGGAATGGCAAAACTAATTATGGTATATGATGGTGATGGAAGACTATTAACAAGATGATTTCAGAAAGACCTGGAAAGCCCTACATGAACTGATCCAGAATTAAATAAGCAGAACCAGGAGAATATCTTATACAGTTAACAGCAAAATTATGGAATGATCAACTGTGAAAGACTTAGCTACAATTCTAAAGGATATGTATGACAAAGAATGAGATCCACTTCTGAAGAAAGAACTGGTGGAGTTGGAATGCATATCAAAGCATACTGTTTTTCACTTTAGTTTATTCTCTTATAAAAATGAACAATATGGAAATAGATTACATGATAATACATGTATAACCCAGATCAAATTGCCCACTAGCACTCGGAAGGGGAAGAGAAGGAGGGAAACAATTTGGATCATGTAACTTCATAAAACTTATGTGAAAGTAATTATTAATTATAATTGGTAAAACAAAATATCGTTACAGAATTTCAATAATAACTGCAATAACTAACTCAGATTTGAGCAAATCAAGTGAAAAATTTTATGTCAGCACTTCAAAAAACCTTCAAGTGCCACATAAGCATCAGCTTTTATTATCATTTGAGTATTAGACTACTGTTCTAAGTATTTTCTGACTTACTGCCAAGTGCCCCTTGCATTCACTAAGTACTAATGATAGTTAAGGATAATAGACTCTAAGCTGTTTATTGTTTTCCATTTTAGGAGAAGAGCCCTTGGTACGATTGAGTCTCACAGAAAGACTAGGGAAACGGAAACTCTCAGGTAAGGACATTGTGTGCAAATATTTTTTTGTTTGCACATGTTTCAACCTGTGGCATGTTAGAAACACTTCAAACAGTATACATTCCCCAGAACTTCCCTCATACAAAAAAGCTATTGATGTTGCCCCACCACTTCTCTATATAGTTAAGTCCATTATCATCAAATTTACTTCTCCAGATTCTTTTTGCCCATATTCATTTCATCTTTTCAACAGTTATGTGATTTGAAGTTCAAGTTTTAGTTTCATTCTTAGTAGTTCTTTAAAATTCCTGAGCTAAAAAGACTATGGATAGTCCCTACATTATTTCTTTGTACAAAGAAAGTTTAAGCAAATTTTTTTTAGAGCAGGGATGAAATTTAGATTTAGTAAATTTTTTAAGTGAAGATTTTAGGTATTATTTGAAAATTATTTTAAACTTCCCATTTGTTAATGATTAATTTACTTTCTTAGCAGTATATTTTTAATTTAAAGAATAGAAGGGGGGTGTGGGTGCAGCTAGCTAGCACAGTAGATAGAGTGCCACTCTGGAATCAGGAGAAATTGGATTCAGACACTTCCTACCTGTGTGAATCTTGAGCCAGTCATTTAATCCAGCTTTGCCTAGTCCTTGTCCATCTGTCCTAAGCTTATTACTAGGGCAAAAATTATAGGTATTCCACATCATGGGAGGTAGGGGTGTGGTACCTCCATGATCTGGAAAATCCATGTAAAATTTTTTTTGTCCCTACATACCAAAGAAGAAATCTGGATTTTTTTTCTTTTTCTTTTATGATGTATTTATAGTACCTTATTGTAAAATTTGGGTTAATATTTGATCATGGCCTATATAGGTCAATGTTAAGTTAAAAAAAACTATGAAACAAATTTTAAAATGTGAAATAAATATAAAAAAATGTTAATGAAACATTTGAGAATAATTCTGAACATACTATACAGGTAATGTTACATAAAACAGTACATACATTTTTTGCATTTTTGAGTTACTAAACTTTTAAAGAAATCTACATTTCTAGCTTTTTATGTCTGCTGGCTTTTACATTCTTGCAAACAAATTTTTACTTGTTTTAGCTTTAAAAAATATGTTGATTTTATACAATAATATATATATATAATGCATTTCTGAATTTTTAAGCTTTTTTTTGTCATTTGTGGCTTCTGCAAAACTCCCCCAAAATTCCCATTTAATTTCTTATGCCAACCTTTGATATATCAAAACCTTTGGGAAAAGTTGTAGTATTGAAAGGATACATGTAAAGGCTTCTTTTTTTTAAAAAAGAAAAGAACTAAAATATTTGGCCCATCTTTTTTGAAGGACATATGTTTGATAGCTGCCTAACTGTAAAGTTGATAAATACTCCCTAACATGGGAAAAAGTCTCCTGAATTCAGAGGTCTCATCATACTATTTTATTTTATTTTCATTTTTTATTTAATTAATTTAACATATTTTTCCATGATTACATGATTCATGTTCTTTCCCTCCCCTCATCCCTCCGCCCTCCTGGAAGCAATTCCACTGAGTTTTACATGTGTTACTGTTCAAAACATATTCCTATATTATTAATATTTGCAACAGAGTGATCATTTAAAGTCAACATCCCCAATCACATCCCCATCGAACCACGTGATCAATTACATGTTTTTCTTCTGTGTTTCTACTCCCACAGTTCTTTCTCTGGATGTCATCACACTATTTTAAATAGTATTGGCAGGGCAATTAAAAAGCTGCCTGTGTGGGCAGTAATAGTTGTTTTTATGGACAAATCTTTAAAATTCTTTTATCATTTAGCTGCCATATTCCCAAAGGATCAGAAAACATAATTGTAATCTTAGTCAAGTTTTTCAGTTCTTGCTATTAGAAAAATAAAGCTTTATAAAATGCCTTTGCAACCTAAATACTGACTAGAGCTAGAAAAAAGGAAATTGATATAAGCCCTTGGGGGTTCATAGTTCATATGCTATTCTTTACTAGCTTTAGATACTTACAAGTACAATAGAGTCCCCTGTATCTGTGGAGGATAGTTGGTTGAAACCATGAATATAAACAAATACTTGCTGATTCCATTTATAATGTCATTTTCTTATACATTCACAGATATTTTATAAAATCCAGTTGATAAATAAAAGACATTAGTAGTATTAAATACAATGATAATAAAGTACATTGTACTATTATTACATAGAACTTACAGTAGTCCCTCCTTAACCATCCAAAATTCACCCCCCATGGATGCCTGAAACTGCAGTTTTCACTTAAACTTTTAACACCTATGTTAACTTTATAGTATTGTATTCTCCCTCCTTTCGATTGCCTCTTAGCTTGGTACTTCATGGCCTCCCACCCTTTTCCTACCCAAGTGTGAGTACATAAACATACATGCACACATGTAAAAAAAAAACCTTCGTGTGAAAGCAGAAAGCCTTCTCTGGGCTGATTGCTGGTGCAGAGAGAGGGGACCTTTGCCCTACTCCACCCATTCAGCAGCCCAACTGACCACACACATTTGACTTCCATCTGTCTGTGCTCAGGTCCCTCCTTCAACATGTCCTTGATTTTTTTATGCCAACCCCATATCTCATTCAGTGGCAACCCCATTCCTGCCTCCCTTCTTCCCCTAGAATTTATGGTTGTTTACAGGTAACTGAAACTGCAGAAAGTGAAACCATGGATAAGGGGAAGACTGCTTTATATCCTTAGGAAAGTTGTCTTGACAATCTGGAAAATAATTTTGACAGCTTACACCAGACAACGCAAATGAATGAGTGAATTGAATGAAATGAACGAATGAATAAATGAAAGAAAAGAGCCCCTGATTAGTAATCAGAAGGCCTACATTTTGGTTCTGAGTTTCTCCTCCCAATTGTTTAAATTTTAGCAGACCACATTATCTCTCTGAACCTTATCTTCCTCAGTTGTAAAAGGAGAGCATTTGTATTAAGTAATCTCTAGGGTTCCTTCTAGTTCTGAAATTCTATGCTTCTTGGTTGTTTATGGGGTTACTTTGGTTACTGGAATTCATCTGTTAGTCAGTTAGAATTTTTTGCACATTCTTAGTCTTGCCTTTAGTTCACTTATATCGAAGGTTATCTTTATCTTATTTCTCCCCTGTCCTAACATCTTTCTCTGTGAAAATTGTATTACTTTCTCTGAGGTGGAGTTTTCAAGTTCCAAGGATATTTTACTGCTATTTATCAGATAAAACAGAAAAAAATACTAATCTCCATAGATATGTTTGCTTTTTCCTATTCATGGTTTTTCCTTTTAAAAATAGTTTCAACTAAATTCATTTTGTTCCTTTGATTTTAAAGGTGTTGACAGTGACCCTCCACTGAAGCGAAGCCTTGCTCAAAGGCTTGGGAAGAAAATTGAGTCTCCAGAAATGAATACTGACAAAACACCAAAGAAAGGTACCCTGGTTTCATAATTTTTAAAAATTACCACACATCTTTACATTTGCTATTTGCTTTTGTTGGCAGTTAAGACTTTCTTTGTTTTCTAATCTATATGGGCAAACAAAATGAAGGAGTTTTAGGGACAAGTCATTTCCTTTCCATAATTCTTAAAATAACAAAATAATTTCCCCATACCCATCAGTTTATTTGCTTTGTCATTTGTGCAAAAATAGTTTTTCAAATTTATTTTCCAGAATATTCTAGGGATGTGTGTTTGATATGGAAATCATTTTTCCAGAAACAGGTTGTGGGATTAAGGACTAGAAAGGAGAATTTTTTAGAGAAAAGAGGTAGCTGTATAAATGGAAAAGGTGAAGCCCCAAGAAAATTCAAGGGCACTAACAATAAAAAAAGTGTAATTTCATTATGAAAATTGAAAAGGAACACACAAAATTCAATTAGATACCAAAGAGAATACTGAATTTAATAATTTTGTATCATACTGCCAACAGAATTATCTTTATCACTTTTATTATTGTTATTCTTTTCATTTTCAGTTCAAGTTTCCAAGTCTCTGAAGGAGAGATTAGGAATGCCAGCTGATCTAAACAGTATGGAGACAACAGGTAATTATTCCTAAAACTGATTCCCTTGTTTTCTCCCTCCCATAACAATGTATTTGTTTTCTTTGATTTGGCCATTTGAGCCATGTTAGAGGTTAGATTTTGAAACAACTGTTGTCTTTATTCACTTATAAATAATTCAGTTTTCCTTTATTCCTCTACCCTCCCATTTCCAGTCATTATTTTCACTTTGTTAGACATTTTTCATTTACTATCTTCCCTGTAGGAGGAGAGAGTATCATTTTTAGTCCATAGGCATCTGATTTGTTTATATTTTACCAAAAATGGCTATGTTTACAATAAGCAGAAATGTATTTTTATTTCAAAAAGCATGGCTGATCTTTAGATTCTGTGACAAATAATCATTTTCTAATATTTTGAATACAGAATTCATAGCATCAAATGCCTTTTACTAACATGCCATTTAGAAAACAGCTTTCAGGTAGCAAAAAGTACATATTGAAACCAAAACTTATTTTTCTTGTGTTAGCAGAAAGATCTGCTAAAGGTGGAGAGATCCATGTGAAGACACTAGAAGAAATACGTCTTGAGAGAGCCAGCCAAAAACGAGGAGAATTGCTTACCAAAATCAAGAATGAAGGACCCCATAAGCCTGAAGATTCCAATTTGGGGATGAGGAGCTCCTCTGCTATCCGAATCAAAACATTTTCTGAGGTCCTGGCTGAAAAGAAACACCGACAGCAGGAAGAAGAGAGACAGAAAGCTGAGAAGGAAAACCCTTCTGTCAAGCTCAGAATAGAGAGTGAGTCTAAGAAACCAGCCATCTTGCCTCCCAGCACTACCAGCAAAGGGCAGCTGGAAGAGCCTGCAATGAAAACCAAGCCCATGCAGGAGGTACACATAAAAACTTTGGAGGAAATCAAACAGGAAAAAGCATTGAGAGTGCAACAGAGTGCTGAGAACAGCACCAGCTCCCAGACACAGCCTGAGACTACTCCAATCATAAGACGACTTCTCCGCATCACCAAAAGAACAGGTAGCAACATTATTTTGTTTGCAAATTAATCTTTGCTATCCTACCAAGGTATCCATTCAGCTAAAGATTAATTCAACACAAACTGGCCTGAATTTAAAGGTTAATGATTTGGAGTTTGATTTGAATACAGGTGTAAAGGAAGAGAAGAAACTTAGTGAAGCAGGTGAAACCACATCTCGAATTGGTGTTAGCAGGACAGAGGCTGTTGAGGTAAGAGCATTATCAACATGCTTTACAAATAGTTACTTTCCAAATAAAAGCCTTTTTCTTCTTATGTCATAACTACTCCCTATGGTATTTTGCTTATTGGTGATTAGAAGTGAACATTTTTCTCCCTCCTTCTGTTTTATAAAAAGACACTTTTTTTCTTCTGGGTAATATAGGGTTTAGGGAGATGTTTGTATAAACCTTCTTAATCTTCTTTTCTAAGAGATATACTAGCCTTTGAGCATAAATATTGATTAGGCTATAGAAGATAAACATTATGCATCCTATATTAGTCATTACAGTATTCTCCTTGTGCCCCATACTTTTTCAAAGCAATACCTTCAGTCTTTTGTCTTGGTGATAGCTTTTGGCTGTAGTCATGTTTTAAAATGTTAGAGTTAAATTCTCTTGCATCTTTTGTAGGTTTCTTCACAGACTTCTGATGAGACCACAGGAGATAGCATTTCCAAAGTTCAAGTCAAGAAATTCGAGGATATCATGAGAGAGAAGCGCATGCAGAAGCAGCAAGAGGTAGAAATGCTACCAAAGGATAAGGTTCTGACACCCCTTCAGGAAGAAGCAGCACCCAGTAACACCCAAGTGGTAGAGAAATCAGAACTGAATACTGTATCAGGAATCACCCGCCAGCTGACAAAACGCATGCCAATAAAAGCCCAGCAAGTAGAGCTAGAAACTTCAGGAATTGGGGATTCAATCCTGAATGTGAAATGTGCAGCACAACCCTTGGAAAAAAGGGGTAAAGGTAAGAGTTTTAAGAGTAGTATTATTTATATAGTGAATCACTGACTAAGCTGAAATAGTAATTGATAGGTTGCATTTAATTTATCCTCTGCTCTTGGTGGAAAGAAGGAGAAATGTTTTTGAGAATTAAAAAAAAAAACAAAAAATATTTTTTCTCTAAATTTATAACACAGTATCCTTAGAACCTCTATTAGTTCACTCTTCCAAGGTCAGCTAAATATCCATTGGGTACCAGTTACCTATAGAGACTATAGGATTTAAAACAGAAAGACACTTTAGAGAACATATATTATAAATCCACTCATTTTTATATATGAAAGAAAATGGAGGAGAAACTGTTTAACCCAGATAAAACAGGTAGTTCATAGCAGACTGGGGATACTCAGATCTTCTGAATCTATGTTCAGGATTTTTTTCACTATACCAAATCTTGGTGATAGCTGTGGAGATGGTATTTACCTCTTTGCTCTAAAACTTCAAATTCAGATGATCATAGACTTATAATTGAAAGGAACCTTAGAGGCTTCCTACTAAACAAATGAGAAAACTGAGACCCAGGAAGGTTCTGTGACTTAACCAAAGTCACACAGAAAAATATGTTTCAGAGCAGAGATTCAAAGCTAGATTATCTGGTCCATGTCTAGAAGTCTTTTCTATTTATGATTCAATCTCAAGCCATGAATATTATTCTCTCCCCATTTAGTGTCACCTCTACTATTGTTCCTTCTTTGTTGTTAAGATTTTCTTATGGTTTGGACTTTTGAACTTATCTAGGTGTTTTTTTCCCCCTCTCCTTCATTTTCAATTTAGTCTTTCTTGAACAAATCATTAAATCCTCCAAGTCATTAATGCTCAAGTAAACATGATCTTCTAAATCCTGATGTGACATATTTCATTCCTAGCAAGTAGTCAATCATTTCAATATCTTAAGCCAAGTAGTTTTTAATTTCATCTGTCCGGGTGATTATTTGTTTTCAGTATCTTTTTTTTTTTAACCTCAAAAGTCCTAACCTTTATAAGGAAAAAAAATGAAAATACTGTTGCCATCAAGTTTTTTTAGTGTTCTACACAGGATTCCAATATAATAATAGTTAGGATTTATACACCATTTTAAAATTTGCAAAACATTTTACAAATATTCAGACATTTAGTCTTTTTTTAACCCATACCTTCCGTCTTAGAATCAATACTGTGTATTGGTTCCAAGGCAGAAGAGTGGTAAGGGCTAGGCAATGGAGGTTAAGTAATTTGCCCAGGATCACATAGCTAGGAAGTGTCTGAGGCTAGATTTGAACCCAAGATCTCCTGTTTCTAGGCTAGCTCTCAATCCACTGAGCCACTCAACTTCTCCCCAAAACACACATTTAATCTTCATAGCAAATCTGTGACCTAGGTGCTTCTATTTATCACCATTTTATGAAGTTGGTAGTAATCAATAAGCTTAATAATGGGAATATCAGGAGTTAGAGAGTAGTAAGTGATGGTTGTCTCTGAAGTTAAATGATGGTTATCTGTGGAGTTTGTGGCAATTTTTTTTTTTTTATCAAAACTCTAGGGGGCAGCTGGGTAGCTCAGTGGATTGAGAGCCAGGCCTAGAGATGGGAGGTCCTAGGTTCAAATCTGACCTCAGACACTTCCCTAGCTGTGTGACCCTGGGCAAGTCATTTAACCCCCATTGCCTAGCCCTTACCACTCTTCTGCCTTGGAACCAATGCACAGTATTGATTCCAAGACGGAAAGTAAGGGTTTAAAAAAAAATTTTTTTTAAAGCCAACTATTAAAAAAATAAGTCACTTAAGGGGGTAAACAAATATACATGCATTATGTCAATTATACAATAAGTCATGATTTATACCTCTATTTTTTTAATACCATTATCTTAATGCCTTCTAACTTCCTGTCTGTACAGTCTAAATACTAACCAAATATCATCTTCCCCCGTAGCCAAGCCCAAGGTTAATGTCAAGCCATCTGTGGTTAAAGTCATTTCAACCCCTAAATTGGCCACAAAACGCAAAGCAGCTGAAGTCCACCCTGCTGTCATTGCAGCCGTAAAACCACTTAGTTCCGGCAATATTCTTCAGGAAAGCCCAAGCAAAAAAGCAGCTGTGGTAAGAAAATTATTTTTGATCCATAGTGGGAGTGTTTTTATCTCTGTCAGAAAAGATGAAAGTCTTCTACTATCTCTGTAACTTTGATAATATATGCTGTTATTTTTTAATATTTAGGGCAGGGGTCCCCAAACTATGGCCTGTGGGTCACAGGTGGCCTGCTGAGGCCATGTATCCGGCCCTTAATGCACTTCTGGAAGGGGCACCTCTTTCATTTGGTGGTCAGTGAGAGGAGCACTGTATGTGGCAGCGCCACAAAGCACAGCGTCACATACAGTGCTGCTTCTGGTGACATAATCCTTTGTGTGGCGCCTTAGAACAAGGCCACACAAAGGATTATATGGCTACACAATGGAAGATGTCAGCATGGTGAGCGGCAATCTAGGGGAGGGGATTCTGTGCTGTGTATACTGCCGCCAAGTTAGGGTTAGGTTTTTATAGTCCTACCCTCCAATGGTCTGTGGGACAGTGAACTGGTCCCCTGTGTAAAAAGTTTGGGGACCCCTGATTTAGGGTCTTCACGATATAAATTCTTTTCATGAAGAGAACTAATATTTACCTGGATGGAACAAGGTTGTATGAGCAAATACCAGTTACCTTCCTGGAGTTGAAAATTATTATCCTCATCCTTAAGACCCATGCATTGAGTAGGGGTTAGGCAATAGAGGAGAGCTTATCTTCCTGGAGAAAGTGAGAGAACATTGACATACATTATATTTTTACAGGCTGCTGTTCCAGTTCTCTCTGAGGATAAACCAGTCACTGTGTCTGAGACAGAAAAAACTCCAAACAGGTAAAACATTGCTTATTCCTTTTCGTCAAACTTTGTCACTGCAAATATCTGTGCTTCCAATACTTGTTTTCTCTGGAGAACCTTGTCACAAATCAATTCTTACAGACCCTCCAGATTCAACTAGATAATTCATAAGTGAAACTACTCATTAAGCCTTATAATACTGAGAGAAAATGTAAAAGACAGGATTGATGTTCATTGTCACAGCATGTATTCATACATTACTTTTTCTATACTTCATAGTTTTGAAAAGATAGTCTTAGCACCTAATTGAGTGTCCTAAATAAGAAGATGCTTGACTCCATGTTACTGAATTATTGTCAGACTCAAACATTCTTGTGTTAATATGGTATCCTAGGGCCTGAGTGATTTCAACTAACCAGTGGGGAAAGACAACTTTGTAATAATGGATTCTCTTTCCTTCTCATAGTCTTGATCTGCCTCCAAGCCAAACTTCTGATCCTCTACCACCAGAAGTATCAAGTCCTTCTTCATCCCAAGTGGCCACAAAAAGCCGCCGGCTCAGCTCTGCCTCTTCAGGAAAACCCCCCCTTTCTGTGGAGGATGACTTTGAGAAACTGATCTGGGAAATCTCAGGAGGCAAATTGGAAGCAGAAATTGACCTGGATCCTGGGAAGGATGAAGATGACCTTTTACTTGAGCTGTCAGAAATGATCGATAGCTGAAAGTGGTGACAAGATTATTTTTTTTAAAAAACTCACCAAAAAACTGGATTTTGTTTCATCTATTATAACATGTGCCTGAGGTTACTATTTCTCTAGGCCAAGATTTGCCCCAATCAGAAGCATACCTCAGAAGTACCTATACTTGTTTGGGCCTCCTGTGGGTCAAATTAAAGAGAAGGCCTTTGGGTAGCCATCCTGTCTATTATTGTTTAGCTTTGAGATAAAGTTTCTTGTCTCACCCCATTCCCTTTTTTCCCCATCCTCTCCTTCCCCTACTTTTTAAAAAAAAAGTGGGCAATAGAGAGAAAGTAGAAATGAGTTAGGTTGGGGGGACAGAAAGGAGCTTAGAGGTTTAAAGTGTACATTTGTTAATTCTGGCTTTTTTCTTTGGATCGTCTTTGTTGTGTGTATGAATAGATATATATGAAAGGTTATCGGAGTTTTCAAAAGATATGAAGATAGCTGCTACTACTCTTAAGGACCAAATTTCATTTCTGCCACTGTATTTAAATTGTTAACATAGCTTTAGAGAAGGCTAAGCAGCTACAGGGAGCAAACCAGAATAACATGGACAGTTTTTTCAGCTCCACATTTTGGTGCTTCTGTTACTCTGAAGGCTTCT
This sequence comes from Monodelphis domestica, assembly GCF_027887165.1. Lineage (NCBI taxonomy): Eukaryota > Metazoa > Chordata > Mammalia > Didelphimorphia > Didelphidae > Monodelphis > Monodelphis domestica. The sequence continues at coordinate 106,924,940 of NC_077228.1, forward strand.
AACAAGCAACGACTTATTTATTACTACTGTAATTTTAAAAGCTTTTTTTTTTTTGCTTGAAAGTGCCTCGGTGGTCTCAAGAACTACTGTTAATGGGATCCCCTGGTTTCTTCACAAGAAGTGACATGATTTGAAGAATCCTCTTGTTAGCATGAAAATTTCTGCACCTCCTGTCCCCCCCATTTCTCCTGCCCCACCCCGCTCCCCCCATTTCTCCTACCCCAATACTTTTCCACCACCACTGGCATTGAGTCACCAGGAGTTGTGTGAAAGGTTATGATTTGTTTGTTTCTTTTTTAAATCTCTGATGCTGCAGTTCCAGCAAATTCTCCTGCCCAAAAATTCTCTGTCCGTGACCACCTAGAAAGAAAAGCTGAATCAGCTGCTGATTTTCATATGTGAACTATAGCAATACACTGAACCCACTGTAACAGGGATATTGAGATGCTTTGGAGGTGTATTGTGTACCTTCCATTTTTGTAGATGATTTTCTTTACTACTTCTGAATTGACTTTTTTTGTTCTTGACAGTCCTTTTTACATCCCCACAAGGGTTTTAGACTTGTCCTAGAATTAGCCTATTCAGGCTTGTGTTCTCAGAAGAGGATATATTGCATTGTAAATATTTGTGTTCATATGGTATTTTGAAGAAAGAGGAAAAAAAATACTTGTCCATTTTTATAATTCATTATAGGTGGTATCTTGGTTCCCTTAGGGAAAATTGACCCACCTGTCATATTGGCTCCTAAGGAACTGCTGTTGTAGGCGGCTCATCAAAAGGAGAACTTCATGTAATCTCATGGAAGGGTGGAGAATGCCACAGGACTACCCATCTGGCCTTGATGAGGTCTGAATGGTTATTCACAAACAAAAGTAACTTGAGAAATTTATATATTTTTAAAAAATTAGACACACTCCCCATTCTTCCCTCTGTAATTGAAAGTATTTGTTGTATGAGGACCCCTCCCCAAGGCCAAGCATGGAATGTTCTGGTTCTATTACCAATTGCCTCCTCCTCCTTCCTCTTCCCATTTCACTCTTGAGATCTGTACGGAGATCTCTAATCCCTTTTGTAAATAACTATTTTATTTTCATTTTTTATGATTTTGTTTGTATCCTATTTAAAAGCACTTGTAATTATTAATCTGTGTCTGAATCATTCATGTTCAGCATCATTTGAACCATTAGTCATTACGGAGAAAGACATTTGTGTTTTAAATAAAACTGGTGTAGGAAATTCTTGGCAGTGTGACTTGTATATAGCTTGTTAATATCACATCAATGCCTCTGATATGGCAGAGGCCCCAGACAAATGACTGTTCCTCTTCTATAGCTATAAATGCCTTTGTCATTCACTTTTTGATTTGTTCTCTAAAATCTTTAATGATTACATGTAAGCAAATAACCAAATGTATTCAAAGTGTAACCATAATTTAGCCGCATTATTTAAAGGAACTTGTGGATCATTATATGCATATCACCTGTTTTTCTGTAATATATGTAAGAAATGGTCATTAGGATGAATACAGGTGTGCTGCACTTTTAGAAAACATAATTTTAAAAGCAGCTATATAAGGAAGTCATTATACAGGATGATTATTAACTGTGTAATTCCCTAGGAGTTCGTAACTGGCATTTATATAGTATCTTAAAGTGGGCAAAGCACTTCACAAATACCTCATTTTATCTTCACAACAACCCTGGAAAGTAGTGGCTATTACCATTTTACAGATAAGGAAACTGGGGCACGTAGGTTGAATGACTTCTGTAAGGTTATATGACTAGTAAGAATTAATATACTTTTAGTGGCTAGGCTGATAACTGTAACTTCTGAGAAAATCTGCCCATATCCATATATCTAAATCCTAGCCAATTTTAAAGGTCTAATTCAAATGCCACTTCAAGTCTTCAGGACACCTTTAGCCTAAAGTAACCTTAAAATTGCTTCATTACTTTGTTTTCCCCTCAATTATTGGATTTATTACATATTGCTTTATATTACAATTATGTATATATAACTTTTCTAATATGTAGAGCTGTCAGAGACCATAAGAGTTCATTTAGTTCAACCCCCACATTTTAAAGTTGGCAAAAGCTCCTTGAAAGAAAAGATTGTGTTACCTTTGTATTCACTATAGCACCTAACACAGTGACTTGTATGAAGTAGGTGTTTTGTCAATATTTTTTGAATGAATGACTAGATCTTTAAGATCCACCTGAGCTTTAAATTTCTGCAAGAGAGCAAAACTAATAAGGCTGCGTTTAAGTTCCTCTTGACATATTAGCTATGTGATCTTGACCAAGTCAACTTTTTGTGTTGTCAAGCAACTGGCTAAAAGTTGTAGAACAGTTGCTGATCTTCTTTAGTAGAGAGGGAGTTTCTTTGTGGGCATTTCCCTACACCAGTGAAATAACAAATCTGGACCTATTAGCACAAGCTAATCATAGGGCTACATTTAGCAGATAGGAGAATGTGAAGCATTCTGATCCACATTGATATTTCTCAAATGCTAGTTTCTCAACTTCTTTTGCACAATAGGACTTTATAATCATCTAATTTTTTTAAACTTTTATATATGTATCCTATTAGAAGATAAGCCTTTGAAGGGGAAGTTCTGTGTTAAGTACTCAACCTTCATGATACCCTAGTAATATATGGAGGATCTGTAGTAGATGCTTTTTTAGTTCAGCGAATTTAAATTCAAGGCAAAGGGAACCTTATCCTCTACAAGAGAACTTAAGCAGAACCATGGTAAGAATTTGTTGTTTTTTGCTTCACTGATGAAAACCTTAAGCTCCCTTTTTCTTTAGCTTGAATATGTATCTGTAGTAGATATTACTATATATACAAGATGTATGTATATATACACATATATTTCACTTGAAAGATAATATATCAAAGTCCAGATTTATGAAACATTAAATGGAAGAAGGCAATTATTTGCTTTCAAGGAGTATACACCATAGCATCCTTTTAAATAACCAGGGCCCATTTGCATTAAAAATGACTTAATGAAGATACTGTCTACTCAAGTTAGCTACTATATAACAGGATATAATAGCGACTAATCTGGGTGAAGGGGTGTTCAGATTGGTATACCTCAAACCTAGGGACTCTGAGGTCCTTAGCACTCTATCCTGAGTTGCCATTAGAAGACTCTGAAGATTCAGGGTTCTGAACCCCACAATCCAGCAGTGCCTTAAACCTACCAGTACTCACACTCCAGGAGAGTAGAGGTCAAAATAGGAACCCAGGGCAAAACCAATTAGTGCTGAGTACCCCACTGAAAAGCACAATAGTGGGCAGCCTGGCCCTAAGACTGGAGATAAAGTAACGAGGGAAATTACCATAAAGAATTTCTGTAGATCTAGAGATACTTCAAAATCCAACATTAGAGAGTAATTTTGTAATAATTATAAACAGAGGGGAAGAAAAAAGTAATTTCCACAAGGATTATATGAATACCTAGAAGAAACAAAGCAAGACATTTAAAAAACTTTTGAAGGAAAGAATTTGAAGGAAAATAAATAGCTTATACCAGAGGGTTAAACCTTAACTCTGAAAAGTAGAATAGACCAAACAGAAACCAGGGACTTCACAAGACAGTAAGAAACAGAACCCAATAAAAGACCAAAAAAAATTAAAAAAGTAAAACAGCAAAAACAACTCATGTAGAAAATAGGGATTTTGAAAAAATCATTACTTCTTTAAAATCACGTTTGATTTTAAAGGCCAGACACTTTCTAAAATCATAAATGAAAAATTTTTAAGACCTATTAGAACCAGAGGACAAAGTGAAAGTATAAAGAATTTGATAAACACTTCTTGAAACTCTAAAGGAAAAAATCCCTATAATATCAGCCAAAATCCAGTACTTCCAAATCAAAGAAAAAAATAATTCAAGCAGTCAGAAAGAAAAGAACAAGAGCATTATCATAAAAGAAGCGATAATTTCTACTTTAAACAAGATCTTGTAATTTTGTGATTCAATAGTCTAAAAACCAGAAGATTCAGGCTTATGACGTAAGATTATTTGCCCTATAAAGGTGAATATAATACTATTGGAGGAATTGGGAAATTAATCTTTAATTGGAATAAAGGACTTTCAAACATTTCTTGTGAAAATTACCAAAGTTAAGCAGGAATTTCAAAATGCTAGCACAAATTAAGAGAAAGCTAAAAAGGTAAGTTTATTTGAGCAAATGGAAGAAACTATTTGATGATGAAATGATAACATTCTATAAACAATTATCCTTTGAGAACCTTAATGTCTTCATGGGTATTGAGGGAATTGGGAAAGAAAAAAAAACGTGGGATTTGATGAGTTCTGTTCTGAGGTTTTTAAGAGGAGGGGTAAAGAGTAAAGAAATATACTAGTGTAGTAAAGGTGGTGGAACAATTTCACTTTTTCACATAATTGAGGTACTTGAAAAGGGGTAGACAAATAGGTAGGATAGCAGTGAGGGGGGCCTCAGATGAGCTCTTATCTAAATAGAAGGATCCAAGTAAAGTATGATGTAGAAAAACAAAGACAATGGGGAAGCAAGTGGGAATAAGAAGGTGGATTAAGAGGAAAAATAATTGTGGTTGTAAGCAAAATAAACCTTTTGATTCGGAAAAGGTGTTTTTTAAAAAGGGGGAAAAGGACTTAAAAACTAAAGGAGAGTCAATGAATTGTGGAATTGTTGAATAATTATGTCATGCAAATGTAACGGAAAATTATTACTTCATAAGAAATGAGAAAAGACAAAATTTTAAAGAAACCTGGAAGTATAAAACTCATGAAGAGTGAAATGAGGAAAAGTAGAATAATTTATATAGTAACACATAACATTGTAATGTAAAATAATTGAAAGACTTAACTCTGATCAAAGCTATCACTAACTTTGTAGAGGACTTAAGATAAAGTATGTTTACTTCCTTAAAGAGAAGTGATGGATCCCAGGTGTAGAAAGAAGTATACATTTTTAGTTCACTATATCAATTTATTTTTACTTAATTATGTATTTTTGTTACAGGGATTTATCTTCCCCCCCCCAAAAAAAAAGAAGAGGAAGAAGGGCAAATAAAGTGATGCCAAAAAAAGAATAAAACAAAAAGAGGTTGTCATCGAAATAGTTTTTAAAATTAACAGAAGAAACTGAAAGGAAGTTCAGAAGGAAGTACAAATAAGTTTTGAAAGTAAAATGTTGAATTATACTTTTTTAAAAAGCAAAAGTTATGGAATGGAAATTCAATTTAATATATAATCTATATGAATGTTCATTTTGAATAGTATTGAGCAATTTTAGAACAAAATTTAAAACAAAACAAAAATGCAGGTTACACAACTTTTGGGGAATACTTTTATTAAGCATGCAAAATACAACCAAAGGAATATATTTATGATTGCACACCTTCATGGGTTAATTGTAGAGCTCCTTAAACTATGACTACTGCAATTAATTTCAGTGTCTGGTATGTGATTTTTATGACTCATGAAAAAGTTTACTTTTTTTTTTTTAAACCCTTACCTTCCATCTTGGAATTAATACTGTGTATTGGTTCAAAGGCAGAAGAGCAATAAGGACTAGGCAATGGGGGTCAAGTGACTTGCCCAGGTTCACACAGTTGGAAAGTGTCAGAGGTCAAATTTGAACCCAGGACCTCCCATCTCTAGGCCTGGCTCTCAGTCCACTGAGCTACCCAGCTGCCCCCATGCTTCCTTTGTAAAGAGCCATACAATCTCTAGGAAATACAAATGAATTTCTATTACTTTCTAGGAGGGGGGTGTGTGTGCACATGTGTGCATGCATACATACACATACATAGATTATATAAATATGCATATACACAGCTATAATTATAACTGAGTTTTAGCATATATATGTGTATATATATATATATATTCACAATGTTCAATATATTTATAATTTCCCTCAGGGTAGACTTGTGTATTGGAAGTTCCCATGTCATTGCTAGACTTTTTTTTTTGCTTTTAATAAAACCCTTACCTTCCATCTTAGAATCAGTACTGTGTATTCAAAGGGAGAAGAATGGTAGTGGCTGAACAATGAGGTGTGACTTGCTCAGGGTTACCCAGCTAGGAAGAGTCTGAAGTCATATTTGAACCCAGGACCTTTTGTTTTTAGGCCTGGCTCTCAAACCCCTGAGCCAGCTAGCTGCCTCCCATAGCCTCCTTCTTATAGGTGAATATCAGAAGATTTTTATTTTTATTTGAGAAACCAGTAAAGTCATTCTGGCAATGGCTAATTGATTTAGAGTTATTAACTCCCTTAAAATACTTATGCCCATATTAATTGGTTACGTTATATACCTATTTAATTTTTGAATTTTTATTATTTATTATTTTAATATTCTTTTTTAAGTCTTGAGTTCCAGCTTCTCCCACTCTCCAGCCCTTTCCTCACCCATTGAGAAAGCAAGCAATACATCAATTATACATATGAAATAATAAAAAACATTTCTATATTAATCAGGTTGCAAAATAAAAAAGTAAAGAAATAAAGGAAACATTTGTTTCAATCTATATTCAGTTTCGTTGGTTATCTCTCTTTGGTGATGCATAGCATTTTTCATCATAAGTGCTTTGAAACTGTCTTGGTCATTGTATTAATCAGAGTATCTAAGTCATTCACAGTTGTTCATCATTACACTATTTCTGTTACTATGTACAATGATCTACTGGTTCTGCTCACTTCACCTGCATCAATTCATATAGGTCTTCTCGGATTTTTTTCTGACACTTTCCCCTTGTCATTTCTTAAAAGAAATTTTATTGCCTCACAATCATATGCTACAATTTGTTTAGCCAGTCCCCAATTACTAGACATCCCCATCCATTTCTAATTCTTTGCCACCACAAAAAGTTATTAATATTAGTAGTGGTATTGCTGGTTCAAAAGATAAGTATGGTTTTATAACCCTTTGGGCATAGTTTCAAAGCATTCTCCAGAATGGCTAGACCAATTTACAATTTCACCAAGTGCCCTTACATTTACATATCCCCCAATATTTGCCATTTTTCTTTTCTGTCATGTTAGTAGATCTGATAGGTCTAAGGTGGTACCTCATAGTTGTTTTAATTTGTATTTCTTTAATCAATGATTTGGGCAATATTCCCACATAGATCACTTTGATTTCTTCTGAAAACTGTCTATGTATCCTTTGACTATTTATCAGTTGGGGAATGACTCTTATTTTTATAAATTTGGCTCAGTTCCCTATGTGAGAAATGAGGTTTATATCAGAGAAACTTGCTATAAAAAGTTGTTCCCAGGGGGCAGCTGGGTGGCTCAGTGGGTTGAGTCAGGCCCAGAGATGGGAGGTCCTGGGTTCAAATCTGACCTCAGATACTTCCCAGCTGTGTGACCCTGGGCAAGTCACTTGACGCCCATTGCCTAGCCCTGACTGCTCTTCTGCTTTGGAACCAATACCCAGTACTGTTACTGATGTTATAAAATGTTTCTTTCTCTGGGGGCAGCTGGATAGTTCAGTGGATTGAGAGCTAGCCCTAGAGACGGGAGGTCCTAGGTTCAAATTTGGCCTCAGACACTTCCCAGCTGTGTGACCCTGGGCAAGTCACTTGACCCCCATTGCCTAGCCCTTACCACTCTTCTGCCTTCTGAAGGTAAGGGTTTAAAAAAAAGTTGTTCCCAGTTCCCTGCTTTCCTTCTAATTTTGGCTACACTGATTATGTTTATGCAAAACCTTCTTAATTTGTGTAAACAAAATTAGTTATTATGCTTTTTGTGATCTCCTAGTTGGCCATAAACTCTTCCCTTATCCATAGCTATGACAGGTAAATTTTTTCATTCTCCTATAATTTCTTATGATATTGCCCTTTTATGTTTAAAATAATGTACCCATTTTCACCTTATCTTGGAAGACATAGATCTAGTTTTTTTACCAAACTTTTTTCCAGTTTTCCTAGCAATTTTGTCAAATAGGGAGTTCTCCCCACCCCAAAGCTTGGTCTTTGGATTTATCAAACATGTTCATTTATTACTGTGTATTATATCTAATCTATTTCACTCATCTACTAGTCTGTTTCTTAGTCACTACTAGATTGTTTTGATGATTACAGCTTTAAGATATAATTTAAAATCTGAAACTGCTAGGCTGCCTGCCTTCCTTGTTTTGTTGTTGTTTTGTCTTATGATGCTTTGTGACCCCATTTGGGGTTTTCTAGGCAGAGATACTATAGTAGTTTACCATTTCCTTCTCCAGCCCATTTTACAGATGAGAACACTGAGGCATAAAGGGTTAAGTGATTTTCCCAGGGTCACACAGCTAGTAAGTGTCTGAAGCTAAATTTGAACTCAAAGATGAATCTTCCTGACTCCAGATCCAGAACTCTATCCACTGCACCACATAACTGACCCTGCTACAACAATAACAATTGAATACCTAATCTATTCTTTTGATCTACTATTCTATTCTTAGTACAAGATTTCTTTGACGCTTACTAATTTGTAATACGGTTTGAAATACATGACTGGTAGGTTGCCTTTCTTCACATTACGTGTCCCCCCTCCCCATTAATTCTCCTGATATCCTTGATCCTTTTTTCTTCCAGAGGCATTACTATTTTCTAGATCTTACAAAATAATTCATTGATAGTTTGATTGGATTGGCACTGAATAAGTAAATGAATATAGGTGGAATTATTATTTTTATTATATTGGCTCTTTGCCCACGAACAATTACTATTTCTCCAGTTGTATAGATCTGTTTTTAATGGTGTAAAAAGTGTTTTGTCATTGTGTTAATATAGTTCCTGGGTTTGCCTCCGCAGGTAGACTCCCAAGCATTTTATTTTGTCTGCAGTTATTTTAAGTGGAATTTCTCTCCTAGGTTGTTTTAGCTGCTTCTTGCTTTCTTTTGCTTTCACCTCTAAACTCAGTCAAGGTCCCTCCATTTCCTGAATTAGAACTTCATACAGAAATTTTCTCTTGGGACCCAAGGGTCCCACTACCTCTAGCATCAGGATTAAAATCTTACATTTCTCCTCGTTAGCCAACCTCAAAGAGATTGGGAAATAAATATTCCAGTCCGATGTTCTTACCCTTTTTAAACAATGATTGTTCAGAGATTCACGGTTTCCATGCTACGGGTGTTCCTTGTGGAATTGTTATCTGGCAGGAAGGGAGTTAAGCTTTCGTTGGGGTCCTCATTTCCTCTCTCCAGCCTTGTGGGGAGACACACTGTAGGACGGAAAGGAGTGAGCAGACTAGAATTTAAATCCCGTTTTAAACCTGTGTTCTCCAGTCGGGGCTTAATAAATGTTTATTAATTGATCTCCCTCAACTTCGGGGACGAGATAGGCCCTTGCATTATCTCCCCAAGTACTGAGGAAAGTGATTTGTAAAGTTGAAGGTGCAGTATAAACATAAATCAATATTGTGTTCTGCAAAGACGCAGAAACCAGTGTTAAACTGCTTAGTCACCCACTTTTCAGAACCAGGAGTGGGAAAAGGTGGTCATTGCTCTCCTTTTCGCCACATGATAGGCCAGGTTGTGAAGCGAGGGTTCTCATAGGTTAAGATAGAGGAGGGGCGGGGCGGGGCCGCTTGAGCGCCTTTCTGGCAAGAAAGTTGGCGGGATAACGGGACTGGCCCTTGCTTTTTCCTCCCTTCCCGTAGGGAGCGCTGTGGGCACCTCGACGATGTCTCGGTTCTTTGGCTCCTCCTCCCTACCACGCCTTTCTTCTTTCCGCTTCCTGAAATGCGGTCCGTCTGGAGGAAGCTGAGAAGGAGGGCTCGGTTGCGGAGAGGCCGGGTTCCAGCGTGCAGCGCGGCCGTATTTCCGGTTCCGCTCGTGGTTTCCCTGAGGCACCCCGTGCCCAGCGCTCTCATTGTACGCTCCCGCCATGGCGTACCGCGGTCAGGGCCAGAAGGTGCAGAAGGTGATGGTGCAGCCCATCGTATCCTCCACTGGTGCTGGGGTTGAGACAGCCAAAGGTTCTGGCCGGGGAGTGTGAGGGGCAGCCGGCCCCCCTAATCCCCCAGCAGGCCCGGCCCGGGCTCCTCCAATGGGGCCCCTCGGCCAGGTATAGGGAGCCGCCTGTGTGGTCTGGGCGCCGGGGGGCGGGCGGGAGGCCCGGGCGCGGGAAGGCGTGAGTGGAGTGGGGGAGTCTTAGGAGAACGTGGGTTTCCTCTGCTCGCGCCTACTCCCCCAGTCTTAATTCGCAAATTCATCTCACCTGAAACTTTAGGAGGACCGGGATCCCCCGGGCCGCGGGGCGGTGCATGCCCTTGTAAACCTTTCTAAACCAAATTCAGGGACCCCCAACCCACTAAAGGTTTCCTGAGTACTATTCGTTCAGTAGTTTTCCTTTAACAACCTTTGAACAGAACCTCATCTTCAGATATCTCCAAAATGTAAGTGAAACTTTTGAACTCTTTTTTTACTCGTCTGGCTCCTTGTTGCTTTTCGTAATGGGAAAAAAGAAGATTCTGTGTGGATGTGTTTAGCTTTTGGTCATTAACTTCTCTTTAAAACTTTGTGGCGTTGCTTCTTGAAAATCACAAACATAAAGCTAAGCTCTAATGCATCATTGTAGCAAGCACAACATATATTGCTTGGAATAGAAGATGAAGCTTAGTAACTCCCTTGTGAGTACAGTGAGTCAGGGTAGCAGATAGGGAAGGCACAGGGATGGTGGTAACCTGGACAGTGATCCAGTATTGAGGTCATTGGGCCAACCGAGTGAGGATTCCACCTTCAATGAGTTAGTTCCATCTTCGACCCTCCAGAGCAGAAGGACCCCTCTATTCAAATCACACTACAGACTAGTTCCTAAAATGACATTATTAATATGAACCTAACTTTTTGAGCATTAGCCAAACTATTTTGTTTTATATTTATTTATTTTAAACCCTTACCTTCCTCTTAGGATCAATACTTTGTATTGGTTCCAAGGCAGAAGGACTGGGCAATCTGAGTTACCTGACTTGTCCAGGGTCATATAGATAGGAAGTGACTGCGGTAATATTTGAAGGGCTTTGGTCTCTGGGCCTGGCTTTCAGCACACTGAACCACCTAACTACTCCTGAAGGAATGGAATTTAAGAATCACCTGGAAGACCAAGTTGAGTCAACTGACAAAATGCTTTTTATATTTTTTATATGTACTCACTAAGCAAATAAAAAATGGAATAAAAATTTTTATTTCAAAGTAGGTGTTGCAGTAGATAGCACACCTGCCTTCCTGCCTTGGGGAGGCTCTGCTTTGTGAGTTTGAATCTGGCATCAAACACTTCCTAGTTGTGTGACCCTGGACAAGTCATTTAACCCTGTGTGTCTTGGTTTCACATCTGTAAATTGAGCTGGAGAAGGAAATGGCAAACTATCCTGGTATCTTTGGGGAAAAAAAACAGGTCACAAAGAGTTGGACACAATTAAACAAAACAACAAATTATGCTTTTGAGTGACATATCTGATCTGTGTAATGTTAAATGCATAAAGTAGGATTGCAGAGGAAACCAAATATATTAAAGTACAATTATCAAAATATTAAAGCAGACCCAGATTAAGAACCTCTGATATAATGGCTTTCTTTAAGTTTCCTGACTTAGTATACAGTAAACCATAAAGCTTTGTTTGGATTCAGAAAGTTTTAATAGCCCTTTGAACCAATTGTATTGCTAAAGTCATTGGTCTGATGTTGTGGGCCCCTTATTTTATTTTTTTAAACCTTTACCTTATGTCTGAGAGTCAATACTGAGTAGTGATTCCTAGGCAGAGGAACAGTAAGGGCTAGGCAGTTGGGTTTAAATGACTTGCCCAGAGTCTCACAGCTAGGAAGTATCTGAGGCCAGATGTGAACCCAGGACCTCCCATCTCTCTAGACTTGGCTCTCTATTGAACTACCTAGCTGCTTCCCCTCCCCCTTTATTGCCTTAAAAAAAATTTACTTCATTTTCAATTGCTTCCGCAAATTAATATGATATAAAAAGTGGTGGGGGAAAGTGTTCGTCTCTTTGCTCTATAACCCTGTTGACATCTTGCACTAGATTTTTAGGATACCAGAGAACTTTTAAGAGAAACATTTTTTATATATATGAAATATATATAATTAAACAAAATTACTATAGCTTTTGCTGTGCAGAAAACCATGTAACTCATTATGAAAAATGTTGTGACTTAAGACCTAAAACAATAAGAAATTATTAGCATGTATAATCCCAGTACAGCATTTGTCAAATGGAAAATGTCTTTGGGAATAATTCTAACCTCATATCTTAGTATAGTCTAAATTTTTTTAATGTTTTCTGGTATTTTACAAAATTACTTTTGGGAATTTTCATCTCACTGAATTATAATTCATAGGTATATATCAAGACTAGAGATGAGTAGGTTGTGGTAGTGGGTTTTGGTATCTTTTTTTTTCTTTTTTTTAAAAATATTTGCCATTTTATTTCAGCGGTCCCGAATTCAGGTTTGGCTATATGAACAAGTAAATATGCGAATAGAGGGATGCATAATTGTAAGTATCTGACATTTATGTTCTTTTTTCAGCAGTGTATCATAAGGAAAGTCTTGAGAAGAATCAAAAGCTAAACCATAGGAATGTCTTTGAGACGTGTGTTGAGTTCACAAGCTGAGAAAAGAGAAGAGTTTTTTAGTGCTAACTATACATAACACTACTAGCTTGAGGCAAAATAGTGACAGGAAAGAAAATATCAGTCCTTAATTTTATTAAGCATATTAATATGAGATTCACAGAATCTCATATTATATGTGTGTGTATATATATATATATATAAGATACAAGAAAATACAAATATTTAAGTGCAAAATAACAATACAAAGTGATCAGAACAAGATAAAAGTTAATTAAGGAAAGCCTCCTGGAGCATATGGGCTATGAATCATTCTTAAAGAAGTGATAGTAATTACAGTGTTTCACTACTGGTACATACGCACTCTTTAGAGTGCCACAGATATATCCTTGCAGTTTTCTGATGTCCTGAATAATCTCATTCCCCTTTGCCAATCTTTGATGAGGGTAAAGAAAGGCTATAGGATAGTCGGCACATGTATACACAATAAGTTACTATTTGAGGTAGGCAGAATGGATTCCTAGTGGATCCTGAAAGCTAAAAAAATCTGGGAAACACAGGCTAGAACAGAGATTCTTAGATCTATATATATGACTTTCAATATAGTTAGTTTTCCTTTGCAAACCTATGTATTTTAAATATTTTAAAACTTCTGAGAACCATTTCATAGACTTCACCAAACTATCAAAATGAATTTATTACACAAAACAAGGTTAAGAATCTGGGAGTTAGAAGAATGTAACTTAATTTACATGGAAGAGTAGTGGTTGAATAGATTTCTTCTGAAGAGCAGTCATCAAAGTTTTTAGGTCTTCCTTTTTTCATTATAAAAACCAGTAGTGGGATACAGGTAGGCAACTCAGTGGATTGAGAACCAGGTCTAGGGACAGAAGGTTCTGGGTTCAGATATGACCTCGGATATTTCCTAGCTGTGTGACCCCAGGCAAATCACTTAACCTCCATTGTCTGTTCCTTACCTCTATTATCCCTTGGAACTAATGCACAGTACTGATTCTAAGACAGAAGGTTTGGTGTTTTTTTTTAATTAATTTAAGAAAAATTTAAGAACAATGATTAGGGAAGCAGCAATGGATAGAGAACCAGACCTGGAGATAAGAGTTCCTGGGTTCACATCTCACCTCAGATACTTCTTAGCTGTGTTAGTCTGGGCAAGTCACTTAACCCCAATTGCCTAGCTTTTACTTCTCTCCTTAAAGCCAATACTTAGTATTGATTCTAAGACAGAAAGTAAGGGTTTTTTAAAAAAACAAACAAAATAAAATAATGGTAGTATGTGTACTATAGTAAAGCATAGAATATATTGGTATTGGATTATAACAGAATGCCTTTAAAATACATAGTTTCATATGCCTGGGATGATTTGAGTATTCTGCCTAAAGAATATAATTTCTCAAGTTTTGAGTAGAGTGATTGAAATTGAAGAGTGACAGTTTATGTTATTATTATCTAGGGTTTTGATGAGTATATGAATCTTGTATTGGATGATGCAGAGGAGATTCACTCTAAAACAAAGTCAAGAAAACAACTTGGTAAGAGCATACCTACACTTATGAATTTCAGATAATTTAACCATTCTGAAGAATTTACTAGTTTCTTTTTAAAAGCATTCCTTTGTCCACCTAATAATGACTATAAGGATTCATGATCTCATTTCAACCAGTGAAAAAGAATAGTTACATTGGGGACTCCTCTCCCTTTAGTATATTCCAGGCCTTTACTCTTTTCTCTCTTTCCCTCTCATCTCTCTATCTCTGGTCACAATCACCTTTTATCAAGACTTCACCTTTTATCAAGAAAGGTTTTTTGCTAAAAATGAGTCTCAGCATTTCATGTCTTGTGTTCCTTAAAAAGTTTCAGTTCTGATTGAGAGCCAAGCCTAGAAACGGGAGGTCCTAGGTTCAAATCTGGCCTCAGACACTTCCCAGCTGTGTGACCCTGGGCAAGTCACTTGACCCCCATTGCCCAGCCCTTACCCCTCTTCTGCCTTGGAGCCAATACATAGTATTGACTCCAAGACTGAAGGTAAGGGTTTTAAAAAAAAAGTTTCAGTTCTGTAAAGCTTGCTTTTGAGAAGCAGTAGAATTGATTTAACTATGCTTCTTATGACTTAGATTGTTTTCCTTGAAGCCTTGGATTATTTTTAAATTAAAACCAAATTTTTTACATGATAAATTTAAAACTCAAATCAATTAGGGCTAGATCATCCAATTCAGTTAGCGTCTGGTGAGTTAAAAGTTTTTTTTTAAACAAAAGTTTTTTTCTGTCTCATGAGAGGAAGATGAAATAGATATTAAAAAAGTTTTTTTTTAACCTTTTTAGTCCTTCTTATGCTATATATTTGAAATTCTGATGAAGTATTAGGAAGCTTTGTGGTAGAGGTTCATGACTTCTAATGCTTTTTTTTTTTTTATCTGTTATCTGTTGCAGGCCGGATCATGCTAAAAGGAGACAACATTACTCTACTACAAAGTGTCTCTAATTAGAAGTATGTGGTCAGTGAAGTCAGGAGGCACTCAGAAAACAAATCTTTTTTTTTCTAAGTCACACTTGTCGGGATGCAAATAGTTATACACGTTTTTCCATGTTATTTTGATCTTTTATGGTATTATAAGAACAATAAGTGGGATGCTCTGGGGTTTGTTTCTATTAAAAAAAATTCTGCATTGAGTTTCTTTCTATCCATGAAAGAACTTTTCATTCAGTGGTGCCATTATTCCTTGTTAAAGCTTGGAGTTTATAGCTGTTGTTACTGGCCTTAGAGCTTTCCGAAAAGAGGCAGCTACCCCAGGTACTGCTTTTCATAGCTTGCAAAAAGAATGGTAATTTTGTGTGTTGAGCTGTATGTGTTGTGAAGATAGTGTCCTTAACTAACATAGGACACAGTATGTTGCAAACATATGATGGGGACCTTGGAGATAGTCAAGTGAAATTAGTCTCTTGATGAGTAGGTACTCCCATGCCATTGATGCTAAGTTGAAAATTATTTCCTTAAATCTAAAGATTTTGTGAAGGAGAGAGAGAGGCTGTATTAGACTTGTACCATTTCCCCATAGTTGTCTATGTTAAGGTGGTCAGAGAGTACTTCATTTTCTGCTCATTAATTTTAATACAATTCTGTTACTAAGTTTGGGGAAAGTGTTAGGTGGGGGGCATTTCCATTCGAGGCAAGAATTGGGAACTTTTCTAGAATGCTACACACAAGTGGGCAGACACGAAGACAGAATCCAGTGTCTAAGGAAGACCTCTTAACAGATTTTTCTTTCCATCTTCAACTGCTTTTCGTGTCCTAATTAAAACCTATCACTGGACACTCATTTCTGTACTTAAGTACATCACTCTGAGAGAAGGAAGAGAAAAAATAAGTCCAGCCTTTTTTCTCAACCGCCTGAAGGGTCAAAACAGCCTTGCTATAGACAGCATATGAAATCACCCTGTGACTCCAAAGGATATCTTCAGCTCACTTTATTGGCTTCTGCCTGCCTTTTTTATCTAATCTGAAGTTAAGATTTTCTTTATTCCCTTAACTTCTGAGTTTGGAACTCATTTAACTGGTTGGTGTGTGGAGACATTGGCCAGCAGAGGGCACCACTGCCCTAGACTGAGCTCCAGCCCCTACTTGTGAAATGAACCAAACCCTTTTTTGATGAGAGCACAGACCTCCCTGCTGCTTTTTTGGCACTAAAATAGCTGGGAAGAATGATAACAAGCTAAAGCAATATAATCCCTAAGAAAACCTGCTGGCTGCGCTCTCTACTTCCCCCTACGTCCTCACTGACCCAGCTGCCCTCTGTAAGCAGAGCTGTGCCTGCTGTGGCTTATTCTGAATAGATCAAGGAACAGAAGGTTCTATTTTTGACAACGCAAATGACGATAGTGAGGAATAAGGTACAGTGAACGCTTACAATTGGGCTCTGTATTTAGAAAGCGCCTTGCTTGCTTTTCTGCTCCACTGGAGCCTGTTGTGTTTGCTTTCTAAGTTGTACTTTTCCATAAACGGGGAGATTTTCTTTTCTCCCAAGCAGAAGATGTAATAGGAAGGGGAGTTGCCTTAAATTGTGTTAAGGTTACTTAAACTTGCTGCTGAGAAAGCAGGTCTCAACCAGGAGGCTCTGGCACAAGGACAATTATTTTGTTGGAATAGCATTTGCTTTCTAAATACTCTCCTCTTAGCCACCTACCTGTTATGCTTATGGGGTTCTCAGAGAAAAGTGAGCCCAGCTATACTTTGGTTTTATCTGAGTGGTTGAGGAAAAGGAAGAAGGTGGATTTTGAATACTTTGTAGATTTTGCAATGGGAGGGGTGCCAGTTCTTGGCATTTGGATTGTGTATATTTTAGAAATGGGTGAGAAAAAATTGTACAATTTGAGGTTCAGACACTGAAGCAAAGGGGGCCTAGGGCAATCTCCAAGATACAATAGGCAACCTTCTAATCCCTTATATATGCTGAGAACAGAGTTAGCACAGAATCGGAATAACTACTTTTCCATGAAGCCTTTCTAACTAAATTATAATTGGCTTCATCCAAAAATTGATCCCAAAACAATTTGCTAGTATTCCTTCAATGAGTTTTTGGATCCTACAAATTGAGGATTATAAGAGGCCTAAATTGTGATTTGGTGTTCTTGGAATCCAGCCATATCTCTGTCACCAGTTCACGAGCTTTGGGCAAGCTTAACTCACTTCTACATGTCTCCGTTTCCTCGCTTCTGAAGTTAATAATTGCCCTATCTACTTAATAAGATTGTTGTAGGATTCAATGAAATAACAGACTTGAAAAGTCGAAGCACTTTTAACTTTGAAAAAACAAAATTCTTTGTAATGTACAGTAGTATAAAGTAGAGCCAAAATTTATTTTTTTACTATATGAAAGGCATATAATTAACTGGAACTTTTTCAAAGTTAGTGTTTGGCTTGGTCAGGAAGGCAAATGTTTTTTCAAACACTTAGAAAGCTACTTCAGTAGCAGCATCCCTTTGTTTAAGTGTCACAAATAGATTTCCATATGACAGCATGGCTATGTTCTTTTGCATTTATAAAATGACCCTTTCAGGTAGAATAGAGAAACTGAAGTCTTAAAAGATCCTACAGTACAGCAAAGTGAGAATTAGAACCAAGATAACAAATTCCTGACTTTTTACTGAATTGAACTAGCTCCTTTAGACATAGGTATATATACAGAAATTTATCTTTGTTGTTGCTGTTTGCTTAGTGTTGCCTATAGACTGAACATTTACTGAATGATTAAGAGGTGCCACCTTCAAAAAGTCCTACTCTGATGTTCCGTGGCAGAGGTTTTCCTAGGTGTTCAAAACTATGCCAATAAAGCATAAGCTCTAATAGCTCCCGCCATCTTGGAAAGGCTTCAGATACTATTTAGGCAAAAAACAGACTTATCTTTTGTTTTTTTAGAACTAGCTTAGCTAAGTTAAAAAAAATAGGTTATCAGGAGTCTAGCCACTTGTTAATGAATTCTTTAGACAAAGAAAAATGCAAAATGGTTCTTGTTCCTATAAAATCTCTTGCTTTTACTGTAATGGATAGAAGAACAGTATGGTGGAAAAGAGGGCTGAGGGTGCTATGGATCACGAGGTAGGTATTTAGACTATATAAACCTTTCTTTAGCTTTTTGTTCTTTGAATGTGAGATCCTTGTTCAGTAACCCATAAATGTATGTATTATTAGAATCTGAATTATGTTAAACGTGATAATAATTCTCAACACAAATGAAAAAAGACAAAAGGAAGTCATAGCTAAATGGAACAATGGCTCAGGATCTCTTTGAGAAGCAAAGAGGCTGGCAGTGCTAGTGTTATTTTGTGCCCAAGGATAAGAACAAAAATACTTTCATGGAACATTTAGTCAAGTAGGAAGTTGGGCATAGGAAAAGATGGCAAAGATGTCAGAAGTAAGAATTGAGAGTTCAGAGACTTGTGGCCACCCAGAAACTTCATATCTATACATCTTAAATCCTCTCTAGAGGTGTGTCAGTTCACACATCAATAGCTATATTTTCATATGAACATATGTTGGAAATTGGCAAAACACCACAAATCATGGCTTTATTATTTTGACAAATGCCTAACCTAAGAAAATGATGGGGGAAAGTATTTACATATTAAACTTAAAAGTATGTTGTAGGGGGCACAGCTTAGGTGGCTTAGTGGATTTAGAGACAGGAGGACCTGAGTTCAAATTTGACCTCAGACACTTCCTAGCTGTGTTACCATGGGCAAGACACTTAATGTCCCATTGCCTAGTCCTTACCATTCTGCCTTGGAACCAGTACACAGTAATAATTCTAAGATAGAATGTAAGGGTTAAAAAAAATAGTGTTATGCATACATTTACATATTTATTAGCACATTCCACTGTCATATCAAGGAGAGGATTGGGAAACTGGCTGTAGTGAGCAACAAATATCACAAAAAATGTAATTAGTAGAAAATGACTTGTTACCCATGTAGGAATCATTTCTGAGTTGACTGGCTGGCTGTAGAATATGACCACTAATTTGTTTGAGGTAAAAATCAATGTCAAGAACAAAAAATTTAAAGATGCAGTATGCAATTTAAACTCCAGCCTGATCTATCTAAATAAGTTATTGGTCCTAAAAATTGGGAAATGAATAAAAGAACAGATACTGTCATAGACTGTCACCATTTCCTAAGGAAGTTTAACTGATGTAAATCAGTTGCCACAACGAGACCAAAAGAGCATAGAAACTTCTCAGCCAGAATATACTTGATCTCTTTGCCAAGAGCAAAAAAGTAGCCAAGGTCAACACAGACTTAAAGTCGTTTTAGAGATCTCATGAAGGAAGATTATAGAAGATTGACTACTAGCACCTTATAAAACAACAAAAAAGCAGAGAGGAAAATAAGTATAGAAAGCTTGGCAAGACACTCAGCTAAATTTAATAATCTCAAGTGTATTTAAAGATGAAGCTAGAAGAGGAAAAAGACCAAAACGAGATGTATAAGATTTTTGCAATAGAATCTTTGTCCTAGTGGGGCCACCACAACCTTATAGGCCCCAGTTGGTTATGAGAAAGTAGGCATGACATTGAGGAAACAAAAATGTTTGAACAGCTGAACTAGACCAAGTATATATGGAAGGATCCTTCAAGAGGTGACACTATTAAGGGCAATAAAGGAAAGTGTAAGATATACCGAGAGCTTGGAAGAAATTTCATACCCACCACTCTCCAACCCCCACCCCCTGAAAAGTAATATCTGCAACATTTTTTGAGCATATACATACTGAAGCAATCCTAGATAAATAAAAGAGACCTGACATTTACAAACTAGGTTCTATTTTGGACTACATCTTTGTAGCCATTCAACTGAATAAAAGTTACAGCAAATAAAAGGTCCCACCGTACTTATTTTGTTAGACTAAAAAAAAAAAAGACCCCTTTGATTAAGTAGGGCAAAACCACCTCAAAGACCCTTCTCTTAAGGAATATTCCATGTATAAATCAAAATCAAGACTCCTTGAAAGTGTATAATATAAAAATTTTAAATTGATTATCTCTGATATATTGGTATCTGATGGTGACTAAGGCATAAAATGGATCATGCTTGTTATAGGTATTTACCATGTCTATAAATGATATTGAAAAGTCAAAACAGAAGAAGAATTTGATAGTAAGGGCCTCCCTTTACATTGGGCACTAATTATAAGACCTAGAACATTGTGGCACCTCTTAAAAAAGATCTATAATCAATTAAGCATTTGCCCTAATTATTCAAATAAAGTCAGATAGATGAAAAATCTCAGTTTTCTAGATTGTGGTTTATTCTGCCAACTGCATGCCATAGAATTGGGTCCATTAGATTGTGTGTGTGTGCGTATATATATAAAAATATATTGAAACAAGTGATCTGCCTAGACAATGAGCTTGACCTAGAATTGATAGAGCACTAAGGGCTCTAGCTATCTAAATGAGTCCCTCAAAGAGGGAACTGGACTGCTTTGGGGAAATTTTGCTGTGCCTTTAGTGACTGCAAGTTTCTCAATCAGCAAGCATGTAAGCACTTAACATTTGTCAGGTTCTATGCTAAGCACTGAGGATGCAAAGAGAAAGCAAAAACAGCCTGGGTCTTGGAGAAGCTTTTAATGGGGAGACAGTATTTAAATCAGAGCACATAAAAATTCAAAGCAGAAGACTGACAGTTGGGGGAGATAGCACTTGAGCTGAACCTAAAAGAAGCCAAAGATTATAAGAATTGAAGGTTGGTTAGGAGAATATTCCAGGTGTGGAGAACCAGTACAAGGTCAGAGATTAGGGAGATGGACTATTATGTTCAAGAAATAGCAATTGGGCTGTAGAGTGTAGAAAAGGGCAGAATATAAAAAGATTGCAAAAGTAATGTGGGAAAACAAACCAAGTTTGTAGTAGGATCTTGCCCCAAGAATGGGAGCTGAAAACTGTTCAGTCCAGAAATATGAAAGAACAATAGCCTAATAGCTGATGGAAAAGCCCCATATCTGATGGAGTAACCCAATGTATGGATCAAGGTTTGTGTATTTAATGAGGATCTGAGGGCTTGTCACCTCCAATTCCAGGAAAAGCCCCACCTCTTCCCAGAAAAGCCCACCCCTGGGTTGGGTAGGTATGGGGGAGGGGTGCATTATAGTCTGAAAACCCTGGAAAATGAGCATTGAGGAGGTGGATCCAAATCCAGGTAGAGATGTGGTTTGGGGTCTCACATATTGGTAATCTTGAGGACACCAAAAAAGAGAATAAGGAGCATGTGCAGGTTTGAGGGATTCACCTAGTTTGCTAAGAGTCTTTAGTGCACATGTCCCATGTTTCCACTCATTGTCCCACTTGCCATCATCTGTCAATGAAGGAAAGGTCTCATTACCCTTCTGGAATGTCCATATCAAAGATGGGAACATCAGGAAGATATAGTACAGTAGATTCCTCTCATTACTATAAGTAATAATGCCTAACAGTTCAGAACTAAAGTTATACAGAACAATATAAGCAATTAATACAGAACACCACAAAGCTGGGGTACAGAACAGAACAGTACAGGTGATTAATAATACAGAATGGTTAACTGATAATACAGATTTTATAATTTATACTTGACTAATGCTGAAACTAGTGAGAAATACAACATTTCAAACCATGAGGGTCCCACTTATATCACTGCTTACCAATACCCATTGCCCACCTCCATTGTAAGAAGGGGTCAGGTTGAGAAGAGCTTTAAATGTTGGATATCAATATTTGATCTTGGACACTGGGGTTTAATGAGCATAGAAGCGGGGTTCCATTGAAACTGGCACACTTCTACATAGGAGAATCTCTTTGGTGGCTAGATGGAAGATGGATTAGAAATGGGAGAAACTAAAAGTAGGGAGATAAATTAAAAGACCAGAGTTGATGAGGGTCCTCTAATAGGATGTTGGCTGTGAGGAGATGATGACAGTGTAGAGGCAGCAAACGTTCAGACCTCTGAAAAATCAAACCTAACAAGACAGCGCCAAGGAACCCTCCTGCTGGACTCAAAAGATACAACCCCCAAAAGCCTGAATTCGACAACACTTCAGTTTGAGAGGAAGGAAGAAGAAAGGTCCCAGAATCCCCTTCCCCACTTAGAGTGCTAAGCCTCCAGTGGCAGCTGGAACCTCTGGGCAGGCAATGGCGCTGGTCTGGAGGGAGTACCTTGTGGGCAAAGCTGTGCCAGGCTCAGAGCATTGAACACAGGCAGTGGAAAAGCAGAAAGAGACAGTGCAGAGTGGGCAGCCCCCCCCTCCAGGAGGTTTTGTCCTCAGAGCACATCCAACCCAACCTAGCTGGACTTAATCCCATCAAAATCTTCAGAGGGCAGGGAAGCTCAAGCTCCAATACCCCTTCCCCACTGTCTGCACTGAGAGATTTGCTGGCAAAGTTCCAAGAGAGAAGACTGACAGAAAAGCTCAAAACAGACAAAAAAAGAATGAGAGGAGCAAGAGCGTAGACAACTGCAGGAAGAAGGGGTAAATATGAGCAAACAACAGAAAGAACAAAATTACAATCAATAGCTTCTATACAGGCAATGAACAAAGAGCAAATGGAACAGAGGAGAAGGGAACACCAAGCAATAAAACAAAACCCAGCAAATTGTATACAGACTTTGGAAGAACTCAAAATATAATTCAAAACACAATTAAGAGAGGCCGAAGACAACTGGGAAAAGAACTTAAAAAGTAAGATAAGTCATCTGGAAACAAAAGAGAAGAAGATGTTAAGGAAAGATGTATTGAGAGAAGAAATTAAAGGCTTAGCAAATGATTGGATATTGTGGATTTTAGATATACTCCACCCTGCTTAGTTTAACAAAAGAGTAATGTCTACACCCCTACTTAAGGACTGAGTATTTAGAAGGATGGCCTGTGACAGTCATGTGCTAGAAAATGACAAATCAGAAACAACTGACAGACCCCTGGGCTGTCCTAAGTCAAACTTAAGCTACCATTGGTACATGTGAGACACAGGAAAGTGATGTAAAAATGCTTTATATGTTTGGCATCACTTCCTCTCTCTGGACTCTTTACGCGGAGAGGTGGCTGGTAGCATGTGGAGCGTCTACATGGTGGAAGCTATTGTCTGGATTGGGAGGTGAAAGTCCTTGCTGCACTACTGGGGGAAACTTAGTAACCTAGTTCAGGTGAAGCGTCTTCTCCGATCTCTCTCAGAGTTTAGGCTGATTCCTTTCTCCTTTACCTTCCAAAACACTATTCTCTTAAGAAGCCTCTAATCTTCTGAAAAGACCTCGTGGCAGAGGTCTTTGAAACTCCCCCTGGCATAGGCTAGCCAGAGAGAATCTATACCCTTTCCCTCTCCCTTCTTAATTCCTTCCCTCTATATTAATTAAACCACCATAAAATTTCCTAATTGACTTGGGTATTTTATTTGGGATTTTCCCTGGCGACCAATTAAATTTAGATTAAGTCACAACCCTAAAATTTCCCCTTACAATATGATGAGAAAAGATTTCAAGAATGGCACCAAGATGGCAAATCCAGGGTGAATACCAAGGTGGTGGTCCTCAACAGTAATAGGGAAGTTCAGAAAGAGGTGGAGGATTTACCATTTTGTTTTGCTTTGCTCCTTCTAAGAAAAAGTGAAAGATTTTATTAAAAATTAAGAGGAATCAGAGTATTTTAAGTTTATTCTTGGAACAGAGGCCTATCTTCTTAGTTATGGCATACTTCTGGTACTGCTATATGTTGGTTGCAACACCTTGTCAACCAAGAAGTAAGAGAAGTAGCATCAAGGATGTCATCAGATGGATGACTAAGATGAACCTTTCATGTGATGATAATGATTGGTTATTCATTAACACTCCATATTTTCCATTGGTAGCTATTTAATAATGTCAATAGAACTCAAGGCAGCTTCCCAAAGCACTGATCAGATCCTCAGTGGTAGGCTTCTAGGAGAATATCAACAAAGATAACAGAATGAGGAGGTGGATAGGGATGGGTTGTCTTTTGAAATGTTTACTCTGATGAATGATATGAGAGATCCATTGAAGCATCTGGAAGTAAATACTCTCTAAGGTACTAAGGTTTCTCTGTCACTGGAATATTAGCAGTTTATTAACAGGGACTGCATGTTTTTTGAATGACTTTTAAGTCTATGTTCAGAGATAAACCATTAGCGAGAAGGATGTATGTGAAGAAGTGATGGGATTGACTTTCTACACTCATTTAATGAGCCAGTGATAGAGAAACCTAAGATAGCAGGAGTCACAATCTTAGATCACCCTTGTCCAATCACCTAGAGATCTTCTATTGGCATCAACCCTTACTTCATCTCAGTTTTTCCCCTTTTAAAATAAGAGAGCTAAGACACATACCATCTAAGGCTCTCTGGAAAACAAAGCACACCTGCATACATGAGCTTCAAATATAGCTTCAGATATTCTATATCACCATTTTCATGGAAAATTTTTTTTTCTTTTGAAAATTGTGCAAATTTAAGGTGACTAAAATGTATGTTCCTTCAAGTAGGCCCTGTAATGGGACTGTACTAACACTGAACTGTGTAGGCCTGGAGCTGGCTCCCCAGAGCCGCTCCCCCTACCCCCCATGTCTGTACCACTCAATGGTCTTACAGGAGTCAGTTAAGAGAACAGTGAAGAGACTAAGAACCACATAGATAAAAAGGTTAATGAAGGCCAGACCACTGTGTGCCAAAGAGACTAGAAAAGTCCGAAGCACATCCCTGTTAGTGTGTAAAAACAAGCATTCAAACCCACCAAGAGGGTGGGTCCGGCTCCAGCCTGAGCTAATCTCAGAAATCCAGCCTAGGTAGATGGCCACCACAAAGGAATAGAAATGTTTGACACTGGATAGGGAAACTACAGCACTTCCAGGAGGATATTATATTTCTGGAAGGTGAGGCAGCAGATGACACCAACCCAAAGGTGTTCCCATAGCATTTTGCCCTACTCAATATCAGTAGTTAATCAGCCAGTTAGACTCTATTGTTCTCAAAACTTTTCCATCAAGGAGATGGGCTGCAAAGGCCTCTCAGTTTTACCTTTGTAACTTCTCTCACCTCCTTTTCTCCTCCAATAACTGTCCCCATCTTGGTGCAGGCCCTTATCTTCTCACCCCTGGACTATTGCAGTAGACTTCTGGTTGGTCTACCTGGTTGCCATACGACCTTCTCCACTCCAGTCCACTTAGCTAGCTGCCTGTGATTTTTCTGAAGTGCAGGTCCAACCACATCACCTCCCTACTACCTCCAGGGTCTGATACCAAATCCTGTTTGACTTCCAAAGCTCTTCACCTTCCCAGTCTTAGACTTTTCACTCTTCTTCCATGTAGTGACACTGGCCTCCTTCCTATTCTTCTAACAAGTCACTCCCATCTCCCAACTCGGGGCATTTTCACTGCATGTCCATTATACATGGAATGTTGTCCCATCTCATCTTTACTTCTTTACTTCCATGACTTCCTTCCAGTCCCAGCTACAACCCCATCTACCTTCTACAAGAACCCTTTTCTAATCCTTCTTAATTCTAGTGCCTCTCCTCTGTAGATTATTACCTATTTATCTTATTTGTACGTAGTTCTTTGGGTGTCTTCCCCACATTAGACTGGGAGCTCCTTGAAAGAAAGAATGGTCTTTTGCCTTTCTTTATATCCCCAGCACTTAACAATGATTCATACTCAAAGAGAGAGCAAGGGGGCAGCTAAGTGGCTCAGTGAATAGAGAGCCAGAGCAAGCAAGTCACTTAGCCCCAATTGCCTATCCCTTGCTGTTGTTCCACCTTGGAACTGATACTGATACTAACAATTTTAAGATGGAAGCTAAGAATTATGAGAGAGAGAGATTCCAGGGTGGGGGTGGGGAGGGGAGAGAGAGAGAGAGAGAGAGAGAGAGAGAGAGAGAGAGTCTCCTACTCTAGAAAGTTAATTTTCTTCCTGAAGTCATCAATACTTAACTTCTTTTCTGCTGGGTGTTTAGTAAATGTTTAGTGACTGACAGGTCCTCATCACTGAGAGTCCTTAGGTTTTTCCAAAAAGAAGTTGTCCAAATGGAAACACAAGAATGTTACATCCAAATCACATTTTGGACTGAGATTGTTACCATTTTCTTGGTGGGGTTTTTTGCCTTGTATTTTCCCCAAAAGTTCTTAAGAACCTCTAAAAATCATTTCCCCTTCATTCAGCTGAAATGTTTGTCTTCCATCACTTCCCTTATTTAAAGACTCCAAAATAATATCCTCTTTGATTTTAGCCTTACTGTTTCTTGGAAATTTATTTTTCAGACAAAATCTGTGTTATTTTGATCCATTTCTTCATCAGAATATTTTTTATTAAATTAAGTAGAACCTAATAACTTTTTTTTTCAAAACCTACACATGCAGGTATTTTTTCACCAATATATTTTGATAACTATTTCAATATAATTGATTTTCTTTTTAATTCTATATAGCATTTGGAGAAGGGATTCAAAGACCTTACCAGACTGCCAAAGGGAGTCCATGACATGACAAAGGTGAAGAGCCTCTGAACTAGTAGTAGACATAACACATTTTTCTTCCCTGGAATCAAGTTTTGCCCTTTGAAGTCATATTTCACAATATGTTAGTATTTTCCTTTCTCTGCTGTCCCATTCATAAATAAAACAACAGCATCTGATATACCCAAGTGTTAACATTAGTAAAAAGAGCAATTATAGGTAAGATATACCAACGATACTTGTTATAATGCTTCTTAAAAAAGATTGAATGTTTTTGAATATATTCTCATGCCCTCTTGCAAGATATTCCATATCCCATCCTTTTAGTCTAGCAACTAACAACAAATTTATTTTAATATTCTTGGGTAAGTTGCCAAAGTCATTGAGTTATTAAGTGAAGATCTGAAGAATGGTTATTTCAAATGAGCGAGTGTCACCTTGCTGACCCATTTTGGCTGCTCAGCCACATTACAATCTTGACCCATCAGATCTCATCGACGTCTACATTCCTTTTGATTGTTTTGGTACATGTGGTTCCTTTAGAGTTGATGGTAGATTTGGACATTGGGCTCTATATTTAGACTTGGAGATAGATGATCACTGATAGAGTTGTTTGGCAAAAATTGAAATCTGTTCAATGGACTTTTGTTGTCTTTCCAGTCCTGTGACCTGCAAACAGCATGTGCCAAGATCCATGTAGCTAACCAGTTAGTAGGTTAACAAGTAATTCAGCACAGTCGAAGGCTCCAGTCTTCCTTTTAATCACCTCTTTTACAATGAAAACAAGAAATGTTTTCTTAAATGAAGAATAAAATTTTGTCTCTGAGCTAATTCACTGTAGACATAACAAAAACCATTGGGATCGCTGATGTGCGTAGCAGCTACACTAAGAATTTAAGGTGATGCCCACCAAAGTCTACCAAAGACAAAAGTTTTAGGAAACAGGATTAGAAACAATAACGATGTGGACCAAAGGATGCCTGGCGCACAACTCACAGAACAGTCTGCTAGAGAGAGGAAGTTTCCCTGCATGGCTGAATTCACATGAACATGCCTCATGCCACATCCCAGAAGCTGGGACTTCACACCATGTCTAAGGGCAAGCCGACAGTGACTTCTCACAACTACTTCCTCTCAGCCATAACACATTTTATTAGTGCTATATATCACATACTTTTACACTTCACATGTCACTCAATAATGGTGGGTGCAAAAATGCAAATGGAACATTTAAAATTCAGCATAAAAATGCATCGACAACAAAAAATGTCCATGTGATAAAATGCGTTGAACAAAAGGTACTTTTCTAAATGCTATGATAAATTTTTTTTAAACATTATTTTATTTGATCATTTTCAAATGGTATTCATTAGAAACAAAGATCACCTTTTTTTTCCTTACCCCTCTCCCCACCCCTCCCATTGGCGATGCGTGATTCCTCTGGGTGTCACATGCATCCTCAACCCGAGCCCATTTCCATGCTATTCCTTTCCATAGTAGGGTGTTCATTCAGAGTCTCTCCTCAATCATGATAAAAATTTTAAACTATTCTATGATTTCATTGTCAGGGTAGGAAGTTCAGGCGATGAACTTACTCTGCAGTGCAGGTAGCAGCTTCTCTGTCTTAGATATGGAACTTGAACCCAGGACTTCCTGACTCCTCAAATCTATTTCATCTGCTAGGCCAAGCTAGTTCTTGGAAGAGGAAGATGATCCGAAATCAAGGCTTGGGTTCAAATTCTTTCTCTTAATAGCTACACAAAATGGGTGTGATATAATATCCTGGAGAGAGCACCAGACTCAAAATCAAGGCTTGGGTTCAAATTCTTTCTCTTAATAGCTACATGAAGTGGGCATGATATAAAATAGTAGAAAGAGCACCAGATTCAAAATCAAGGGGTGGGTTCAAATTCTTTCTAAAAAAAATGGGCATGTGTCTTTATTTCACTGGGTCTCAGTTTCTTCTGTAAAATAAATAAAACTTGTAGTTCTTACCTTGTAGGTTTGTAGGGATAATATGAGATAATTAAAAGTACTTTCCAAATTCTATAGTACTGTATTAACTCTAAGTTGTTTAGGGCCCAAAGAAACAATGGTCCCTGGAGCGTTAGCTGACATTTATATAGGCATCTTTTAGATACTCATTTAATCCTTTTAGCAATCCTGAGGTAATTGGTATCCCCATTTTGCAAATAGGAAACCAGGTTCAGCAAGATGTGAGTTGGCCAAGGTCACACAGCTATTAAGTAAGTATTAGAATGCAAACTCAAGTCCTTTCTGAATCATCTAATGCTTTCTCTAGCATACATCCCTTGCTAGGTCTTGTCTCCTAGATCCCCCTCAATACAGATGTTTCGCCAAATTGAGATACAGTACCTAAGTCCTAATGGGCAACAGAGTGGAGCAGAGTTGCAGTGAGCTACCTCAGGCTCTCAAAAAAGTGACAGAATCCTTGCTTTGAATAAAAGCACCCTGTCATGTCATATGCACAAAGATGCTCAAAATGTTTTCGTTAAAGATGCTGGGCAGCATTTTGTACACATCCTCTCCTGTTAGTTTACATGACTTAGGAAAGGTTGCAAGCCAGGCTAGGCTGAAATAAACCAACCCTGCCTAACCAGGATTCCTCCTGATGTTGATTGGCCACTCAGCTGGGTTCCTCATCCAATTACTGTCTTTGGATGAATTTATCAACTGCCAATACCCAAGAATATAAAAAGAGCCTTTGTCAGGGGAAAAAAAAAAAGAATCCTTGGTCCAATTTCTCTTATACTTTGTCTTCTACAGTGATCTCTCAGTCTTCCACAAATGAGATAATGTGTAAAAAAAAACTTTGCAAATTTTAAAACTCTCCAATGTCACTTAATTCCACTTTAGTTTTACACAATTCATATATAGAGCTAAACTTTATTAGTTTAGTGTGAGGAAGTTTAGGGTACACACCATATATATAGTTAGGGAAGTCACAAGTATTCAGCTAACCTGGCACATGGGCTTTTGAAGCATTAAATCTCTTCCAGGCACTCCTTGTTTTTTATTACCTCTGGGGCTCACAGACCCTTTCTTTGAGCCCAACCCTTGGAATTATGGTTAGTCTTGCTAGTTCCTGCCTTTTGCTTTCTAGTCCAAGGCTGAGCTATTTCCTTTAGCCCACTCTTAGTCTGTAGAGAAACAAGATCTTTTACTGTTTAGCTCCAGGTCCACCCCTTTTGGCTCCTGGTCAAAACTGCTAGCCTGACAGCCACTGGCCTTACCAACTCAACCATTCTCCCCCTAGGCTTTGTCCCAGAGGAAATCTCTGAGAAAGCATGTAGTTATATTTTAAAAATTATTTACTTTATCTGTTTTTTTTTCCCCTCCCTTTGCTTTTAGAGTCTAAGATCCAGTTTTTCTAATCTTTTTTTTTTTTTCCTAATCCTTCCCTCTGGATCAGCTCAATCTGGCTTTTTAGTAATAGACCTTTTAATATCTTTAGAATGTTGACCCCATTGAAAGTTTTCTCCTTGGAGCCCATTACCAGCTCCCTTCTCCATCTCTAGTCTTCAGGAAGTCACAGGGTACTCTAGTGATCTGAATGTAGGCTGTACTTCCTTCCCTTCCCTTATAAAACAGTTTAATTTATAATTTCATGGAAACAGTTTCAACCATAATGGTCTTCCCAGCAGCAATAGGGTCTTCCCACTGACTCACTAAGAACCTGGAAGAGCATATTTGGAGAAGGCTTTATGTGTTGCTATTGTTGATCCTTGCAAGATTAGGCAGGAAGTGGGCCTTTCTGCTTTCAAGTCTCCCATGGCATCCTCTTGCTCCCAGTCTCCAGGGTGAGGACTTTGGTTCATAATGTACTCTGCCCCTCCCCCACAAAAAAATTTTGAGACCATTTACTGAGTTCCCTTTATTTTTCCCTTTTCATTTCATGTCCCTCTGAAATCATCCTCCATTATCTTTTTCAATCCAGCCTCTCATCCTTCCTCCTAAGGCCAATCCCTCTATGTGTACCCTTGATCCTAATTGTCTCCAGTAGATTGTGCCTCTCCCCTCCCTGTAATCATTCATACTCTGATTTTTAATCTTCTCTTTTCTACTGATTCCTTTCCTAATGCCTCCAGAGGGACCCATGTCTACTCTATCTTTTAAAAACCCTCACTAGATCCTTTCACCCTTATTTCTCTCCTCATCTAAACTTGAAAACGCTATCTACACTAGTGCCCTTTTCTCAATTCTGGAGTCTGGTTTTCAACGTAATCATTCAACCAAAATTGCTCCCTCGAACAGTACCTGTAATCTCTTAGTTGCCAAATCCTTTTTTTCTCCATCCTCCTCTTTATTGTCTTCTGTAGCATATGACACAATTGACTACTTTCTTTTCCTGAATAGTCATTCCTCTGGGTTTTCCTCACAAATAGGGCCATTCCTTTTCCATTTCCTTTGCTGAATCATCATTTGTATTATGTTTGTTAATGGTGGGTGTCCTTCAGAGCTCTGAGGTCATTTTTCTCTATGTATAAGATCTCTTATTAGGTGATCTCATCAGCTACTATGACTTCAGTTATCATTTCTATTTTGAGAATTCTTAGATCTTTATCCCTACCCCTTCTCCTGAGCTCTAGTTCTACATTACAAACTACCTATTGGGTATTTCATACTGGAATCCTGAAACATTTTGCACTCAATACGTCTGAAACAACTCATTTTCTTTCCCCCCCAAACTCACCCTTCTTTTGAAGTTCCCTGTTACTGCTGGATACAACACTATCCTCCCAGTCATTGACTCAAGTTTATGACTTTGGTGTCATCATGAATTCCTTAGTTTTATACTACTTATTCTATCAATTGCCAAATATGGTAGTTTCTACCTCTGTAACATTTCTAGTATATATCACCTTTTTTTTTTTATGATGCATAGTGATTTTTAAAATTAAGTTTAATTAATTAATTTAGAATATTTTTCCATGGTTACAAGATTCATGTTCTTTCCCTCCCCTCCTCCCACCCTTTTCCTGTAGACAATGAACAATTTCACAGGGTTTTACATGTGTCATTGATCAAGACCTATTTCCAAATTATTGATATTTGCACTAGGGTGATCATTTTGAGTCTATATTCCCAATCATGTCCCCATCAAACCATGTGGTCAAGAAGTTGTTTTTCTTCTGTGTCTCTACTCCTATGGTTCTTTCTCTGGATGTGTATAGTGTTCTTTCTCATAAGTCCCTTAGAATTGTCCTCAATCATTTCATTGTTGCTAGTTGAAAAGTCCATTACATTTGATTATGCCACAGTGTATCCATCTCTGTGTATAAGGTTCTCCTGGTTCTGCTCCTTTCATTCTGCATTCATTCCTGGAGGTCTTTCCAGTTCACATGGAAATCCTCCAGTTCATTATTCCTTTGGGCACAATAGTATTCCATCACCAACAGATAACACAATTTGTTCAGCCATTCCCCAGTCAGAGGGCATCCCCTCTTTTTCCATTTTTTTTTTTGCCACCATAAAGAACCCGGATATAAATATTTTTGTACAAGGTTTTTTCCTTATTATCTCTTTGGAATATAAACCCAGCAGTGGTATTGCTGGATCAAAGAGCAGGCAGTCTTTTAACACCATTTGGGCATAGTTCCAAATTGCCATCCAGAATGGTTCATAACTCCATCAGCAATGTATTAATGTCCTAATTTTGCTAAATCCCCTCTGTAATAAGTGAAAATTAATATATCTACCCCATTATTAGTTTTATACAGTTTATTAATAGGAAAGGTAGTTCAGCATAGTTTAAAATCTCTTTTTTACTCTATTTCCTCTGATCACATTTCCTCTATTTTCCATTAATCTTTCTCTCCCTCACCTGTCTCTCCAGTCCCATGTCCATCCAAGAAGCCCAGGTATGCCCCACCTACATTCTTTTACTGACCTTCAGATGTTCACCTAAGCAAACTCTGGCACAACCCCAGCATGCAAAGAATCCTAATGGACAGGTCAGGAACCCATGAGGGGGAGGGGATAAGATCTCCCGAGTACACCTCCAACATTTATTAATTTCCTTTGCTGTCATATTAGCCAATCTGCTAGGTGTGAGGTGGTACTTCAGAGTTGTTTTGTTTTGCATTTCTCTAATTATGAGATTTAAAACACTTTTTCAAGTGTTTATTGATAGTTTCGATTTCTTTATCTGAAAATTGCCTATTCATGTCCCTTGTCCATTTATCAATTGGGGAATGGCTTGATTTTTTTTTTGTACAATTTATTTAGCTCCTTATAAATTTGAGTTATTAGACCTTTGTCAGAGGTTTTTGTTATAAAAAAATTTTTGTTGCTTCCCTTCTAATTTTAGTCCATTGGTTTTGTTTGTACAAAACCTTTTTAATTTAATGTAATCAAAATTATTCATTTTACATTTTGTAATATTTTCTATCTCTTCCTTGGTCTTAAATCTTTCCTTTCCCATTGATCTGACAGGTAAACTATTCTATGTCCACCTAGTTTACTTATAGTTTCCTTCTTTGTATTTAAATCATTCACCCCTTCTGAATTTCTCTTGGTGTTGATCTAAACCTAATCTCTCCCATACTGTTTTCAAATTTTCCAGAAGTTTTTGTCAAATAGTGGGGTTTCATCCCTAAAACTAGGATCTTTGGGTTTATCATACACTGTCTTGCTGAGATTATTTACCCCAAGTCCAGTCCACTGATCCTCCCTTCTTTCTCTTAGCCAGTACCATATTGTTTTGATGGCCACTGCTTTATAGTACAGTTTAAGATCTGGCACTGCTAGACTCCCATCCTTCACTTTTTTTCCCATTAGTTCCCATGATTTTCTTGATCTTTTGTCCTTCCAAATGAACTTTGTTATTCAGATACCATGGAACCACAGTTAGGATAACAAAGGATCTGGCTGCATCTACACTGAAGGACTGGAAGGCATAGAATATTATATTCCATAAAGCAAGAGAACTGGGTCTACAACCAAGAATCAACTACCCAGAAAAACTGACTATATTCTTGCAGGGGAGAATATGATCATTTAATAAAATAGAAGACTTTCAAGCATTCATAAAGAAAAGGCTGGACCGAAACATAAAAACTGATGCCCAAACAAAGAACTCAAGAGAATCACCAAAAGGTAATTAAGAAAGGGGGGGAAAGGTGTTATTATCATCGGGGAAGCTAGAAGAATTATACTTAGAGGGAACAGTGACAAACTGTATAGGATGAAATGTCAAGATATATATGTATGCATAAATATATATAAAATGAGTTTAAAAAGAAGTATAAGAAATGGGAAAAGAGACAAAATGGGGTAAATTTATATTTCATAAAGAAGCACATGGCAGGAATGGGGGAGAACAACAATACACTGGAAGGATAAAGAAGTTCGAGGCAGGAAATACTTAGTTCTTATATGCATTGAGATTGACTCAAAGAGGGAAGAACAATCAGATTCACTAGGGCAGAGAATTGATTTGTACCCTATAGAGAAGTAGAAGGGTAACAAACAGACTGGTGGGAAGGGAAGCAATAGAAGGGAGGGAGAGTGGGAGGGTAATTCAACAAGACCCTAAATAAAAAAAAGAGGGGAATAATAAGGGAGGAGGAAAGCAAAATGAAGGTGGGAATTAGGGGGACCAATTAAAAACAAAGCATTGGTGTCGAAGGAAATAGTCAAAGAAGAAAGGGCAAGATTAGGAGTGGAAATCAAAATATTAGGAAATACATAGCTCGTAATCATAACTCTGAATGTTAATGGAATGAACAGACCCATAAAACGGAAGCAAATAGCAGAGTGGATTAGAAACTGTGAATCTTAAAATTTCTCAGATTCTACTTCAGAAGATTTAATTAAGCTATGCCCCATTTTAAACAATAGAGATACTTGATCAGGAATGTATTGGGAACTTTAAAATTACTCCACCCATATTTAGACATACCTTAGGGGAAGATAAAGTTGTAAAACTCCTTACTGAACAATGGAAAGGTACCCAGCTCATACTTAAAGTAAAGCTAAAATCCTTAAGCTGGGTCTATTTTTTGATCTGATATAAAAAGGTGCTAAGTACCTATGAAGATCAAATCAATCACTAAAAGGTCAAGCAAGCTTAGCAAGAGGTGTGAGGTTTTAGTCTACCCAGAGAAGGTGATAGCAAGATGTGAATTAAGAATGGACTGTCCTAGGAAAAGCATCTACTGTGATTGGTAGATGTAAAAATTTAGGGGAGGTGACACAAGAGAAAATTTTCTTTAAAAGGAAGGAACTGGAGGGCTCTGGAGTTAGTTCAGCTTTGGTTGCTGAGTTGGAGCTCGGACTAGTTGGAGTAGCAGGGTCTCTCTAAACACTAGAGTTTTGCTTGGAAGGATCTTGTGGTGAGTGATTAAAGACTGATTTAGTTTTCTCTCTTAAAGAGAAAGGCCTAGGCCATTGGCCTAGGCCCTATTTCCTCTTACTCTCTCTCCCTTTCCTTAATTCCTTAATTTGTATTAATTAAAATCTCCATAAAACCCAGCTGACTTGAGTATTTCATATTTGGGAATTTTTCCCATGGCAACCACTTTATTTTTAATATAAAATCAAGACACTAAAAATTTATCTTTGCAGTTTTGGTAATTCAAAGTCTTAAACCCATATTTTTGCGGTCACCATTTATGGCAACCACTCTTTTGTCTGTAACAAAACCAAAATCTTATCATATGTTGTCTACAAGAAACACACATGAGACAGGTAGACACACACAGGGTAAAGGTAAGTGGATGGAGAAAAATCTATTGGTCATCAACTGAGAAAAGGAAGGCAGGAGTCTCAATCATGATATCTGACACAGCCAAAATAAAAATAGATCTAGTTAAAAGAGATAGGGGAATGAGGGGATGCCCTTCAATTGGGGAATGACTGAACAAATTGTGATATATGTTGGTGATGGAATACTATTGTGCTAAAAGGAATAATAAAGTGGAGGAATTCCATGGAGACTGGAACCTCCAGGAAGTGATGCAGAGCGAAAGGAGCAGAACCAGGAAAACATTGTACACAGAGACTGAAACACTGTGGTACAATCGAACGTAATGGACTTCTCCATTAGTGTCAATACAATGTCCCTGAACATTCTGCAGGGATCTAGGAGAAAAAAACACTATCCACAAGCAGAGGACAAATTGTGGGAGTAAAAACATGGAGGAAAAGCAACTGCTTGACTACAGGGGTTGAGGGGACATGATTGAGGAGAGACTCTAAATGAGCACCCTAATGCAAATACCAACAACATGGAAATGGGTTAGAATCAAGGACACATGTGATACCCAGTGGAATCACGCATCGTCTATGGGAGGGGAGAGGGAGGAAAAGAAAATGATCTTTGTCTCCAAGGAATAATGTTTGAAAATGACCAAATAAAATAATGTTTAAAAGGAAAAAAAAAAGAGATAGGGAAGATAATTACATTCTGATAAAAGGCAGTATAGACAATGAGAAAATATCAGTATTTTACATGTATGCACCAAATGGTATAGTATCCAAATTTCCAAATAAACTTTGTTATCATTTTTTCTAATTCAGCAAAAAAGTTTCTTGGTAGTTTGATAGGTATGGCACTGAATAAATAAATTAATTTGGGTAGGATCATCATTTTTATTATGTTAACTTGTCCTACTCTAATGAGCAATTAATGTTTTTCCAATGGTTTAGATCTAGTTTTAATTGTGTGGAAAGTGTTTTGTAGTTGTGTTCATATAATTTCTGTGTTTGTCTTGGCAAATAGATTCCTAAATATTTTATATTATCTAGTGTGATTTTAAATTGGATTTCTCTTTCTAACTCTTGTTGCTGAGATGTGTTAGATGATTTATGTGGATTTATTTTGTATCCTGCAACTTTGTTAAAGTTGTGGATTATTTCCACTAGATTTTTAATTGATTCTCTAGAATTCTTTAAGTATACCATCATATCATCTGCAAAGAGTAATAGTTTAGTCTCCTCATTGCATATTTTAATACCTTCAATTTCTTATTCTTCTCTGGTTGCTGCTGCTAGCGTTTCTAGTACAATGTTAAATAATAGAGGTGATAATGGGCATCCTTGTTTCACTCCTGATCTTATTGGGAAGGCTTCTAATTTATCCCTATTGAAGATGATGTTTGCTGGTGGTTTTAAATATATACTGTTTATTATTTTTAGGAAAGGCCCTTCTATTCCTGTGTTTTCTTGTGTTTTCAATAGGAATGAGTGTTGTATTTTGTCAAAGGCTTTTTCTGCTTCTATTGAGATAATCATGTGGTTTCTTTTGGTTGTTGATATGATCAATTATGTTGATGATTTTTCTAATATTAAACCATCCTTGCATTCCTGGTATGAATCCCACCTGATCATAATGAATAACCTTCGTGATCACTTGCTGGAGTCTTTTTGCTAGTGTTTTATTTAAGATTTTTGCATCTATGTTCATTAAGAAGATTGGTTTGTAGGTATGTTTCTCTGTTTTTGGTCTGCCTGGCTTTGGAATCAGTAGCATATTTGTGTTATAAAAAGAATTTGGTAGAACTCCTTCTTTGCTTATTTTGTCAAAAAGTTTGTTTAGTATTGGAATTAATTGCTCTTTAAATATTTGATAGAATTCACTTGTGAATCCATCTGGCCCTGGGGATTTTTTTCTTAGGGAGTTCTTTGATGGCTTGTTTGATTTCTTTTTCTGATATGGGATTATTTAAGTATTCTATTTCTTCTTCTGTTAATCTAGGCAATTTATATTTTTTGTAAATAATCATCCATATCATATAGATTGCCATATTTATTGCCATGTATATATATATCACCTTTCTTATCACATAACCACTACCCCAATTGAGGACCTAATCAACTGCCTCCTAAACCATTGCAATGTTTTCCTAATTGGTCTCATTGCCTCATCTTCTCCAATTCTACACCATCTTCCACATGGCTACATAATGTCCAAAACAGAAAATATAACCCAGGGATGTATTGAACTTTTCCAGGTCTACTTTTATGGCAGGGTCTGAGGGGTTTCTTTGGCAATAGATAGCAATGTAGGAAAAAGTAAAAATAGAACTTTCCCTATCTAGTCAGTTCTTATAAGCTGTTACACTTTTACTCCAAACAGCGGATGGAAATGAAAACCCTGGGATCTTGTTGTGAGCTAATTAAAGACTATTTTCAGAATCTATGAGGCAGTCTGGTCTTGACCTCCACTACTACTCCAAGCTAAGGTCTCATGTGTTAAATGACTTACCTCTATTTCATGATGAAAAACCAAAATCCACTTTTCTGTCAACCAAATCACAGACAGGCAATATACAATTGTTCTATAGACACTAAAAAGTCCCCCAAGTCCTAGATTTCCAAGTTAACAACCAAAAATTCTTCATATTAATTATACATAATTAGATTCTGGGAAGCAGGACACTGACCATCTTTGCTTTGCATAAGCATTTTTCCTCAGAGGGATTGTTTCTTCAACTGGCTTTATTTCCATCCCCTTTCAATCAATAAAATTCTCTTAGTAATAAAGGGGCACTACTTGACATGTACATTAAAGGCAATAATAGCTAAATTTGTACAATGCTTTACAAATGACAATGAACTCAAACATAAGTTATATCATTTGAGCCTCACATCAACACCATGAGGTAGTTTGGGAAGATTGTTATTCTCATTTTATAGGTGAAGAAAGGTCACACAATGACTGAGCTCAGACTTCAGTCCACATCTTCCAACTACAGGACCATTATTTTTCATATCATATGTCAAAAAATCCATTATTGTATGTTAACAAATCATAAAATACTTAGG
The DNA here is from genome assembly GCF_027887165.1 of Monodelphis domestica. NCBI lineage: Eukaryota > Metazoa > Chordata > Mammalia > Didelphimorphia > Didelphidae > Monodelphis > Monodelphis domestica. The sequence goes on from NC_077228.1 coordinate 106,963,292, forward strand.
TTATTGCATTTATATCTTAATACAATAAACCCTTGGTTCTGAGGTCATTCTTTAGAACACACTATTTGGAAAGGGTGGTATTTTTGTCACAAAAGCTTTCTCATAAGCTCTATCATAAGTCTGAGCTCTATCATAAATCTTTTCTGTGAAGAAACTTGCTTAGCTTTTTTTCCTGAACTGGTTTTTATAAAGCCTTGGCTAGAGTTCAATGTCCAGAAACGACGCAGCAGGAATGGCTGGTCAATAAGAACATATTCCTCCCTCCCTCTTGTTAACTTCCTCCTATAAAGAGGCCTTCTTGTACCCTGTTTCATTTCAGGGCTATATGTTTTGATTTGTAATTTAAGCAGTGTAGTCTGACGGCTAAAACTACTAGGTTAGGATTCCCGAGAATTTAATCTAAGTTCTACTTTTGTTATCTTTTGTGATTTCAATGAATGTTTCTGGTCCTCAGATTTTCCATTTATTTGCAAAATGGGAAAAAGCCTTCCTCACCTTTCCTACTTTCAGGAAGATCATGAGGACTTTCATTAAAAACTAAGATATCTGCTGCCTGTGAAAGAGAGGAATATCAGGCAGATAATGGAGAGTGGAAACAGTGGAAGAAATGAGAACAGTGAGAGAGCATTTGGAGACCAGTGTGAAAAGTTAATAGTGAGAACAGCATTGGACTGAGCAGAAAGCATGTAGTATCTAGAACCAAGACTTTTTTCCCTCTTAAACCACTTAGAGAGTCAGTGTGCATTGTGAATAAAGAGCCTTCCTGCCCATGAATGAGGAAGGCCTGGATTCCATTCTTGTCTCTTGCTTTGTGACCACTCTGCCCATCAATGCCCCTAGAGAGTAGACTATAAATTTCAGGGAAAGTGTTAGAGGAAGTTTCTTCTTCAGAAGTTCCTTATACTAATGAGGTTATGGGTCTAATTACAAAAAAATAATATCTCTAATCTGATGAGGACCATTTACATGTTTGGAGCAGGAGAAGGGAAAAAGCAAAGGCATTAATGAAAACTTAGGAAATGATCACCTGAGGAAAAAAATTAACAGAAGAGGAAAGAGTATTTGATATTCCTGTAATTAATTTGGCAAAGATTTATGCATCATCAACTCTTAATACCCAAATCATTGAGAAGAGTCTGAATGATGTTTTTGCAGTGAGGCACAAAAATCCACGAACAAGAGTATGCATTGGGAAGAGAGGGCTAATTCAAGATTTATTTTAAAAGACTGACATTTAAAAAAAAATATGGCTCCCTTTTGGAACAATACCAATCATTAGGTCAAGAAAAACTACTGACCTATTACTAAAAGAGGGAGGCTTAATTGATTGTAAAAGATGTTATAATATTTGACTTAAACAGACATTCTCTCCTGATCTCATGATTCATGATATCCTTAAAGACAATATGGCTAGATGAGAGTGCATTTAGGTGGATTTATAACTGGGTGAACAACTATCTAGAACGGGCTGATAAGTGCATCAAGCAACAGGAAGGAAGATTTCAGGTAGCCAACCACAAGATTCTATGCTTGACCCTAGTCTTTATTGTAGAATTAAGATATAGAAAGCATATATATTAAATTTGAAGATTAAATAAATGTCTAGGGGGAAGCTAGAGAGTAAAAATAGAGCACCAGGCCTAGAGATGGGAGGTCCTGGGTTCAAATTTGACCTCAGACACTCTAGCTGTGTGACCCTGAGCAGGTCACTTAACCCTAATTGCCTAACCCTTATTGTTCTTCTATCTTAGAATTGATACTGATAGAAGACCTGGATTAAAATCCTGTACCTAACATTCATTATATATGGGTCTGTGCACAAACTACTGAATTTCTTAGTTTCCTTATCTATAAAATGGGAATAATAATGTGGAACTTATTTTCTGGAGTCAAATGATGTGAGATATATGTGTAATATATATATAAGTATTATGTATATAACTATATACAAAATATATATCTATAAAAGGACTATATACGAAATATATAATATCTATAAAAGGACTATATATAAAATATATAATATCTATAAAAGGACTATAAAAATATCATTATAATTAAAATTTTTAAATCACGGTTCTGAGTTATTTTCACAAACTAAAATAATTAATCAAAATAAGATTCATTTTAACAACCACAAATATCAAATCCTATACTTAGTTTTAAAAAATAGCACAACGTAAATGTATGGAATGGAAAAGAACAGCCATTTGAGTGAAAAGGTCAAGATCTTTGGTTATAAATAATATGGAAATAGGTATCAAGTGCTAACATTAATACAACCCAATGTAATCATTTATTGGCTCTGGGAGGGGGGAGGAAGAAGGAAGGGAAAGAAAAAGAATCATGTAAACATGAAAAAAATTTTTTAAAATAAAATAAAAATTAAGATCTTTGATTAGTCACAAACTAAGAATGAAGCAATGGGATGATGTGGCTTCCCAAAGGATCATCATCCTAGACTTCCTAGATTAGAAGTCAAGGGAAGTGGTAATGACATTGAACTCTGCTAGTCAGATCACATCTAAAGTTTTATGGACAGTTCTGGGTTCTACAATATAAGAGAGATGTTGGCATGCATAGAATGTGCCCAGAGAGGAGCAACCAAATACAAGGGCCTCAAAATATTGTTCCATTATAGCAACTTACACATGCAAGTGTCTAAAAGTGCTTTCCTCAGCTTCACGCTGAGCAATGAGTAATAAAGTTTTTATCATCCCCATTTTACAGAAATTGGAAATTGATCCAAAGAGATTAGAACTCCAGAGGGTCAAAGTAACTTGCCCAGGATTACACAGCTAGGAAGTATCAGAGATGGGGCTCCAATCCAGATCTTTCAAAAAACCTCATAATGCTGTTGTTTCTACTTTAGTTATATGGTGGAAGGAGCCAGAGATGTTGTCTTTAAGAGAAAAATTCCCTTTTGCCTTTCTGATCCTTGACTCTTCCCTATCCCTCTTCTCCCACATCCACTCAGTTATTAAATCCTGTCAATTCTACCTCCGCAGTTCTTCATGTCTTCCCTATTTCTCCATTCAAGAAACTCCAACCCTAGTTTAGGCGTTGTTCACTTCTCACCTGGATGTCTATAATGGCTTCCTCATTTGACTCCCTGATTTGAGCCTCTCCCATATCTAATCCATCCTTCATGCAGAATGCCTAAGGCATGTCTAAGGATGTCACTCCCTTACTTTTGAAAAGAAAAATCATTAGTTCTCTTGCCTATAGGCAATGCAAACTCCTTCACTTGGCATTTAGGCCCTCTGTAGTCTGACTCCGACCTGCCATTCCAGTCTCATTTCATGCTACCTTTCATGAATTCTACATAGCAGCCTACCTGGACATCTCCCTCTTTGCACTGATTCGAGCTCCTCTCTATCCCAAGAAGATATTTCCTCTTTAACTCAACTTTCAGAATATCTGTCTTCTTTTAAGATTCAGCCCCAAAATAAAATCTTTCCATGCTTTTCCTTCCTCATTTTTTCTTATACTAACTAGCAGCCTGGCCATTTGGCGAGGAATTCTCTTGCCACAGCAAAACATAAAATGTGAATGTTTCTTAGTCCTGTGTAGCCCCCACCCCCACCCCCGTCAGCTTCTGATGGTAGAAAAGGGGGCAAAGAGTACTTGTAATCATGGGGATTGTCTGTGCTAAAGTCAACACAATTTTGAAGCATCAGAGGATTGAATTTCAAAGGTATGTGAAGGAAGGGAAAACTGAACATATGTCAATAGTCTAGAACTCTCTTATTTAAAACAAATGAACAGCAGCAACAACAACAACACCCCAAAAAATAAACAAACAAACAAACAAAAAACACAATCAATGGATTGAGAGCCAAACCTAAAGATAGGAGGTTCTGGGTCCAAATATGGCCTCAGATATTTCCTACCTGTGTGACCCTGGGCAAGTCACTTAGCCTTCATTGCCTAGTCCTTTAACTGTTTTTCTACCTTGGAACCAATACACAGTATTGATTCTAAGAAGGAAGGTAAGGGTTTAAAAAAAGAAAATCTTGCCTTAGACACTTCCCAGCTCTGTGACCCCTGGATACATCACTTAACATTCTCCCCTATCCCCCATTCCTCCTTTGCCTAGCCCTTACAGCTCTTCTGCCTTGGGACAAATACACAGTATTGATTTTAAGATGGATGGTAAGGGTTAAAAAAAAAAACCCACCACCAAGAGAACATCAATATCTATTGACCTATATATAGACTTACTTTCCCATTTATGAGAATAATCTATGCATTCATCAAGAACTTTCTTGATGACATTGTTACAAGGGAATAGGCAAGCTTTCACAAATGACATTCCACCGTAGACCACATCCTTCCCATTATGCAATGAATTGAATGATATAGAACATTATTGTATTTGTTGTGAATTAGCTATTTTGAAAAAGCCTTTGATTTAGGAGAACAAAACCTTACCTTTAAGGCTCTCTTCTAGCAAGGTGTTTGTGACATCTCTAAGCTGCAAAGCAGGCTAGGAAGGCTTTCAGCTCTAATTCTGTGATTCTGTGATTTTTTTTAAGGAGGAGGTAGGGCAAAAAGGTGATCTGTTAGCATAGTTGCTGCTGATTTAAGGTCAGAAAAAATGCTTTTGCATCCTTCAAGGATGTCTGAAGATTCTATATGAGATTGCTTACCATTTCAATGGGGATCAAGGGTGGGGGGGAGGAGGGAGGAAGAGAATTCAAGACTCAATATTCTTTGAAAAAGGTTGGAAACTTACGTGTAAATGGAGGGAAATAAGATTAAATTTTAATAAAATTTTAAAAAGACAGCTGAAGATACATTGTGTATGAATGTGAAGGAATACTATTGGGCTATAAGAAATAAGGAAATAGATGGTTCAAAGAAACATGGAAAGATGTGAACTGATGCTGAAAGAAATTAGCAGAAAAAGAACAATATATCAAGTAAATTCAATATTATAAGAGTGAGTAATTTCAAAGACATAAACTCATGAAGAATGAAATGATCAGAATCAGGAGAACTGGAGAATACAATAGTGTAAAGACAAACAACTTTGAAAGGTATAAAAACTATAAGCAATGCCAAGATGACGATGACCCATGATTCCAGCGGATGGAAGGTGAAACATACCTCCATCTCTAGATAGAGAAATTATAAATTTAGGAGGCAGAATAAGACATCTGTATTTTTTAATACAGCCAATGTGGACAGTTGTTTTGCTTGGCTATGCATATATGTTACAAATAATTTATTTTTCTCTTTTTTTCAGTGAAATGTAGGAGAGAAAAGAAAATATATTTAAAATAAAGAGGTTGGAGGAGTATTAGAGAGACTGCTGACTTCTGATGAGGTTATTGGGTTAGTTTTTTCTCAATTGTTTCCTATTTTTGTCTTACCTCTCTGATCCTCCATCCTCTTTGGCTCAATTTTGTTTTCCTGCTTTCAAATGAGAGGCTTCATCCTCTATCCTTTACTTTTTTTTCTCTACATGGTTTCCTTCATGGAGTTCCTCTACTCAATGAATTTCAACTATCACCTCTAATCTGCTGAACTATACTACTAGCTTTTCACTTTGGTGTCCCACTATTACCTGAAACTCAATATTTGGAAAATGACTTTTACCTTCCCCTCAGTTCAATGTCTCCTTCCACATTTACCTATATCTGTTAAAGACAACTCGATTCACCTAAATTTCCTTGGCTTGAATCTACAGGACCATTTTTTTTTTACTCATCCTTCCTTCACACCCCAATAAAAGAATAGGGCTGTCTCACAAAGTAATAAATTCTTCATTCCTGGAAATATTCAAATGGAGCCTAGATGGCAAAGATATTAAAGAAAGAATTCCTGGGGGCAACTGGGTAGCTCAGTGGATTGAGAGCCAGGCCTAGAGAAAGGAGGTCCTGGGTTCAAATCTGGCCTTAGACACTTCCTAGCTGTGTGACCCTGGGCAAGTCACTTGACCCCCATTGCCTAGCCTTTACCACTCTTCTGCCTTGGAACCATACACAGTATTGATTCCAAGACAAAAGGTAAGGATTTAAAAAAAAATAAGAAAGAATTCTTGTTCTAAGTGGGAATTCTGATTCATTGACTTTAATGTTTAGAATTCTAAAATTCTAAATGTGGTTGACATCATATCTTTCAAATTCACTTTAAAAAAAAAACACTCTACCTTCTATCCTAGTAACAACTCTAAAACAGAAAGGGAAAGGTGAGACAAATGGGATTAAGTGACCTGCCTAGGGTCACACAGGTAAAAAGATCCTTTTTTCTGTATTCACCATCACTACTGCTCCATCCATTCTGGAGAGAAATTTGGAATTATGCTCAAAGGGCTATAAAAGAATTCATACCTTTTCATCTAGCAATATCTGGTCTGTATCCCAAAGAGATGAATAAAAATGGGAAAGGACTTATTTGTACAAAAATATTTATGACTGTTCTTTTTGTGGTGGCAAAGAATTGGAAACTAAAGGGATGTTTTTCCATTGGGGATTGGCTGAGCAAAATGTGTTATGTAACGGTGATGTGCTATAAGAAATGATGAACAGGATGATTTCAGAAAGAACTGGAAAGACTTTCATGAACTGATGCAGAGTGAAATAAGCAGAACCAGGAGATTATCCCACATAGTAACTGCAATATTGTGGAATGATCAAATGTGGTAGACTTTGCTACTAACAGCAATCCAATGGTCCAAGACAATCCTGAGGGACTTATGAAAAAGAATGCTGCCCATCTCTAGAGAAAGAAGTGCTGGGGTAGAAATACAGATGAAAACATGATTTATCACTTGTTTATTTAGGTATAGGATTTGGGGTTTGGGTTTAATAAGATTCTTCATTTACAAAAATGAATAATATGGAAATGGGTTTTACATGATAATACATGTATAACCCAGATTGAATTACTTGCCAGCTCTGGGAGGGGAGAGGGAAGAAGGAAGGGAGAAAATTTGGATCATATAACTTCATAAAACTTATGTGGAAATTTGTTATACAATTAAAAAAAATAAAAAATATATTCACCATCACTGACCTAGTCTGTCATGTCCCCTTGTTCATACATGATCTATCCAACTCTATTCTTTCTCCATTCAAATATGTCCTACAGACTACTGCCAGACTAATTTCACTAAACTATTACTTCATGGGCATTAACCTCTCCTCAAAAACAGTGTCTCCTTCCTTAGTAGTTAATCTAGCTATCTCAGTCTGGCATTCAAGACCTAATATCTCCTTACTTTTTTGACCTCTATTCTCTATTGTCCATCAGTCAATACAGTCTAATTTCTGTCACCTAAACAAACTAGCCTTTGACCTTATGCAAAAAACAGTCTCCTTGGGGGCAGCTGGGTGGCTCAGAGGATTGAGAGTCAAATCTAGAGAAGGGAGGTCCTAGGTTCAAATCTGGCCTCAGACACTTCCCAGCTGTGTGACCGTGGGCAAATCACTTAACTCTCATTGCCTAGCCTTTATCACTCTTCTGCCTTGGAACCAATACACAGTATTGACTCCAAGATGAAAGGTAAGGGTTTTAATAAAAAAAACCCAAAACGAACAAACAAACAAAAAATAGCATCCTCAACTCAGCATGCTAGCTATCCTTTTTCCTACTCATCCTTTGTTCAAAAATCAGCTTGAACCATAAGATTTAGGAAGTCTTTTAAGCTGTCCTAGCCAAAAACAAACTGACCCTTGGTGACTCCTGAGGACTAGAAAAGATACAGTCCAGAGGGAATGAGTACTGACTCTGGATTCAGAGAACCTGAGATCCCTCTGAGACTTACTAGCTGGGTGACCTTAGACAAATCACAGATTTCCCTGGGTGTGTTTCCTCAATTGAAAAATTGATAGGGTTAAGCTAGGTGGCCTCTTGAGTACCCTTCTAGCCCTAGACTTGTTTTCTGTCCTACTCGTAGCAAGTCTATTACGTTGTTGCTCTAAAGTTCATTATTTAAGAAGCTATAGAATGTTATAAAGAGATGGAAGGAACCTTAGAATTCATTTAGTTCAATCCTGTTTACAGATGATGAAACTGAGGTTCAGAGATGTTTCTGAGTTCACACAGTGAGTTTAGGGGAAGATCTAAAGGTAAAACCCAGGTCTCCTTTCAGTTCAATACTTTTCTTTCTACCCTATTGATTCAATTACAGAGGCAACATGCTCAAGGTAATAATACTAAAAGATAAGAATGGAGCTTTTTTGAGCATTTTAGGAAATTTTAAAATGTACTTCTGTCTCAGGAAAAAAAAACCCAACCTTAAACAAAAATCTGAGCAGCCCACTGAGCCAGCTCAGTGATAGGAAAGTCCTTTGAGCTGTTCAGTGGGAAAGCACATACTATTGAGGAATGGTTCTATTTATCGCTCTGTAAAACTTTTTATCAGCAATGACTCTGCCTTTATGTTTTGGTTACTTCTCCATAGCCTTATAAAGCTGGTTCTTAGAATGACACCTGCCATATACTTTGTAGTTGCCTTCCAAGAAGCTCAGAGAATATCCCATAAGGCATTTATCCTCTTCAGTCATAGCACTGGGGGAAATTGTGTTAGGAAGTTCTTCTTTTATTTCATCTCTGTATTAGGACAGCTTCCTAACAATAGAGCTATCCAAAAATAGAATGGACTACCTCTAGAGGTGGGACTTCTCTTATATAGGTCTTCAGATAGATGCCAAATGAGCACTTATCAAGGATTTGGTGGCAGATATTAATATTTCACAGAAGGACTGGATTCGATGAACTTCGAGGCTCCTTCCACTCCTCTACGATTCTCTTGTTCTACGTCACAATTAAGCAACTTGTCTAGCACACAGGGAGCAAATCTCCCAATCACCTGCTCACTTGCCTTTATAGGAGAATGAGCCTAGTTGAAAATGGAAGACCAGAGAGTCACAGCATCTGGAAGGGCAGCTAATAAGACAGAGGACTAGGCTTGAAAAGTCAGGAAAACCTGAGTTCAAATCTAGACTCAAATATTTACTAGACGTGTGACCCAGGGCAAATCACTCAATCTCTGTTTGCCTGACATATGGATAATAATAGCAGCAACCTCACAGAGTTGATGTGAAATCAAATGAGATAATAAATGTAAAACACTAAGCACAGCACCGGGCACATAGCAAGTACTATAGAAATGTTAGCTATTACTAGTAAAGAATTTTTTAAATATTGAATTCCTCAGGGTCTTCTGCTATATTGTTTCAGCCTCAGAGGACTTAGGCTTGTGCTCATTCTCCTGTCTCATTTCTGATGGGGAGGAATAAACTAGATCAACAATTAAATTTGACAGTTTGGGGCAGCTAGATGGCACAGTGGGCGCAGAGCCAGGCCTGGAGTCTCGGGGACCTGGGTTCAAAAATCAGAGAACCTGAGGTCCCTCTGAGACTCTGAGAGCTGAGTGATCTCTGACACTTCCTAGCTATGTGACTCCAGGCAAGTCACTTAATCCCAGTTGCCAAGTCCTCACCACTCTTCTGTTTTGGGAGTAATCTTATTGATTCTTAGTATGAGTACTTACCATTAATTTCAAGATGGAAGGTAAGGGTTTCATTTTCTTTCTTTTGGCAATTTAATTTGGTTACAACCTGATCCATTCCCAAATTGTCATTAGCAGGGCTTCCCACCCAGCTTGTCTCACTAAGGGCCTTATTCACTCTGCATCTGGCAAATCCAGGTGGTGCCCAACATATCCCTTTCCCTCCTCCCCTGACTCTCCTCCCCTAGCTCTAACACATAAGTCATCTGAGACTTTGCCCAGTGTCCTGGGGAAGAGTGGATTGGTTGGAAAAACTCCCCCTTCCTGCTAGTGATGGGCTCCCTTGGCACAGGAGTCATTTCTGAGGTTTCCAATGGAGTTCTATTGTGAGCTATTTCCCCAGACTGCTGCCTTTGTTTGGGATGTAGGAGCTTAAAGGCACGTGAGTTTCAGCTCCAGCCTCCCCCCACCCCCACCCCAAACTCTCTTCCTCTGGGAAAGATGAGGAAGATTTCCCCACGGCTCCCCTGTATTTCCCAGCTATGAAAGATAAACTCCCCGGCTGGTGATCAGCCTAACAGAGACACGAAGGAATGAAGCTGCCAGGGACCTTGAGGCCCAATGATATGGACAAGGAAAAGGCCAGAGGAGCCCAGCCAAGAATTTTTTCAGGCAGGGCCAGCCCAACCTAACCTGGAGGGGTGGAAAGACTGGATGCCAACTGGGAAAGGGAGGATCTCTGAAAGCCCAGGGGTGGTGGAGCCTTTTAAACGTTTGGATGGAGGGTAAGCATGAAAAATAAAGTGGTCTATTCGACTAGTTCCTCGTTTTGGAGCCACGAGCTCGGAGTTTTTCAAGGAATGCCCAGCCCTGAGCACAGGGAGTTGGGGAGAAAGAAAGCCAAGGTATGTTCTCTTGGTGCAATGAAGGTCTTTTCTTAATTCCAACCAATCATGATTTTAGGAGGAAATACCAAAGAGGAAAATAAGGTGGCCCTCCCATTCTCCCACCACCCCCTCCATACCTTAACCACAAATATTTCCAGTTAATTGATGGCTCAGAGGAGACATTTACAGAAGAAGATATTTGATAATTGGGAATTTTGCCAATTGGATCCTTGTTTTTTGTCTATGAAATGGGTCCATTAACAAGAAGCATTTAATTACTATTATCTCATAAGAAATACATATTTGAGGAATTCAAACATGGGAACAGTATGAAGTGAAACAGGATATAGATTGAGAACAATTAGCACAATGATACAAATGAAAACGACACTAATGATGGTGGAGCTTAGATTAATTGTAGTGAGCACCCTTTGCCCTGGAAATAATTAAATATACTTCCCTCTTCTCCAGAGAAACATACTATGAGATGAATTTGTTGATCAATTTTGCCATACTGTTTTTCCACATTAATAAGGGAGGATTTAATTGGAGGTGAGGCAAAAAATGTTGGAAAATGACCTGGTAAAGAACAAAAGGAATTAATAAATTTTCCTTTTATAGTAATCAGAGTGGTTAAATGGAAAGAACACTGGGATGGGGGGAGGGGGAGAGAGCTAGATGACTCAATGGCCTGCCCTGGAGACCAGAAATCTTGAGTTCAAATGTGATCTCACACACTTCCCAGCTGTGTGACCCGGGGCAAGTCACTTAATCTGATTGCCCAGCCCTTACTGCTCTTCTTCTGGGGAACCAATGCACAGTATTGATTTTAAAGAGGAGGTAAAAGTTTAAAAAAAAAAAAAAAGAAAATTGGCTTTGGAGTCAGAGGACCTGGATTTAAAATGCGCTTCTCAGATAGACTGTATGACCTTGAACAAATTGCTTAACTCCCTGGGCCTCAGTTTCCTTTTCTGTAAAATGAGGGGATCAGATTAGATGGCCACTAAAGCCCCATCTATAAGTACGATTCAGTAGCCACTTTCCTGCCTTCCATTAGGTTATAGTCTAAAAAGATATACATGAACATATGACAATAAGCAGTATCACATATGAGTCAAGACTATGCATATTTTAGGGATGAGAAGAGAGGAAGAAGGGCAGAGTCATTTTTTGGCTGGGTGGAAAGAGGGGGTGTCAAACTTTTAAAAAACAAAAATGGGTAGGCTTCCTAGAAGGGCCCATCATCCTGGAATTGTTTGAATGAAAATGGCTTCCTCCATTCTCTAGCTGGCTGTGGGAGAGCAAGAACCTATGAGGTAGGGGTGGGAGTGGAAATTGGGAGTGAGGAAGTAGGAAGGAAGATTGTTAATTAAACACCTGCAGGCTCCCCTCTGGGAAATCACAACAGCACCTGGTGTGGGTGAAAGGAAGAGGGATGGTTAAGAGACTGAGAGGGGTCATGGGTAGACTATTACAGGAGATGGTGGCTGCTCATTCTTAGGATACCCGGACTCTTCACTTCACCTCTTCCTGCTCCTCCCGCCCACATCAAAGTGGGCCTCCTTGTAGTTTACTTCATTTATCATGGATCTACAGTTGAGAAGAGCTCTCGCTAGTCTAGGAAACCAGATACTATCAGAGGCAGTTCCTGCTGAGCTCACGAGGTGCAGGCAGACAGTAGCTGAGGAAGGAGGACAGAGCTGGCTCTGGTAGGAAGGAAGGCTTGCTTCCTACCACAGGCAGCTGCTTGGGTTGGTTTCTAGTGTCCCTGTACATATGGTGTCAGAGGTTCTATCAAGCCTCTGTGTAAGGCAGTATAAAAATAACCGCTGTAATAACGGTGAACCCTGATCTAGAGTCCTATCCTCTGCTACCCTGATCAGAGGCATTGGGTGATGGGTAGTGGGCCAACAGCACTAGCTTCCCCACACCCTACCAGGAAATGGAAAGCAAGAGTCCTTCAGAGTCTGAGAAGGCTTTGAAGCTGCTACAGAGGGGCTAGCTCCAGTTTTCTTCTTCCTCATTTGAATCCTATCTCCCCCTACTTCTCTACCAAAGCACGTCCCTATTCTCTGTAGACATCTTGCTTAAATTCTTTCCTTTCTTTCATTGTGGCGAGTGAATGAGGCAAAATTAAATACAAAAAGGAAAATGTGGCTAACCCAAAGGTCAAGAAGCCTGAAAGCATTGTAGTTGGAACCCAGTCCTGGAATGAGAAATTGGGAAATATTCTGAATATGTAACCGCCTCTTGGAGAGTCCTAAACAAGCAGAGCAATGAATGCTACACTTAAAATGTGAATTGAAAGGAGAGAGGAGAAAGTCCCTGATACTGTCTCAACTCTAGCCAGTGGTGATGAGAACAGAACAACCCAAGAGGTTACAATTCACACAATGGCTGGCTGGGAATTCCCCTACTGAGGCTATGCCCCCAAAGCTGTTAAGTCATGGCAGAGCCTTTCAGTCACTGCACAGACACTGCACTCTACTCATTCCATTCCTGGGACAGTTCTGATTATCCATACAAGAAGTTAAGTAGCTTTATTGAAGCAACAGGGTTAGTGACTTGCTATCTGGAACTGGTGGGGTGTACTGGTGGGAAGACTAGTTCCTCTGGTATGAGGGTTTGCCAAGCCCTTTCCAGGGCTGCTTTCCTCCTTTGGCATCCATCTGCCATCCAACTCTCTCCTGCAGCTCCAAGAAGCTGTAGCACGTGTAGCGGCCACATCCCAGAAAAACCATCTCAGCACACCGGTTAAATAAACCAGGTTGAACATAACTTCAAGGCCTCAAACCTGTCAGTGAGTTAAGAGGATATCTACTCCAGCCATGAGAAAATTTCCCCTAGCAGAAGCAGCAGATGAGAACTATTTGTTCCAACAATGGAAGCAGGCACTGTGAAGTGCTTAGATCTGGTTAAACATTGAAGAAGCCATGGTCATCCACTGTATCTCAATCCACCACCAATTGTCCTGACTTTTGTCTTGCTACTGGGCTTGGATGGTTCTGGAAGATAGAGACCAATGACTTTGGGTGACTCTGCCTCATTTAAATCTGATTTATGCTCTAGTTAAAAGCTATCACCAGTGATGCTATTTTGGTCCTCTTCAATGCAAAGGGCAGCAGCCACCTAACTTGTAACTTGACCCTCAAATGTATTCCTCTGCAAAAGGAACTATCAAAAATTTGCCATGCTACCTTTATTAAAGTTGATATTTCAAATGCAAAAATTCTAAATCATCCATCCCACTGATGATTCCTTCTAGCAGAGGCTAATTTTCACCATGGAAAAAGAGAAATATGAGATTACAGGGCAGCTCAATATTGATGACTGTAAGGATAATTTAGGGTCGTGACCTAATCTAAGTTTGATTTTTGGTCACCAGGGGATATCCCAAATAAAATACCCAAGTCAGCTTGGAAATCTATGGTGGTTTAATCAATATAGAGGGAAGAAATCAAGGAGAAGAGAGAAGGAAAGGGCATAGGATTTCACCCACATGGCCTGTGCCAGGAGGAGTTCAAAGTCCTCCATCACAAGGTTTCTGAAGAAGATTAGAGAATTCTAAGTGGATAGTGATTGGAAGGTAAAGGAGGAAAAATCAGCCTAAACTCGGAGAGAGCTCAGAGAAGACACCTCACCTGAACTAGGTTACTAGGCTTCCTCCAGTATGGTATCAAGGGAAACTCACCACTAAACTGGACAATAGCTGCCACCATGCCAAGATGCCAAGATGCTCAGCAAGCTGCCGCCAGCCACCTCTCCACTACAACAGAGGCCGGAGAGAGGAAGTGATGCAAAATATATAGACTGCTTTACATCACTTTCCTGCGTCTCACCTGTACCAATGGTAGCTTAAGCTTGACTTAGGACAGCCCAGGGGTCTGTCAGCTGTTTCTGATTTGTCATTTGCTAGCACATGTCTATCATAGGCCATCCTCCTAAATACTTAATCCTTAAGTATGGGTGTAGACATTCCTGATTTTGTTAGACTAAGTAGGGTGGAGTAATCTAAAGTTCACATCAAAAGGCAAAAAACTTCTGGCTCCTGTCAAAAACTAAGATTTGAAAGCTCCATAGCTACTTGGATTAAATATTATTTCTTTCTAATTCAGTTTATTCTCAAAAATGGACATGGAATAAGAAAAAAATGCCTAATAACATTCATGTATGCATGCATTTTATCAAGCAACGTTCTATGGAAGAAAGCACCACAAGGTGATGAGTGAGATATATAATGGTTGGAGAATTTCTTATTGCCCTCATGTAGTTTAAAGTTTAAATTTTATTTGATTTTTTTTACCAATTGCATGTAATAACAAATTTCCCCATAATTCTCCAAAGTTATATGATCTAAAATGCCTCTCTCCTTCCTTCCCTCCCTGCTTCCAGAGTTGGCAAGCAATTCAATCTGGGTTATACATGTATAATCATGAAAAACATTACCACATTGTTCTTTTTTGTAAGAATATAATCTTATAAAACCAAAACTCCAAAACACATGCCCAAATATAGAGTGCAGTTTAGTACAAGATATAAAAGCACTTAACAAAATCAACATATGATAGGAAATATAGGTATCTCTTTGACATTGTGACTTTTCCCATCACAGTTTCACTATATCATGGGTTGATATGAATAAGTTAAATGAGAATTTTGGGGGAGTTTTGCAGAAGCTGCAAAGGCCAACAGATAACACACAAAAAATACCGTAAAACTATATAGCCTACAATCAAATGCTTAACCCAAATTTTTCAATAAGGTATTGTAAACATTCCATTAAAGAAAACATAATGTTCTGACTTCTTCTCTGGTACAAAGGGAGGACCAAAAATTTTTACAGGAATTTTCCAGATCGAGGGGGTGTGGCACCCCAATCCCTATGATGTGGAAGGGATACCTGTAGAATGTCATCAGTGGCTAAGAAAATATAGAAAGAACACTCAAGTCTCCTGATGTTGGCTACTCTTAGGTCTATGGCCATCAGAGGTTGGCTCTCTATCTTAATCCATAACTCACCAACCCCCATTTCCACTGAATCTCTTTCTCCATCAGATTGGAACAGAACAGGTACCATCAGAAAAGAGCAAAAGAGATTTCTTTAAAATAGTGCTCCCACCACCATTTCTCTAACCAATACCTTCAGAACTTCCAGAACCTGGAGATGGCAAGTCTATTCCTCTCCATCCCTTGAACTACTTCTTGCCTGGCCCAATAGTTTTGAGAACTAGAAAGGATATGAGATAATTTCCCATCCCGTGAATGCTAAAGCTTCAAGACCTGAAAAATGATACATTTCTTCAAATGAGCCTTGAATGCTGAAACTTGACTTCCTCTCTGAATGTTATGGAACCCCCTTCTCCCACTTTTTTTAATTAGATAGCTAGTATTGACATTGGCTTTGTCTAGAACCATGCCTTATGCAATACCGCACACATGAAGTAAATTCAGCTTCCATTTTCTTCTCTCTCTTTGCCTCTGCCACCCAGATCTCACTTCTCCTCAGCATGTGACGTTCTGCTTCTACTTCCAAGCTAGGTCAAGCTGAAAACTGCAAAAGAATACAAAGACTCTGGGAAATGTAGTGCAGAGACTATCAGATGCCTTCATTTCTGGCTAGGGAGGCTACATAGAGGAGGTGATGATTAGTTTCCAAAGATGGAGGAGACTGGGGAGAGATGGAGACTATGGATAGGGATACTGAGAATAGAGGATATAAACAAAGACATAGGGGAAATATATTCTGCATTTGAAAAGACAGGCTAGTAGTTTAGATGAAAGATAATTTGGATTAATAAATAATCTGAAATAAGACTGGAGAGGTAGGTTGATGGCAAATTGTGGAGGATCATTTTTTTTTAAAACCCTTACTTTATAATACTGTGTCTTGGTTCTAAGGCAGAAGAGTGGTAAGGGGTAGGCAATGGGGGTTAAGTGACTTGCGCAGGGTCACACAGATAGGAAGTATCTGAGGCCATATTTGAACTTAGGACCTCCCATTTCTAGGCCTGGCTCTGTAATGGTGAAAATTTCACCTTTTTAAGATTGTTTTAATATTGAACAATGGGCGCCAAGGAATTTACTTATGAAATTCCTAAAATGAAACACTCAAGTCAGAATGGAGTTTATGGAGGTTTAATCACAATGGGAGTAGGGAAAGGAGAGGGAGAGAAGGAGAGAGGAGAAAAGGGAAAGGGGCTACTCAACCTCTGACCAAGGCAGAGGGAGTTTTAGGCCCAAAGGGCCAAGGTGGAAAGAATCAGTCCTTAACTCACGTGACCGATCTGAAGGAAAGCTGTCTGCGGGCGTCCTCCCTATCGAAGCTTCTAACACGAACTCTCATCTAGCTCTCTCCACAGGAAGTGAGCGAATTTCAGAGGCTGTTCCCTACCTCACTTCCTGTGTCTCACAAGTGCCAATGGTTGGCTCTAGCTTGGCTTAGGACAGCCCAGGTGGGCAGTTAGTTATTTCTGATTTGTCATTGACTAGCACATGCCCTTGTAGTGTGGGTGTGCACAATTTTTGGGTGCTATACCAAGATGGAGACTTTTAAAATTCACAGCTCTCTATCCACTGAGTCATTCGGCTGCCCCCAGGATCATTCAACTGAGATTAACAGAACACCTACTATGTCACTCTTTGAGCTTCTTAACCTTTTCATGCTTAGAACTTTGTCCCTTGGGCTTCACCACCTTGATGGGCAATTGCCTTATTCTTCCACTATGTTGATCCACCCCTCCTTCTCCATTCCTTCCTTCATCTCTCTATCCTGCCATTTCCAACTCCATAGCCATAATCAAATCAGTTCTGGAAGGATATATCAATTTACTTCCCTTGTGTCTACTCAACTTGTAACTTTCCAAACCAAAAGTTCTCTCCCTGATCGATACCATTTTTCTCCTCCTATTAGAATATAAGCTCCTGGAGGGCAAGGATTGTCTTTGCTTGTATATCTGTATACAAAATTTTTAAAAATTAATGAATGCTTTTCCAAGAATTGAAAACTGAAGCAATGCCTATCAATTGGGGAATAGCTGAACAAATTGTGGGATATGATTTGTTATGGAATGCTACTGTGGTATAAGAAATAAGTAGGATGAGGGCAGCACAACTCTTGGCTCCAACTCTTCCTAGCTGTGTAACCCTAGACAACTCACTTAACCCCAGTTGCCTAACCCTTCCACTCTTCTGCCTTAGAACTAATATATAGTATTGATTCTAAGATAGAAGGTAAGGGTTTAGGAAAAAAAAAGAAATTAGAAGAGTGCTTTTGGAAAAACCTAGAAAGATTTACATGAACTGATTCAAAGTGAAGTGAGTAGAACCAGGAAAACATTGTACAAAGAAATAGCAATAATATATGAAGATCAACTGTTAATGAGTTAGCTGTTCTCAACAATTTGATGATCTAAGATGTAATAATTAAAATTGGTTGCCAAATGTAATAGTTAAAAATTTGGTTTGACAAATATGAGAATTAAAAAAAAGAATTGTTGTGGTCACCTTTTATAAAATTAACTCTTAAGTCAGGAGGTTGATTAGTAACTTTATTACAGCAGGGTAGAGAAAGTAAAGAGGGGAATGTAGGAAGGAAGTAGAAAATATTGCCTAGCTAAGTACCCTATAATTGCCAATCTGAAGAAATCCAGCTCAACTCTGACAAGGGCTCCCTCAGGTCCCAATCTCCATGTGGAAGTCCAAGGCAGAAGAATCCCTCCAAAGTAGAAGATCCTCCAACAGCAGAGACACCAACGCAGAAGTCCTCCTTCCACAAGAGCCAACAAGGCAGTAGGAAATGAATCAGAATGCTCTCAACTGGCTTTGATAAGCAATTTTCTCCACATCACTTCCTATCTCTCTGGTGCCTCCTTCCTTTCACTGTGGGCTGGTCTATCATATATCAGGAACCAAAGTCTCTTAATTTGTTTAGCCCTGAGGGTGGGGATGGGGTTGGGGGTAGAGGGGACGTGCTTGTGATCTTTTAGGACTAAGTGTTGATGACTAAGTAAATGTGAACTTTCTTTAAGTAGGGGTACTTCAAATTCCTGATTGATTGATAAAATAGACAAAAGGAAAAAAAATTCCATTTCACAACCCCCCCTGTGGTTCTATTGGGAGACAAGAATGTTGAAATCTCCCAGATTTATATGCCTAGTCTCCCCAATGAATCATTTCAAATATCCAACTGATACCTCTAAAGATCTTCTAGCTAAAGGTACATACAATACTGTACTTTCTAAGGGGAAATTACAATAGTTGGAGAGATGAGGGAAATAAAAGAAGAAGAGAGCAAAACCAAAGATTGGTAGGTGCATTGACAAAAAGCCAATTAGGATCTAGTCCCCTTTGACATAAGAGTTTACATTCAAAATAAATGTGTTCAACCCCCTTCAGTTCAATTCACTATATCCCAAAGTTCATTCTGAATCTTTTGATGCAGTGTATGGTTTCCACAGGCTTCTTTATGGTCCTTTCTTAAAAAGAGTTCACATTCTTGATTCAGGGAGTTAGAGAGCTTCTTTTCCTTAGATCTTCTTCAAACATTTTAAATCTTGGATTTTATGAAAATTATACAAAGACAAATCCAAAGGACTTCCAATTAAAAATACTATCCACCTCCAGAAAAAGGACTGATGGAATCTGACTATAGACTGAGTCGTACATTTTTTAACTTTATTTTTCGCTTTTGTTTCCTTTTGTTTTGTTCTGCATTTTCTTTTGCAACTTGGCTAATATAGAAAAGTTTTTAAAGCAATGGTTATTAAAACAATTTGGTACTGGCTAAGAGACAGAAAGGAAGATCAGTGGAATAGACTTGGCGTAAATGATCTCAGCAAGACAGTTTATGACAAACCTAAAGACCCCAGCCTTTGGGACAAAAATCCATTATTTGATAAACACTGCTGGGAAAATTGGAAGACAGTATGGGAGAGATTAGGTTTGGATCAACACCTCACACCCTACACCAAGATAAATTCATAATGGGTGAATGACTTGAACATAAAGAAGGAAACTATAAGTAAATTAGGTGAACACAGAATAGTATACCTGTCAGACCTTTGGGAAGGGAAAGATTTTAAAACCAAGCAAGACTTAGAAAGAGTCACAAAATGTAAAATAAATAATTTTGACTACATCAAATTAAAAAGTTTTTGTACAAACAAAACCAATGTAACTAAAATCAGAAGGGTAGCAACAAATTGGGAAACAATCTTCATAAAAACCTCTGACAAAGGTTTAATTACTCAAATTTACAAAGAGCTAAATCAATTGTACAAAAAATCAAGCCATTCTCCAATTGATAAGTGGGCAAGGGACATGAACAGGCAGTTCTCAGCCAAAGAAATCAAAACTATTAATAAGCACATGAAAAAGTGCTCTACATCTCTTATAATCAGAGAAATGCAAATCAAAACAACTCTGAGGTATCACCTCACACCTAGCAGATTGGCTAACATGACAGCTATGGAAAATAATGAATGCTGGAGGGGATGTGGCAAAGTAGGGACACTAATTCATTGCTGGTGGAGTTGTGAATTGATCCAACCATTCTGGAGGGCAATTTGGAACTATGCCCAAAGGGCGATAAAAGACTGTCTGCCCTTTGATCCAGCCATAGCACTGCTGGGCTTGTACCCCAAAGAGATAATAAGGAAAAAGACTTGTACAAGAATATTCATAGCTGCACTTTTTGTGGTGGCCAAAAATTGGAAAATGAGGGGATGCCCTTCAATTGGGGAATGGCTGAACAAATTGTGGTATATGTTGGTGATGGAATACTATTGTGCTAAAAGGAATAATAAAGTGGAGGAATTTCATGGAGACTGGAACAACCTCCAAGAAGTGATGCAGAGCAAAAGGAGCAGAACCAGGAAAACATTGTACACAGAGACTGATACATTGTGTTACAATCGAAGGTAATGGACTTCTCCATTAGTGTCAATGCAATGTCCCTGAACAATCTGCAGGGATCTGAAAAACACTATCCGCAAGCAGAAGATAAACTGTGGGAGTAAAAACACCGATGAAAAGCAACTGCTTGACTACAGGGGTAGAGGGGATATGACTGAGGAGAGACTCTAAATGAACACTCTAATGCAAATACCAACAACATGGAAATGGGTTTGAATCAAGAACACATGTGATACCCAGTGGAATTGCACGTCGGCTGTGGGAGAGGTGGTGGGAGGGAAGAAAAGAAAATGATCTTTTTTTCCAATGAATAATGTTTGGAAATGACCAAATAAAAATTAAAAAAAGAAAAAAGAAAAAAAGAAAAGTTTTGCACAGTTGCACATGTATAATGTATATCAAGTTTCTTTTCTTCTCAAGGAGGTAAGATGGGAAGGTAAGGGAGAGATTTGAAACAGTTTTTTAAAAATATTAAATCTTTTAGCATATAATTGAGAAAAAATAAACTAAATCCCTTTCCATTCATTCATTCATTCATTCATTCATTCACCCATGAGGCTCTAAGGCATACAAAGAAGTAATAACAATAATACTTTGTATATTGTGGCCTCTTGCCAGCAAGAAGCCACAAGATAAGAAAGATAGAGAAGGGATAGTAGTTCAGTATTCTGTGAGGGGCGTGGTGGAGCCAAGTTATAGATATGAGATGGCAGAAATGAGTCAGAAACCAGGCCATATTGAATACAAAGGAGCCACAGCAATACTCTGATCTGTGGACCTCTAATTCCGTCCAATGATCCAAATTTAATACCACACAGGTTGGAGACATGATAGAGAAAAGAAAGTGCCTGGCCGAAGGCCAGGTCCCAGGGGAGAGAGATAGAGAAGGAAAGGAATTAAAGCAAAGACAGACATAGGTGAGAGCTAAAATCCAAGAGAGGGTGGAGATTGCTGTGGCTCCTCTTTTAATCTCTTTGATATCCAAATATACACAATACATAGGGATGATTATCATTGGTTAACGACAAGATATAGTTGTGGTCTTTCTTAGTCAGGTGAACACAAAGAAACCTGTTTTCCCGCCTAACCTGGGGGAAGCTGGGATCAAAGGTCAGAGGCTTACCTAGCCATGTGCAAGACTGAGCATGCTCTCTTCTAAGCCACTCTGTACCTTCTAACTATTTCCCTTGTCCATAGCTAGGGGTGGACTGCTACATATATGAAACTCTAAAAATTTCAAGCTATTTTTATCTCTTTTATACCTTTTCTCCCCCATAACAGTCTACCATTTTCCAAGAAAATTTTCCCAATTTAACTGCCAGTCTATGTCCATTCATTCCATTATGCCCCACCCTCAGCATCCATAAAAAAAGAAAATCTGATAGTTGCATAATGCTTTAAATTTTGCAAAATACTTAGCATGTTACATTTGTAACATAGGTTGAATCTTGCCCTTGCCTGAGGGCCAGGTTTGTTACTTTTTAATACTCCCATTGGTTTCCCACTCCCACCTCTCCAACTAAGTGTTCACTAATACCTGAATGTTAAGGAGTCTTTTCCTCCACCCCACCATTGGCTTGAATCTCCACCAGTTTTCTTCCTCCCTCCCATTTTTAGGGGCTCAGCAAGTAGCACCAAAGCTTTATTTGTTAACATTGCTTTTGCAGGTTTTTTTTTTGTTTCAGAGTTTTGTTTTATATGATTATTCACTTACAAAAATGAACAATATGGAAATAAAATGAGTAAATAAACTAAAAATTAAAAAGAATGCTATCAACCTTGGGAGAAAGAACTGTTGGAGGCAGAATGCAGATGAAAGCATATAATTTTTCACTTATTTTTTGGGTTTTGGTTTTGTATGATTATTCACTTACAAAAATGAACAACATAGGAATAAAAAAAATAAACAAAGATATAGCAAGAATAAATATATAAACATTTCTATTAACACGCCAGGGGTATAACTCTCCCAACACTTCCACTTCAGTCTTTAGGGAACAGAGAGAAATTTGATTTGCAGTTTAGTTCAGTTCCTTTACAGCATTAATCCAACAAAACAATAGCCTCAAGTCTCTCCACACTCCAAGCCAATCTCCATTCAGCCATTAAATCAATTTTCCTAAAGTGGGTAGGTCTGACCTTGTCACCTCCATTCTCAGTACATTCCAGTGGCTCCCTATCACCCCCAAGATCAAATAAAAAATTCTCCATTTGGTTTTCAAAATCCTTTCTATTAACCTAGCCCCCTTGTATCTTTTCAGCCTTCTTATACCTTACTCCCTACCACTTATTCTTTGATCCAGTGACACTGGCCTCCTGGCCATTCCACAAACAAGACATGCCATATTTTGGCTCCTGACATTTTCTTTGGCAATATCCCATTCCTAGAATGTTCTCCCTCCTTATTTCTGCCTACTGACTTCTCTGGCTTTCTTTAAGTCCTGACCCAAATCCCACCTTCTATCAGAGTCTTGCATTCTCCCAAAAGGTATCTTTCAGAACCCTAGGAGTTCACCTCTGAACACCATGACATTTTGGCACCCAACATGGGGCTCCCCTGAAAGCTACTCCTGTACCCCAGATCATCCACAAGGATAGTTTCTCAGGTAGGAAGTAGCCTTTCTTGGACTCCTGAAACCCCATCTTTTGGGTGACATCTTTGTGAGACCTCTTTTGTGGTCTCTCTCCCACTGGCCCCAGAAGTCAGTCTAGTCTGGTCACTGGATCTGGGTCTATTGGCCCCCTTTTTCATACTAGAAGACCTTCTGGTGAAGGGGAGACTCTCACTCTAATGGGTTGGGCAACCTCTGTGGAAGCACAGTTGTCGACCCTCAGTGTGGTATTGGCCATTCCACATCAAAATGGGACAGAGACAGAGTGTACCCTGAGATTCTCCTTTGGGGTGTATACCTGAAAATTGGGAAAAATTGGATCTATGCAACTTGAAAATAAAAAGAGAAACTAATTTCTTTTTGTAATGTTAAATGGCCACATTATATCCTTGGTAAGTAAGAGGCATGACCTGTCCATGGCACTCTAAATTATAATACCATCCAACAATTGGACTTGTTTTGCATGAGGAAAGGGAAAAGGACAGTACAACCTTATATTTCAGCATTTATTAAACTCAGTCTGAATCCTGAGCTTAGGAGGGCTTGCTGCATGTACCTTACCCTTGCTGACCCCTACTGGGAAAAGCCCTCAAGAGAACATTTTGGATGATTCAGCACTCAATGGCAATTTTGCCTCACAGTGGGGAGGGGAGATTACAGCTCCTCCACCAGCTGAGGTTTGACCAAAGCCTTTCTCTTCCCCCACCTCCTCAGAACTAATATTCACTTCAGGATCCACTCCTCTAAGTTTGACTGTTTCCCTAACAGGAGATTTCATATACCTGAATAGGTAGAGTGGATCAAACCAGCTAACACCTCAATGGGAAGAGCCCCACCAAGTCATTCTATCCACTCTCAACAGCTATAAAATTAGAGTGCAGAATACATGGACTCATGTCTATCATTTAAACCCTTTATACCTCCAAAAACAGGTGGTGAAGGGGGAACAGAAGCCACTTATTCCTGTGAGCCACTGGAAAATCTCAAATTCCTTTTCTGAAAAAAACCAACCTAAGGATACTCTGGAATAAGTAGTCCCCTTCCCCTTTCCTCCTTGTTATCTTAAATCTCTCTTGATTTAGCCATGACTATCCTTTTTCTTATACTTTCTGTCTTCCTGGTTCTTTAATCATGCATGTCCAGCCAGCTGGACAGATAATTCTCTGATTCGTCTTGGGGAAGCAGTAGCCAAAGCAGGTTCCTTTGGCTGCTGGGTGTGTATGAAGTGCCCCCAAAGCTAGCCTGTGGTCTCAGTGCCTCAGAGGCTTACCCAAAAACCTAAAGCTTCAAGGAGATTTGTACCCACCCCAGTTTTGGCTAGTCCCCTTTGGGATATGCAGACCTTCCATTTGTAACCTTGTTACTTCTCTAGTTGCTTCTAGGGCAGAAGCTCTCACTGGAGTCATCAAGATGCCATTGAAACCCTGCAGCTGTCCCAGTCTGAACTCCTGGACATTACCTACAGCCAGTACCTCTCTCTTCTGACAATAGGCAGGGACAGCTCTACAACCATTCTCATCTCTGAAGAAGCTACAGAATACTGAGACCATTGCCCCTTTTCCCTTTAGTTATTTGGAGAGGGGGGAAATGGCATGGGCATTGTACCCTTAGAAACTCAGGAAAACTATTATCAGGGAAATTCCTTTGCTCCCTTACACCCTCTGACTCCCAACCTAAAACATCTGACCCTGGGAGGATTATCCTCCTTTGATTGTCCCATTGATTTGAGATGGACAAAGACACACCTCATCCATCTATCCTCCAAATCATGAGAACCACTCCATGCCTTTGGACAAACCTCTTCCCTCCAACCCCTTGATCCAGAGTCATGTCCTCACTGCTGTAAAAGAATATAAAAACCCCAGAATTGCAGCATTCTGGGAGCAACCCTCCAGGTTGCTATCTTGCTGTCCTCCTAAGGAGCAGCTTTCCCACCCCTGCTGATCCACTTAGGAGGCAGGCTGCCACCTATGCTGCCTCCTAGTCAGATTCAACATTACTTTCCAAAGGAATAAATTTCTCTTTATTTTTAAGTCAAGTTTCAGTCTTGTATTCTCGAAAAAGGTATCCTTCCCAAACCCCAGGGGTTCGCCTCTGAACCCCATGACACTGGGGCCTGTATCTAGCCCCAGACACTTGTGATGTGATCCTAGGAAAGTTACTTGACTTTGTCTGCCTCAGTTTCCCCACCTGTAAAATGAGCTGGAGAAGGAAATGGCAAACCTCTCCAGTATCTTTCCAAACAAAACCCCAAATAGGGTCACAAAGAATTGGATATGACTGAAACAACTGAACAACAACTGCATGTGGAGCCATGAATTTCCATTCTATCCTCTATTTAATAATGAATTTCACACATTACTTTCAAAGATGACCTATTTATCTGTACTTACTTTTTAACTCTTTTCTGTTCTCCTTTGCACATTTTGGAAAAAAAAAATTTAATACTCCTCTTTGGGGAGCATCAATATCCATCCTGGCCTTTCCCCCTCAATAGAAACCCCCATTAGAGGACTAAGAAAAATTCAGGTGGGACGGGAAGATCCTTGAAACAAGTGAGAATAGTTAAAACAAAATGAATCTGTACAGTGGTTATGCCCCAAAATATGTCTCTTTCTGCACCTTGAGCCTATCATTTCTCTATAAGGAGTTAGTTAGCATTTTACCATCTCTTCCCCAGACACATGGTGGGTCATGGCATTGATCAGAGTTCTTAAATCTTCCTAACTTAATTTTGTTTAATGTTGTTATTGTACACATTGTTCTCCTGATTCTGTTCACATCATTTTGCATCAATTGATACAGGGCTCCTGAAGTTTCTCTGAAACTGTCCCTTTCTTCTTCATTTCTTATGGAGTCATGATATTTTGTTACCTGTGCTGGGGAAAAGAAAAATATAAAAAAGAAGAAGAAGCCAAGGACTCAAGGTCCAATATTAAGCTTAACTAGGCAATCATATATGCTTGCTAACAGTGAATACAGTTGCAATTCCTTATAGGATGAGGAGAACTAGAACCCTGGAGTGCATACCTCCATCCCTACCACCACCACCACCATGAAATCTGAGGGAAATCTGAATATCTGAGTCCCAAGTAACACATGCCAAAGAGAGTTAGGAAAAATGATGGAGTCACTCCTCTTAAAGTCTACCAAGTGGGTTCAGTGATCAAAGCTTTTTAACACAGCCTTCTCCCAACCCCTGCCATCATGGGACACCTGAGAACAATTGGGAGCTTCTACTTACAAATACTCTTTAGCAGGAGGTCAAAGTATATGTGTTACCAACAGTGACCAAAATGTATGCTCAGGCTTCTGTTACTTGTACAAATTGGATGGTGATTACTCTGTTAGTCTTTTCTGACAACTCCCATTTGTCCTCATCAAATTTTTTTTCCTTTGTGGCTTTGAATAAAGAATTCTCAAAACACAGGTTGTTAACTATGTAACAACCACATTATTGATCTCTCCAAATCACTAATAATAAAACAAATGCAGAGCAAAACAATTCTGAGGTTTCACTTCATCATTAGAAAGTTGGCAAGGATGGCAAAAGATGGTAACTATTGGTGGAATTGTGAATTGATCCAACCACTCTGGAAAGCATTGGGATTAGGTTAACCCCCAAGGATGTCAGTGATAAAAAGGAAGGTCCTATATGCTTCCAAATATTTATAGGAGCACTTTTTGCAGTAGCAAAGAATTTATTTACAAATAAATAATCCTCTGTTAATTGGGAAATCATTTATTAAGTTATGATATAGGAATATAAAGGAATATTAATGTGATATAAAAAATGATGATAGGAACTCCACTTTTGGTTTGATAACTTGGAACATTCTTTGAAGATATTTTCTTCAAACTCCTTCATCTTCTCTTCTAGAATAGAGACCAATCCAAATTTGAAATAGATATAATACTTGACTATGTGTTACAGACAAAAGAGTGGTTGCCTTAAACTGTGACTGCAAAAATGTGTAAATAGCCAAACTGTAAGGTTTTGGCTACACTGGTAAAGATAATTTTTTGTGTCTTGATTTTATATTAAAAATAAAGTGGTCACCATGGGAAAAATTCCCAAATATGAAATACCCAAGTCAGCTGGGTTTTTATGAAGATTTTAATTAATACTAATGAAGGAATTAAAGAAAAAGGAGAGAGAGAGTAAGAGGAAATAATGGGAAAGGGGCTAGGCCAGCCTAGGCTCAAGCCTTAAGAGAGACCAGTCAGTCTTTAATCCACTCACCACAAGATTTTGTCCCAAGCAAGATTCTAGCATTCAGAGAAACCCAGCTACTCCAACTAGTCCGAGCTCCAACTCAACTACAAAAGCTGCACTCATTTCAGCCACCGAGAGAGAGAGACCAGCCTCCAATTCAGCTCTATAGCTGAATCACTGTTCAGAGGCCTTCTGGCCTCCTTTTTAAAGATAATTTTCTCCTCTGTCACCTCCTCTAAGTTTTCATATCTACCAATCACAGTAGATGTTTTCACAGGACTGACCATTCTTAATTCACATCTTCTTTAGTTCTCAACTTCTCTGGGTAGACTAAAACTTCACACCTCTTTTGTTAAGCTTGTCCCTTGCAAGTTTGCAAGTTGCCTGACCTTTTAGTAATTAATTTGACCTTTATAGGTACTTAGCACCCTTTTGTATTAGATCTAAAAATAGACCCAGCTTAAGGGTTTTAGCTTTACTTTAAGTATGGGTTAAGTACTTTTCATTGTTCAGTAAGGAGTTTACAAGTTTATCTTCCCCTAAAGTATGCTTAAGTATGGGTGGAGTAATGTAAAGTTCTCACATACATTCCTGACTAAGTATCTCCACTGTTTAAAATGAGGAATGGTCTTAACCAATTGTTCTAAGGTAGAGTCTGAGAATTTTTAACATTCACAAGTCTGAGAAATTTAAAAATGTATGTATTTTGACAATTTTTTAAAAAATTAAAAATAAAACTGAAAAGTTTCAATCAACATGGAGAACAGGAAATTTTTGCATGGACCTCCATTGATTGTACAATGTAATCAATATGTTAAAATAGTCAAAATACATACATTCTTAAATGTACGTTGTCTACATCACAGTTTTTTGCCACCCTCTCCCCAGACTGAACCCTTTCTTGTAAAAAAGAAAACAAGCTAAAACATGTGATGGAGAGAACTATGTCTGATAATTTCCATAATACTTTGCCCTAATATTCCTCCTCATTTCTCTAACATTAGATCTTGCTGTTGGTTTTGACTCCTGTCATTTTGAGGCACTTTTAAAAGATTGATTTGGAAGAATTGCCAAAGTGGTTTCAGTTTTTGCTGCTACAAAGCTGCCATATTGGCTCTGCCCCATTTCTCTAACATTAGGAAGAAAGTATGCTTCATTCCCTCTCCCCTGAGATTTTCAATTGTGTTTCCATTATTCAAGAGTCAAGTTCCTTTTAATGAGCTTTTCATTTATATGATCAAAGTCTTTGAGTAGGGGTACTAAGGTAGTTTAGTGAATTAAGAGACAGGCCTAGAGACCAAAGGTCTTGGGGTCAAATCTGGCTTCAGATGCTTCCCAGCTGTGTGATCCTGGACAAGCCACTTAACCTTTATTGCCAAACCCTTACCATTCTTCTGTCTTTGAATCAACATACAGCATTGATTCTAAGACAGAAGGAAAGGTGTTGTTGTTTTTTTTTAAGTCATTGAGTAAGTTGTTCTCCTGGTTCTGCTGCTTGATTTGTCTTCAATAGTTCATACATATCTTCCCATGTTTCTCAGACTTTTGCATATTCAGCATTTCTTATTATATAGTAATATTCTACATTATTCATATACTAAAGTCTTTTTAGCCATTCACCTATCAGTGGGGCACTGTTTCTATGCTGGTTTTTCAGCTTGCCTGTGGGTGTTTATTTATCATCTCCCAAACACCTTTTTAATACTTTTACAATTTTTTATCATTCCTACATTTGACAAACCACACCTATTTTCTATTTATTTCTCTCAAAGCCTAGAGATCCAATCCCACTTTCCCTTTTCTTTTGTTTTTTTTTTTTAAATTTATTAGTTCACTTTCCTTTTTTTACTTATCCAACCTTGCCTACTCCCTCCTTCTTAAGTCCCCCTTTTCATGTCTTTACCCAGAAATACCTATGCCCACATCTGCCACTTTGTGAGGACCAACTATGACATTTGGGGCTTTTCATTTGTTTTAGGGTTGGTCCTCAATTGGTCTTTGTGCTGTTATCTGAAAACCTGCAGTAAAACAGTGCCATGATATTAACTATTCACCAAGAATATAAAATATCTGTGTTGTCCATCTAGTAAATCTATACACAAAGTATTGGTCAGTCATAGCTTTCAGGTACACATGTGGATGAGTTTCCCATATTGCCATGCTAAAACCTAAAACAACCCCTGGAAATTAGGCTCACGTTCTGGAAGAATTCAAAAAGGAATTAAAAAACCAAATAAGAACAGTTGAAGAAAAATAGGGAAAAGAAAAAAAGTTTAAAAAGCAAAATTGAGCAACTAGAAAAAGAGACATAAGAAGGTAAAGAAGAAAAATGTGCCTTTATAACTATCTACTAGAAAAAGAAACAAAAAAAAAATCAAATGAAGAAAAGAGTGACTTGAAAAGAAGAATGGAGCAAATGGAGAAGGATAATCAACAGGTCATGGAAGAAAATCAGTCTTTAAAATTAGAATTGGACAATTAGAAGCTAATGACTTCATGAGACATCAAGAAACAATAAAACAAAACCATATTGCCATGCTGTATAGTTTTAAGCAGCTGAACTAGTCAAAACTCATATTGGCTGAGTTTTGAATTTATATTTAAAAGATGATATGAAATATTGCTCCAAGTTATTAAAAATAAGTAACCTATATCTCTACCTTCATCCATATCTGAATTTGCCACTCTTTGTTGAAATGGACCCTGCCTTCCCTCCATTTCTATTCACCGGACACAGGCAATCACCACATGGTGGCTACATGGTTTATTAGTTAGCACAAAAGAAAAAAAAAACCCAAGTGCTTCCAATACCCAATCCCTCTCCAGCCATCCCAAAGACTTCCACTTATTCTTGAAGACATTTAGGGTCCCTGGAGAAAGGTCCTAAAGCTCTTACATTTGCAGGTTATTGGAAGAATTAAGGGAAAGTTCATATCTTTATGACCCTTCTCAGCATAAGGGACTTATAACAAATGGAAAGCAAATAGGAGCATGGTGGAAGAAGGCTGTTTGTCTGGAGCACACTAGCCTAATGAATAAATTCTAGTAGTTAGTGAATCCTATACTTCAAAGACATCAAAGAAAAAAAGGGAAAAAAACCCATAAGTATACATATATATGCTTACTACTACTAATATTAATAAGAAATAGCACTTATATAATGTTTTAAGGTTTACAAAAGTCTTTACAATTGTGATTTTTATTTAATGCTCACAACAATCTTGTAAGGCAAGTGTTATTAGGAACTTCATTTCACAGATGAGAAAATTGAAACTGGGTAGTAAAGTGATTTGTCCAGGATCATACAGCTTTCACTAAGCATTTATTGTGTCTAAGGCAGGATTTGAATGCAAGTTTTGCTAACTCCAAGTCCAATGTGCCCCTAGCTATCCTATCACAGATTTTTATATTTAATGTTTAATATTAAATTATTTTAGTAGCACTTTTTATAGTGGCAAAGAACTGGAAACTAAAGAGATAGAATTCCATTGGGAAATGACAACAAATTATGGTATATGAATGGAATAGAATACAATTGTGAAATGATTTTTAAAAAATGGTTTTAGAAAAAACTGGGAAGGCTTCCATGAACTTGTGCAGAGAGAAATGAGCAGGAGAACAATTTATTTAATAACAAAACATTGTAAAGACAAACTATTTCAAAAGACTTAAGAATTCTGATCAATGTACTGACCAACCATGATTCTAGAAAGCTGCTAATGATACTTGTTGCTCATATTCTGACAGAAAGATACTGAATCAAGATGCAGAGTAAGCCTCACATTTTGGGCATGGCTATTGTGGAATTTATTTTGTGTGACTATGCATCTTTGCTATAAAGGTCCTGCATGTTTTTGTTTTTGTTTTTATTTGGGGTAGAAGAATAATTGGGGAGAGGGATGATCAAAATAAGGGAAAGAGGAAAATAAGAAAAGAATTACTAATACAGATCTTTAAATGCAAAGAAGAGATCAAATCAAAGATCAATAGAAAAACAGAACAACTTTGGAAAATAATGTTAAATCTATTATATACTTTAAAAAGGGAAGCAAGCTATACACAAGAAAGACTTGAAGCTTCCTGGACAATCATCTTTTGTCTACTTTGTATATGGAAATTTCATTTTACTTGCTGTTGGTTAAATATAGTTGTTTTAAAAAAATTAGAATTAAAAAAATTAGAAACTATTCTAAGAGGCAAAGATGAAGAGAGAGAGCATTACAGGCAGAAGGACAGCTTGTACAAAGGCATGATTGGACTATTTGGCTTAGACAGAAACCAAGAAAACCATAAAATTACCCTTAATCCTTTGTTGCCCCATTCTTTTATACTAATAGTATCAGACTTGTAGAATAAAGAAAACGTTCTAAGAATAACATGTTTTTTAAATTATCTCTAATAGATTAAAACATCTATAGTTTATAGTTCTGGATAAAGCTATTTAGAATAAATTACCTATAATCTATGTTATTCAACTTTCTTTCATTTAACTTTAGTTCTGAATGTGAAATCCTTGTTTAGAGATTACTTAGTATACATACTACAGGTGAAACTCAATCATATCAATTTTGATGTTCTTGCTATCAGTGATTCAGGAGAGCAATTGAACCTTCATCTTGGTGTAGTTCACTATTGTCATGACGTCAAAGGCAAGAGCGAACATGGAATGTGGACTATTTTATATTGAAGTGGATGATAAGTATTTGTCAAAAGATCTCCATGAAAATAATGGCAAGTTATCTACCAACGTCAAGGGGAATGAAGAAGTAGAGAAACTATGAAGAACCCAACAAAACCCTCTGAATTAAATCAAAATGTATTCTGATATCCAACTACTTGAATGCAAAAGGGGGAAAGGTGATAATGGGAGAAATAGATGGGAAAGCATGATTCATGAAAAAAAGAATGAGAGGCCATAGATTACATAGCAGCCTCAATACTTTTTTTTTTTTTGAGAAAAGAATTGATAGGCACTGGATATGATAAGGCTTATATAATGATGCAAAAGAGAAGAGAGATCACATTTTAAGACAAGAAAAGACTGCTAGAAATCTATTGCCACAAGAAGACTCTGAGGTCCAAAAGTACCTTAGCAAACAGTTACTTCTGTGAACCTTAAAAATTCTCGGGGGCAGCTGGGTGGCTCAGTGGATTGAGAGTCAGCCCTAGAGATGGGAGGTCCTAGGTTCAAATCTCGCCTCAGACACTTCCCAGTTGTGTGACCCTGGGCAAGTCACTTAACCCCCATTGCCTAGCCCTTACCACTCTTCTGCCTTGGAGCCAATACACAGTATTGACTCCAAGATGGAAGGTAAGGGTTTAAAAAAAACAATTCTCAGACCCTACTTCATAAGGTTTAGTTAAGACCATTCCCCATTTTAAACAATGAAGGAACTTAGATCAGGAATGTGAGACCTCTACTCCGCCCCTACTTAAGCCTGCTTTAGGGGAAGAAACTCCTTGCTGAACAATGAAAAATACTTAAACCCATACTTGTAGTAAGGCAAAAGTTCTTAAGCTGTGCCTATTTTTAGATATAATACAAAAGGGTGCTAAGTACCTATAAAGGTCAGGCAACTTGTGAATTTACAAGGAGCAAAGAGGTGAGAACTTACTCAGAGGTTTTCTGGTATGAACTTTTTTTTATTTTTATTTTTTTTAATTTTTATTTTGTCATTTCCAAACATTATTCATTGGAAAAAAAGATCATTTTCTTTTCTTCCCTCCCTCCACCTCTCCCATAGCCCACGTGCAATTCCACTGGGTATCACATGTGTTCTTGATTCAAACCCATTTCCATGTTGTTGGTATTTGCATTAGAGTGTTCATTTAGAGTCTCTCCTCAGTCATATCCCCTCCACCCCTGTAGTCAAGCAGTTGCTTTTCATCGGTGTTTTTACTCCCACAGTTTATCTTCTGCTTGCGGATAGTGTTTTTCAGATCCCTGCAGATTGTTCAGGGACATTGCATTGACACTAATGGAGAAGTCCATTACCTTCGATTGTAACACAATGTATCAGTCTCTGTGTACAATGTTTTCCTGGTTCTGCTCCTTTTGCTCTGCATCACTTCTTGGAGGTTGTTCCAGTCTCCATGAAATTCCTCCACTTTATTATTCCTTTTAGCACAATAGTATTCCATCACCAACATATACCACAATTTGTTCAGCCATTCCCCAATTGAAGGGCATCCCCTCATTTTCCAATTTTTGGCCACCACAAAAAGTGCAGCTATGAATATTCTTGTACAAGTCTTTTTCCTTATTATCTCTTTGGGGTACAAGCCCAGCAGTGCTATGGCTGGATCAAAGGGCAGACAGTCTTTTATCGCCCTTTGGGCATAGTTCCAAATTGCCCTCCAGAATGGTTGGATCAATTCACAACTCCACCAGCAATGAATTAGTGTCCCTACTTTGCCACATCCCCTCCAGCATTCATTACTTTCCATAGCTGTCATGTTAGCCAATCTGCTAGGTGTGAGGTGATACCTCAGAGTTGTTTTGATTTGCATCTCTCTGATTATAAGAGATGTAGAGCACTTTTTCATGTGCTTATTAATAGTTTTGATTTCTTTGGCTGAGAACTGCCTGTTCATGTCCCTTGCCCATTTATCAATTGGAGAATGGCTTGATTTTTTTGTACAATTGATTTAGCTCTTTGTAAATTTGAGTAATTAAACCTTTGTCAGAGGTTTTTATGAAGATTGTTTCCCAATTTGTTGCTACCCTTCTGATTTTAGTTACATTGGTTTTGTTTATACAAAAACTTTTTTAATTTGATGTAGTCAAAATTATTTATTTTACATTTTGTGACTTTCTAAGTCTTGCTTGGTTTTAAAATCTTTCCCTTCCCAAAGGTCTGACATGTATGCTATTCTGTGTTCGCCTAATTTTCTTATAGTTTCCTTCTTTATGTTCAAGTTATTCACCTATTCTGAATTTATCTTGGTGTAGGGTGTGAGGAGTTGATCCAAACCTAATCTCTCCCACACTGTCATTCAGAGTTATGATTACTAGCTGTGTATTTCCCAGCATTTTGATTTCTGCTCCTTTTCCTGCCTTTTCTTCTTTCACTATTTCCTTCTACACCAATGTTTGCTTTTGAACAGTCCCCCTTGTTCCCACCCTTATTTTACTTCCCTTTCTACCCACCTCCCTATTTATCCCCCCCTTATTTTCCCTGTAGTCTTTCTAAAATTGACCCCCTGCTCCCTCCCTCTCTTGTACTGCTTCCCTCCCCACCAGACCATTTGTTACCCTTCTACTCCCCTATAGGGTGCAAATCTTTTCTCTGCCCCCAATGGATTGGATTGTTTTTCCCTCTTTGAGTCACTTTCAAAGCATGTAAAAGTTAAATATTTCCTGTCTCCGACCTCTTTACCCTTCCAGTGTATTGATGTTCTCCCCCACCATGAGCTTTTTTATGACATATAAATTTACCCCCATTTGTTTCTTTTCCCATTTCTTTTAATATTAACCTATTTTTAAGCTCTAGTTATATATATATATATGCATACTCATGTGTATGTATTTTTGCATGCATATATCTATATACCTATTCATGTCTTGTCCTTTCATCCTATACAGTTTGTTGCTGTTCCCTCTAAGTATACTTCTTTTTGCTGCCCAGGTAATAACAACAGTTTTTAAGAGTTACCAATGACCTCTTTTCTTATAGGGATACATATCATTGTAACTTATTGAGTATTAAAAAAAAATTTTTTTGTTTTTCTTTTTTCCCCTCTTTTTTAATTACCTTTTGATGATTCTCTTGAGTTCTGTGCTTGGACATCAAATTTTCTGTTCAGGTCTGGTCTTTTCTTTGCAAATTCTTGGAATTCTTCTATTTTGTTGAATGACCATACTTTCCCATGTAAGAATATAGTCAGTTTTGCTGGGTAGTTGATTCTTGGTTGTAGACCTAGTTCCCTTGCTTTCCGGAATATCATATTCCATGCCTTTCTTTTTTTCAGTGTGGATGCAGCCAGATCCTGAGTTATCCTCACTGTGGTTCCTTGGTATCTGAATGACTTCTTCTTGGCAGCTTGTAATATCTTTTCTTTGGTCTGATAGTTCTTGAATTTGGCTATAACATTCCTGGGTATTGTCAGTTGGGGATTAAGTACAGGAGGTGATCTGTGGATTCTATCAATCTCCACTTTTCCCTCTTGTTCAAGGATTTTGGGGCAGTTTTCTTTAATAATTTCCTGTAATATAATGTCCAGGCTTTTTCTTTTGTCATGGTCTTCTGGTAGGCCAATAATTCTTAAATTGTCTCTCCTTGAACGATTTTCTAAATCCTCTGTTTTGTGAATGAGATGCTTCATCTTTTCCTCAAATTTTTCATTCTTTTGGTTTTGTTTTATAGTGTCCTGCTGCCTTGTGAGGTCGCTTGATTCTAGTTGTTGTATTCTGGTTCTTAAAGATTGGATTTCATCCCTGGCTTTTTGGTCATCCTTCTCCTTATGGTCTGATTTTCTTTGAAGGTCATCTTTCATTTTCTTTGCCTTATCTCTCATGTCCTTTGCCTCATCTTTCATCTCCTTTGCCTCATTTTCCAGCTGGTTGATTTTAGCTTTCAAGACACTATTTTCTGTTTCCAGATGACTTATCTTAGTTTTTAAGTTCTTTTCCCAATTGTCTTCAGCCTCTCTTAATTGTGTTTTGAATTGCATTTTGAGTTCTTCCAAAGCCTGTATCCAATTCGCTGGGATTTCTGATTTTTCCTTTGCTGATCCCTCCCCCTCTGTTTCATTTGCTCTTTGCTCATTACCTGTGCAGAAGCTGTCTATTGTAATTTCTTTCTTCTTTTTCTGTTGTTTGCTCGAGTTTACCCCTTCTTTGCTCCCCGTATTTGGCTGTGCTCTTGCTCCTCTCATTTTGTTTTGGTTTTGGGGCTGTCAGTCTCCCCTCTTGGAGCTTTGTCAGATCTCTTGGTACAGTCTCTAGGGGAGGAATGTTAGCTTCCCTATCCTCTGGAGGTTTTTGATTGGATTGAGTTCAAGTGGGTTGGGCTGTATGTGGTATGAAGCTCTGAGGCTCTGAAGACTCTTGGAAGGCTGGGCTGCCCAGGCTCTCTCCAGTTCTTTCCAGCTGCTTTTCCACTGTCCGCAAGTGCCTTTGCCCACCTCCCTAAACTCTGAGGAGTTCTGAAGGGATTAGGTTCAACTGGATTGGTCTGGATGTGCCCCGAGGCAACGGTGAGACTGGAGCCTGATGGAGGGACCCAGCCATTCCCCATCTCTCCCTGGCTTCATCCCTCCTGTCCAAGCTGGATGCTCCGAGCCCGGCGCCCCGCTGCTCACAAGGTAGACCCCCCAAACCCGCACCTTTGCCCGCTCAGAGGTTCCTGCTGCTGCTGGGGGCTCAGCCCTCTGGGTTGTGGAGGAGGGTTCCTGGGACCTTCCCTCTGCCTTCCCCTTAGCTCTGAGTATTCTTGGATTCCTGCTTTTGGGGAGTGTACCTTTTGATTTGGGTTCCCCACTTCTGTCCTGTTGTTCAGCTTGAATTTCGGTGCCCTAGGAGCATTCAGTCTGTATCGGTTAAGGAAGGGTCTTCCACATGGTCTGAACTTTTGCTGCTTGCTAAGCCACCATCTTGACTCTGCCCCCACCTCTGGTATGAACTTAACAAAAAATTTAAGCCTTCTTAGGTATGAATTAAGAATGGTCTGTTCTTTGGAAAACATCTACTGTGATTGGTAGATGTGAGAACTTAGGGGAGGTGACATAGGAGAAAATTCCCTTTAAAAGGAGAGGCTTAAGACAGTCTCAGGCTGTCAGAAGAATCTCTCTCTGGAGATGGAGCTGGCAGAACTGGTGTCTCTCTGAAAACTAGAATCCTTGCTTGGACAAACCTTGTGGTGAATGGTTAAAAGACTGACTGATCTCTCTCTTAGGGTTTTCAGCCTAGGCTGGCTCATGCTGGCCCAGGCTGGTCTAGCCCTTTTTCTCATTATTTCCTTTCTCTCTCTCTCTCTCTTTCATTTATTCCTTAATTTTGTATTAATTAAAATCTCTATAAGACCCAGCTGACTAGGGTATATTTTAATAATTGGGAATTTTTCCCTGGGGACCACTTTATTTTTAATATAAAAAACATATCTTTGCGGTCACAATTTAAGCAAAACACTTTCATCTGCCACAGTTTATGCCTTCCACTATTTTAATCACTGCACTTTCAAGTGACAGACAAAAACTAAGCTTGTTTTTAAACTTGTTTTAAATGCATTTTTAAGATAGATATGCCCACATGAGTTTTCTAAATCTATAAATGCCATTTGCAGGTGACCTGAGTAGAACTTATCTAAGACTATGCCCATCTCAATGGAGAGAAGAAAAGCCAAAGCAGGGTCCACACTCTAATTGGAGATGGGTGGTGGGTGACAAGGATCAGGCTGACTCCAGGAGTCTGAGCAAGGCTGGGTGCTCTTTTCACTAATCTTTATGAAGGATATTGTGGAAGAATTTTATCTTTCTGTCCCCACCAAATGTATTTGATATAGGGCTATGAGTCTAGGTTTTGAAACAAAATTGCTTTCCTGATCACCCCTGAGGGAGGGGATAGTTATTAGTTTATACTCACCAGCAAGGCTCTTTCCTATCTAATGCTGGTTATACAGAAGACCATCACAAATAGTGAATAGCTAGTGAACCCATTTATCCAAGTAAACAGCAAACAGAAATTAGGAAAGTTATACAGGTTAGAACATACCAAAAAATACATGATCTAAAATGTAGGTACTCTTATTGTCCCATTTTACTGATGAGGAAATTAAGGCAGACAGCATTTAAATGATTTTCCCACCGTCACACAGCTAGTATATATATATTATCTAGAAAAATGAAAAAAGAAAAAAAAATTAACAAAGCATAATGGCAAAGATCTATAAAGATTACTCTTTCACTATCAAGGATAGTGGACTCACTATCCTTGAATACTAGTATCATAATCATCAATGTGCTTA
This sequence comes from Monodelphis domestica, assembly GCF_027887165.1. Classification (NCBI taxonomy): domain Eukaryota; kingdom Metazoa; phylum Chordata; class Mammalia; order Didelphimorphia; family Didelphidae; genus Monodelphis; species Monodelphis domestica. The sequence goes on from NC_077228.1 coordinate 107,001,346, forward strand.
TAGGAAACATAGTAATTATATTAAAGAGAACAAAGTCAGGGAAAATAGCCAGATAGAACTAGGTGTGGACAGAGCAGATCTGTCTTGGAGGAGGCACAATTGTAAGGGATCATTATATAAAGTATCTGAAGGAAGAGAAGACACTAAAGCATGGAAAAAAAACTTGGACCTTATTAATACCCAAACAATGCTATTGAAGAATACTTCAACTACCACCCTAGATGTCTACTGTTCCACTGATTCAAAATCTTTAGGTATGTCCTTCAATAAGAAAGAAGCAAGTTTTCAAAAATGATATTCAACAATGGTTGAAACCTTTACCATTTTGTAATTGACTAAAAAATATAGAAAATACAAGATCTCATTGTGCTTATTGTATGTAGATTGTTAAAAAAATTTTTTTTGATTTGGTGAAGCAAAATGTTACCTTTACAAACTGCTTTTTTCCAAGAAAGTACTGCCTCCATTCAGACATGAAAATTTTTCAAGATTCCTCAAAAAACATAATAACAGAATTAACTCTCTTAAATTGCTCTCTGATTATTAATATTAAATGAAGGGATGGGAAGATATTTTCTTTTGGAAAACAACAAATAACAGCACACAAAAAAGAAATATTTTAAAAGGAATTAAGTCATTCCTGAATCAGCATTCTGTGTGCAGTCAGATCACTAAGCGGTTAACATGAAGATAAAAATTAACGCATGTTAGAAGACATAATAAAAATGAGAAAAATATACTTGTGTATACCAAAGCAACTCTACATTGACCTATTTAAATAGTTGTTGATGCTGAGAAATGGGAAATGAACGGAGGAAAGCACACTGACACCAATTAGAACAATTTTGTATAGAAGTTTAGCCAAAGTAAATCAATTGCTATAATGAGGAGCCCAAAAAAAAAAAATCTAAAAATCATCTTAATCAGCAAACACTTGACCTACTTGCCAACCAGAGAGAAATGGTAGCCAAGGGCAACATCAATTTAGAATATAAATTAATTCATGAAATCTTACATAGAATGATGGTGAAATATTATGAGCAGGATCTCAGAAAACACTAAGAAGTTGTGAAATGGAATACAAGTTTAAAGAAAGCTACTCAAGAGATCCAACTGAGCAAAGTCATCTGGATAATATTCAAAGATGAAATTGGAAAGAAGATCATGAGCCAATGAAAGATTTTTTAAAAGTCCATAGAGATTTTTATTTAAAAAAATAATAATTTTTTGCCAATCAAGTCACCACATTTGGATCCTAACATCTCAATCCAGATGGTCGCCTAGGGGAAATGGAAATGACCCATAAGAAAACAAAGATGGGAAAAGTTCCTGGACTAGACAATATATTTATAAAGAAAGGCTATACTGGAGGAGGAGACACAATATTGAGGGACTAAGAGACCAATTCTTAGGGATTTTTAAGGAGGATATGATACCAAAGGCATGAATAACTATTAATCTATGTGCCTAATTTGTTACCTATATGAAATATATTATGAGAATAATTGGTACATGCATCAAAAATATCCTGAGGGTATTAGAAAAAAACAGGCAAGTTTTCACAAGCAGAATTACAGGGTAAGTCACATTTTTTTAAATTACCTAACTGACTGAAAAATGTATAGAATATAAGAACTCACTGGACTTATTATCTGCTAAGTATTAAAAAAGTTTATTTTGTGAAACCAAATATTCCCTTAAAGGCTTTCATCCAATAATGTGTCTTCTGTGCAAATGTCAAAAATATGCAAGATATTTTGAAAGATGCTACATAGAGTTAATTTTGTCTGGTAATTCTCTTCATTAATATCAAACAAGGCAAAAAATAGGGAAATGTACTTTCACCAAAGATATTCACCATTGTCATTGGAAGAAATCCAGGTTGAAGAGGAATTCCCCTTGAGATTGTGAGGGCTTCCTCATTGATCATGCTTTCAGATAATACTGAGCTTATAATACTAAGCTCCAGAACATTATAGAGCCGGTTAAATGAAATCTACATTCACCCCCCCCCAAAAAAAAGTTTGCCCTATCCATGCAAACAGGAAAAAACCAAGTGGAAAAAGAATGCCAATTGTTTAGACTAGGAAATACAATTAGATGAAGAATCTATAGGACTCACATAGCAACAAGATCACAAATTCATTAAATTATTGGAATTTTTTCCATTTGAAAATGTTTTCTCAAAAAAAAAACTAGAGTAGGAGTTCTTCCATAAGGAATAGAAATTGCCACTGGATTAGATCCATATTTTCTCCAGGTCACTATTTAAATAACAGTAGTCCAAGGGAAACACTGTATTGAAAGAGGTCAAAGCATCATACAATTGCAGAGAAGGAAGAGAACTCAGATGGTACCTAATCCATACAGTAATTAATTGAATATCCCTTCTGCAATATTCTGGACATTTTAAAATTTAACTACAAACTATTCATTTTCTCATTGAATATCAACATTCCGGAGTATAAATTTGCCTCTTAGTCTACATCCCATAAATTTTATTATGTTGTATTTATAGTTTCATTATCTTTAATATAGTCCTTTGGTGTTTAATCTGTTGTTTAACCTGGGCATTATCCAATAAGCTATTCTTTTGTCTCCATGTAGGCTTGTAGCCATTTATCATATTTTCCTTGTTGTTTACCATTTTTAGTACATTATGATCTGCAAATGCATTGCTTATAATTTCTGCCTTTTTGATTTATCTTTTTTTTGCATCCTAGAAAGTATCAATTTCCATATGTATTTTAAAAAATATTTTCCCTGTTTTTCTTTTTCAGTTCCTTCCATATATTTAATAAATCTATTTTTTAGCCTAATAGTTTCATGGTTAATAATAGCAAACATTTGTATATTGTTTTAAGTATTATCCTATTTTTATCCTTAGTACAACTCTAAGAGGAAGAAACTATTACTGTTCTTATTTTACAGATAAGGAAACTGAGGCCAATAGAGGTTACATGACTTTTGTCTGAGGGCACAAAGCTAGTAAATAACTGAGGCACAATTTTAACTCAAGACCTGCTGGGGGCCATCAGTCTACGACATCTTGACAGAGTCACATGTGGTAGCTGGTGAGACCACAGAGTTGTCCTTGGCGAGATGTGACTACCCACTCTATCCCCCTTACATGATTTCTTTCATCAATGCCCTTTACCTATGAATTGACATAATTATTATTCCCCCTAGTCTCAAAAGAAATAATGCAAGAGCAAAACACATGTACCCTTATTCCCTAAAACATCACCAAAAGATCAGACCCTCAAACCCAATCCCAAAAAGACTATTGTGGGTTAACTTTTACTTGGGTACATAATTCCCAGCAAAACTGCATCTATAGGCCAAGCCCAAAATGTTCTCATGAAGCCAGCACACAAATCGATCATAGAAGCCCATACAATACGTACAGATACAGTACAGGTACACTAAGCTTTAATATGCCTCAGTGACTCAATTACACAAATCAGTAACCCAAACTCCCTAGTAAGCCTCCTGTGATGAAATAATTTATCTTGCATTCTGTCCATAATCACAATACAAAAATATAGAATGTTAATCAAGTGATTTGTTAAAAGTTAATGTATCACTTTTGTAAACCTTAAAATTTCACAGACTTATGAATGTTAAAAATTTTACTCCACATTTGAGGAATCCTCCAATTCCCTACTTGAAATAATTTCCTACCAGATAGTGAGAACTCTACTTGAATGTGAAAACTCCTTGCTATGGGAGGACCTCTATTCCACCCATACTTAAGAATGTGTTAGGGCAGAAAACTCCTTGCTAAACAATGAAAGTACTTGAAAACCATACTTATAAAGGAAAGGAGTTCTTTGAGCCATGCCTATTTTTGGAATTGATACAATGGGATGCTAAGTGCCTATAAAGGTGGGGCAACTTGTAAACTACTTAGACATAAAAGGTGAAAACTTACTCAGAGGTTTTCTCTTAATGAAATTAGTTGACACAGCAGCATTTTTTTCTGACTTACTAAAGAGATTAATCTACTCAGCTGTGAATTCAAAATGGGCTGTCTTTTGGAAAACATCTACAGTGATTGGTAGATGGAAGAACTTAAGGGAGGTGACATAGGAGATTTTGCCCTTAAAAATGAGAGCTCAGAGAAGAGCAGAGGTCATTCTGAAACATTCAGATTGAGGAGCACTCATTCTGAAACATTGAGATGGAGGAGGGAGCTGGTGAAAGCAGCTGAGATGATGCTGGCCTGGTGTCACTAGAATCCTTGCTTAGACAGATCTTGTGGTGAGTGTTAAAAAACTGACTGATTTCTCTCTTAAGACTCAGGCCTAACTTCCTCGTTAGTATAGTGGTGAGTATCCCCGCCTGTCACGCGGGAGACCGGGGTTCAATTCCCCGACGGGGAGAATTTGCAATGGGGGCATCTGGGTAGCTCAGTGGATTGAGAGCCAGGCCTAGAGATGGGAGGTCCTAGGTTCAAATATGACCTCAGCCACTTCCTAGCTGTGTGACCCTGGGAAAGTCACTTGACCCCCATTGCCTAGCCCTTACCACTCTTCTGCCTTGGAGCCAATACACAGTATTGACTCCAAGACGGAAGGTAAGGGTTTAAAAAAAAAAAGACTCAGGTCTAGGCCATATTGGCTTGAGGCCCTTTATACTTATTCCTTTCTTACTCTCTCTCTTTCTTTGATTACTCATTGTATTATTAATTAAAATTCTCTATAAAACTCAGTTGACTTGGGCATATTCATAATTGGGAATATATTCCCTGGCGACCACCTTATATTTGATTTAAAACAAGACACTGTAGAGAAACATATTTTCTGTGGTCAAATTTACTCACCCTCTCTTATATCTATCACAATTTATATCTTCCACTATTTTAATCACTACAGTTTAAGACCTCAACCATTTTAAATCTCACACTTTTCCAATTATCTCTCTTTGATTTTGTGTATCTGCATGCCAAGAAAATGGGTATAAAAATAAAGATCAGACATCAGGATGGTGGAACAGCTGAGATGCAAATCAATCCCATGGCTATTATGATTAAGCTGTCTTCCATTTGTTATTTATTTTATTTTATTTATTTTGACTAATCATTCGCCACCTGTCAGGAATCCTAGAGTCGCAAGTGAGGCTGGACCCTGACCGTGGCAAAGGCCTTATAACTCCAGTCCAGTGTTATATCTATTGAGCCACCTAGATGCATGCCTCTCATAGAAAATAATTTTAATTTTTATTTATTTTAAATATTTATTTTTCTTTATGATTACTAAATTTATAACAAATAAGAATATATACAAAATAAATAGTTTTGGTAGAAATATTATAATTACCCACAGTTACTTACCTTCATTCTTTTTTTCTATTGTGTACTAATTTTTATCTTTACTCCAAATAGTAGATGATTTAACTTTGGCTAATTCTGAAAGAACTTCTTCTATATGAGTAACTAATCCTTTGCTGTCTCTGAAGATATATTAATATTAACATACTAAGGACAAATCACCATCTCTCTTTAATTAGTAAAGTAAATCTTACAAAATTGCCTAAGACTTAAAGAGGTTAGGAAGCTTGCCCATGATTCTTCAGTACGCATGTGCAGTATAATATCAGACTATGTTTTTAAAGTTATTATCCAACACTCCAATAAATGTGTGATTTCATCAATTTGTGTATTCCCTCCAATGATATAGATTCCAGCCCATCCATTCCTGCCTATCCCATAGGATTCTCATCTCTGTTTTCCCATTAACCCAGAGAATCCACCCAACATGCAGAGACCTTCCCCCTGAGCATCATAAAGATAACAATGGGACACAAATAAATTTTTTGTGGTCCTTTGTTCTTTCTTTTATAATCATACATTTCTTATATCATATTTTCTATGTAATTTTTGGTACCATGCTATGATTTGCTTTTACCTATTGTAAAAATGGACTCAAATCCAGGACTTCAATCCCCAGAATTCCTTGCTCCACTTCCCCAGAATGCTTTGCAATATCACTGAATTCTCACCTGGGCCGAGATCAAGAAGGGGTATTTAACCTGATTGGAAAGGCTTTTGGGGTCTTTCCTGTTTCCTCTTGCAAGCAGAAGCGGCTTTTCATGATGTAGGTGAGATTGTCTAGGCCTCTCTCTAGCCTAGGCACGTGCTTTTCTTATCCTGTATTTTCTTTAATCCTTAATCTTCAATAAACCTCTAAAAATATAATACTCCTTGCAGAGAGAAACTAATTTCTACCTGCCTCAGCTTCCCCTAAATTTTAATCTTTACAGTAACTTTACACTATCATAGCCTCCTACATTGCTCTCTCTCTCTCTTTTTTTTAATTCTTACCTTCTGTCTTAGAATCAATACCAAGTATTGGTTCCAAGGCAAAATAGCAGTAAGGGCTAGGCAACCAGGGTTAAGTGACTTGCCTGGACCACAGAGGTAGAAAGTGTTTGACGTCATATTTGAACCCTGGACCTACGTTTCTAGGCCTGGTTCTCTATCTACTGAGCCACTTAGCTGCCCCTCCATTGTCCTTTAAATCATTTTAAATTCAGTTCTTAGCATTACATGACTTGGCCATAGATCACTGTAAAAGATTTAAAAAGGTTTTTTATGACAAATTTTTTTTATCATCGGGGTAATGGAATCACCACATTTCTCCCTTAAGAATAGCATTCCATATGTAGTTCCTGAAGATGCAGAAATAGTATTGAAGAAAACAAAGACAGAAAAAATAATTGAACTAGATCAAGTGGCAGATAGATAGCAAGAGCCCTGGTCCTGGAGTCAGGAAAATCTGAGTTTAAATATTGACTCAGATCCTTATTCACTTTGTGACTTTGGACAAGTCACTTAAACAACGTCTGCCTCAGTTTCCTCATTTATAAAATAGAGATAATAAAAGCAACTACCTCATAGGGGTTTTTTGAGGATCAAATGATATAACGTACAATGTTTCTCAACCCTTGAAATGTTGCATAAATGCTAGTTATTATTATTTCTATCTATAAAGATCTGTGCTGTAGAAAACACAATTTTGAGAATATTCATAGATATCTGAACAAGAAGATACCAACCACACAGAAAAAGCTCTTTAGGACTCATTATTACAAAAACAAACAAACAAAATAAGGCAACCTAAGAAAATTCCTCCCACATAATGGTTTTGATACATTGTGGGTTGCCAAAAAAAAAAAATTCAATGGATATTTTTGGGGAGTTTTGTAGAAGCTGCAGATGACATGTGAAGGCCAGAAAAAGACAGAAAGAAATTTAGAAACTCAAAAATGTATAAAATGTATGTGTAACATCAACATATTTTATCTTTTAATACTATAAATATATACAATTTCTTTCTTAAAGTTACAATTTACCAAAAGAGCACAAAAGCCAGCAAACAACACACAAAGGCTAGAAATGTAGACATGTTAAAAAGCTTATTAAGTCATAAATGCATAAAATACATGTTCTATAAGTTATGTGTAATATTACTTGTATAGCATATCTTTTTCTTTTTAATAACAAATCATACACAAATGCTTGTACTTAAGGCAGAATTGAAGTGAAGAAAGTATAGGGCCAAAGTTCCAGAGCTATGTGTCCATTTCTGGGCGGAATATGCAAACTTGATTCTCTCTACCCAGTTTTGTTTTAGTTTTATATTTTTGTGTGTTTTTTTCTTTCATTTCCCTAAGATGTATTCACAATCCGTATTGATAGGGAATCAATTCTCAAGCATTTTACCCTCAAAGGTAAATAGTGTAAGGCAGTCTCAGCTCACTTTTGCCATGTGATTACTCCTCTAATGACTACTGTTTGATGCCTTCACAGATCTTTAAAGTAATTTCTAGCCACTGTTGAGAAAAAGCATCAAGATTCTAGTCTTTTTCCCATTTTTGGTGTGTTTGAAAGGATTACTCTCTACAGGTCACCAAAGAATGTAAGATTAGATCCTACATTGGCATCTCCTTTGAAGGGCTTCTGGCATTTTTTTTGCTATCTTTTTTTCTGTTATGTACTTCTTTTTTTTCCTGAATGTTAAAATGAACTAGAAAATCGTCAAAAAGCATGGATATAACCCTATTCAAGTCAGAAAAAGAGATCTATATATAAAACTGTGAATTTATCATAGTCTGTTTTAAAATAAAAATATTTTGGGGGGCAGCTGGGTAGCTCAGTGGATTGAGAGCTAGCCCTAGAGACAGGAGGTCCTAGGTTCAAATCTGGCCTCAGCCACTTCCCAGCTGTGTGACCCTGGGCAAGTCACTTGACCCCCATTGCCTAGCCCTTACCACTCTTCTGCCTTGTAGCCAATACACAGTATTGACTCCAAGACAGAAGGTAAGGGTTTTAAAAAATAAAAAAATAAAATAAAAATATTTTGAATATCATGTGGTACTGCCAATATTTCCCTGCTTGTATTTGTCCCTTCTGAACTTCCTTTTGCTTTCTTCTGTGACTTTAAAATAACTAAATGGCTCAGTGGATTGAGAACCAAACCTAAGTCTCAAACATTTCCTATCTACCTGATTCTGTGTATGTCACTTAGCCCCCATTGCCTAGCTCTTATTGCTCTTCTGCCGTAGAACCAATATACAGTATTGATTATAAAATGGAAGGTAAGGGTTTTTTAAAAAATGTTTTCATGGACACTTTCCTTCTTTTATTTTTGGATCATTACCTCCGGTCTTTCCTCTCACTCCAAACAGAAATCAAGCAGTCAAGCAAAACAAATTGGAATTACATTGGTTGAATCTGAAAATGTATATCTTATTCTATACCTGCATTTCATTTTATCCCCATCAAGAAGAGCGTGACATACGCCATCATCAGACTTCTGGCATCATAATTGATTATTGCATTGAGAGGAGTTCTTATGTCTTGTCAAAGTTAGATTCTTTTACAATGTCATCATCATATAAATATTTCTGGTTTTACTTACTTCATTCAGCCTCAGTTCATTACAAGACTTCTCAGATTTTAATATTTCTTACAGTGCAACAATTATATTGTATTACATACCATAATTCATTCAGTCATTCTCCATTTGATGGGCACCCATTCTCTTTCCATAGTTCCAATAGTTCTTTCCATTAAAAAATAAAGTGTTGTCATAAGTATTTTTGTATATTTGAATCCTTTCTTTTATCTTTGATTTCTTTAGAGTTTAAGCCTATTAGTGATATCAGTGGGCTAAAGGGTATACACAGTTTAGTAACTTTTTTGTTATGGTTTCCAATTGCTCCCTATATTGTTTGTCTCTTATTCTACAGATGGTCCAATAATTGTCATTTTACATTTTTGTCCTCTTTGTTAATCTGATAAATATGCAATGAAGTCCTCAGAGTTGTTTTAATTTGTGTTTCTTTTATTTTTTGATCTTTATACTCTGGAGTCTTTTTCATATATGATTGTTTGTAAATTGGATTTAGCACCATTAAAAATGACAGTTCATATCCTTTGACTATATATCTACTGCAAAATATCTCTCATTCTTATATATTAGTTACTATTCCCTATATATCTTAGAAATCTGACCTCTATCAGTGAAATTTATTGTAAATATTTTCCCAGTTATTTTTTTGCTTCTCATTTTAATGGACTCATTTTTATTTATATGGGGATAAAAATTAATAAAGGTAGACTGAGGTTGAAAATTTTTTAGCTTTATCATCTCATTAAGACAGTATGCAAATCTATTAATGCAGTGGGTCAAAAGGGCTGCTTCAGTATGGCCAAATGAGTGAGTCCCAAAGTGAAGACCAACTTATTCTTTTGAACTTAGATATGGGGGTAGGATCAAGATGGTGGAAAAGGTACAAGGATCCATCTGATTTCTACCAAATTACCCTCCAATGCCTCAAAATGAATTCTGGAACAGCATAGATTGCAAAAAGGAAAGGTAAAGTAATTTTTTAGCCCAAAACAACTTAGAAGGACAGTATGAGGGATATATAGTGTATAGGGAAGGAGGTAAAGTTCAAGGATCCAGGGCAGGCCCCAAGGAAGCAAAAGGCCTTGGGCACAGATGAAGCAGCAGCCACAGCTTCTGGAGCTCTCAACCACAGATGGTAAGGGGGATTGGACAGCTGCTCAGGAGGATATTTCAGGGGTCCCTTTGATGGCTCGGGGTGCAAAACTCTTGTTGCATTGGGCATAAGCAGAACCAAATCTCAGTCTTGGGACATAGTGGCAGAATAAGGGAGAGTACCAGCATACACCAGCACTTGTAGACACAGTGTAAAAATGGACCCTGCTCATAGTTCCAAGGGGCAGAAGAGTACTTGGGGTTTCTCATAGACAAGAGCACAGGTCCAAAGGGTTTTAAACACACCCCTCACATACCACCTTAGAAGAACTGAAAGTAAATAGATCCCCAGTGCCAGTGATGGAGATGGACAATGGGCAGTGATAGAAGCAGGTCCCTCGTGTTCTGAAATCTTGTATTTCTTACTAGTTTCAGCATTAGTCATGCATATATTATAAAATCTGTATTATTAATCAGTTTACCACCCTATATTATTAATCACCTGTCCTGGTTCTGTACTGCTCTGTTCTGTGCACCAGCTTTGTGCTGTTTCCATATTATTAATCACTTGTATTGTCCTATATTTACCTTCATTCTGAACTTTGGGGCATTATTCATTACCTATTTTACAGTTCTCTACTGTACTACATCCTTCTGATGTTCCCATCTTTGATGAAGGCATTCCAGAAGGGTAGTGAGACCTCTCCTACATTGACAAATAATGGCAAGTGGGAAAATGGGGGGGGGGGGATTGAAATATGGGACGTGTGCACTAAGGGCTCTGATAGTCCAGGAGAATCCCCCAAACCTACACATGATCCTTACTCCCTTTCTGGTGTCCTCAAGATCACATGTCAGACCCAAGACCACATCTCTATTTGAATTTGTACTGTAAGTGTAAAAACAAAAACTGCAAATAATTTAAATTTGTAGTATTTAATAATTACAAGGTAAGAAAGGGGTGTGAGCAGAGGAAAGAGCCAGAGCCCCTGCTGCCTGCCACACTAGAGTCCCAGAAAAAAGCCCCTTCCAGCATGGGATCAGCAAATTTATAGACCAACCCACACCAGGATGTAACACAGGGATGCAAGAAAAGGGAACTCCAGGAAGAGAAAAGAACACTGGGAAATGAAGTCCCTGTTGCACAAATCCCCAAAATACACAGTACCCACCTTCTCAATTTTCCAAAGTTTTCTGCCTGTAACAACCCATAACACTCAGGGGTGGGCGATTCTGGGAAAAAGTAGATATGTCCCTAGAATGGGAGGCAACAAGCCCCCGGGCCCTCAATAAAAGTCCAAACCCTGATCAACACATTGGGCTACTCCATTAGCTCCAGGCCTAGTCCACCAGCCCCAAGGCTATTCTACTAGCCATTAGGCCATTTCACCAACCTAGATTATTATGCCATCTTAAAAAAAAAACCCATAATACAAAAACCTATTCTTTAAATAAAATTCTTTCATACTTCTGAATTAAATGGAATTTTGAGCCTTCCATTTTTGAGGTGAGATCCTACTACAAAATTGGGTGTGTTTTTCTAAATCAGTAGCAATGCAAAGAACCTGAAGCTTGGTACAGTGCTCCCTTCATAGTTGCAGAGCCCAACTTTAACATTTTTTTGAACTGAAAAAAAAATTTGGAAAAACTAAGTAAACTACAACAAAAAAGAAATTCAACATAGAAAGCTATTTTGGTGACAGGATATGCTCAAACTCAGAAGACAATAAAGTCAATACTGCTGTATCCAAAGCCTCCAAGAAAAATATAAATTGCTCTCAGCCCCCCCACCCCCAAATTAATGGAGGAATTAAAAAAGGAGTTAAAAATCAAATAAGCGAGGTAAAAGAAAAAATGGGAAAACAAATGAGAGTGATACAGGAAAATCATGGGAAAAAAAGTCAACAGTTTGGTAAAGGAGACAAAGAACAATACTGAAGAAATTAATACACTAAAAAACAGACTAGGCCAATTGGCAAAAGAGGCACAAAAATCCAAAGAAGAGAACTTCTTAAAAAGTAGAATTGACCAAATGGAAAACGATATTTAAAAATGCACTGAAGAGAAAAACTTCTTGAGAGACAGAATTGGTCCTTTGGGGAAAAAAGTAGAAAAATTCACTGAGGAAAAGAACTATTTACAAAGTAGAATTGGCTAAGTGGAAAAGGAGGTATAAAAGATTACTCAAGAAAATCATGTCTAAAAAATTAGAATTGGTCAAGTGGAAGCTAATGGCTCCATAAGACATCATGAAATAATGAAAGTCAAAAAGAATGAAAAAAATGTTAACTATCTCATCAGAAAAAAAAATTGATCTGGAAAAAAAAATCCAGGAGAAATAATTTAAGAATTATTGGACTACCTGAAAGCTGTAATGATTAAAATAGTTGGTGCCATAAACTGTAGTGATTAAAATAGTGGTAGACTTAAATTGTAGTAGATAAAAGAGTGGATGAGTAAATTGTGACCGCAGAAAATATGTTTTCACTACAGTGTCTTGTTTTTAAATCAAATATATAAGGTGGTCACCAGGGAAAAATTCCCAATTATTCAATATACCCAAGTCAGCTGGGTTTTATGGAGATTTTAATTAATACAAATGAGGAATTAAGAAAGAGAGAGAGAAAAAAAATGAAATAATGAGAAAAGGGCTCTACCAGCCTAGGCCAGTCTGAGCCAGCCTAGGAAGAAAGGGATCAGTCAGTCTTTTATCACTCACCACAAGATCTGTCCAAGCAAGGATTCAGAGGGACAGAGTCTCCTCAGAGGGAGTTCCAGTCAGAGTCAGCCTCCCTTAGACTGTCTTCAAGAGACTGTCCCCTGCTCTCAGATTCTCATCTCCTTTTAAAGGGAATTTTCTCCTATGTCGCCTCCCCTAAGTTCTCACATCTACCAATCACAGTAGACATTTTCCAAAGAACAGACCATTCTTAGTTCGCACCTGAGTAGACTAATCTTTTGAGTAATTCACACCTGAGTAGACTAGAATCTCTGAGTAAGTTCTCACCTCTTTGCTCCTTGTAAGTTCACAAGTTGCCTGACCTTTATAGGTACTTAGCACCCTTTTGTATTAGGTCTAAAAATAGGCACAGCTTAAGAACTTTTGTCTTACTATAAGTATGGGTTTAAGTATTTTTCATTGTTCAGCAAGGAGTTTCTTCCCCTAAAGAAGGCTTAAGTAGGGGTGGAGTAGAGGTCTCACATTCCTGATCTAAGTAGAGGTCTCACATTCCTGATCTAAGTTCCTTCATTGTTTTAAATGGGGAATGGTCTTAACCCAACCTTATGAAGTAGGGTCTGAGAATTTTTAAGGTTCACAAAGCTATGATCAAAAAAGGAGCTTAGATACCATCTTTCAAGAAATCATTAAAGAAAACTGCCCTGATATTCCATAACCAGAGGACAAAATAGAAATTGAGAGAATCTACCTATCACTTCCTGAAATAATTCCCAAAATGATAACTTCCAGTAATAGCATAGTCAAATTCTAAAACTCCCAGGTCAAGGAGAAAATATTGCAAGCAGCTGAAAAGAAACAATTGAAATATTGTAGATCCACAGTCAGGATAACATAGGACTTTGCAGCTCCTATATTAAAGAATCAGAAGTCCTGGAATATGATGTTCCAGAGGACAAAGGAGATAGGACTTCAACCAGGAATAATTTCTCCAGCAAAACTGAGCATTCTCCTTTGGGGGAAAAATGAATGAGAGGACTTTCAAACATTCTTGATGGAAAGACCAGAGCTGAATAGAAAATTTAACTCTCAATTATAAGAATCAAGAGAATCATAAAAAGGTAAACAGTAAAGAGAAATTAAAAGACATTTAATAAGGTTAAACTATGTACATTCCTACATGAGGAGATGATTCTTGTAACTCCGAAGAACTTTGTCATTATTAGGGCCATTAGGAGGACATAGACAGAAGGTGAAGGTATGAGCTGAATATGATGGGTTAAGAGAAAATTTTAAATTAAATTAAGGCATGAGAAAGAGCAACGCATTGGGAGGAGAGGAAAGGGAAAAATAGAACAGAATAAATTATTGCACATTAAGGAAGCATGAAACAGCATTCACAATGGAGGATATGGGGATGGTAGAGAGGAAAGCATGTGAACCTTACTCTCATCAGAATTGTCTCAATCAAGGAAGAATATACACAACCAATTGAGTATAAAAAGCTATCTTACCCTTCAGGAAAGTAATTGGGGGTTGAGGGTGGAGAGAATAAGAGAAGGGAGGTGGGACTGATAGAAAAAAAAAGAACAAATTGGGTAAGGTGGCAGTCAGAAACTAAACAAGGGTAAATAGTATAGAAAATAATATAGTAATCATAATGGTGCAAATTTTTTTACAAGTCTCTCTAATAAAGGCCTTATTTTTCAAATACATAGAGAAATGAGTTGAAAATATAATAATACAAACCATTCCCCAATTGATAAATGGTCAAAGTGTTGTGGGGTGTAGATGTGTACCCCTGGGGTTCGGAAAGGATAACTTTTGCAAGAATGCAAAACTCTGAACCTTAATTTAAAAGTAAAGAGAGAGTTTTACTAGTAATGTTGAATTTTTGGCCAGCAAGACAGCATGAGTGGGACCTGGGAGGTTGTTCCCAGAATGCCTCCATTCTGGGGTTTTTATGTTCTTCTACAGCAGTGGAGACCTGACTCTGGAGCAAGGGGTTGAGGGGAGGTTAGCCCAAGGGCATAGGGGTGGTTCTCCTGATTTGGAGGATGAATGAATAAGGTATGTCTCTTTGAACTCAATTCAATGGGACAATCAAAGGAGGGTAATCTTCAAGGTCAGGTGTTTTGGGTGGGGAATCGAGGGCCTAAGGGAGCAGAGGAATTTCCCTGATAATAGTTTGCCCAAGTTTCTGTGGGTATGGTGTCAATGACAAAAGGATATGAACTGGTAGTTCCCAGGCAAAGTAATTAAAGCTCTATAGTCATGGAAAAAATACTCTAAATTTCTATTATTTAAAGAAATGCAAATTAAAACAACCCTGAAGCACACCTATAATACTTGTTAAACTGGAAACACACAGAACTATTAAATAGTCAGAAAAACCAACTCTTTAATCAGGAGAAGGATAGGGTACAAATATTTAGACCTCCACATAGTCACATGCTCAAAACCACACAGAGCCAAAGGTTCTGGCTGGCTAATCTGGGTACCTTATCCTTGGGAGTGACACCACACTAGATGACAACTCCACTCCTAGGAACCATGAAAATTGGGGAACTTATATACCTCTTGAGGAACTGAGGATAGGAGAGTATGGTTAATTGGCTTTACAATGGCTACAAAGAAATGAGGAGTTCTAGACAAGAATATCAGGGAAAGGCTGATGCTTTACAATGGACACAAAAGGGAAAAATCCAGCTGAAGGGCTTGGCTACCACAGAAAGGATTCTGACACAATGGGAGAACCTACTAGGACAAAAGGGTATTTACAATCTGAAAGCTCCACCTAACTTTAAGGTCTATTGTTAGTCTGAAACTCTGAGTCTGGGATCTCCAAGAAAAATTCTCATGTGACAAGGTCAAACTTGAAGGTCTCTTAGGTTCCAATCTATCAGATTGGTTTTTATGCCAGAAAAGGAAAATGACAAAACTTGGAGGGGATATGGGAAATGCACTGTTGGGGGAATTGCCAACTGATTTAATCATTCAGGAGAGCAATTTGTACCCATGCCCAAAGGGCTATAAAATAGTGCATATCCTTTGACCTATTAATCTGGGAAAAACATAGAACAACTAAAGAAGTCAGAAAAACCAAGTCTTTAATCAGGAAAGAGATAGTTTTCAATATTTTGGCCACCACACAGAATCAAGAGCCTAAAACCTCACAGAGCCAAGGCACTAGCACTCTGGCAGCAATATCTCTGAGAGGATCATGGAACTAGATGATCTTCCCAAGAACAATAGAATTTGGTGAACTTATATACCATTTGGGTAACTAAGGGCAGGGAAGGATGGTTGATTGGCATTACCATGGCTATGAGGAAATGAGAGGCCCAACCTATACTGACAGAATACAATAGGCTTGAGAAAAAAACTAGCCAGAGGCTGGGGTATCAGGGAGTGGTCTACTAACAATAGGTTCTAAAAGGATGGTTCCTACACTGGTGTTGGTCTTCTTGGGAATGGATCTGATACAATTGGGGAAACTTCTAAGAATAAAAGGGGACTTAACATTTGCTTAGATCAGCTAGTCCCACCTAAACTGGGATTATCAAGTACTTTAAAGTCTATTGTTCAGTCTGAAACTGGTGAGTTTGAGACTTCCCTCAGGGGACAGGGGCAGAATTGGGGTCTCCAGATTTCAGAGCTAACAATAACATGACTAGGTTTGTATCCCAAAGAAATAAAAAACAAAAACAAATAGGGGAATGACCTATATGTACAATAATATTTAAAGCAGCTCTTTTTGGCAGGGCAAAGATTTGGAAAGTGAGGGGATACCCATCAATTGGGGAATGACTGAGTAAGTTATAGCATTGTATGTGTTCTTACAATATACAATATAGATTATAATGGAATACTTTATTGCTATAAGAAATGACAAACAAGAGAAAATCTGGAAAGGCACAAACGGAAGCAGAGTGAAATAAACAGAACCAGGAAAACATTGTACACAGTGAGAGGATACTTTATAATGAACAACTGTGAATAACAGCTATTCTCATCAATACAATGATCCAAAACTATTCCTAAGGACTCATGATAAAAAATGGCATCTTCTTCCAGAAAAAAAAAAAAGAACTGAGTGAATCCAGAACAAAGCAAACTTTTTTCACTTTCTTAATTTTTTTTCTATTCAAGCTTCTTTGCACAAAAGGATCAATATGGGAAAATGTTTTGCATTATCACATATATAAAATCCATATAAGATTGTTTACCATTTCAAGGGAGGTAAGGAGCTAGTAGATAGGGAGAGAGGGAGAGAATTCAGGACTCAATATTCTTTGAAAAATGTCAGAAACTTTTTACATGTAATTGGGGAAACAAATAAAAGAAAATTTAATATTAAAGAGAAAGAAAAATAAACTTAGGTGTGGCTTTCTTCTGATTATCCTGACAACACATCATTTGGACCTAACCTGGCAAAGATAAGACAATTCCAATTGGTACATATATTAATGGGGGCAGATAGATGGTATGGTGAATGAAATGCTGGACCTAAAATGCGGAAGATCTGAATTCAAATCTGGCCTCAAACACTTATTAACTGTGTGACTCTGGGCAAGTCACTTAACCTATTTGCCTCCATTTCTTCATCTATAAAATGAGCTAGAAAAGAAAATCTTCGCTAAGAAAATCCCAAATGAGGTCACAAAAAGTGGACAAAGTTAAACAGCAGACATTTTAATGAGAAGGTGGAATGAGAGTCACTTTAGCTCCTCCCAGGTAAGAAAATGAAACTAGTCCTCAGATAATAGGATTATGCTATGGAGCTTGGGGGAAAAAAGTCTACCACAACTTTGGTTGAATCAACTAGAGTGGGTGGTGGGTTAAGTAACAAAGGAACTTGTATTTGAGTTAAATGAGTGGTGAGTGAAGTTACTAAAGTGGACAATACCAGGGTGTAGATACAAATTACAATAATAGAATTGAAACTCAAATGACCTGAGGCTACCTGAGTAAAGGGTGGAGGTGAGGTAATTATAAGGCAAAAACTTGACTTTTAGGCAAGTTTCTCTGCAATATAGGTGAAGAGTGAAGGGTAGAGTTTAGATTCACATGACATGGGAGAGTTGTTGTAAGGGATTTATTTCAGAGTATTAAACTTATGCTGGCTTGATTTAGTCTTAAAAGTAGAATTAAAATCAATTGTGATTTTAAATTTGGATGAAAATTTTTGAATTTGATCATCAAAATTTTTCAATTTTACTTCTTGTGATTATCCTGGGTTTGCTCAAAAAACTTTCTCTCTCCATGGTTGTGAAAGGTGTCTCCTATTCTCTAATTTATTTATGACATTCCCTTTTATATCTAGGCTATATATCTATTTGGAGCTTATGTGAGATATAGTGTGAGATATTGGTCTACATCTAATTTCTCCCAGATTGCTTTTTAATTTTGTGAATAATTTTTGTCAAACACTAAATTTTTACTCCAGTAATTTGTGTCCATAGATTTATCAAACACATGGATTGTTCAAGAAGGACTAGGACTTCTGCTTTGAGGGCTTGCCAAGACTTTTTCAGGGCTGCTCATCTACTCTTGGTGCCCACCTTTTACCCAACTCTCACCTGTGGTTCCAAGAGTCTGTGTGCACAGCAGTCAGACCCCAGTAAAACTGATTCAGCAGACAGGTTAAACTAGGTTGTGGGTGACCCACCAGCCTCAAACTTGATGGTAAGTTAGGGGGATGTCTACCCCAAGCATATGAAGACAAGCTCCTGGGGAATAATCAGATGAGAAGAATTTGTTTCAAAGGACAGAAGCCAGCCCAAGCAGCCACTGTGGAGCACTTAGAGTTAGGTCAAACTTCAAAGAGGCCAAGGTCATCCCTATCATCCTTACTTTTGTCTTGCCATTGGACTTGGAGGACCCTAGAAGAAAGAATGAGGCTGACACTTTATGCAACTATGCTTCACTTCAATCTAAATCATGTACAAATCAAGACATCACCCCATGATGTCATTAGTTCTCTCTGAAAAGGAAGAATGAACAACAATAATAACAAACACATTTCTACGTTCAATTGCTTTGGGATCTTATATTTTTAATCTATTCCATTGACCAATTGACTTTTCTATTTTTTAGACAGAATCAAATTGTTTTGAAGATTAATGCTTCGTAGAAAAGTGTTTCGATCTAGTAATGTTAGGAATATTTTTTCTCTCTTCATTTTTCACCATTTCCTTTGAGATTCTTGACCTTTGGTTCCATGAGATGAATTTTATTATAATCTTGTCTAATTTTCTAGTACTTGGTAATGTCAAAATGCCTCAGTTTCTCATGGCTTTGTATTGTTTAGAATTGTCTTGGTTTCTAGATTTTGATGAAGAACATCAGAATTAACCCGATAAAACAATGGTGCATGCCCTGGAAGTAACTCTGCAAACGTTTCTACACAAACACTGTTTAGACCAGCCATGAACAGTCCCCGAGTCTCTGCAAATAACACCAGGGCTGTCTTCTTCCATGTTATCAAAATTAAATCCTGGTCTACATTCCAAGTGGCTGAAGAACATCTCTTGTTGCTAGGCAGAAGTTTCTTCCTTGTTGCCCAATTCCAGACATCCCCCTCCCCCTCCCCTTTTTCTGAGAATTCTATAAAACCTATAACCTCCTCCCTGAGTTTGATTCTGTGCCAACCTCCACAAATAAGTTTGTTTTTTCTCTTTTAAATAAAATAAACAGTTGCTGATCAAGCTGTGACTCTGGTTTTCTCAGGAATAATAGATATAATGCCTGTGAACCTTGGTTTTTTAGGGGAACAGAATAACTGTTCATCTTTGGTTGTTAAGGGTTAATAGTTTGGTATGGCACAAAATCTTTAAATTAACTTATATATTATTATCTTTTAAAATATATTAGCAGGGGGCAGCTGGGTAGCTCAGTGGATTGAGAGCCAGGCCTAGAGATGGGAGGTCCTAGGTTCAAATCTGGCCTCAGACACTTTCCAGCTGTGTGACCCTGGGCAAGTCACTTGACCCCCATTGTCTAGCCCTTACCACTCTTCTGCCTTGGAGCCAATACGGTGTATTGGCTCCAAGACAGAAGGTAAGGGTTTAAAAAATATATATACATATATATATATGTATATATATAATATATATTAGCAAAGTCTAACCAAGAGCAATAAATTCTTCTTAATTATTTTCTTTCTAAACACTTTTAAATGAATTTCTATAGTAATTTTGAATAGAATTTTCTTTTCTATATCTTTCTGCTAGATTTTGTTAATAGCAATACTAGCAGATTTTGTTAGTACAGAAAGACTGATTCTTTTGTAGGTTTATTTTAAATTCTGATGTTTATTAAAGTGGTTAAATATTTCTTTTTTATTTTATTGTTTCCTCAGTTACATGTAAATGAAAATTTTTTTACATTTTTTTAAAGCTTTATCTTCTGTCTTAGAATCAATACTAAGTATCTATCTATCTATAATACATATAATTGAAATGCTCTGTTCTCATAGGTCAGAGTTGGGATCTGGGTTCAGGAGTGCCACTGTTCACTGCCTGACTTTAAGTACACTTGGAATTTCTGCTGGCTCCCCTCTCATCCCTGCCTTTGCTAGCTTAGGGACAGAGCTCATATTGGTTTCCCAATCCTGTCCCTCTCCTGACCTCTATAACTTCTGAGTTTACCTGAGCTGGCACTGGCTTCCATAGCATGACTCTTCTACCTATCTATCCCTTCTTCAGACCATTGTTTTGTGCATTTCTGGACTACATAGAAGATCTTATTTCTATTTCCTTCAACAGATTTCTTTTGGGTCTTTTTGGTCACTGGTCTTTTGGGGACAACCTTCAGATATTTTCTGGAGTTTCTATGGAATAACTGGCCTCTTCTATGACATTTCATGTTGTCATCTTAACTGGAAGTCTCTCATTTATTCATTTTAAAACATGGGACTTTTTTTAAAAAATTATTATTATAACATCCTATTTATAGTGTACCACTAGAACAATTTCAGGCACTTTGTTTATGTTACATGCCCCAAACCATCTCAGCTCTGTGTTTCCTGTTCTTCTGGTACTTAAAAGATCCATGCTGGGGGAAGGGAGAGAAGGGAGGACTGAAGCAGAAGACGCCACACACAGAGATTACATAAAAAAATTATTAAATTAGTCTATCTAACTATCAAGAGCATCTTGGAAGAAGGTTAATAGGAGGGAACAAGAGAATAGGTAAAGAAATATACCTTTCCTCTTGGTAGAGAGGCAAGTGTCTTCCAGAGGCAGAACATTACTTACATTCCATTTGGTCTCTGTATTGGTTGTTTTTGCTTATCTATTTTTCTTTGTTAGGGCTTAATTCCAGGGGGAGAGGAGGAAGGGGTAGATGTTATGTTCAGAAATGACCATGAGGCAAAAACAAAAGGCGCTGGTAAAATGCATTTAAAAAAAGAGGCAGGTTTTTCAAAAGATATAACATGGGAGACCCCATTAATCATTTAAAAAATTGAATGAAAAAATGTAATGTATACATGATCCCTTTGTGCTTATCTTTTGTTGACTATTTTAAGAAAATAAAACTTTTTGTTTTAGTAGAACAAAGTGGCTCCTTAAAGATTATTCTCCAGTTTTTATGTATGTCAAAATTATGTTTCCTTTAAAGACACTAAATAATCTTTTCAACATTATCAATCAAGTCATAAAACAAGGAAGGGAATGCTTTAAAGCTATAGTCAACTTGGTGTTTTGAGATAGTATACAGTGCTCTCCATATCCAATAGTTCTTGATTTTCTTGATTACTCTTTTGAGTATTCTCCAAACCTTTGACCTTCTTTCATGCCTTCCTCCTGAAATCCAAATCAACAACTATTTATTAGATAAGGCATATGCTAAGTACCATGGCAGGTCATGAGAAATTAAAGACAAAACAAAGCAATTTCTGCCTTTGAGGAGTTTATATTTTATTGGAACAAATTTTCCAGTAGATTTTTTCCACTGGCCTCCCTGTATCTGCATTTTCATTGGAGTCACCATATATCAACTTGGTTGGGAAACTCTGGTTAATTTTCTTGCAAAACTTTTCTAGTCTTTATTTCTCCATCAGAGTCATAGGCTACAACATTTACAAAGCAATGTATTTCTTTTATTATTGTGTAGTGAGATTTTGCTAACATAGGATCATAACTTTAAGAGCTGTAAGAGACTTACTTTTACAGATATGGAAACTAAGGCCCAAAGAGGTTAAAGGATTTTCCCAAGGTGATAGAACCAGGATGACAAATGTTTCATGAAATAATTCTCTATTGCTTTTTGGTAAACAAATCAATCAACAAACACTTATTAAGCACCTACAATGTAGTAGGAATTGTGCTAGACCCTGAGGAGATAAAGACAAATATGAAATGGATCATGTCCTCAGAGTTTATATTTTATCAACAATTAAAGTCAATTTACTAGTTTCTTTCTTTTCTTTTTAACCCTTGTAAACCTCAAATTTCCTTAGACTTATAAATGTTGGAAATTTCACCATTGGGATATTTCATACTTGGAAAATTTCTTACTGATAGTCTATTGGAATGGGAATCCCATTGGCATGGGAGGTTCCTTCTCTTCCCTTCTTAAGATTACTTTAGGACAGAAACCTTTTGCTGAACAATGGAAAGGACTTTGACCTATAGAACAGGAATTTCTTTGAGTCTTGATTGATTTTAGAATTGATACAATGGAGATACTCCACCCTATTCAGTCCTAATAGGATTGAGTAAGGGCTGCAGCCTAGATCAAAATTTAATTATTCCAATCTCTACCATACTCAAGTTAACAGGATTTAGAAAGGGCTGTAACAAAGGAGTAAAGATTTAATCATTTGAAAAATATGACCTTCAACAGACATGTGCAAAAGCCAGAAACCTCTGGGCGGTCCTGGGTTAAGTGAGAGCCTCCATTGACAGGGAAATTGATGAAGAGTGATTGGTAGATGTGAGGACTGAGGGGAGGCAACTTGGATGGTGTCCTTAAAGATAGGAGGGTCTGGAGACGGAGGGGGGTGGAGTTTTTGGTCGGTGTGGTTCCTGGGCTCTGAGGAAGCTTGCTCTGAAGGAAGCTGAAGGTGGGGGCCTCTGAGACTGTTTCTCCATTTTGGACACGTGAGTAATAGGGACTGATCTTTTTTCTTTGCCCCAGCTATCTAAGGGCTTGGGCCTTTTGGCCCAGCCTAAACAGAAGGGGTATTTAAGCCCTATTCCCTTCTCTCCCCTTTCTCTCTATATATATATCTCAAATTCCTTTCTTGCTCCTATTGTAATTAAACTCCAAAAAAGGCTGATGGCTGACTTGAGTTTTTCAATTAGGAATTACATAGCTGATTCCTTGGCGACCTTAAATTAATATATACCAGTCTTTTAAAGTGATTCCCTTGTAACATTGTGGCTGACCACACGGGAGTCTAAAGAATCCTCTCAATAAAACTTTTTCCTTGCCTTTTTACTATACCATCTCACCACTTAGTCCTTTTTCTTTTTAACAAAAAACTTGGCTTAAAGACACAGCTGCTAGAACACGTGAGTATAAAAAACTTTTTCTCTTTTCTCCTTAAGTTAAATTGGAATCAGCAGTTTTTTTCTTTTTCTTCCCTTTAATCTTAAGGGACAGCTGGGTAGCTCAGCGGATTGAGAGCCAGGCCTAGAGACAGAAGGTCCTGGGTTCAAATCGGACCTCAGATACTTCCCAGCTGTGTGACTCTGATAGACAGAAAACAGCTGTTTTAAATCTCAGCAACAGGACTCTAAAGTCCTGGCTGGAAGAACTGTTTCTAAATATCCTTTCCCTTAAGGAACAACTTCCTGGATTAGAAAAAAAAAAACCCTGTGGAAAGTTTGTTGCTTTGCCCTGCTCCCCACGTGTTTTGTGAAATTACAAAATATACATATAAAAATGAGTACTACATTCTTTGACAATTATATGGCAGCTGAAGAAGTAGGGGCATTGAGGAATGAAGGATACCTCCAAATTTTTATATTAATAGGTACTGTCATTTTTGTACTCCTCAATACTATATTTAGAGATGAAAAAATAAAAAATATTGAGGATAAAATAAAACAAAATGAGGATAAAATAAAACAAAATGAGGATAAAATAAAACAAAATGAGGATAAAATAGAAAATATTGAGGATAAAATAGAAAATGTTGAGGATAAAATAGAAAAAATGAGGATAAAATAGAAAATATTGAGGATAAAATAGAAAATATTGAGGATAAAATAGAAAAAATTGAGGATAAAATAGAAAAAATTGAGGATACAATAGAAAAAATTGAGGATAAATTAGGAAATATTGAGAATAAAATAGAAAAACTTGAGGATAAAATAGGAAATATTGAGAATAAAATAGGAAATATTGAGGATAAAATGGGAGATATGGAAGATAAAATAGGAAAAATTGAGGATAAAATGCAAGCCCAATTAGAAGATCTAAAATGTTTCTTACAGGATCAATGGGCAAACACCCACTCTATCAGAAACAGACCTGTTTCTGAACCTTTGAATGAGGAAATTTCCTTCCCTGAAATAGAGATGGAAAACACCTTCCCTATAGCCCAGTTAACAGACTGCTTCTCTCGTGTAGTGCAAATCTTGTCTGAATTTAATCCCCAAAACCCTTCCCCTGCAATCCCAGCTTCTCATGTTCCTTCTCCTACAGAAAACCAAATTCCAATGCAAGGGAGATCTTGTCCTCCTAGAGAAACCTGTCCTTGTCAAACTGACCCACAGGTGCAAAATCCAACTAGAGGCCTGTTTCCTCTAAGAGAAGTACCTGAAATAGGACGAAATGGGGATGTGGTAACTTTAAGACATAGGATACCGTTTACTCCCCAAGAAATAAATGAATTTACACGAAATATCCCCACATATGAACAAGATCCTTTTCTAGTAACAAAAAAGATGGGAGACATATTTTTTCAGTATAATCCGTCTTACAAGGACGTTGAGAGCTTACTACAGGCTTTTTTAAGTGAACGTGAAAAAAATAAAATAATTGCTCATGTCAACAAAACCCAGGGGCGTAATGCAGCACATTGGCCATCTCAGGATCCCAAATGGGACTATAATAATCCTGAGGACTATCTACAACTATACCGTTGTAGAGAGGCCATCCTCACGGCCATGAAGGAATGTGTGGACAGTACAGATAAGTGGATGGAACTGGAAAAAATTAAGCAAAAGGAAAACGAAACACCCTCCAGATTTATGGACAGAATTATCGAGTTTGGGGACAGATACTTAGATTGGGACTTAAATAAAGAGAATAGTTTAAGACAAGTTAGAAGAATCTTTGTAAACAATTCTTGCAAAGTAATTAAAAATTATTTTAAAACACAATGCCCAAGATGGTCAGATATGGACCTTGAAGAATTGCAAAAAACAGCTATATATGTTTTTAAGGGAAACGAAGAAAAGGAGAAAGAGAATAATGATGACATGGAGGAAATGAAGAAAAAAATGAGATATTTAATAGATAGGATGACTAAATTAGAAAGTGGGCATGATAATGAACCAACGACAATTGCCCCTCTCCAGAAATCCAATTATCAATCCATTACTTGCCACTTCTGTGAGAAGAAGGGCCACAAAATGATGGAATGTAGAACCTTTCTTAAGATGTTTGGAAGGAATACACAGTTTAATAATGGTTTTAGAAATAATAACTATAGAAATTATGATAATGGTTATAGAAACCAGAATTCTAGAAATTATAATAATGACTATGGAAATAACTATAATGAATATAGAAATAAGAACTTTAGAAACCAGAATTATAGAAATAGGAATTGGGAATTTAATGACAATGCTCAAATTGAAGAAAATTTTAATGATAATACTCAACAATATATGAGAAATGGCGCTCGTCCAAAAATTACTCGAGGTACTAATGACCCTCAGAGAGGTGCCCTTCAGGGGGGTGCCCAAGGAATATCCCAAACACAATGATGGTGCCCAGGGGGGGCTGGGGCACAGGAATCAGAGGATACAACCTTTGATTTCCCAGACCCTGATGTCCTACTACCCGTTGTCCCTATCCACTGCCCTCCCCATACTAATGAACCCCATGTTACCTTAAAAGTGGGTAACACCTATTATGATTGTCTATTAGACACCGGAGCTTCCTGGTCTGTATTAAAGAGAACACCTGATTTACAATGTTATTCTATTGGCTCAGAGAATGTAATGGGAGTATCAGGAATAACCCAAAGAGTTAAAAGACTTCCTCCTAGAATGGTGTCTGTAGGACCCCTAGAGGTACAACACTCCTTCCTTTTGATGCCTGACTCCCCTTTAAATTTGCTGGGGAGGGACCTTCTATGCAAACTCAGAGCCACAATAACCTGCTCCCCAGATGGCTCATTATCATTAGAAGTACCAGAGGAATCTTTAAATTTACTCCCTGTACTTCTCTCGGAAAACCAGGAGGCAAAAGAACCTTCCATTTTTGAAATACCTAAAGATATACCGGAGTCTCTTTGGGCCACATCTTCTTCTGATGTAGGCTTACTTAAATCTGCTGTTCCTGTGCAGATAAAAACTAAATCTAGCCCACCTCCTTCTATCCCTCAGTATCCCCTCTCAAAGGAGGCAATTGAGGGTATTACACCAGTTATTAACTCATTAATAGAACAGGGAATAATAATCCCTTGCAAATCTGAATACAACACGCCCATCCTGCCAATTAAAAAACCAAAAAAAGGGCCCGATGGCAAGCACATCTATAGATTCGTACAGGATCTAAGGGCAGTGAATAATCACGTTATAAAGAGACACTCCATAGTTTCTAACATACATACTATTATTTCATCTATTCCTAGCACAGCTACATACTTTACAGTAGTAGACTTGTGTTCAGCTTTCTTTTCCATACCAATACATGAAAACTCCAGGCTTTTTTTTTATTTTTTTTCTTTCTTTTTTTTTTTTGCTTTCACCTGGAAGGGCTCACAATATACCTGGTGTCGGCTGCCACAGGGTTATGTCGAAAGTCCGAGCTTATTTGAGCAAATTTTGAGCCAAGACACAGACAATATAACATTTAAAAATAGCAAATTAATCAAATATGTAGATGATCTACTCTTGGCTTCAACAGATGCAGAAACATGTCAAGAAGATAGCAAACACCTTCTTTTGGAATTGCACAAAAGAGGACATAAAATCTCTAAGGATAAAGTTCAATGGTGTCTCCAAAAAGTAGAATATTTGGGATTCATCTTGACTGCGGGTGCTCGTTATATTTCTCCAAAACGAATTGAGAACATTCAAAAATTGAGTGCTCCTACCACTAAGAAACAGCTGAGAGCAATTTTAGGAGCAACAGGGTTTTGTAGACAATGGATTCCTTGCTATGGGGAAATCACTAAACCCCTTATAGCATTAACAAAGGATTCGGTTCCTGAACCCCTCAAATTAGAGCCTGAACACTTGTCAGCTCTAACAGATCTGAAAAAGGCTATCATGTCTGCCCCTGCTCTAGGCATCCCAGATTACAACAAGCCATTTACTTTATATGTGCATGAGCGAAGAGGAGTAGCCTCTGGTGTGTTAACTCAGACTTTGGGACCTTCTCAGCGCCCAATTGCTTATTATTCTGCCCAACTAGACCCAGTAGCAGCAGGAGCACCACCATGCCTTAGAGGAGTAGCTGCTACAGCCTTACTAGTAACAAAAACCGTTGATTTAGTATTGGGATGTCCATTAACAATAATGTGCCCACATGAGATTGAAGCATTATTGGTAAAACATAGAACACAGGCATTCTCGGATCAGAGAATTACAAGGTATGAAATAACCTTATTAAATAGTGAAAATATTACCTTGAAACGCTGTTCAACTCTTAACCCTGCTACCTTGCTTCCAGATTTACCCACTTCAGGAGAACCATTACATAACTGTGAAACATTAGTGTCCATGGCAGAAAAGCCTCGAGGTAATCTCTTGGACACTCCCTTAGACAATGCAGATCTGATTTTATTTACTGATGGTTCCTCTTTTATGAGGGATGGCATACGTTACACTGGAGCTGCCGTAGTCTCAGAATTTGCCACTGAATGGTCAGCTTCACTACCTTCTAACATTAGCGCTCAAGGAGCAGAGCTCATAGCTCTGAAACATGCCTGTATAATTGCCAAGGATAAAAAGGCAACAATTTATACAGATTCTAGATATGCTTTCGGCATTTGTCACTCAGTCGGGATGCTATGGCTCCAAAGAGGATTTTTAACCTCAGCTGGAAAATCCATAGCTAATGCAGAAATTATTAATGAAGTTCTTTCTGCTCTCAAACTGCCTAAAGCCCTAGCTGTAGTTCATTGCTCTGCCCATACAGGTGGCTCTGACCCTGTCTCTAGAGGAAATGACCAAGCAGATGCCGCTGCAAAACTAGCAGCCATAGAAGGACCTGGATTAATTTTAACATTAACAACCACTGATAATTTAAATTTATCACTCTCCTATAATGAAAAGGAAGTGGAAAAATGGAAACAAAAATTTAAAGCAAAACAAATTAATGGAGTATGGGTGTCACCTGAAGGAAAACCCCTGCTCCCTAGAAGTTTCTATAACCAAATTTGCCAATCTATTCATAAAAATGGTCATTTTGGCACCCAGGGCATCGTGGACTCTGTCAAGAGAGTATGGATAGCCCCTGGTATAACTACTGTAGCCTCTAAAGTATGTTCAGCCTGCCCTATTTGCCAGGCATATAACCAACATGCATATCATGGAAAAGCCTTTGGGGGACGTCCTCTGGCTTACACACCTTTTGAACATCTACAGATAGATTTCATAACAATGCCAAAGGCTGGACGTTATAAATTTTGTCTAGTAATTGTAGATCAACTAACCAGATGGCCGGAAGCATTTCCTACGACCCGAGCCACAGCAGATTTTGTTGCAAAGATACTTTTAAAAGAAATTTTCCTCGGTTTGGCCTACCAGCACGTATTGACTCCGATAGAGGGAGTCATTTTACCGATTCTGTCTTAAATCAAATATATTCTTGCTTGGGGATAACTCCAAAATTCCATGTTCCATATCACCCCCAGAGCTCAGGCCAAGTGGAGAGGATGAATAAAGAACTTAAGACTATGATTGGCAAATTATGCACTGAGACCCATTTAAAATGGCCTGAAATTCTCCCTCTGGCCCTATTTTATCTTAGAAGCAGGCCTAGAGGAGACTTACATATTTCACCATTTGAGATGCTTTTTGGACATCCGCCTATACAGGCTAAGCCTTTCTCCCCGGCTTATACATCGCTATTAGGGGGAGATATTACTATTGCTTCCTATATACAGGAGTTACAGCACAAACTACGTGAACTTCATGAATCCGGAGCTGCAGTACAAGCCGGACCATTAGACTTTTCTCTGCATGACCTGAACCCAGGAGATAAAGTTTATATCAAGAATTTCAAGCGAACTGGAGCAACTCAACCTTCATGGGAAGGACCATTCCAAATATTATTAACTACTCCAACATCTATAAAGATTGGAGAAAGAGACTCTTGGATTCACTGCTCACATGTGAAGAAAGCATCTTCTGCTGAGACTGATTGACTCTATCCTATCATATGAATTGTGACTCTATCTTATCATAAGAATTGGAGATAATAATCCATAGACAAATGGATATTTTTTTTCAAGAATATATTGAATTACTGATTTTTTTCTTATTTTTTCTTATTTCTTTTCTTTTATTTTTTTATCAGAATATTTGATTTTTTTCTCATTTTTTGTACTGAAGGTACACATAATTAATATTAATATTATTTTTCCTTGCAGTAATACAAGTTAATATATATATATATTCTTGCTATAATATCAATATATGCCTAAAAGCTTTAAACTATGGGAACCTGCCATTTATTGATAAAATATTATAGGACTGTGATTAATGTTTGTGTCTGATTCCAGGAAAAGGGATAAAAACAAGGAGCACAGACTAAACCTGAATAGTGCCAATAGAGCACACAAGAAATATTAAAGTGAGACTCGAGGTTGCGACGCTTAACTTATGTTTAAGTTGTAGGACTTCCTTGTATCTACACTCTTTTCGAAATACTCAAACAAGTACAAAGCTTGACTATCATGCTGGCTCCCTATATCCCTGAGGAAAAAATCAGACAAGGGAATGACATTTCCCCATCAAAATAGAATTCTAATTCTTTTCTTCTTATATTATGGCAACTTCCTGTAGTCTTGGCTACAAATGGCTAAGTGAAATATTACTGCATTCTGTCCTACATACTTGTGGGATAGAAATTACTTTAAACTGGACCTATACAAGGTCTATTTTGAATTTTTCTTATGTTTTTGATTATTTTTCTATTCTTTTGATAATTGACACATACACCCCCATAACTGAACATTGCATTCTGAGCTAAACTTGATAATTTGTTTTAAAATACTTACTTCAGGGGGGATTGTATTTTAATTTAAAATCTCAGAATTTTTGAATTTTTTTTGTTTGAGATTTTATTTTTATAAAAATCCAAGACTTTTGTTTAAGATTTTACTGTTATAAAAAATTTTCAAAGATTTTGATTTTGTTCGAGAAAAGATCTTCAAGAAAGAAGCTTGAAACTTTTATATCCAGAGAATGAACTGTTGCAGAAAGATGCCAAAAACCTACACTTCATCAAGAAGATCAAGAATGAACTTTGGATGTGATTGATTGGACTGAACTTTTGATTGAACATTTATTGTAACATTTATGCCAAAAGGGACTGCCCCTAATTTGGCTTTCTGTCAATGCGCCTAGCAAACATTGGTTTTGCTTTCTTTTCTTTTCTATTTCCTCTCTCACTATTCTAATTTCTCCTAGAAAATTGAATATTGTGTATATCTTTAGTTAGAAGTGAATTTAGAACTACAAAATGATTATGTTAAATGATCAATGGGGAGACTAGTCTCCCAATGATCATCAGGGGGGATTGTAAACCTCAAATTTCCTTAGACTTATAAATGTTGGAAATTTCACCATTGGGATATTTCATACTTGGAAAATTTCTTACTGATAGTCTATTGGAATGGGAATCCCATTGGCATGGGAGGTTCCTTCTCTTCCCTTCTTAAGATTACTTTAGGACAGAAACCTTTTGCTGAACAATGGAAAGGACTTTGACCTATAGAACAGGAATTTCTTTGAGTCTTGATTGATTTTAGAATTGATACAATGGAGATACTCCACCCTATTCAGTCCTAATAGGATTGAGTAAGGGCTGCAGCCTAGATCAAAATTTAATTATTCCAATCTCTACCATACTCAAGTTAACAGGATTTAGAAAGGGCTGTAACAAAGGAGTAAAGATTTAATCATTTGAAAAATATGACCTTCAACAGACATGTGCAAAAGCCAGAAACCTCTGGGCGGTCCTGGGTTAAGTGAGAGCCTCCATTGACAGGGAAATTGATGAAGAGTGATTGGTAGATGTGAGGACTGAGGGGAGGCAACTTGGATGGTGTCCTTAAAGATAGGAGGGTCTGGAGACGGAGGGGGGTGGAGTTTTTGGTCGGTGTGGTTCCTGGGCTCTGAGGAAGCTTGCTCTGAAGGAAGCTGAAGGTGGGGGCCTCTGAGACTGTTTCTCCATTTTGGACACATGAGTAATAGGGACTGATCTTTTTTCTTTGCCCCAGCTATCTAAGGGCTTGGGCCTTTTGGCCCAGCCTAAATAGAAGGGGTATTTAAGCCCTATTCCCTTCTCTCCCCTTTCTCTCTCTATATATATCTCTAATTCCTTTCTTGCTCCTATTGTAATTAAACTCCAAAAAAGGCTGATGGCTGACTTGAGTTTTTCAATTAGGAATTACATAGCTGATTCCTTGGCGACCTTAAATTAATATATACCAGTCTTTTAAAGTGATTCCCTTGTAACACCCTTACCTTCTGTCTTAGAATTGATACTAAGTATTAGTTCCAAGGCAGGGGAGCGCTCTATCCATTGTGCTACCTATCTGCCTGCCTTCATCACTTTCCTGTCTAGACTATCAACAAAACAGTTAATCAAGCTTTGATCTGTAACTTTGCCAATTTATAAAGTATAAATACTTATGTGGAAAATTTAACCATCTGAAGGCTGGTTCAATCTGGCTCCAGCACACCCTCCCTGCATTTTGGAAAAATCATTTTGGTAGCTGTGCACAAGAGGAACTGAAAGAAGTAGAGACTTGAAATAGACAGACCAATTATGCAGCTGTTAGAATAGTTCATGTGAGAAGGATTAAACAAGGGTAGTGACTATATGAGTAGAGAGACCTGGATATGAGAAGTGTAGAGGACAAAATCTGGCAACTGATTGGATAGGGTGACTGAATGAGAGTGAAGAGTA
Source organism: Monodelphis domestica (assembly GCF_027887165.1). NCBI lineage: Eukaryota > Metazoa > Chordata > Mammalia > Didelphimorphia > Didelphidae > Monodelphis > Monodelphis domestica. The sequence continues at coordinate 107,033,368 of NC_077228.1, forward strand.
GAAGAAGGCACTGAGATTGGCAGTCTGGTAAGGACAATAATGGTGATACCCTTGATAAAAATAAGGAAGTTCAAAAGAAGGATGAGCCTGGGGGAATGATGATGAGTTGCTTTTGGATATGTTCAAATGTCTATGAGATATGCAGTTGAAATGTCCAACAGGCAATTGGTAACAACATTGTAGCTCAAGAAAGAGACTAGAGACCATAAGGAGATGGGAATAATATGTGAAGGGATGATAACTGAATGCATGGGAACAGACAAACTCACTAAGAAAGAGAGCCTAGAGAAGGAAAAGAGAAGAAATCTCAGAATAGTTGGTTGGAGGATAACCACAGTTTGGGGGCATAAACTGGATGGAAAGTAAGGAGCCTTCTTCAGATATATAGTCAGGAGGAAAATAAAGAGAGATGTCATGATATGAGAGAAATTTTCCCAACAACTAGAACAATATAAAAGTATAACAGTATAAATTTTTCTAACAATTAGAGTAGGACAAAAGTAGACTGTGTTATTTTAAAAAATAGTGGACAGTTAAGTGATACAATAGATGGGCTTAAAGTCAGGAAGATCAGAGTTCAAATCTAGGCTTACATATTTACTAATTCTGTGAGTCTGGACAAGTCATTTAATTACTATGTAACTAAGTTTTCTCAACTATAAAATGGGGATAATAATGGTACCTATGTCCCAACTGAGATCATAATTGTAACATGTTTAGCATGTTGCCTGGAACACAGTAGATGTTTGATAAATATTAGCTATTATTATTGGTGATGATGATAGCATCTACCTCACAGGATTTTTGTGAGGATTAAATAAGGTATTTGTAAAGGGCTTAGCATAGAAGCCAACACATATTAGGTGCCTAAATAAATATTGTCATCTTCCCCAAGCCTCCCTTCCCCATTGGAGATCTCCAAGTAGAAGATGGATGATCATTTGTCAAGTGTTATAGAGGGAATTCTTTGATATGGATCTTCGACAAATATTTATTAACTACCTACTATGGTAGATGGGGCACACAGGTGACACAGTGGGTAGAAGGCCAGACCTGGAGTTGGGAAGACTTGCTTCAAATCTGGCCTCAGATACTACATGTGTGACACTGGGCAAGTCACTTACCTCCCATTGTCTAGCGCTTACCTTAATGTTTTAAAACTACTACTAAGAGATAAAGTAAGAGTTTGTTTTTTTTTTTAAGACACTATGGTAGATGCTGCAGATAAAAAGAAAAAGATGAAATAGTTTCACTCTTAAGGAGTGTATACTCCACTACATTTACACTTAAATGAGGCTTATGGGGGAGAGGTACTTCTATTTGTCAGTGGACAGAAACTATTGGACAAGAGATTTTAACTAATGCATTGTCCAATAGGGAATTCCCCTCCAACTTTGGAGAGGACAGAAGCTCTTCCCTGTTTTAGCTGGCAGGATGTCTCCAAAGCATCACTATAATGCTATTATAAGAAACCTGGCAATGAAAAGAATCTCAATTAAGGAACAATCTCCCGATTCTTTCCTTTGAGGCAAAAGGAAATGTACAAGAAAGCATATTATAATAGTAATAATAACCACCATCATCATCATAGCGGCTGACATTTATATAACATCTTCTATGTGCCAGGCACATTTAGCAGATTATGTATGTTCTTGCTAGTCTGATGGTCTTCTGAATTCACAGTCAGTGTATATCTTTATTTTTTTCTTTTTGAATTAATTTATTTAGTCAATTTAGAACATTATTCCTTGGTTACAATAATCACATTATTTCCCTCCCTCCCCTCCATGCACACTTCCTGTAGCTGACCCACAATTTCATTGGGTATTACTTGTGTCCTTGATCAGAACCTATTTCCATGTTGTTGGTGTTTGCATTAGGATATTCATTTTGAGTCTACCTCCCCAGCCATATCCCCTTGACCCATGTATTCAAGCAGTTGTTTTTCTTCTGTGTTTCTACTCCCACAGTTTTTCCTCTGAATGTGGATAGTGTTCTTTCTCTTAGATCCCTCTGAGTTGTTCAGGATCACTGCATTGCCACTAAAGAAGTCCATTACATTCAATTGTACCATAGTGTATCAGTCTCTGTGTACAATGTTTTCCTGGTTCTGCTCCTCTCACTCTGCATCAATTCCTAGAGGTTGTTCCAGTTCCCATGGAATTCTTTCACTTTATTATTCCTTTCAGCATAATAGTATTCCATCACCAACATATACCACAATTTGTTCAGTTATTCCCCAATTGAAGGGCATCCCCTCATTTTCCAATTTTTTGCCACCTCAAAGAGCACAGTTATGAATATTTTTGTACATGTCTTTTTCCTTATTATCTCTTTGGGGTACAAACCCAGCAGTGCTATGGCTGGATCAAAGGGCAGACAGACTTTTAGTGTGCCCTTTGGACATAGTTCCAAATTGCCCTCCAGAATGGTTAGATCAATTCACAACTCCACCAGCAATGCATTAATGTCCCAACTTTGCCACATCCCCTCCAGCATTCATTGCTTCCCTTTGCTGTCATGTTAGCCAATCAGCAAGGTATAAAGTGATACCTCAGAGTTGTGTGATATGGAAATCACTTTAAAAGACTGATATATATTAATTTAAGGTCGCCAAGGAATTCAGCTATGTAATTCCTAAATGAAACTCAAGTCAACAGTCAACCTTTTATGGAGTTTTAATTACAAACAGGAGGAAGAAAGGTATTAGAGAGAGAGAGAGAGAGAGAGAGAGAGAGAGAGAGAGAGAGAGAGAGAGAGAGAGAGAGAGAAAGGGGAGAGAAGGGAATAGGGCTTAAATACCCCCTCTGCTTAGGCTGGGCCAAAGGCCCAAGCCCTTAGATAGCTGAGAAAAAGAAAAAAGATCAGTCCCTATCACTCACGTGACCAAAATGGAGAAACAGTCTCAGGGGCCTCCACCTCCAGCCTCCTTCAGAGCAAGCCCTCCTCTCAGATCTCTCCAGGAGCTCTCCCTCCAGGACCTCTCTCCTCTCAGACCCTTCAGAGCCAAACCTCTCAGAGCCAAACCTCTCAGAGCCAAACCTCCTCCTCCTGTCCTCAGACCCCGCTATCTTTAAGGAAACCATCTAAGTCCCCTCCCCTCATTTCTCACATCTACCAATCACTGTCGATGTCTCCCCTGTGCCAATGGTGGCTCTAGCTTAACCCAGGACCACCCAGAGGTCCGTTTCCTTTGCACATGTCTGTTGAAGGTCATATTCTCAAATAATTAAATCTTGATCTTTGCTGCAGCCCTTCCTAAATCCTGTTACTCTGAGTAGGGTGGAGATTGTAAGTTCTAAGACCTGGTTCTGTCATTCCAAGTATCTCTATTGTATCAATTCTAAAATCAATCATGACTCAAAGAACTTCCTGTTCTATGCTTAAGCATAGGTCAAAGCCCTTTCCATTGTTTAGCAAAAGGTTTCTGACCTAAAGTAGTCTTAAGTAGGGAGGAGAAGGATCCTCCCATGCCAAGGAGTTTCACGTTCCAATAGAGTTCTTACTATCAGTAGGAAATTTTTCAAGTATGAAATTTCCCAATGGGGAAATTTCCAACATGCATAAGTCTAAGAAATTTTAAGGTTTACAGTTGTTTTGATTTGCATTTCTCTGATTATAAGAGATTTAGAACACTTTTTCATGTGCTTATTAATAGTTTTGATTTCTTTAACTGAAAATTGCCTATTCATGTCCCTTGCCCATTTATCAATTGAAAAATGGCTTGATTTTTTGTACAATTGGTTTAGTTCTTTATAAATTTGAGTAATTAGACTTTTGTCAGAGGTTTTTGAAGATTGTTTCCCAATTTGTTGCTTCCCTTCTAATTTTAGATGCATTAGTTTTGTTTGTACAAAAACTTTTTAATTTGATGTAATCAAAATTATTGATTTTACCAGTGTAATTGGACTTGGAGAAAGGAGAAATAGATTTAAATCCCACCCTTGACACTTAGTTTCCTCATTGGTAAAGTGGGGATAAGAATACCTATAGAATGTATCTCACAGTTTTATTGTGAGTATCAAATGAGACAATGTATATTAATATAGCTTGTAATTCATAAAAGTATATAAAATCAGTTTTGCATTCTCAAGGTTTTACATATCAAAATCTAATTCAAGATTGGATCTTTCATCTACAAATTCTTAAAATTATATGGAATCTTAAAATAATCCTGTTTTGTCTTCAGAAAGAATGCTTAGTTTACTTAGAAATTAATTTGTGATAATTTTTTAACTTTGAGTATATTGTAGCTATTATTTCTTGTTTTTATATCAAAGACTTGGGTAATTTGCATTGACTTAAAAAAGAATATGTAATATCTTCTTTCTAGGCTAAGTAAAAAGTCTTCTTGACATTGTAATCTTGAAACTTGACAATATTACATGATGAACTGAATTTAAGATGACTTCTTTTGTCATTTTATGTGAGTTCCTTTGTATTTGTAATTTGTAATCTCCCTGGAGTTTTTCATACTTCTGGACGGGGATAATTATAAAATTTTCTGAAATATAGTGGTCAGAATATATTTTTCTGAGAGGGGTGGAGTCAAGATGGTGATGTAGAGGCAGCGAAAGTTCAGACCTCTAAAAACCCTACCTTATCGATTAAAAACCAAATGCTCCTAGGGGACTGAAAACTAAAGCTAACAACAGGACAGAGCCAAGGAACCCTCCTGCTGGACTCAACTTAAAAGGTATACCCCCAAAAAGCCTGAATTCTAGAACACTTGGATTTAAAGGGAAGGAAGAAGGAAGGTCCCAGGACCCCTCCCCCACCTAGAGTACTGAGCCTCCAGCAGTGTCTGGAATTTATGAGCAGGCAAGGGCACTAGCCTGGAGGGAGTACCTTATGGGCAAAGCTGTGCCAGGCTCAGGCCTCGAAACACAGATGGCTGGCAGGCAGCTGGAAGAGAAGCATAGAGGAGGCAGCCTAGTCCAAGCAGTGGAGACACTCCACATCCCCCCCCCCCCCCATTTTCTGGAGGTTTTGGCCTCAGGGCACACCCAGATCTGCAAGTTCAACTTAGCTGGGCTTAATCTCATCAAGACTTCAGAGGCAAGGAAGCTCAAGCTGCAACACCCCTCTCTCACAGACTGCTCTGAGTGTCTTGCTAAGCTCCAAGAGTGAAGGCTGACAGAAAAGCCCAAACCCACAGATCAAGCACACAATAAGAGGTGCAAGAGTGCAGACAATGGGGGCAGCTGGGTAGCTCAGTGGATTGAGAACCAGGCCTAGAGAAGGGAGGTCCTAGGTTCAAATCTGGCCTCAGACACTTCCTAGCTGTGTGACCCTGGGCAAGTCACTTGACCCCCATTGCCTAACCCTTACCACTCTTTTGCCTTGGAGCCAATACACAGTATTGACTCCAAGACAGAAGGTAAGGGTTTTAAAAAAAAAGAGTGCAGACAACTACAGGGAGGAAAGAAGGGGCAAATATGAGCAAACAACAGAAAAAGAAAAAAGAAATTACAATTGACAGCTTCTATCCAGGCAATGAACAAAGAGCAAATGTAACAGAGGAGGATCAAAGAACACCAAGCAAAAACACAGAAATTCCAGTGATTTGGACACAACCTTTGGAAGAACTCAAAATACAATTCAAAACACAATTGAGAGAGGCTGAAGACAACTGGGAAAAGAACTTAAAAAGCAAGATAAATCATCTGGAAACAGAAAATAGTGTCTTGAAATCCAAAATTAATCAGCTTGAAAATGAGGCAAAGGAGATGAAAGATGACTTCCAAAGAAAATCAGACCAGAAGGAGAAGGACAACCAAAAATCCAGGGATGAAATTCAGTCTTTAAAAACCAGAATACAACAATTAGAAGCAAGTGACTTCACAAGGCAGGAGGAAACTATAAAACAAAATTAAAAGAATGAAAAAAAATTGAGGAAAATATGAAACACCTCATTCACAAAATAGAAGATTTAGAAAATCAATCCAGGAGAGACAACTTCAGAATCATTGGTCTACTGGAAGACCATGACAAAAGAAAAAGCCTGGACATAATTCTATAGGAAATCATCCAAGAAAACTACCCCAATATTCTAGAACAAGAGGGAAAAGTGGAGATTGAAAGAATCCACAGATCACCTCTTGTACTTAATCCACAACACAACACCCAGGAATGTCATAGACAAATTCAAGAACTATCAGACCAAGGAAAAAATATTACAAGGTGCTAAGAAGAAGTCATTCAGTTACCGTGGAACTACAGTGAAGACAACAGAGGATCTGGCTGCATCTACACTGAAGGACCAAAAGGCATGTAATATGATATTTCAGAAAGCAAGGGAACTAGGTCTACAACCAAGAATCAAGTACCCAGCAAAACTGACTATATTCTTACAGTGGAAAGTATGGTCATTTAATAAAATAGAAGAATTCCAAGCATTTGTAAAGAAAAGACCAGACATGAACAGAAAATTTGATGCCCAAACACAGAACCCAAGAGAATCATCAAAAGGTAATTAAGAAAGGGGGGGAAAAGAAAAACAAAGCAAAACAAAACAACAACAACTTTTTTTTAAAGGGACCCAATAAGTTAAAATGATATGTATCCCTATAAGAAAAGAAGATATTGGTAACTCTTAAAAATTGTTATTATCACCTGCATAGCTAGAAGAATTATACTTAGAGGGAACAGTGACAAACTGTATAGGATGAAATAACAAGACATAAATAGGTATATAGATATATGTATGCATAAATAAATATATATGTATATATATACATACAACTAGAGTTTTAAAAAAGAGGTTAATACTAAGAGAAATGGGAAAAGAAACAAAATGGGGTAAATTTATGTATCAGAAAGAAGTGCATGGTGGGAGAGGGGAGAGATCATCAATACACTGGAAGGTTAAAGAGGTTGGAGATAGGAAATACTCAATTCTTACGTGCATTGAAATTGACTCAAAGAGGGAAGAACAATCAAATACATTGGGGCAGAGAATTGATTTGTGCCCTACAAGGAAGTAGAAGGGTAACAAATGGGCTGGTGGGGAGGGAAGCAATACAAGGGAAGAAGAGGGTGGGGGTAGTTTAAAAAGACTGCAAAGAAAATAAGGGGGGAATAAGAAGGGAGGGGGTAGAAAGGGAAATAAAATAAGGGTGGGAATTAGGGGGAACCAATTAAAAACAAAACACTGGCGTAGAAGGAAATAGTGAAAGAAGAAAGGGAAGGACTAGGAGTGGAAATCAAAATCCTGGGAAATACACAGCTGGTAATCATAACTCTGAATGTGAATGGAATGAACTCACCCATAAAACACAAGTGAATAGCAAAGAAACCAAAACCCTATCATATGCTGTCTACAAGAAATACACATGAGGAAGGTAGACACACATAGGGTGAAAGTAAGAGGATGGAGCCAAATCTATTGGGCATCCACTGACAAAAAGAAGGCAGAAGTCGCAATCATGATATCTGACAAAGCCAAAGTAAAAATAGATCTAGTCAAAAGATATAGGGAAGGCAATTACATCCTGATAAAAGGCAGTATAGACAATGAGGAAATATCAGTATTCAACATGTATGCATCAAATAGCATAGCATCCAAATTTCTAAAGGATAAACTAGTGGAGCTCAAGGATGAAATAGATAGAAAAACTATATTAGTGGGAGACTTGAACTTTCCTCTATCAGAACTAGATAAATAAAACCAAAAAATAAATAAGAAAGAGGTAAGAGAAGTGAATGAAATCTTAGAAAAATTAGAGTTAGTAGATATGTGAAGAAAAATAAATAGGGACAAAAAGGAATATACCATCTTCTCAGCAGCACATGGTACATTCCCAAAGATTGACCATATACTAGGGCATAAAAACATTGCAAACAAGTGCAAAAGAGCAGAAATAATAAATGTAACCTTCTCAGACCACAATGCAATGAAAATAATAATTAGTAAGGGTACATGGAGAGGTAAATCAAAAATTAATTGGAAATTAAACAATACAATTCTTCAAAATCGGTTAAAGAACAAATCATAGAAACAATAATTTCATTGAAAAAATGACAATGATGAGACATCCTTTCAAAATCTATGGGATGCAGCCAAAGCAGTGCTCAGGGGGAAATTTATATATTTGAGTTCATATATTAACAAATTAGGGAGGGCAGAGGTCAATGAATTGGGCATGCAAATTAAAAAACTAGAAAGTGAACAAATTAAAAATCCTCAAATGAAGACTGAATTAGAGATCCTAAAAATCAAAGGAGCAATTAATAAAATTAAAAGTCAAAGAACTATTGATTTAATAAATAAGACTAGAAGCTGGTACTTTGAAAAAACAAATAAAATAGACAAAGTACTGGTCATCTAATTTATTCTTAAAGGAAAGAAGAAAGCAACCAAAAAAAAAGAATATATTTTTCTTCACTATTTTAAATTTCTATCCTCATTCAGTCATCTGTATTTGACAATGTTGTCTATGTAGATTTCAAATCTTATTTTCTATTTGTACTCTTCCTGATATTTGACTTCTACTTTTCCCTGTTGTTTCTTCTATTGTGTCTTCCAGTGAAAGATTCTTTAATTACATTGTTGTTTCATTTGTTCAGATATTTTTATACTATTGAGTTCTACCAGTATCTTGACTTGAGGTTTCTTAATGAGAAGAAGGATCTTTATATCATCACATGATATTTTTTTGCTAAATTCATTTCATTTGTCACTCCTTTTTTATGCTCATTATACATTTTGTTGTGTCCTAAGAATATGCTATGACATAAATTGGTACTTTAGTATAATTTTCCTTGGTCATTTCAGCCTGTTTTTCTTACACTATTTGGTCATCATTTGGAACACTTGTATATTCATTTTTATTGTTTCCTTCCTCAAATAATACTTAAAAGGTTTCTGATAGTTTTTGCTTCTTGGTAATTATTTTGCTCTTTTTATAGTTAATATTAAGGGCTTATTATGAAAACACTTTAATCTCATAAATTTCCAGGTATTTTCATCTACATAATTTCCTTTGATTTGCATACCTTTTAAATCCAATAATCAAATTAAATATGTGAAGCATTATATAAAACTCAGCTACTTATTTTATCAGGCAAATGTTAGTGTATTAGTATATTATTTTCACTTTGTAGAATTCCTAGTTTTACAGGAAATGATGTAATTATGGACTAGTGAAATCACTTCAGGGGAAATACATTCTTAATGCACATCTGAAAGCCTTTCTTATGAAAAAAAAGTAGTTTATATGGTAGAACAGTTACTATCTCTCCTCTTATCCGCCCCGCAAGACACAAACTGCAAGGGGAACGCTATATCTGTACCACCACCAGGTGGAGCCCTAAGCTAAAGCCGTACTAGCTTACTTATACTGCACATGTGTATATGCCCAGGTGAGACCTACACTTTTTCACCTAGTACTTTCCTGGGTTGACGTCTAGGGGCAAGGATTTTATTTTGGTTGTCCTAATATGCAATTCTATCCCATGAAATTTTCCATTCTGAGGAACTTACCTCTAGCAATATATATTAGCAATTATTCTGCAATTTTTAATCTGAGAGTTGCCTGGACATCCACATACCTTAATTTACACCAAAATATTAATAACAGGATTCTTCACAGTAGCCAAGAATGAGAAACAAAACAGATTCTCATTGAACGGAGAACAATTAAACAGGTTATGGTATGTGACATACTATAAGAAATGATGAATATAAAGAAAAAAGAGAAGCATTTGAAGACTTATATGAACTGATGCAATGCAAAATGAGCAAATTTAGAAAAACTATACAAAATAACTGCAATAATGTAAACAAAGAATCACAAAAAATGAAATGGAACACTATAACTATAATGAGCAAGTTTGACCCAGATGGAAAAAAAATGAAAACAAATCACCTGATTCCCCTACTAAGGGTATGAAACACTACATGTACCTTCACATTTCACTGCGATATTGGGTGAATTGCTAAACTTTTTAAAATCTTTGTTATAAAGGATAGCTTAATGAGGAGAGAAATTAGAGGTATATATTTGCAAATAAAGAGTATGTTTAAAAGAGTATTGATAATTTTTTAAAAACAAAGATAAGAGGGTTCTATCAAGAGGTTGATTACAGTTCATTGGACTGTAAACTCCTAGAGGGCAGGGACTATCTTTTGCCTTTTTTTTAATCCCTAAGGTTATCACAGGACCTGGCACAAAGTAGGCATTTAATAAATGTTAATTAATTGATTAAATGATTTGTCAAAGGTCATTCAGCTAGTGTGTATTAAAAGGAGACCCAAGACTAGATCTTACTGATGCTGAAGCCAGCTCTTATTGACTACATAATTTTACCTTTAATAGCATTAGTTATTTTTATTTTTAAAAAATTCATAATTTGCATGATGTTTTTTTCTCACCCACTCTGCAAAATCATAATCCCTTTACTTCCCTAATCTAGATGAGTCATTCCTTATTCACATACAGATTGTAATCTTTACTCTTTAGCATCCCTTTGCCCCTTCCCAGACCCCAATACACACCTTGGGAGTTGTGAGGCCCAAAGACAGGATTCTCCTTAGTCAGGTCTTGCATCACAATTACAGTGAAAAGTAATGATCAGCTTTAACTCTTTCCCCCTTTCCTAACAAAGTCTGAACTATAAATTCCCCATAGATTTCTTGAGGGGATTGAACTAGATCAGAGGTTCTTAATCTGACATTATTTTGAGGTCTTCCCCAGACTGCCCAAAGGGTGCATGAACCCCTGGACTAGATGATCATTAAGATCCTGTCTAGTTCTACAGCTTTGATCTATCACCAGCTGATTGGACAGTCAGGAAGAATTTAAGTACCTCTTATGTTCCCAGGCTTAAGAATAAAAAGAGGGAAAAAGCAGCTCCTACCTTTGAAAAACTCACAGTCTGATGGAAGAGACAAAGCACAATTATGAAAAAAACAAGATATATACAGGATAAATTGGAGATAATCAGCAGAGGGAAGGTATTAGCATTAAGGGGTATTGGGAAAACCTTGCAGAAGATGGGACTTTAAAAGAGACTTGAAGGAAGCCAAGGAAGCTGGGAAGCAGAGATGTTGAAGGAGAGAGTTTCAGGTGTCAACTTGAAATCTGGAGACTCCAAGTCTGCCCTGAACCCAGAGAACTCACCCTGAGGGAAGTCCCCTACTACCCATTTCAGACAGAACAATAGACCTTAAGTAGACCTAATCAAATGTTAAGTATCCTTTTGTCCTAGTAGTTTCTCCTATTGTATCAATGTACTCTCCCAGGTAGCTCAGCCCTGGCCTGGATCTTTCCCTTTTGTATCCAATAATCTTACAGAGATCACAGAGCCTAGCACCACTAATCACAGAGTCAGCACCCTGGGGCTCTGGGGTTGGGTATCCCTGGGAGAATGCATCCCTCTAGTTGATCCTCCAAAGAACAATAGAACTTGGGGAATTTATTTTTCATTTGGGGAACTAAGGTCAGGGAAGTAAGATTGATTGGGATGGGAAAGAATAAGTGTTGTAGCTGGCAGGCAGCTTTAAAAGAAACAGCCAGTTCCAGTTCTGCTGCTAATCTGAGGAAGCTATTGCCACTCCTGGATGATGACCTTGTTTTATGGAAACCCCAAATTTACCTTTGTCCCTTGGGAACTTGCCTTTGGGGAAGTCCCAGACTGACCCTTGTCTAACAATAAACCCTTGACTAACAATAAACCTTTAAGTAGCCAATGATCTCAGCCTAGATAGAATTAGTAGTTATAATCAAATCTTTAAGTACCCTTTTGTCTTAGAAGTTTTTGCCTTGGTGTCTAGGTCTCTCCCAGGTAGTACAGTCCTGGCTGGAATTCTCCTAGTCTCCATTGTAAGCCAATCAATTGTCCTTTATGTCCTTTATTCTTCAAAAGATATAAAGACCCCAAGTTCTTCAGCTCATTGGGAAAAAATCCCTTTCAAGGTATATTTTCTCCTGAAACAGTGTTCTCAGAGACCCAGAGCTTGTCTCTGTGTAGTATTTTTGTTCATGACTCTGTGTGGTGGTCATTAAAGCATTGTTATCCTTGTCCTGATTAAAGACTTGTTCTTTCTAACTACTTTGGTGGTTCTGGGTTTTTCAAAGTTGACAAATGTCTGGCAAGTATTAGGTACTTCATTTCATAAATGTTTGTTCAAACAGAGTGTTGGGCCTGGAGTTAGGAAAACTTCAAATCTGGCCTCAGGCACTTAACTGTGTAACTCCAAGCAAGATATTTTACCCTGTTTGCCTCAGTTTCCTCATCTGTAAAATGAACTGGAGAAGGAAATAGAAAACCCCTCAAATGAGGTCATCAAGAATCAGACATGACTGAATAATAAATGTTTGCTTGATTTCTTTGTTAAAAGATTAGCCTTTTTTGAGGGGTAGGTAGAGGGTAAAGTGAGTAAATCTAGATTTTTTTCTAAGAAAAATCAAGATATATATATATATATTTATATGTATGTATGTATGTATGTATGTATGTATGTATGTATGTATATTTTAAAATAAGTGAAACAGACCTTAGTTTCTTGACCTCTTTGAAGAACCCAGGATCCAGAACAGGTAGATCCCTTGCCCAAGCTCATAAAAAGAATTCAAACTCCAATTCAACTCCCAATTCATTGATGTTTCTACTGTACCACACCAGATTTAACCACATATGTGGTCAGCTTTGCCTAGAGCTTAGACTATATGGAAATGAGTATAAGGGGAAAAGCTTCCAAAAAAAGAGTCTGCCTTGTGGCTTCACTCATTGCTCTGTGATTCTCTAGAGAAAAATTCCCCTTCCCTACCCACATCCTTCTATATGTTGTCATCCTCTGTTAGATATAGGGATTCTTTCACTTTAGTCTTTGTATCCTCACATTAGCCTTCATTAAATTGTCAGCTTCTTGAGGGCAGGGACTGTCTTTTGCTTTTTATCTTTGGCATTTCGCTCAATACCTGGCGCATAGTAGGTGCTCATATAGGTTTGTTTGTCTGACTCACTGGTATCATAGTAGGCACTTTATTGTTATTTATTTATTTAAAACCCTTACCTTCCATCTTGGAGTCAATGCAGAAGAGTGGTAAGGGCTAGGCAATGGGGGTTAAGTGACTTGCCCAGAGTCACACAGCTAGGAAGTGTCTGAGGCCATATTTGAACCTAGGACCTCCCATTTTAGGCCTGGCTCTCAATCCACTGAGTTACCCAGCTGCCCCCTATAAGCAACATTTTCGATAAACAAGTCTTTTAAATCTCCAGCATCTCAACCTCCCCAAAGAGGGGTATGAGAATAATTAAATTAGGGGAAGTTAACAGTTTAATTCTGTGCCTTTGAATTTGACTTTTAAAATTATTTTGAAGCTAACTGAAGTTGGAAGGGCTTTGAGATTCCACATGACTACAAGTTTGGGATTTCTAGATTCCACATTGACAAAGGCTAAGAGGTCCAGCATTTTCCAGTATCTCCCTTTTCTTTTTAGTTCTTAGTCATGGTGCAAATTGGAAACACAGCACTGACTTTGGGGTCCAAAGTGTTGTGTTGATGGAGAACTCTTTGGGTAGAAGAAGCAAGTCTAGGGCAAGTAAAAACTATGTAGATAAGTGATGCTTGAAGAGTTGGTCATCCGCCCTACCAGGTTGAACAACTTCCATTTCCTCACTCTTCTAGAGGATTCCTTTGATTTAAGTTGCCATCTGTTTCACCCAACTCTTCTGGAAATTCTCTCCTTTGCTCAGATTGAGAAAAGCTCCCCATCCCCCATTTCTAGCCTCAGGAACAATAGAATCTCTAGAGACAAACTCCTTTCTACTAAGAACCATAACAATAGACCTCCACCTTCCAAAGTGCCTTTATCTTGGTCTTCCCTAATCCATCTCTCTCCTAAAAAAAGCCCCTCTTGGCTAATAAAGTTAGATATGCCTGGAGGGTGGAATGAAGGGTGAATCTGAGAACTTCCCTATGGTAGTACTCATCTAGTCCAAACTCTGTACACTAGAGGAATAATAATAGAAGCTGACATTTACATAGCACTTGAAGATTTCCAAATCATTTTACAAATATTATCTCATTTCATCTATGCAACAACCTAAGAGATAGGTGCTATTAATATCTCCTTTTACAATTGAGGAAACTGTGGCAGAGAAAGGTTACCTGACTTGCTCAAAGTCACAGAGCTAATAAGTGTCTGAGGTTGGATTTGAGCTCTGGTCTTCATTCTAGGTCCAGCGTTCTATCCAATGTACCTCTGAATACTCACTATAACAATACCTGAGAAGTGGTCATCCAGGCTTTCTGCCTGACTCTGTCTATCTGGATCTTTCTGTATCTGTCTTTGTCTGTCTGTCTGTCTGTCTGTCTGTCTGTTTCTCTTATCTCTTTCCCTCAGTGTCTATCTGTCTCCTCTGTGTCTCTAAGACTGGATCTCCCTATCTAGCACAGATAGGAAGTAGATTTGCTGGTTCTCATTGAATACCAAAGTTTTGACCTGCTCTGTTTCCTACCTGGGTTCATTTGTCCTTCCTTGGACAGCATGGCAGCTTCTTGTTGGGAGGTGGGGGTTATGGGGACTGATTATATTGATGCTGGGACCTGGGTAGCTAGGTTATCTAGTGGAGAGAGCACAGGACTTGGAGTCAAAAAGACTTATCTTCCTGAGTTTCAATCTGGCCTCAGACTAGCCATGTGGCCGTGGCAAGTCACTTAACCTTGTTCACCTCAGTTTCCTCATTTGTCACATGAGCTAGAGAAGGAAATGGCAATCTACTTCAGTATCTTCATCAAGAAAACCCTGAATGGGGTCAGACAAGAGTCTGAAATGACTGAACAGCATCACCATCACCATACCTGGCACAGTCTTTGCTAGAAGACCTCTCAAGAGGAGGAGCACATTCAATTCTGGAAATAGACCTTTCTTCCTTGGCACAGCTCTCATTATCAGGTAGCTTTTCAAGCCTAAATTGGCTTCTTTGCAGTTTCCACGCATGGCTCCTTGTTCTATCTTCTGGGGTCAAGCAGAACAAAGTTTATCATGACTCCAGAGGCGGCACTTCAAATACTTGAAGATTACTTTCCAGTCTACCCAGTCTTCTCTCCAGGCTAAACTTTTCCAGTTCCATCAACCAATCCAGCCCTTCCATATTCTGGTTTCTCTCTTCTGGATGCCATTCAACTCTTCTGAGTTCTAAAACCATGTGCCCAGAAGTGAATACAATCCTCTAGATGAGATCTGCTCAGGACAGAGAATACAGTGGGATTATCACCTCCCTATTCCTGGAAACTATTCCCCTCAATGCCATCCAAGGTCATAGAATCTTTTTTTTTTTTACTGCTATTACCATGCTGTGAGTCACATTCAGTATGCAACTCCACTAAAACCCCAGGATCTTTTTCAAAACAATAGCTATCTAGCCAGACCTCCTTTGGGTACTTAGCAGAACTGTGGATAGAGTACCAGGCCTGGAATAAAGAAGACTTATCTTCATGAGTCCAAGTCTAGCCCTAGACACTTACTAGCTATGTGCCCCTAGCCAAATCACTTAACCATATTTGCCTCATTTTCACTTCTTTCTAAAGAGCTGGAGAAGGAAATGGCAAACCACCCTGGTATCTTTGCCAAGAAAACACCCAAAAAAGGTCACCAAAAGTTAGACATGACTTAAAACCATTAAACAATATCCAGGTCTTTTTTATTTGCAAACTTGATTTTCAGGTTAATGGAGAAATTATTGTGGCTTGCCTCTGCCCCGTAATACCTCTGTTACTATAGGCTAGTCAGTTAAACTCAATGAGCCTCAGTTTCTTCATCTGTAAAATAAAAGTTTGGACTAGATCCTTGTTGTCAAAACAGGGGTACTCAGGGAGCTGCTTCCCCATCTTCCCAGCAACTGAGGACTTTTTTTTTTGCATGCCCCACCTCTCCCTCTAGTTGCCCAAAGCAAACACTTTCTCCCACAATTCTCTCTGGTGATTGGGGCTTACAGTCAGCTTGAATTTGCTCTCTGAGCACTCAAACTGGGAAAAGGTTCGACAACTCTGGACTAGATGAACTCTGATGGCCCCTCCAGCTCTACAGTAGCCAGATAGCACAGCATTTGGTTTGGAGTCAGGAAGATGACTTCAAACTTTAATTTAATTTGAACATAAGAGATTAGCTATATGACCCCAGCCAAGTCCCTTAACCTCTGCCTCAGTTTCCTCAACTATAAAATGGGGATCAAAAAAACTGTACTTACTTCCCAGGGTCTTTGTAAAGACCAGAGGAGATAAGATTTGTAAAGGGCTTGCAGTGTCCAGAATATAGCATACTCATTTCTTTCATACATGTATGCTCCTATACTTAGTATTTTGCTATGTAAAACTCAGTCATTTTACCTTTATTCTATTCCCCATCCCAACTTTCCTCACCCAAAGAAACTTATTCCCTTGCCATCTCTTCACTCGATGAGACTGAAAGCAGCTAGAATAAGTCAATTTTAATCATAGATTAATATTATAATGCATAATAATAGCACTTCATGCTTTTATTGTGCTTTCAAGCATTTTGCTCATTATACAACTGAGGAAGATTAATGAACTCCTCCCAGGCACAAAGATATGTCTTTGGATTCCAGTACTGTAACCTTTCCTCTAGGCAATGACCAATTGCTACTCAGAGGGCTTGGTGGCTCCTGTGGACGACCAGTCAGTCAGCCTCCTTCCTCTGTAGGTTAAGGAGGTTGTGGTTGTGGGGTGGAAGGATACACTGAGAAAGAAGAGATTGAAAAGTTCCTACTTGGGGACTTGGGTTTTGGTCCGCTATTTCAATTAATAAAACATTTATTAAATGCTTACTATGTGAAAGGATTTCTCCGTCTTTATAATGCCTCAGTTTACTCCTACATGAGCCACGCTGGTACTGTGAGAATCTGTGGTGGGACGTGGGACCCCCCGGGAACCAGACTGGACTGTCCTCCCACAACAAATCCTTCTCGAGAGGTCCCGCACACTTCTTCAGCTTGTCCCTAAGCTATGGTCCCGGTGTCCCAACTCCCACCCTCTCCTCCTCCCCTTAGCCCAGGGCAGCTAAATTAGGGTGGTGGTTTGGGGGTGGGGTGGAGAGGGTTGGTCCCCAGTTCTTTCTCCTCCACGCTGGCGCCGGGGGAGATCGAGTTACTGGAGGCGGGCTACTGGAGGCCAGGCAGGATTTGAATGTGCAAATAAACAGAAGTCCCTTTGATCGGCATAGCCGGAGGGGGAGGGGGAAGGGAATGTAGGGTCCAGGTCAGGGAAATGCATACCAAGAACTCTGAAAGAAGGTTGCTGAGTGTAGGGTGGTGAGACTTCCCTCCTCCCTCCTTCTCAATTCCCTCTAGTCCTCCACGCTACCTCCCCCAACCCAACTCCCAATGGTGTTGGTCCAAAGGATGTTTTCAAAGGTAGCTCTTGTTTGCCAGATCTCCTCCCTTTATAAGTGCTGTCCCCACTAAAAACAAGAGAAGTCTGGGACCAGGAGAGAATTGTGAGTTTTTTCAGGTCCGCAGACCCCACCTATTGAACCCAATTAGATCTCCCCCTTGGTGTCCCCCTCTCCTCCCGCTCCACTTACTCGGAGGCAGGGAGGAGCAAATCCACCCCCACTCATTCTGCCTCACCCCAAGGTCCCCGGGGGCCCTCCAGTCCGGAGAGAGCCAGAATGGGACAATAGGGTGTGTGTGGTTCAGGGTGGGACAATGGGGTGGGAGGGGGTAGGTCCTATTGTGTCCCTGGGCACCAATCCACAGCCACAGGCAGGGGAGGAGAGGGAGAAACAAAGGAAGGAATAGGGAGAGCACAAAAGAAGGGAAGAATGAAATGGTAAGTAAAGGCAAACAAAAGTGAACCAGGGGAGACAAAAGCTGGGAACAATATTCCCCAGGCAATAGGCTCTGGAACAATAGGGACAGTGACAGCCCCACAAAGACACCAGTGTCTCCAAGTAGACGTTATCTCAGGCAGTGGTTGGCAGCCCCACTTGGGCTGTAGCTATTTTCAGTAAGGCTTTTGTACCACACTGAACAATATTCCTTGCATGGCTGCTGATAGAAAGATGAGAAGGTTTCTGTTTGATTCTCCTTCCCAACCACCCCACCCCCACCCCTGGCCCTAGTCCCACTTTTCTTCTGCCCCCTATTGCTTGGGACCCCAGGGGCTGATGAGAGAGAGGTGCGTGGGTGCATAGTCCCATGCCTGGAGTCTCCATCAGCTCAGCTGGGCCTGGAATGGAGGGGTGTGTGGGGAAGCAGGTTAGAGCTCCAGAGGGTCAGTGGGAGGCTCAGTGGGCATGGCTAGTCCTGCCAGCCCAAATCACATGGGCCGGCGCACGTGCACGTGCACACACACACATACACACACACACACACACAATCCGACCTGAGGCAATGACTTCTCAGCAGTTTGCTTAGCTGCTGCATCATTTGCTTAATAATTATTTGATGTCCAAAGGATTTCAGTCCTTCCTTCAGTGGTCCCCCAACCCTTGACCCTTTTCTCCCCAGTCACAGCCCCTCTCCTCCTCCATCTCCTCTTTTCTCCAGAGTCTTCAGCTCTTTCATTTTCTCTTTCTTGTGTCCACTCTCCTTCCACTCTAGCATCCCTCTGTTCCCAGCCCCCAGCCTTTCCAGACTGCCCTGACCTGGAAAAAATGATCCACTAGTTAGTGGATATCTTATCATGTTCTTTCTGTTCTATTTCTTTATCGGGCACTCCAGTCACTATCCTTAGCTGCAACTATTTTAACCTCTTCTCTCTCCCTCTGTTCTCCCATAAACCCCTCCCTGGCAATCCTTTATAAAGTGGCCACATGCAATGGGGTATTGAGGAAAGAGAGGGAGCCAGCCCCTGGCTACTTAGGTTGATGGATGCTCCTTTCTCTATTTTTTCATAGTGTGATCTGATGAATCCTTTTGTTTCCCTTGCCCATCTTATTCTTTTACTTAATTTCAGGGTTTTTTTTTTTTTTCACTTCAGCTAAATTAACTGAGGACCCTTCTTTTATCCAGCTCTCAACTTTCCACATCTATGATTTTTTTTTAAACCCTTACCTTCCCTCTTAGAATCAATACTGTGTATTGGTTCCAAGGCAGAAGAGTGGTAAGGGCTAGGCAATGGGGGTTAAGTGACTTGTCCAGAGTCACCCAGCCAGGAAGTATCTGAGGCCAGATTTGTATGAATTTTTTTTTTTTGAGGAAATCTGAGTCAAACTATATCTAAGGATAGGGATTGATGCAATGATTTACTTTTCCTTTCTTCCTTTTTTAACCTTACTTTCTGTCTTAGGACCAATACTGGATATTGGTTCCAAGGCAGACGAGAGAGTGGTAAAGGCTAGACCATGGAGGATAAGCAACTTGCCCAGGGTCACCAGCTAGAAAGTTTCTGAGGACAAATTCAAACTCAGGACCTGGGCTTCCTAGACCCAGCTTTCTATCCACTAAGCCACCTAGCTGCGACTATGATTTCCTGCTCCCCCTAATCATACAGGTTAACAACTTCTCTACAATTTGCAGTCTTTGAAAGTTGTCTAGACCAGTGGGGTCAAACCGTGCTATTAACTATAGGAAAGGATCCTCGGATTTCCTATTGACTTTGAAAACCACATATTATCATTATCTGGACTCTATTGTATTTTTATTTGTTTTGTTAAATGTTCCCAATTACATCTAAAGCTGGTTCTGCAGCCCTCCAAAGTGTCCCTAGTTTGCGTATTTGACACCTCAATCTAAAACAGAGACATTAATTGATCCAAAGTCCTTCAACCATTCTGCAGTTAGACTTTGGAACTCTCTGGCTCTGAGGCTGAAAATACAAGTAGAAGGGATTAAAGTGAAACTTCACTGAGAACTTCTGGGTTGAGAAGAGGGATAGTGAAAGGGGTGGTTGAAGGGATTTGGTTATCTCTCAACTAGATAACTCAGGGAATAGATCACGGAATCCAGAAGACCTGAATTCAAATTTGACCTCAGGCACTTCCTACCTGTGAAACCCTGGGCAAGTCACAACCCCCATTGGCTTCCATTTCCTCACCTGTAAAATGGGGATAATAATAACGCCTACCTTCTAGAGTTGTTGTGAGTTTAAGATAATATTTGTAGATGGTACCTGGCACATGTAGATGGTACCTGGTGCTTAAGAAGTGATTTTCCACCACCCCCCCCCCCAAGTCTCTTTGTGCTTGGTATTGTTGTTGAACTGCTTGCATGTACATCTTGTTTCCTCAGCAGATTTTAAGCTCTTTGATGGCAAGGGCCTTTGGGTTCCTATTCTAGCTTGGGTTTCTGCTTTGGGTAAGCCACTTCCATCTCTATGGTTCTTAATTTCTACACCTCAAAAAATGAGTGGATTGGATTAAAAGTCTTCTGTTTTTTCTTTTCTTTAAACCCTTACCTTCTATTTTGAAATTAATACTGTTAAGGTCTGGGATTTCACCCACCACCAAGGAAGACCTCGGACAATGCAATCAGGCAAGGAAAAAGGCCATTTATTATGGAACTGGTATGCACCAGTGGGAACCTCTGCCATCAGAGTTCCAAGTTGCTTCTGAGAGGCTGGACTTTAAATACTTTTCAGCATGTATGGCCCCCCTTCCAGCCCCTTATCTGCTACATACCATCCTTGGAACTTTGACAATTTTATGTTATTGGGGTCTCCTTGGCCTTTATCTGGTACCCACTGCAGCTGGGGTTTGGCATGTTTATGGTTTTTATATTATTGGGGTCTTCTTGGTCTTTATCTGGTACCCCTTGCAGCTGGGGTTTGGCATATTTATGGTTCTGACTAACTTCCAAGGCTAGCCAGCTTGTTAAGGCCTTCCTGTATTTTCAAAGCTGGTCATTTTAGCCTCCCTCAATACTAAGTATTAGTTCTAAGGCAAAGAGGGATTAAGGACTAGACAATTGGAGTTAAGTGACTTCAACCAGGGTCACAGAGCTAGGAACTTGAACCCAGGACCTCTTGTCTCCAGGCCTGGCTCTCCATCCACTGAGCCACTTAGATGCCCAATTAGATGATTTCTATGGTCTCTTCTAGCTGTAAATCTACAATCTTGTAGTCCCTTCCAATTCTAAATTATATTATTCTATGTCCTGCTCAGATGTTTGCTGCCTTTGACCCATCAGTTGGCCAAAGTCACTTACAGGCTCCTAATGGCCCTGAGCAAGCCACATCACCAACACCATTCTATTTATTGTTATTTTATATAATGCTTTAAAGTTTGCAAAGCACTTTAAAAAAATGTTATTTTATCCTAACAACTACTCTTAGAGGTAGGTGGCCATTTACAGATGAAGAAACTGAGACAAACATCAGTTAAGTGATTTGCCCAGGGTCATACTACTAGTAAGTATCAGGATTTGAACTCAGGTCTTCATAATTCCAGGTTAATGACTCCTATTTCCAGTTTCCTCATCTATAAAATGAAACTGCTAACTTAGTTCCTTCCCAGGGTTGTCAAGAGAAAGGGACTGTGTGAATCTTGGAAGAGGTACATAAATGAGCAACTGTTCTTATTTTTAATTCCCATGGGCAGCCAGCCTCATATATATATATATACATCGGTGACTTTGCACTGGCTGTCCCCCATGCAAAGCATGCACCTCACTCCTCATCTAGGCATCTATGATTCCCTTATTTTCCTCCAAGACTCAGATCATGTGCCACCTCCTACCATGAAACCTTTCCTAACTTTCCCAGTGGCTGGTGCCTTCTGCCACAAAATCACCTTGTTTCTCTGTAGTCTCTTAATAAATACTTGTTGATGGATTATTTGTGTAGACAAATAGATTTGCCCTTCTACTTCCTTCCCCCACCCATAGAATGTCAGTTCTTTGAGGCAAAGACTTTTAAACTTCTGTCTTTGCCCAGCACAGCAGCTGGCACAGAGTAGGCACTGGGTAAATTCTTGTAGATAGAGGGATACATAGTGGATCTCCAGTAAATGTTGATTGAATGTGATTTCATTGAAACTATTTTAAAGGAATACCTTAGACCCTTTGGGTTCTCAATAAGATTAGGAATAGAGGATGCAGAAAGGAAATCGAGAGACCAGGGTTTGAAGTCCAACTTTGGTTCTTACTACTTGTATGATAACAGACAAATCACTTCCCCAATGAAAATAATGCCCTTATTTGTAAAATGAGGAGTTTAGGCTAGGTGCTGTTGAAGGTCCCCTATCATTCTGTAGCCATGACCCTCTTCTTTACCAATGAGCCCCTTAAGCCTGGTCCTGGCCAGAGGCAGACAGATAGGAGCAGTGACTGCTGCTACGGACTATTACCCTGAGGAGCCTCAGAACCTATCCTCCTTCCAAAGAAAATGTTTGCTATGGCATCTTTTCCTCCTAATCCCTGACTTCTTTCTGTAAAAATAATAATAACTAGCGGCCAGCAGTGGGTAATATCTGAGCAGTCTTATAGAAACCAAGTACCTGGCACTGGGGATAAATCCTGGCACTGCCATGAATTGAGCTGTGCATCTTCCTCTAGTGGTGGGTGGAAAACTCTCTCCTCTTGGATCCTGGATCCCATGGAACAAAAGGTGGTGATTGAGTCTGAGCCCAGGTAAAGGGGGAGAGTTACTTTGTCTGTACAACAGGGAGAGGAGGGTGGGAAGCTCTGGCCAGTCAAACTGGAAAAGCAGCTTTTCAGGCTGTTCCTTTCTCTGTCCTTTGTGGTTGTTCTCTGGGCCACTGACCCCTATCCTCTCCCTCCTGTCCCCCCTGCCCCATTCTTGCCTTCTAGACTGTTTGAGGAGGAGGGCCACCATAGAGATGTCTGAAGGGACAGTAGTCTTGTTATGGGGAAGGTATGAATATTTCGAAGGGGGTAGGGTAGGAAGAGGCCTCCCTTTAACCTACATCATTGACAGTCACCAAGAAAACATATGTGAAGTGCTTTGCAAATCATAGAATGCTATAGAAATGTTAGCCATTATCATGTATGAATTCTGACTTCTCAGTCCTCCAGGGGGTTGAGTTCTAGCCTGGATCATTTTTTTTTTAAACAAGATAATTGGGGGTAGGTGGGTGGCTCAGTGGAGTGAGAGTCAGGCCTATAGAGGGAAGGTCCTGGGTTAGAACCTGGCCTCAGACCCTTTCTAGCTGTGTGGTCCTGGTCAAGTCATTTAACCACTGCCTAGCCCTTACCACTCTTCTGCCTTGGAACTAATATATTCTAAGACAGAAGGTAAGAGTTATAAAGAAAAAAAAAAAAGCAGATAATTTTTAATGTACTATGACTGTTTTGGTAAAACAATAGCAGTAACTGCAAATTTGCCTTCCTGATCCATTCCATAGAATTATGCAGTCTAAGAATAAGAAAGAACCTTGGAGAGGGTTGGGGAAGAAGGAGAAATAGATCTTTCTAAATTCCTTGCACATTTCTCTGATTTTTAAAACTATATATAAAACAGGGGCAGCTAGGAAGCACAATGGATAAAGCACCAGGCCTGGAGTCAGGAGAACCTCTGTTCAAATCTAGCCTCATTTGTGAACCCAGGCAAGTCACTTAACCCCAGTTGCTGAGCCCTTGCCACTAAATAAACTGATACTAAAACCAAGGGTTAAAAAAAAACCCTAATTATAATACATGTAATTTAAGTTCTATTTAATATTTCAGGATGATTAATGAATATAAATTATCTTTGTTTTTGAGATTAGTGTTCTCATCTGGGCTGATAATACAGGGACCACTCACCTTCTTTGTTTTCTATTTATGCCTTTTGGCCCCTCAAACAGCATGGTGACCCTATCCACTCTAGAGAGGAACCATATTGATGCCTAATTGAGTGACTATGATAGATTGGCTTTTTTTTTTTTTAATTTTTATTTGGTCGTTTCCAAACATTATTAATTGGA
This sequence comes from Monodelphis domestica, assembly GCF_027887165.1. Lineage (NCBI taxonomy): Eukaryota > Metazoa > Chordata > Mammalia > Didelphimorphia > Didelphidae > Monodelphis > Monodelphis domestica. The sequence goes on from NC_077228.1 coordinate 107,057,199, forward strand.
AACAAAGATCATTTTCTTTTCTTCCCTCCCCCCCCTCCTGCCACCTCTCCCATAGCCCACATGCAATTCCACTGGGTATCACATGTGTTCTTGATTCAAACCCATTTCCCTGTTGTTGGTATTTGCTCTAGAGTGTTCATTTAGATTCTCTCTTCAGTCATATCCCCTCCACCCCTGTAGTCAAGCAGTTGATTTTCATCAGTGTTTTTACTCCCACAGTTTATCTTCTGCTTGTGGATAGTGTTTTTTAGATCCCTGCAGATTGTTCAGGGACATTGCATTGACACTAATGGAGAAGTCCATTACCTTTGATTGTGCCACAATGTATCAGTCTCTGTGTACAATGTTTTCCTGGTTCTGCTCCTTTCACTCTGCATCACTTCCTGGAGGTTGTTCCAGACTCCGTGGAATTCCTCCACTTTATTATTCCTTTGAGCACAATAGTATTCCATCACCAACATATACCACAATTTGTTCAGCCATTCCCCAATTGAAGGGCATCCCCTCATTTTCCAATTTTTGGCCACCACAAAGAGCGCAGCTATGAAGATTCTTGTACAAGTCTTTTTCCTTATTATCTCTTTGGGATACAAACCCAGCAGTGCTATGGCTGGATCAAAGGGCAGACAGTCTTTTATCGCCCTTTGGGCATAGTTCCAAATTGCCCTCCAGAATGGTTGGATTAATTCACAACTCTACCAGCAATGAATTAGTATCCCTACTTTGCCACATCCTCTCCAGCATTCATTACTTTCCATAGCTGTCATGTTAGCCAATCTGCTAGGTGTGAGGTGATACCTCAGAGTTGTTTTGATTTGCATCTCTCTGATTATAAGAGATGTAGAGCACTTTTTCATGTGCTTATTAATAGTTTTGATTTCTTTGGCTGATGGATTGGCTTTTGCCATAGTGAAGCTCAGAATTCCAGCACTCCACTGATCTGCCTGCCTCAGCCTGTGGTGTAACTGGGCTTACAGACCTACCAGACTTGTGAAGATAATTTGAGGGTTGTGACGTAAAATCAAGATTTAATTGGCTGCCAGGGGAAATCCCAAATAAAAACCCAAGTCAGTCTGGAAATTTTATGGTAATGTAATTAATATAGAGGAAAGGAATTTAAGGAGCAGGAGGGAAGAGGATATAGGATTTCTCCTGCCTGGCTGTGCCAGGGAGAGTTTAAGATCTCCACCTCTAGGTCTCTGAAGAAGATTAGAGGCTTCTAAGAGGATAAAGTTGGAAAACTAAAGGAGGAAAACTCAGCCAGAAACTTACCACCAAACCAGACAATAGCTTGTAGCCATGCTAAGATGCCGAAAGGCCCAGCACACTGCTATCAGCCAACTCTCAGCTGCAAAAGGTCCCAGAGAGAGGAAGTGAGCCAATATATAGACCTTTCACCCTTGTGTCCCCTCCTCTAAATGCCCATTCTTTTAGAGTTCTCATCTTCTTTGATTAGATTATATCTTTAGAGTTACTTAACACTTCTTTGTTAAGTTCACATTTTGTGAGTTACTTAACTTTTTGTGATTAATTTAACCTTTATAGTTCTTAGCACCTCTTCACTATAAGGTAAGAGTCAAATACCTTCATTGTTCAATCAGGAAATTACAACTCTATCTTCTAAAGTAAGGTATAAGTAGGGTGGAGTAATTTAGAGTTCCCAAGACATTCCTGATTTTGTTAAAACTAAGTATCTTCATTGTTACAATCAGGAAATAGCTAAATCCAATCCTCACAGTCTATAATTGTTATTATTATTCCCTACCAGAAAAAACAGATTAGTGGCTCAATGGATAGACCAATGAGCTTGGAGTCAAGAAGATATAATCTCTTGAGTTTGAGACTGGTCTTAAACAATCCCTAGCTGTGTGACCCTGGGCAAGTCACTTCATTCTATTTGCTTTAGTTTCCTAATTTATAAAATGAGCTGGAGAAGGAAATAACAAACTGCTCCATTTTCTTTACAAAGAAAACATCAAAGGGGGTCAGGAAAAGTCAGAAGTGATTGAAGAAGAACAACAACAATGATAAAGGTCACTAGTTTACTGTTTTTCCTTAGATTCTATGCCTCAGTTTTCTCATCTGTGAAAGAAGGATAATAATAGCACTGTCCTCCCAGGGTGGTTGTGTAGATCAAATGTAATAATATTTGTAAAGCACTTTTGCCAACCTTAAAGCCTTGTATAAATACTAGCTATTGTAATTGTTTTTATTCCCTCCCTTGTCATCATGCTCCCATCTGTCATCATCTTCTTGCTCTTCTAATTTTTTACTTCAAAATTTCCTGTGGGCTTGAAAACCAGATGACCATGTTTATTAGAGCTATGGGTAAATCAAGAGTCAATAGTCTCTGAATGAAGACCTGAGGGGCTCTCCCATGAATCTACTGCCTAAGTCTTAGCAGTTGGATTATGAGGTACATAATTAGACTCCTCCATAAACTTTTTTGTCATTATTGATTATGTTTTCAGCTAGGAATTAGAAAAATGAAGAGGAAAAATAACTGAGTTCTGGATAAGTGAAGTGTTACTATACAAACTATTTTGCTGGGGAAAAGAAAACAGATGCCTCATGGGTAATATTCTGTTATTTCTGGGCTACCAAGAGGCCTTCAAGTAGGTGGAAAGCTATTGGTTTCCTAATATTTAGGCCACTCTGGGGTCCCTCCATACTTAGCCCAAGGATGCCAATAGAGATGAAAGAAGTGTCTTTTCCAGGTTCAATGCTATGGGAATCATGCCTTACAGATTGGCAAAGATGCTAAAAGAATGAAAAATTCAATGTTGGATAAGGATTGAGTAGAGAAGCATGCCAACTTACTGCTAGTGAAATGATGAATTGGTATAACTTTCTGGAAAACAATTAAGAAGTACACAAGAAAATTTCATTTTTATACCCTATAGTTTCTTTTAAAATTTTCTTTAAATTAATTACCTTCTGTTTTACTTTGAATTCCAAGGCAGAAGAATGGTAAGGACTAGACAATTGAGGTTAAAGGACTTGTCCAGGGGCACACAGCTGGGAAGTGCCAATCCAGATTTGAACTCATGTCCTCCCAATTTCAGGTGCTGGCATGCTTTCCACTATGCTACCTAGATGCTCCTGTCTTATAATTTTAGTTTCCTCAGCTATAAAATAAGGGTATGATAAACCAGATTTTCTTCTCACTCCTATCATGCAGATATTCTAGATCATTCTAGATCTTTTCCCAAGAACTAAGAGAACCATTCCTAATATTGATAGATGACTAAGCTTCAGTCCCAGCAGTTTATTGATGGGTTTAGGCTGAAATTATATGACTTCCATTTCACCTAAGAGGACAAAGAAGTATGGTTATGTGGAATTGGGGTCTTTCAGCTGTAAGTCATCACATCTTGCCCTACCGGTCAGATCCCTTTCTCTATGGAGGTTATGTTGGCTGCAATGTATTTCTGAATTGAGTGTTGAATATGGTTTCTACACCATAGCTGAGTAAACCTCCTTGTTGTTAACTCTTGAATAAGTTATGAGAGTCTCATTTGTTTCTAATATCAAATCTAAATTATCAATGGGATCAGCCCACATCAGGCTCAGCTCTTTTTATTAGGGGTCAGCTAGGTGGATAGAGTGCCGAGCCTGGAGTCAGCAGGATCTGGATTCAAATATGACCTCAGATACTTCCTACCTGTGTGACTCTGGGCAAGTCACCTGACCCCATTGCCCAGCCCTTGCCAGTCTTTTGTCTTAGAACTGATAATTAAGACAGAAGGTAATTTTTAATGGCAGCTGAGGTCTTTTTTAGCAATATAAACCTATGACTCAACAGTCTTAATATTTAAGTACCACAGACATCGATCATAGCAGGGAAAGGACTCCTATGTGCTAAAATATTCTTAGCATTGGCTATAATCGCAAAAAAAAATGAAAGAGAAATGGAGTGTCTGGTAGTTGGGGAATAGTTGAACAGATTTGTTATTGTTCATTCGTGTCTGGCTCTTTGTAACCTCAATTTGAGGTTTTCTCGGCAGATACTAGAGTGGTTTGCTCTTTCCTTCTCCAGCTCATTTTATAGATGACAGTACTGAGGCAAACAAGGTGAAGTGACTTGCCTAAGATCACACAGCTAGTAAGATTCTGAGGCCAGATTTGACCCCAACTCCGATGGTCTAGTCACTGGGACACTTAGCTGCTTAGCTGAACAGACAGGGGCATAGAAATGTAATGATATATTATGATAGATATGAAGAATTCAGAGAAATCTGTGAGAATTTGTATTTAGGGACGCAGTGTGAAAAAAACTGAGTCATCTATAAAGGACATTGTTGACACCACATTGGTAAAAGCCATCTCCTCCCTCTCTGTTAACAAATGACAGATTATGAAGAAGAAAGTAAAAGGAACTGTCTTTAAATTACATTTGAATCAAGAAGCATTTGCTGAAGGTCTTCATTTTATACCTCTGGTCATTCTCCTTTTGTCTTCTGGAACACACAAAGACCTTGATTGTGGCACTGTTTCTTTGGCCATCCTTTCTGGTACTTGATGCATCTTTTCTCTCATTAATCATCTTCTCTACACACATGACTCAGACCTATTTAATAAGCTCTGTCCTGAAGTTCAAGCTTCAGTCCCCAGTCACCAATTTCCCACAAAACATTTCAATCTGAATATCCCATCAACAGCTCAAACTCAATTTGTCCAAAACAGAATTTATTAACCTTCTCCCAAATTTTTCCAAATTTCTTGTTTCTGTTAAGGACATCACTATCTTTCTAATCACCAAGGTTCACAAAGATTACATACTTCACTCTTGCTCACCCTACAAATCCCATCATTTGCCAGATTTTATTGTTTCTGCCTCTCTAAGGGCAGCAAGGAGGCAGTGTAATTAGCATGCTGGGCCTGAAGTCAGGAAGTTCCAAATTCAAATCCAGTCTTACACACTAGCTGTGTGACTCTGCAAGTCACTTAACCCCTATTTGCCTCAGTTCTTCCTCTGTAAAATGGAGACACTGGAGAAACCACTCTATTATCTTTGTCAAGAAAATCCCATGGACAAAGTCCATTGGGTCACATAGAATTGGACACAACTGAACAACAGTAATGACAACAACCTCTATAATATCTTTAAGATCCTTTTCTCTCCACTTGTACAGAAACTATCTTCATTCAGACTTTTATCACTGCATGTTTGAACTATTAAAATAAACCTCCTAATTGGTCTCTTTGCCTTTTTTGTTATTTGGTAAGGTCATTTTCCAGTCATCTTTAGTTTCTCCATAATCCACGCCATTCTTTACCCAGCTGCTAAAGTGATTTTCTTTTCTTTTCTTTCCTTTCCTTTCCTTTCCTTTTCTTTCCTTTCCTTTCCTTTCCTTTCCTTTCCTTTCCTTTCCTTTCCTTTCCTTTCCTTTCCTTTCCTTTCCTTTCCTTTCCTTTCCTTTCCTTTCCTTTCCTTTCCTTTCCTTTCCTTTCCTTTCCTTTCCTTTCCTTTCCTTTCCTTTCCTTTCCTTTCCTTTCCTTTTCTTTCTTTTCTTTTCTTTTCTTTTCTTTTCTTTTCTTTTCTTTTCTTTTCTTTTCTTTTCTTTTCTTTTTATAAACCCTTACCTTCTGTCTTAGAATCTATACTAAGTACCAGTTCCAAGGCAGAAGAGCAGGAAGGACTAGACAATTGGGGTTATGACTTGCCCAGGATCACACAGCTTGGAAGTGTTTGAGGTCACATTTGAACCCAGGATCTCCTGTCTCCAGGTCTGGCTCTCTATCCCCTGTGCCACCTAGCTGCCCCCTGAAGTGATTTCCCTAAAGTTCAGGGAAGATCATGTCACCCCTACCCTATAAACCCCAGGGGCTCCCTATTAACTTTTATGGTATTTAGAGCTCTTCACCAATTGGGCCCATCATCTACCGCCCAGACTTAGTGCACATTACTCCCTTCTATATATACCTTATGGTCCAGTCAAAACGGCCTTCCTACTTCTCTTCCCACAGGACACTCCATCACTCATCCTTGAGACTTTGCACTGGCTCTCTCCCATGCCTTCATCATGCCTCCTTCCTCTTTGGGAATCTCTGGCTCCATTCAAGTCAACTCAAGAAAGTAGTTTCTACATGAGTCTTTCTGGTTCCTACTAAATACTAGTAACTTCTTCCCAGGGTTACCTTGTATCTGCTGTTTTGCATATAATAGAACACAGAATATTATTTATATAACTGTATACAATGCTGGAAAGATAGACAGAGAGCTATAGATGGAGATGGAGTCATGTATTCTCTAAGTTTTTTGAAAGCAAAGCAAACTCTATTTGGCTGTTCTCTGGCAATAAATTGCCTGGTGAGGGTGACTTTTATTATAGACAAAACGTCCTGCTAAGAGTTGGACCGAGATAAAGAGGAAGAGAAATCCTTGCCCTTAAGGGTTTACAGTCAGAAATACAACACACAAGAGAGAACGGTCTATCCGAAGATGACGGCAGAAGTGTCATTTGGTCTCAAGGAAGGAGCTGGGAAACAGGAAAGAATCAATGAAGAAATGAATGGGTTATGGGTGATGGAAGAGCCATCCTAAAGAAAGGACCAACCGGAGCAAAAGTGGAGAGTGAGGAAAGCATGGCATCTCGGAGTCCTGCAGGTAATTCACTTTCACTTCTGGCAGCTTGGGCAAACCTTTAAGGAGTTCAAATGCCCAGAAGGCAAATTCAAACTGTGAGCCTCCTCCTTACTGGGAGAAAGAGCTTGCTTTGGGCCTAGGGACAGAGGGGCAGGTCATGCAAAAACATGTCCTCTGGCTCTGGGAAGAAGGGGAATGAGCAGCTCCCCAAGAGTGCCAGCTCTGCACACGTGCTACTTCTTCACCAATCCGAAGGGCTAGAAAAACAATTTGAGGCGGGATCATAGCCTTGAATGCCTAGCAAAAAGGAATTTGGACTTGATTCTATAGATAATGAGGATTAGGGGTAGTAGTAGCTCATATTTTGCTAATGCATTCAGATTCACAAAGCACTTTCCTCAGAACATCCCTATAAGGCAGGATAGAACTGTTTGCCCCATTTTACAGAGAAGGAAACTGAGGCTTTGAGATGTTAACTGATTTGCCTGGAATCATATAGCTGATAAGGGTTGGTGAATAAGCCAACAATCATTTACTAAGCCTGTAGTATAATGCTAGGCACTGTGCTAAACCCCCTGAGATACAAAAAGAAAGGCCAAAACAATTATTGCAATCAAGGACATCATATTCTAGTTGAGGAGACAACTTACAAGCTGTATATAGAGTAGATGGTGGGGGGGAAAACCCTAGTCAGAAAGTAAATAGCAGTTTGTAAGTCCAGGTGGTACCCAGGTCTCTTTAAACTCAACCTCCTGTGAAAGCTTTGAGCGGGGTAATGACATGATCAGAATTGTGCTTTTAGGAAAGTTAATCTGGGAGCTGTGTGTAGGATGGATCATATGTTATAATTCTCTGAGCCCACGATAACAGTCAGTGATGATAGGCATTAGAGCAGGCTGGTTGGCAGAAGGAAACCAGCTTGAGAAGCTTAAGTTGCTTCAGAGAATTCCTAAAGGAGATAAACCTGCCATAGAGATCTGATCATTTAAAAGTAAGTGTTCGTAACCTGGAATCTGAGAACAAAAATAAAATATTTTAATAACTATTTCAATTTGTTGGTTTATTTTACAATCCTCTGTCTTTTGTTTTCTATATCCCAAAACAATTTTCTGAGAAGGGATCCATAGGTTTCACCAGATCACAAAAGGGACTCATGACATTATAGATATGATAAACATTTGGACTGTGCCTACCATGTGCCAGGCATTGTGCTAAGTGCTTGGGGAAACAAGTAAGAAAAAGACAATCTCTCCATTAAAGGAGTTTACAGTCTAAGGGAGGGAAGGAAATACACAAAAGAAAGATAAAATGGAAAGGGGCAGTGGTTCAGAGGTACCCTGCACAGGAGAATGATGGAGATGATAGTGGAATGGAAACCAAGCAGAGCAGCAGGTAGCAAATGAAGAGAGCTGTTGGGTATTTTGAGTCCTCTACAAAGAGAGACTACAGAAGGAATTTTTTGCTCTACTTTCCAGACCTCCAAACAGAGAGGCAGAGGCAACTGAGGGCATTAACAAAGTATGAGTGGCAAAGCTGAAGCAATCTCCTTAATGATGAATTTCCTGGTAATCAGTTTGTCCTGGATGGATAAAAAAAGATGATGATGGAGTTGAAACTGAACAGAGCAGCCTGTAGCAAAACACACACACACACACATACACACAACAAAGAAAAAGGTTAAGAACCTCTGAGAAGATAAATTTCTCCTATCTCCAATAGGATTCAGAAATATTGGGATTTACATTGTTCTGTCAAATAAACCCAGCATTCAAGGCTCTCCACAGTTTGACTCCAACCTATGTTTTAAATTCTCGCTGTTTCTGTTTTGATGAAACTGGATTACTCCCCTCTTCCTCTGTATCTTTGCTCAAGCTGTTCTCTAATGCCTCTACCTCTTCTTTCCATGTCCCCATGCCGCCCTCTGCCCCATTCTTTCTGTTGACATTTTACCTGTCCTTCAAGGTCTGACTCTTATATCACCTCTCCAATGAAGCCTTTCTTTATTTTTCACTGTTGGAAGTGATCAGAGGGAAACTTCATCCCACCTTCTATCACTTCCTATTATTCTTTTATGTTTCTTTGGATCCTTAATTTTTTAAGTGTGGGCAAACTCTCAATGGAGGGAGAATCACAATTCTTCCGTAGCTTCTCATCACAGAAAATCCTAATCTTTATCTTTCAATGATTCTTCCTTAGAGGCATTTCCAGTGGGCTTTGGTTCATTCAATATACTTGGCATACAAAAATATTCCACTGCCCATCCTTCTGTTGTCTTTCATTCTTTTTCTAAGACCAGCCTATTTTCCTCTTCAGTTAATACATGTCCCCCCAATGATGTATCTTTCACTATTTCTGCCATGCAAGTCATCCTGGCTAATTAACCTGCCATATATTTTTCCATTGCCCTTTTGAGTTATTTATAATTTTTGATTATTCCAAGATGATGATGTTTCATGGTTTGTAGGCATATATCATCAGGAAAATGTTGGTATTAAAAAGATGGGTTTTTGCCTCATAAGTAGTTTGGGAGTATTATACAGTTTCCTAATTATGTTCTGCCTGTTCAGTTCTGGATCCAGTTGTTCATGGGTAGTGACTATCCAGGATATACAAATTAACAAACTAATTTAATGGGCAACTAATTCAAGAACATGTTATAGTGTGGGCAATAAGGATTTTCCATCCACTTTGGTTTTCCCCTGTGGATGGAAGGATTAGTCTCTCAGAGCTGAAGATAAAACTGGAGAAATTTTACATTATTCAAGTGTTCCATACAAATGGTGTGATATTATCCGCCAGTAGAGGCATTTGGAGAACTTTACCATCAATAGGAGATCCTTCTTTTGTTTGGCCTTTATTTAGGGCATCTTCTTTGACATAAGCAGATGCCTTAAGTAAGAGCCCTACACTTGTAATAGGGAAGATTTGGGATTGAATATTGTGGATATTAGCCATGTGACCATGTGAAAACTGTCTTGACTCAAAATGTAGCACTCTATTTTCTGTGCCACCCAACTAACTTCAAGTATGGGTTTGGTGCTAAGCTGTTTCTGTCATTCTAGTACCAGCTTAGTTGGGAACATGGAGCTTACTTATCAGAACCACAGGGAAATGTTTTTTTTAGTCATGCACTCTCCAAGACCAAGTCATAGAGGAGCTGCCATCTGTAGTTTGTCAATATTAGGGGCATCTAGGTGGTACAGAGGATAAAATACTGGGCCTGGGGCCAGGAAGATTTGAGTTAAAACCTGACCTCATATATTTACTAGCTATGTGACCCTAGGCAAGTCATTTAACCTCTGTTTACTTCAGTTTTCCTCCATTGTCAAATGGAAGTAACAGCATCTACTTCCCAGGGTTGTTGTGAAGCTTAAAGAGATATTGTTTGTAAAGTTTAACACAATGCCTAGCTCATAGTAGGTATTTAATAAATATTTGTTTCCTTCCTATATTATTTTAATGTGTGAGTAGAAAATTTTTTTTTCCAAAGAGAGCCTCCAAGCCTTCATTTTGTTTTGTTCTAGTCCTTTAAAGCACACACACCCAAGTAACAGATTTTCATATTCCTGACTTCATATAGTCAGCTGGAGTTCATCATTTCCAAAAACCTGCTCTTTCCCTTTTAGTTTGTTTTGCATAGAATGTGGTAAGTTCAAATAGCTCAGGACCTTTCCTAATGTTTGCATATGCACTTTAATGCTTCTAAAATAATTTATGTTCAATATCTTTTTTTAGTTTCACAACAATCCTGTGAGTTAGGTTTTATGGGTGCCATCATCCACATTTTAGAGATGTGCAAATTGAAGCTAGGAGAGGTGAAGTGGTTTGTCCTTGATCACAAGGAAAATGTCCAATCGAACTCCAAATTCAGTGCTCTGTCTTGTAAAGATAATTTTAGGGTTGTGACTTAAAATCTAGATTTAATTGGTAGCCGGGGAAAATCCCAAATAAAATACCCAAGTCAGTCTGGAAATTTATGGTAATTTAATTAATATAGAGGGAAGGAATTTAAGAAGGAAGGAAGAGAATATAGGATTTCTCCTGCCTGGCCTGTGCCAGGGAGAGTTCAAGATCTCCACCTCTAGGTCTCTGAAGAAGATAGAGGCTTCTAAGAGGATAAAGTTGGAAAGTAAAGGAGAAAAACTCAGCCAGAAACTCACTACCAAACAGAACAATAGCTTGTAGCCATGCTAAGATGCTGAAAGGCCCAGCATGCTGGGCTACAAAAGGTCCCGGAGAGAGGAAGTGTGTCAATATATAGACCTTTCACCCTTGTGTCCCATCCTCTAAATGTCCATTCTTTAGTTCTCATCTTCTTTGATTAGATTATATCTTTAGAGGTACTTAACACTTCTTTCTTAAGTTCACCTTTTGTTAGTTACTTGACCTTTTTGCGATTAATTTAACCTTTATAGTTACTTAACATCTTTTTGTATTAAGATCTAAAAACAGACTTAGCTTAAAGTTCTAGCTTCACTATACAGTGAGAGCTAAGTATCTTCATTATTCAATCAGGAGTTTACAACTTTATCTTCCCATAAAGTAAGATCTAAGTGGGGTGGAGTAATTTAAAGTTCACAGTTTACTATTTCACTATGACTTAGAAATGGGAGGAATTACTTCTTTCTCAGTTCTACCCAGGATCTCTTGATAACTAGTTAACAATGGCTTCTCCTCACCTAAAAAAAAAAATCTCTTTCTCTCTATGTGTGTGTGTATGACACACTTTTAAGGTTGTTGTTTTTTTTACATTTTCTCCATTTATTTCTCTCCTTTTTTTTCTTTTTCATTTTTAAACTCTTACTTTCCATCTTAGAATCAATACCATGCAAGGACTAGGAAAATTGGATGACTTTCCCAGGGCCATACAGCTAGGAAGTATCTGAGATCAGATTTGAAGCTAAGACCTTCATCCCCAAGTTTGGCTCTCTCCCCACTGAGCCACCTAGGTGCCCCTCTCCATCACTTTCTTAAGTCTGGAAAAACAACAAAACAATAAATCAAGCCCTGATTTGTTATATTTGTGGATTTCTGGATAGTAAAATCTTACAATGAAAATTTAACAATCTGCTCTCCCAAACCAGTTAGAGCCAACTCCAAGAGACCTCTGGTTCTACCCTTGGTCCTAGTGTAATACTTTACACAAAGTATGGGATTAGTAAATGTTGTTAGTCCTTCATTTTAGAAGAGAATCAATGATGTCTCAGGGTGATGTCTTGACTGGCTCATGAATTGAACATCAGGCAGAGTTGCACAAAGTCATCAATCTCACTTTTTCTTTGTCTTCAAAGTCCAGTGGCAAGGGGCAGCTAGGTGACTTGGTAGAAAGAGTGCCAGGCCTAGAGAGGTCTGTGTGATCCTGGGAAAGTCACTTGACCCCCATTGCCTAGCCCTTACCACTCTTCTGTCTTGGAACCAATACACAGTATTGATTCTAAGATGGAATGTAAGGGTTTAAAAACAAAAAAGTTCAGTGTCAGGACAAAGTCAGGATGATTGGTCCTGATTTACACAAAGTACAAAATTAGTAAATAGTGAATGAATGATTTCACTCACCCCAATCGGAGTTAAGTGGCTTAGCTGAAAGTGTGTTGTTCTTTTTTTTTTAATTGAAGATGTTTATTTAATTAATTAATTGAGAATATTTTTACATGGTCACATGATTCATGTTCCTTTCCTCCCCTCATCCTTATCCTCTCCCCCCCCCCCCCCCAGTCAATGAGCAATTCAATTAGGCTTTACATGGAAAGTATGTTGTTCTTAAAGGAGCCTGGGAAAAGATCAGGAAATTGTAAGAACATTAAATAAATTAAAATTTTAAATAAAAAAATAAAACATTAAGTATATATATATATATACACACATATATATTATTTTCAAGTTGAGAACTTAGACCCATTTATAATAGATCCTTACAAAGACTTCGGCAGGAAGCAAGATCTCACTATCTGCCTCCCTCTACCCCTAATCTCCCTGATGAGCAGGTGGGTTATTTGCTTTCTTTAAATGCCTTGTTTCCGCCTGTGGGATTAGCAGTCCCATCAGTTCAGACACATCCTGTTAAACCACTCCTTACTCCTCAACCACAGTTGCCTCTTTTTTCTTCCTCTTCACCCACAACTGGTTTTTTGCCCACCCTCCTGGCTCTTCATTCTTCCTCCTAAAGGATCTTGGATGCCTTGATATATCTCATTGATTGTTTAAGAGGTGATCTGATAGAGAAAAAAGCACTAGATTGGTCGTCAGAAGCCCTGAGTTCCGCTCTGTGTCTTTAGACAAGTCACCTTACTTCCTGGGCCTCAGTTTCCTCATCTTTAAAGTGAATGAGTTTGAACTAAATGACCTTTAAGTTCCTTTCATGTTCTATAACAAATACTTGTAGGAATGCCTTTTTGGGCTACACAGTGTCTCACCTATCAAGTAGAGAGAATGAATGCTAGCACCCTACTCACTGCCAAAGGATATGGAGGGAAGAGAAGTGACTGCTTTGACAGGGTCCTTTAAGAGAGATGCTTTTTTGACTATCAATCAGTATTTTAGAGACAGGCTCTGGGGTTCAAATAAAGGAGTGAGATAGTCTATCTTCTCAAGAAACTCACATTCTACTAACAGGACAGAGCATGTTAAAGGATAACTAAGTCCAGGGACAGTGGGGGTTGAATTGGGGCTCTCCCATAGAGGATTCTGGAGCTTAGCTGGACTCCTTTGGCCACTTTTGGTGATATATATGACCAGTGTTGAAGAACTTTGCCCGTTGGGATGATGAAGCCGCCCCTTCATTGGTCTCTTGGTCCCATGATTAAAGAAAGCAAGTTGGTTGATGGATTATCTCAAAGAGGACCCAAATACCCTCACTGTGTTGGGATCAATGTACAGTCCACCCATGCAAGGAAAGCAGTAATTGTACGAAAGGGAATAGGCCAGTGAACCAGGAAGAACTGCCCACCCAGTAGACTTTAAGGGTGAGAGAACTTTTGCTCTGACTCTTCTTTCTCTGAAATATGAGATGAGGGATTCCTTCTGGGACTTCCTCAGAAAACAGCCTCTTTCTTCTCCCCATTCCCAATCCCCAGCAATATGTACATGTGCTGCTTGGCTAAGCCTGGGCCTGGGCCTGTCTTCCTGACTTCCTCTTTTAGTTGTATTTCTTTCCCTGAACATAGGCGACTGAACAGCAATCCTGAAATGGGCATTTCCAGCCTTAGAGAAAATGTGGTGAGGCCTTCTGGGAGAATTTGCCATCAGGGCTGATTGGCAATAGGAGGAGGTTTCTGAAAAGATACTTTTCTCAGAAAGGATGATCACAAAGGGAAGATGAGTCTAATTCCGGACCAGATTGGCCAGAAAACATGAACCCTGAGGGTTGTTTGAGCCCAGCCAGGGGAAGGTGCAAATACCTGTTCAATTGTTCTATGGAGTGCTCCATGTTTTAATGTCTGAAGTATCAATCTCCTGGGAGGATATAATAGGAATAAGGGCTACTGCATCACGGTTTAAGACTTTGTCAAAGTGTACTTATGAATCTTGTGTGTCTTTTTTAAGAGAGGAATAATCATCTTATAACTGATCTACATTGGCTGCTGAGTATTTTTCTATTGAGCTATTTGAGGAGACTCTAGATATGAGTTACTTCCAAGCTTTATGGAATTACCCCTTGGAGCTCAAGGGTAGAAGTGTGAAGAGGCAGATAGTAAAAGAACCCTTCTTTAGAGGCTGAGTTTCCCTAGGCTTAGACCAGATTCAGAAGGATAATTCCAGAACTGGGAGCCTCTTAATGACAGAGGGTAACAATCCAAGATTCCCTGAGCCTAGCGGGTCAACTGTTATATAAGATCTATACAAAATAAATACACAGTGATCTGGTTGAACAGAGGCTCCAACTATGAAGGAAATTTAAAAAAGTCTTCTTGAAGGAAGTAGATAGATCTTGAAATGAGCCTTGAGGAGATTCCAAGAGGCACAGATGAGGAGAAAGCATTTTAGGCATTGGGGGAATACCTTGTGTGAAGCTACAGAGGTGAAATGGAATGAAATAGCAAGTCAGCCAACTTGACTGGACGTTAGAATATGTGACAGAGTGGGGGCATCTGGGTCGTTCAGTCCCAGGTCCTAGGTTCAAATCTGGCCTCAGACACTTTCCAGATGGGTGACCCTGGACAAGTCACTTAACTCCCATTGTTTAGCCCTGACCACTCTTCTGCCTTGGAGCCAATACACAGTATTGACTCCAAGACGGAAGGTAAGGGTTTAAAAAAAAAAAAGAATATGTGACAAATCCACATCTAATCTGCTTAGAATTATAGTCTACAGTCAGGTTGTGAAGGACTCAGAATGCAAGTTTGTACTTTATCCTAAAGCCACTGGAGAGCCAAAGCAACTTCTTCTAGAAAAAAAAAAATTGAGTTCCAAACCAAATATCTCTTCCATCTTCCCTGAGTAAACCCTGCTGTCTTTGTACAGTGATGATACTGTACTTTACTATGCATGGCCAGGATGATTATTGATGGTCAATTAAATCTTCCCTAGCTCTGATCATTTCATTCGCTCTGCTCTTTCCTAGCATAGTCAAAAGAATAGACAAACCCAGAGGGGAAAGAGATCACTTTGGACAATCAGGGAAATCTTTTTTTAAATAAAAAACAAACATTAAAAAAAAAACATACCTTCTGGCTTAGAATCAGTTCTAAGACAGAATTGTGAGAAAGGCTAAGCAACAGAATTTAAGTGACTTGCCCAGGGTTACACAGCTAGGAAGTATATAAGGTCAGATTTGAACCCAGACCCTCTTGAATCTAGGCCAAGGGCTTTATCCACTATACTACCCAGCTTCCCTTCAGGGAAATCTTCAGAGAGGAAGTGGGACTTGAGCAGGGCTTTCATAGAAGGTGGGATTTTGAATGATCAAAAGAATAAATTCAGAAATGAACGATCTATATTTTGAGAGAGTGAATGAACTATTCAGCTGACATGAACTATTTATATAGTAGAATTATGAAAGACAAGGCTGGAAGAGTTGGCTACAGCCAGTTTAGTCCTGGTGCCAGGCTAAGATGTTTAAGGAAGCAACTGAACAGTGCTAAGAGAAGGAATGGAATTAGATCAAAGAGTGGAATCAGTTGGGGTGTGGGGAATGATGTTGATGGGGAGGAGGGAAATGAAGCAGGGAACAACTCCATCTTGGATGTCATCATATGGGGAAGGAGAAGATCCACCCCAGAATGTTTGCTCTCCTTGGGGAAGAAAGGGAAAATGGGATCCTAGGGGCAGGGGCTCAGGTCAGTGAATTAGCTGCTCTACATATGTTTCTTGCCTCAGCTATGAAAGGGATGGATTAGATCAGGCATTCTTAATCTAGATTCTGTGGATAGATTTCATGGGGGGCTCTGAACTTTGGCATCAAATGATGCTTCTCTAGTGTAGGGAGGGGAAGAAGGGAGGGAGATATCTGGGAACTTTAATGTAACAAACAAGCAAAGAAAAAAATTTTAGAACTGAAAGGGAAAAAAAGACAGAATAGTACCAAATAAGAACTAGACCTTGTGCAACATCTGCACTGAAGAAGAGGACACCAGAGGAGGACCAGTCAGGAAGGTAGAATGATGTAGCATCATAAAAACCAAGGCAGAAGATGGCTTCAGGAAGGAAAGAGATGGTCAATAGTATCAGGTGTTCTGGGGTGGTCAAAGACAGTGATTGAGAAAAGGTATCTGGTTTTTGACGATGGAAACACCTAAGAAAACCTTCAAAAAGACAGTGTTAGTGCAGTGGGGAGTGAAAGGGATCCAAATGGCTGATAGATTTTTCTTGACCCTGAGCCACACAGAAACACTCAGAATGGGGACATGGCCGACTAAATCATGAATTGTTTCAACTGTCATCATTTAGCCCAAAGAATAAAGGTGCCCTGACCTTCCTGAGACATTTTCCCTCTTCATTCAAGGGGCAGTAACAACCTAAGTGTGGTTAAGTACTAGGATCAGCAGATTCATTGATTTCTCTCCCTATCAGCCTTATTGGCAGGTGAGAGAGGAATGCTGGGACTTTCTTTGCAAGGCTTCCTTAAACTCACATTTCACAGGAGCCCACAGGCACTAGGAAGAAGGGCTGATGACTTTGAAAAACTTGAGAACTCTGTTCAACACAATAACTAACCTTGATTTCAGGGGTCAGATGATAAAGCATGTACCTGCCTTCTGACAGAGAACCCTGAGTGCAAATTAGAGTCTCTCTCCTCTCTCTCTCTCTCTCTCTCTCTCTCTCTCTCTCTCTCTCTCTCTCTCTCTCTCTCTCTCTATATATATATATATATATATATATATATATATATATATATATATATATATATTTAATTTGTTTTTTTCTCAGACAACTTGTGCAGAAATTTATTTTGCTTGCCCATGTGATTTGTTACAAGGATTCAGTTTTTGTTTTTCCTTGGAAGGTAGGGAGGGAAAGAAAATAGATGTTTTTGTTAATTATAAGAAAATAAGGGGACATCTGGGTTGCTCCATGGATTGAGAGCCAGGCTCAGAAGTGGGAGGTCTTGGGTACAGATTTAGCCTCAGATACTTCCTAGCTGTGTGACCCTGAGCAAGTTACTTAACTTCCCCTCCCATTGTCTAGTCTTTTCCACTCATCTGCCTTGGAACCAAAACACAGTATTGATTCTAAGACAGAATGTAAGATTTTGTTTTTTAAACTAAATTAAAAAAAAAGAAATGAGTTGATAATAGTTGAAGTTTCACGCAGTAAAATTATAATTTCACATTACATAGGTGAGGAAATGAGTACTCTCTGGAGTCTAGGGGAGCAGAAGTTCATGCTCACTCTGATCAAGTAAGTGAACCCATTTTTCTTTCAAAGTTGCATTAAAAATTGTCCACTTTTTCTGGGTCATCTAAAAAGAAAGTCAAAACTCGGTGGAGATAGCAGTGGCTTGGTTTTAGCTCCCAAGGCCTCATTTCTTCTCAAAAAAACCCCCAAAAAACAAAACAAAAAAAAAGGGGGAGAAGGGATATCCCTGGGGGATCCTAAGCCATTTGGGTAGGTGGGAGTTGAAGTTGTCCTCATTTCCTTTCAGGGCTATGTCTAGTGTGTGGGAAGGTGGGGGGGCAACCCACGTCACTACCCTACTGCTACAATTAGCAGGCCTTTCATGCTTTCTCCACAAAAAGAAGCGAACAAATCAAAGTGAGATAAAAGAAAATGTCCCAACAAAGGACATCAAGACAAGGGGGAAGGAAAGAGAGAGGGTGGGGGGAGAGAGAGAGACAGAGAAAAACGCCATGCCCTAAATAAAAGCCTAAAGCCAGCTGATACAAGGGATCACACGGCAGAGGCTGGAGGACAGGAAGAGCCCAAAGACAAGCAGTTTCTGCTAGCCACAGAACAGAGAGAGAAGAGTAGAAGATGAAAAGACCATCTGAATGGCCAGGGAAGAGGGTGGAGGAGGGACCCCAAATAGAGTGGGGACAAAGGCATGAAAATCCTCCCATGGACCAGGCTGCTGGGCCAGAACAAAGAGGAGGAGACAAAGAAGTATGGGGAGGAAAAGGCAGTGAGGGAGGAGGGTACAGGATTGGCCCCAAATCAGGAAACAGAGAGATGGGCACTGGGGTTCAGCTGGAGAACCTGAATAGTTAGGAGAAAAGAATTAATCTAAAACACTGGGATTCTTTTCTGGGAAAGATGGAGTCACTTGTGGGTCACCAAAGACCTCAAAGAAAACGGAACTGGGTCTTTGCTCCACTTATAAAATTTTCCAGACACTTCCTAGGATGCTCCATGGAAGAGCTAGAACTCCCAACCCATCCCTTTGGCCATCTGAAAATAGAATGTGTTATCTTGATAGTTGCCCAAAAAGATGCCAACTGATCCTGGTTGCTCACATCTTTCCAGAGTACTTTTGTTCTTCAAGTGCTTTTTGAAATCCTTTAGTCAAGTACTCTCCATGTGCCAAGCCCTGGGCTAGACAAGTAACAAGTGGAAAATACCAAGAAGGCATAATAACCCCCTCTCTTCAAGGAGCTTAATCAGGTTTGGAAAAGGAATTAGAAGACCTAGGTTTGAATACCCAACTTCCTATGCATATTTTTTAAAATAATATTTAGTTAGTACCTTTTTTGTTTTCCAAAAAATGTTATTTCCTAAAGATCCCAAACCTAGTCCCCTTCCTTGTACTTTCACAACTGAATCCTCCTTTGTAACAAAGAAATATAGTCAGAAAAACAATTCTCTCTCTCTCTCTCTTCTCTCTCTCTCTCTCTCTCTCTCTCTCTCTCTCTCTCTCTCTCTTTCTCTCTCTCTTTCTCTCTCTCTTCTCTCTCACTTCCTCTCCTCTCTGTCTCTCTGTCTCTCTCTTTCTCTCTATCTGTCTCTCTCCTTTCTCTCTCTCCCCCCTCTCTCTCTGTGTGTCTCTCTCTGTCTCTCTCTGTCTCTCTGTCTCTCTCTGTCTCTCTGTCTCTGTCTCTCTCTCTGTCTCTCTGTCTCTGTCTCTCTCTCTCTCTGTCTCTGTCTCTGTCTCTCTCTGTCTCTCTCTCTCCCCTTTAACTTCTGTCTTAGAATCAATACTAAATATTGGTTTCAAGGCAGAAGAGTGGTTACAGCTAGGCAATGGGGGTTAAGTGACTTGCCCAGGTCATATAGCTAGAAAGTATCCAAGGTCGAATTTGAACCCAGGACACATGGTTCTGTGTCTGGAGGAAGCAGGAGTAGAAGGTTTCTACCTTAAAAATTCTGGAGTTGTTGGAAACTCACAAGGATGGGGTAGTCCGTGCCAAGCCCAAGCTCAAAGGGACTCTAAGATCTCTAGTGCTCTGACCTGAGACACCACAGTAGGTTCTAAAAACCCAGCACTCTGGACATCAAAGATCCTAACCCCAATAGGTAAAGGTGAGTGCAGGAATCTAGGTAACCTAGAGGAAATCATGCAGACCCCATCACCTCACTCAAAAGTACAGAAGGGAGTGGAACCTGTTCTTGGCACAAAGTCCCAATTTAGGGACTAAATCTTTTTTTTTTTTTAAACCCTTACTTTCTGTCTTGGAGTCAATACTGTGTATTGGCTCCAAGGCAGAAGAGTGGTAAGGGCTAGGCAATGGGGGTTAAGTGACTTGCCCAGGGTCACACAGCTGGGAAGTATCTGAGTACAGATTTGAACCCAGGACCTCCCATCTCTAGACCTGACTCTTAATCTACTGAGCCACCCAGTTGCTCCCTAGGGACTAAATCTTGAGATATGAGCACTCTCCCCGCCAAATGCTACTGAGTATAAAAAATATAGATGTAGAGATACCCAAACATTCATCCTAGGAAAAAGTAACTTCATAATTATTTTAAGCAGAGAGCCAAAGGAAAAAAAGTGAATTTTCCACAAGGACTACATGAATACCTAGAAGAAATTAAGTAAGCAATAAAAACTAATAAAACAAAATCCCTGGAGGGAAGAATTGGAAAATAGTTTATAAATAGTAAATGCCAAGAAATGGACTTTCTGAAAACTAGAATAGAACAAAGAGCAATCAACGATTCTATGATATAGCAAGGAAAATTAGAACAAAATCAAAGTATTAAAAGACTAGAAGGAAATGTAAGATATCTAATATCAAAGACAACTGACTTGTAAATCCATTCAAGGAGAGATCATTTAAGAATTGATGGATAGGGGGCAGCTGGGTTGGAGGTCCTAAAATAAAATCTGAACTCAGACACTTCCTAGCTGTGTGACCCTGGGCAAGTCACTTAACCCCCATTGCTTAGCCCTTACCACCCTTCTACTTTGGAACCAATACATAATATTGATTCTAAGATGGAAAGTAAGGATTAAAAAAAAAAGTAATTGTTGGATACCCTGAAAACTATGATTTTTTAAAAGCCTGGGCACTATATTTCAAAAAATCATAAACACATACTTCCCAGATTTATTGGAACTAGAGAGTGAGGTAAAGACACAAAGAATATACCAATCATCTCTTGAGAGACACTTGAAAAGAGAAAATCCTAGGAACATCAAATCCAAAAATCTAGAACTCTCACAGGAAAAGAAAAAATACTGCAAACATCCAGAAAGAGGCCTTTATTCAAGTACCAAGGACCCAGTGTCAGGAATATATGAGACTAAGCAGTAAAAATGAGAGAACTTGGAATACAATATTTCAAAAAGCAAAAGATATAGGCTTGCAATCCAGAATAATTTACTTTGCAAAACTGAGTGTAATCATACAGAGAGCAAATCAATCTTTAATAGAATTAAGGACTTTGAAGCATTTCTGATGAAAAAACCAGAGCTGAGTAGAAGCTGAAATATAAACACAAGATTCCAAAGAAACTTAGATAGATTAATTTACCAGAGCAATTGAAAGTGACTGTGTGGTGATAAAATGCTAATATTCTAATAAAGAGAAGAAACAAATATCCTTTGAGAACTTTAATGTCTTCTTAGCACATTGAGGGATTTAAGGAAGCAAAAGAAAGAGAGAACCTATGGAGGCACTGGTTTTGTTCTGAGAATTCTGAGGTAGAAGAAAGGGAAAGTTAAACAAAAGATACTAGTGTAGAAAAAAAGAAAGGAGTGAAACTAGCTATTTCTCATAATTAGGTTGTGTTGAGAAGAGTATAAAAACATGGAGGAAAAGGATGTGAGAGGGTTTCCTGTCTAAATAGGATAAAAGAGGATTCAACTAGAGACAGTTTGATGTAGAAATGAATTGAATACAACAGGAAAACAAATAGTGATAGGGAGCATTGGTTAAGAGGGAGGGGAAAATCTCAAATAAAACAAACTTCCTGATCTGTGGTTTAAAAAACAAAACAAAGGCAAAAAATTTAGAATCTAAGAGAATACATGTCAATTGATGTAAACCTTAAAATTCCTTAGACTTATAAATGTTGGAATTTTCACCATTGGGAAATTTCATACTTGGAAAATTTCTTACTGATAGTCTATTGGAATGTGAACCCCATTGGCATGGGAGGTTCCTCCTCCTCCCTTCTTAAGATTACTTTAGGACAGAAACCTTTTGCTGAACAATGGAAAGGACTTTGACCTATGCTTAAGCATAGAACAGGAATTTCTTTGAGTCATGATTGATTTTAGAATTGATACAGTGGAGATACTTGGAATCAATCTCCACCCTACTCAGTCCTAACAGGATTGAGGAAGGGCTACAGTATAGATCAAAATTTAATTATTCCAATCTGTACCCTACTCAGGTTAACAGGATTTAGGAAGGGCTGTAGCAAAGGATCAAAGATTTAATTATTTGAGAATATGACCTTCAACAGACATATGCAAAGCCAGAGACCTCTGGGGGGTCCTGGGTTAAGCTAGAGCCTCCATTGGCACAGGGAAATTGATGGACAGTTATTGGTAGATGTGAGAACTGAGGGGAGGGAACTTGGATGGTTTCCTTAAAGATAGAGGGGTCTGAAGACTCAGGGGGGGAGTTGAGGAGTTGGTCTGAGTGGTTGGAGTGTGCTCTGGGAGGCTTGCTCAGAAGGAAGCTGAAGGTGGGGGCCTCTGAGACTGTTTCTCCATTTTGGTCACGTGAGTAATAGGGACTGATCTCTTTTCTTTGCCCCAGCTATCTAAGGGCTTGGGCCTTTTGGCCCAGCCTACACAGAAGGGGTATTTAAGCCCTATTCCCTTCTCTCCCCTTTCTCTCTCCCTCTCTCTCTCTATCTCTAATACCTTTCTTCATCCTGTTTGTAATTAAACTCCATAAAAGGTTGACGGCTGACTTGAGTTTTCATTTAGGAATTACATAGCTGAATTCCTTGGCGACCTTAAATTAATATATATCAGTCTTTAAAAGTGATTTCCTTGTCACATTGTGGCTGACCACACGGGAGTCTAAAGAATCCTCTCAATAAACTTCTGAAATTCCTTGCCTTTTTACTATACCTTCTCACCACTTAGTCCCCCCCCCCCTTTTTTTTTTTAACAAAAAACTTGGCTTAAAGACACAGCTGCTAGAACACGTGAGTATAAAAAACTTTTTCTCTCTTCTCTTTTCTCCTTAAGTTAAATTGGAATCAGCAGTTTTTTCTTTTTCTTCCCTTTAATCTTAAGGGACAGCTGGGTAGCTCAGCGGATTGAGAGTGTAAACCTTAAAATTCCTTAGACTTATAAATGTTGGAAATTTCACCATTGGGAATGCCAATGGGGTTCACATTCCAATAGACTATCAGTAAGAAATTTTCCAAGTATGAAATTTCCCAATGGTGAAATTTCCAACATTTATAAGTCTAAGGAATTTTAAGGTTTACAATTGCCGCTAGAGCCTCCAACCTTCAGCTTCCTTCAGAGCAAGCTTCTCAGAGCACACTCCAACCACTCAGACCAACTCCTCAACTCCCCCCCTGAGTCTTCAGACCCCTCTATCTTTAAGGAAACCATCCAAGTTCCCTCCCCTCAGTTCTCACATCTACCAATCACTGTCCATCAATTTCCCTGTGCCAATGGAGGCTCTAGCTTAACCCAGGACCCCCCAGAGGTCTCTGGCTTTGCACATGTCTGTTGAAGGTCATATTCTCAAATAATTAAATCTTTGATCCTTTGCTACAGCCCTTCCTAAATCCTGTTAACCTGAGTAGGGTACAGATTGGAATAATTAAATTTTGATCTATGCTGTAGCCCTTCCTCAATCCTGTTAGGACTGAGTAGGGTGGAGATTGATTCCAAGTATCTCCATTGTATCAATTCTAAAATCAATCATGACTCAAAGAAATTCCTGTTCTATGCTTAAGCATAGGTCAAAGTCCTTTCCATTGTTCAGCAAAAGGTTTCTGTCCTAAAGTAATCTTAAGAAGGGAGGAGGAGGAACCTCCCATGCCAATGGGGTTCACATTCCAATAGACTATCAGTAAGAAATTTTCCAAGTATGAAATTTCCCAATGGTGAAATTTCCAACATTTATAAGTCTAAGGAATTTTAAGGTTTACAAGAGCCAGGCCTAGAGACAGAAGGTCCTGGGTTCAAATCGGACCTCAGATACTTCCCAGCTGTGTGACTCTGATAGACAGAAAACAGTTGTTTTAAATCTCAGCAACAGGACTCTAAAGTCCTGGCTGGAAGAGCTGTTTCTAAATATCCTTTCCCTTAAGGAACAACTTCCTGGATTAGAAAAAAAAAAAACCCTTGTGGAAAGTTTGTGGCTTTGCCCTGCTCCTCACGTGTTTTGTGAAATTACAAAATATATATAAAAAAATGAGTACTACATTCTTTGACAATTATATGGCAGCTGAAGAAGTAGGGGCATTGAGGAATGCAGGATACCTCCAAATTTTTATATTAATACGTACTGTCATTTTTGTACTCCTCAATACTATATTTAGAGATGCTAAAATAAAAAAAAATGAGGATAAAATAGAAAATATTGAGGATAAAATAGAAAAAAATTGAGGATAAAATAGGAAATATTGAGGATAAAATAGGAAATATTGAGGATAAAATGGGAAATATGGAGGTTAAAATAGGAAAAATTGAGGATAAAATGCAAGCCCAATTAGAAGATCTAAAAAGTTTCTTACAGGATCAATTGGCAAACAACCACTCTACCAGAAACAGACCTGTTTCTGAACCTTTGAATGAGGAAATTTCCTTCCCTGAAATAGAGACGGAAAACACCTTCCCTATAGCCCAGTTAACAGACTGCTTCTCTCGTGTAGTGCAAATCTTGTCTGAATTTAATCCCCAAAACCCTTCCCCTGCAATCCCAGTTTCTCATGTTCCTTCTCCTACAGAAAACCAAATTCCAATGCAAGGGAGATCTTGTCCTCCTAGAGAAACCTGTCCTTGTCAAACTGACCCACAGGTACAAAATTCAACTAGAGGCCTGTTTCCTCTAAGAGAAGTACATGAAATAGGACGGAATGGGGATGTGGTGACTTTAAGACATAGGATATCGTTTACTCCCCAAGAAATAAATGAATTTACACGAAATATCCCCACATATGAACAAGATCCTTTTCTAGTAACAAAAAAGATGGGAGACATATTTTTTCAGTATAATCCGTCTTACAAGGACGTTGAGAACTTACTACAGGCTTTTTTAAGTGAACGTGAAAAAAATAAAATAATTGCTCATGTCAACAAAACCTGGGGGCGTAATGCAGCACATTGGCCATCTCAGGATCCCAAATGGGACTATAACAATCCTGAGGATTATCTACAACTATACCATTGTAGAGATGCCATCCTCACGGCAATAAAGGAATGTGCAGACAGTACAGATAAGTGGATGGAACTGGAAAAAATTAAGCAAAAGGAAGAAGAATCACCGTCCAGATTTATGGATAGAATTATCGAGTTTGGGGACAGATACTTAGATTGGGACTTAACTAAAGAGAGTAGTTTAAGACAAGTTAGAAGAATCTTTGTAAATAACTCTTACAAAGCAATTAAGAATTATTTTAGAACACAATGCCCAAGATGGTCAGATATGGACCTTGAAGAATTGCGAAAAACAGCTATATATGTTTTAAAGGGAAACAAGGAAAAGGAGGAAGAAAATAATGATGACATGGAGGAAATGAAGAAAAAAAATGAGATATTTAATAGATAGGATGACTAAATTAGAAAGTGGGCATGATAATGAACCAACGACAGTTGCCCCTCTCCAGAAATCCAATTATCAATCCATTACTTGCCACTTCTGTGAGAAGAAGGGCCACAAAATGATGGAATGTTGAACCTTTCTTAAGATGTTTGGAAGGAATACACAGTTTAATAATAGTTTTAGAAATAATAACTATAGAAATGATGATAATGGTTATAGAAACCAGAATTCTAGAAATTATAATAATGACTATGGAAATAACTATAATGAATATAGAAATAAGAACTTTAGAAACCAGAATTATAGAAATAGGAATTGGGAAATTAATGACAATGCTCAAATTGAAGAAAATTATAATGATAATGAACAACAACAATATATGAGAAATGGCGCTCGTCCAAAACATACTCGAGGTGCTAATGACCCTCAGAGAGGTGCCCTTCAGGAGGGTGCCCAAGGAACTTCCTAATATAATGAAGATGATTCTTCTTAGATTGTATTGATTTTGTTGATATTAATTAACCTTTTTCAGTTTTTTTTCTCCTCTCCAAATAGTAGGAAAGATGAATAAAGAACTTAAGACTATGATTGGCAAATTATGCACTGAGACCCATTTAAAATGGCCTGAAATTATCCCTCTGGCCCTATTTTATCTTAGAAGCAGGCCTAGAGGAGACTTACATATTTCACCATTTGAGATGCTTTTTGGACATCCGCCTATACAGGCTAAGCCTTTCTCCCCGGCTTATACATCGCTATTAGGGGGAGATATTACTATTGCTTCCTATATACAGGAGTTACAGCACAAACTACGTGAACTTCATGAATCCGGAGCTGCAGTACAAGCTGGACCATTAGACTTTTCTCTGCATGACCTGAACCCAGGAGATAAAGTTTATATCAAGAATTTCAAGCGAACTGGAGCAACTCAACCTTCATGGGAAGGACCATTCCAAATATTATTAACTACTCCAACATCTATAAAGATTGGAGAAAGAGACTCTTGGATTCACTGCTCACATGTGAAGAAAGCATCTTCTGCTGAGACTGATTGACTCTATCCTATCATATGAATTGTGACTCTATCTTATCATATGAATTGGAGATAATCCATAGACAAATGGATGCTGTTTTTTTTTCAAGAATATATTGAATTACTGATTTTTTTTCTTATTTTTTCTTATTTTTTTTCTTTTATTTTTTGATCAGAATATTTGATTTTTTTTCTCATTTTTTGTGCTGAAGGTACACATAATTAATATTAATATTATTTTTCCCTGCAGTAATACAAGTTAATATATATACTCTTGCTATAATATCAATATATGCCTAAAAGCTTTAAACTATGGGAACCTGCCATTTATTGATAAAATATTATAGGACTGTGATTAATGTTTGTGTCTGATTCCAGGAAAAGGAATAAAAACAAGGAGCACAGAGTAAACCTGAATAGTGCCAATAGAGCACACAAGAAATATTAAAGTGAGACTCGAGGTTGCGACGCTTAACTTATGTTTAAGTCGTAGGACTTCCTTGTATCTACACTCTTTGTGAAGTACTCAAAGAAGTACAAAGCTTGACTATCATGCTGGCTCCCTATATCTCTGAAGGAAAAAAAAATCAGACAAGGGAATGACATTTCCCCATCAAAATAGAATTCTAATTCTTTTCTTCTTATATTATGGCAACTTCCTGTAGTCTTGGCTACAAATGGCTAAGTGAAATATTACTGCATTCTGTCCTACATACTTGTGGGATAGAAATTACTTTAAACTGGACCTATACAAGGTCTATTTTGAATTTTTCTTATGTTTTTGATTATTTTTCTATTCTTTTGATAATTGACACATACACCCCCATAACTGAACATTGCATTCTGAGCTAAACTTGATATTTTTTTAAATACTTACTTCAGGGGGGATTGTATTTTAATTTAAAATCTAAGAATTTTTGAATTTTTTTTTGTTTGAGATTGTATTTTTATAAAAATCCAAGAATTTTGTTTAAGATTTTACTTTTATAAAAAAATTCAAAGATTTTGATTCTGTTTGAGAAAAGATCTTCAAGAAAGAAGCTTGAAACTTTTATATCCAGAGAATGAACTGTTGCAGAAAGATGCCGAAAACCTACACTTCATCAAGAAGATCAAGAATGAACTTTGGATGTGATTGATTGGACTGAACTTTTGATTGAACATTTATTGTAACTGTACACATTTATGCTAAAAGGGACTGCCCCTAATTTGGCTTTCTGTCAATGCGCCTAGCAAAACATTGGTTTTGCTTTCTTTTCTTTTCTATTTCCTCTCTCACTATTCTAATTTCTCTTAGAAAATTGAATATTGTGTATATCTTTAGTTAGAAGTGAATTTAGAACTACAAAATGATTATGTTAAATGATCAATGGGGAGACTAGTCTCCCAATGATCATCAGGGGGGATTGTAAACCTTAAAATTCCTTAGACTTGTAAATGTTGGAATTTTCACCATTGGGAAATTTCACACTTGGAAAATTTCTTACTGATAGTCTATTGGAATGTGAACCCCATTGGCATGGGAGGTTCCTCCTCCTCCCTTAAGATTACTTTAGGACAGAAACCTTTTGCTGAACAATGGAAAGGACTTTGACCTATGCTTAAGCATAGAACAGGAATTTCTTTGAGTCATGATTGATTTTAGAATTGATACAATGGAGATACTTGGAATCAATCTCCACCCTACTCAGTCCTAACAGGATTGAGGAAGGGCTACAGCATAGATCAAAATTTAATTATTCCAATCTGTACCCTACTCAGGTTAACAGGATTTAGGAAGGGCTGTAGCAAAGGATCAAAGATTTAATTATTTGAGAATATGACCTTCAACAGACATGTGCAAAGCCAGAGACCTCTGGGGGGTCCTGGGTTAAGCTAGAGCCTCCATTGGCACAGGGAAATTGATGGACAGTGATTGGTAGATGTGAGAACTGAGGGGAGGGAACTTGGATGGTTTCCTTAAAGATAGAGGGGTCTGAAGACTCAGGGGGGGAGTTGAGGAGTTGGTCTGAGTGGTTGGAGTGTGCTCTGGGAAGCTTGCTCTGAAGGAAGCTGAAGGTGGGGGCCTCTGAGACTGTTTCTCCATTTTGGTCATGTGAGTAATAGGGACTGATCTCTTTTCTTTGCCCCAGCTATCTAAGGGCTTGGGCCTTTTGGCCCAGCCTAAACAGAGGGGGTATTTAAGCCCTATTCCCTTCTCTCCCCTTTCTCTCTCTCTCTCTTTCTCTCTCTCTCTCTCTCTCTCTCTCTCTAATACCTTTCTTCATCCTGTTTGTAATTAAACTCTATAAAAGGTTGACTGCTGACTTGAGTTTTCATTTAGGAATTACATAGCTGAATTCCTTGGCGACCTTAAATTAATATATATCAGTCTTTAAAAGTGATTTCCTTGTCACATTGAGGAGTGACTGAATAAATTATAAAAGTAATAGAATATTATTACTCCATAAGAAATAAAGAGACATTTCAGGGAATTCTGGAAAAAGTAGGATAAATCAATAAAGAGTGAAGTGAGCAGAACCAGAATGCTTTTTAAAAGTCAGCAATATTATAAAGAAAGAAACTTTAAATGACTTAAGAACTCTATCAATACTATGACCAACCATGTCTCCAGAGCACTTATAATGAAGCATGTTAACACCTTCTAACAGAGATTCAAGTTGCAGAGACATATATTGGACATGGCTACTGCATGATTCATTTTCTTGAATTATTATAATTATTGTTATCTTATTCTTATTGTTACAAGCATTTTTTTCTCTCGGTTTTTAATTGGGGTTTAGTTGGGAAAGGGGAGGGAACAAGGCAATAAGAATATAAACAAACAACAAAAGAGTCATTGAAACATTTTTTTAAATATACAGAAGAGGACCAAAGGGAATTGAGAAGGAAACACAAACAAGTAGGACAGATTTGAAAGTAATGTGTAGAATTTATTAGGTATTTTTTTAAAAAGCAAGTGACATGAAATAGACTCATTGTTTCCTATATAATCCTCTTTTTCTTTGTTTTTGGTTCAGCTGTGTCTACAGAAATGCTTGAAATTTCTTTCAAAATTCAAAGATTTAAAATTAGTTTTAAAAACAAGGCAACATCCCCATTAAAAAATTTTTTTTTAACCCTGAGCTTTTAGATTCTCTGTCAGGACAGCATTGTTGTGGAGATATTGGTCCACAAGAGAGAATGACTCCTGTAGAGATCACAAATTTGGTGATCTCTCTCTCTCTCTCTCTCTCTCTGTCTCCATCTCTTTAAAGTTGATTGTTGATTTTGAAGTATTCTAAGAAGAGGAAGCTGAAAGAGAAATTTTGTTATCCCTCTTGCACTATTCAGGAGGAAGTGCCATTGGCTCGATTATGCCATCTTTCATAATTAGACTTTGCCTTCCCTGCCTTCCTCCTTTGATACTCTGACAGAAAGTAGCAGCAGAAAAATGACTCTCATAACTGTCAAGACCCTCACTATTGGCTCCATCTTGAATTTCTACTCAATCAGAGGAAGAAGACACTGAAGAAGAGACAAAGATCTCATCCTCCAGCTATAACCAAAGTAGCCAGTGTTTGATTATGGTTTTTAACCTCCTGGTTGCATTCCCTGTCCCTCACATATATCCTATGTGTGCCATGTCTGATTATAAACAAGAAAATATCCTTGTGTGGAGTAATAAATAATGGCTTTGGGTAGAAAATTTAGGGATAAATTTTGATGACTGTAAAAAGATGGAAAACATATCCCATATCAGTACTGTCTGAGGAGCAAGATGGAGGAGAAAAAGTCACTGATCCCATATGGAAATCACCAAAGCAAGGGAGACATATTAATATCATGCCCCAGGCAAAAACAAGTTTCTTTATAATTGGAGAGCCATAATTTTATATACATACTCCTAGACCTAACTGAGATAAATCCCTGGGGCTAGATGGAAGACGTTTTGTTTCATTCACTTTTCTTGCATTTTAATGTCTTAGTTGTTTAGTTTTAAATATCTTTATTCTTAGAATTCATTGATTTCCTCCCCCCATGTGACATTTAAAATTCCATTTTTGTTTTTGCCAGCTTCATGTTCAGCCTCCAGTGGGATTTTCATTTTCCCACTGTAGAAATTATATTTTATTTTATTATATCTTCTCCTTTCTTTACTATAAATAAGCCATTCTTCTTTCTTGTTTTGAATGCATTCTCCATTTTTGATTTTTGGGTTTGGGATGTATTTATTTTATTATAGTTGAGTAAAATCCTGTTTTATTTCTGATGTTTATGTTCCATTTTGGTAAGTGTTGTCCTCAGCCTCTTAAGAGACAATTCTTTCACGCATATCTAGCTGCTGTTGCAATGAAAATGCTTATAACAGGGGAATGGCCGAGTTCAGGTTTCCCTATTATATGCCATGTGCTCAGCTGATACAGTCTTCATGTGGGATTGAGACCATGTGCAGCTCTAACGATTTGGGATCTCCTAACCATGTGGTGAAAAGATGGATTTTGGATCTGCAGCTGATTTGGAATCAGGAATGCATACAAAAGACAACTCAGCAGTTTGACACTGCTTTAGTGGTGAGTAACAAGGATGAATTGCTGTCAGCCTCCAGCAGATATATTATAGATGCCATTCATTGATGCACTCTATCGATGAGGCACAGGCTTAAGCTACTTATAAATGGGAGCACGTGGTTCGATTTACCTCCTGTTTTTTGTATATTTTTTGTGCTCTGTTGGCATATAAAAAAAGTTATTAATGCTCTTTTTGGGGATATTGAGTTTATTCTTGTTGCACTGACATCAACTTGCAGTTTTACTTATTGCCTATTCACCATTGGTACAATGCAGCCTTGCTTATTATATACCATTTGGGCATAATTCTGCATGCTTACTGCTTACAAGATTTGTTTTGTTGAATACCTTAAACTCCAAGTAATCTATTAAAAAGGTGGGTGCTGAAATGGTTGAAAAGTATGGTGGCCCAATAGGTAATGAAATGAACAGACCTTTTAATGTGAAGAGTAGATGCAGATTACAAGACTAAAGATATTATTTTATGTTATTAAATTTTTTAAACCCTTACCCCCTGTCTTAGAATCAATACTGTGTATTGGCTTCAAGGCAGAAGAGCCATAAGGGCTAGGCAATGGGGGTTAAGTGACTTGCCCAGGGTCACATAGTATAAAGGGTAAAATTATAGCTGAGACTGAGTGTATAATTAATTTAGGTCACCAAGGGTTTTATTTATAAAAATCCTAATGAAAAACCCAAATAATAAAATACCCAAGTCAGCAGCCACATTTTATGGTTATTTAATTGATATAGTAGAGACGATTAAGAAGAAGAAAGAAGAAGAAGGAGTAGGTTTTTTTCTCTCCCTCTTCCCCCCCCCCCCCATGATTAATATTGGGTGGGGAGATCAGGAGATAAGGGAGTAAGGGTTTGGAGTATGAAGGAGGAAGGAATCAGTCTGACCTCCAAAGGGGCTCAGCTAAGATGCCCAAACTTGAAATCAGCTCCAGGGCAAAACTCACCACCTAACACTCCAAGATGTCGGAATGCTTAGCACACTGCCAGCCAGAGTCGTCTCTCCAGGGAAAGAGCAAGAGGCAGAAACTGACGTGCCTTATATGGACATTTTTACATCACTTTTCTGTGTCTCATCTGTACCACTGATGACTTAGCTTGACATGGGACAGCCCAGAGGTCTGTCCTTTTTTTTTTTGCATATGTCCGTTGAAGGCCATCTCCTCAGATAATTCAATTGAATTTGATGCAGACCTTCAAAATCTTGTTAAACTGAGTAGGGTGGAGAATGTAGAGTTTCTAAGATGTGATTCTATTATTCCAAGTATCTCCATTGTTATTGCTCAGGAAATAGCTAAATTAGATGTTCTAAAGAATGGTCTGATTAGGGTGGAATAGTTTTAAAATTCACAATAGCTAGGAAGTGTCTGGGGTTAAATTTGAACCCAGGACTTCTCATATTTAGACATGGCTCTCAGTCCACTGAGTTACCCAGCTGCCCCTTAAAGATATTATTTTAAAAATATATTACAAAAAATTGTTAAAGATTTGGAGGTTTTCAGAATAATGCCAGACCTCTTATGGCAGAGATAACAAAAGTCAAATTTAGGGTTCTTTTCAAGATAGAAATCACACCTCCCCAAATTTGTAAGGCAATTCTTAAATACATTAAATAATTATAGGTGACTATGGCCTGCACCAGAGTGGTAGAGAAGAGGAGTGGTACTTAAGAGAAATGTTATACATTTGAAATCTACAGGCCTTGGATACAGATTGTATATAGGAGGTGAGAGATAATGAAGAATCAAGAATGATGCCTCTCTTACAAACCTGGGTGCCAGGGAGGATAGTGGTGCCCATGACACCACAAATATAGGAATTTGAAAGTGTAGAGGATTATGGGGAAAAATAATGAAATCAGTTTTGTACATGTTGAGTTTAATATGTTTACATCCAACTTGAGAGGTCCATTAGCAAGACCTTGCTCAAAAGAGAATCTGAGTCTGGATAGGAAGGTGTGAAAATAATCAACATATTTGTTCAATTATTTTTCAGTAGCATCTGACTTTTTGTGGCTTTATTTGAGGTTTTCCTGGCAAAGATACTGGAGTAGTTTGCCATTTCCTTCCCTAGCTCATTTTATAGATGAGGAAACTGAGGCAAGCAAGTATAAGAGATTTGTCCAGGGTCACACAACTAGTAAATGTATGAGACCAGAAGTCAAAACTTGGGTCTTCCTGACTCAGGGCTCCCTAGCTGCTAAACAATATAAATGACTTCCGATCTAAGACTCTTACGATTAAATGCCACTAAGGTCAAATTTAGCTTTGGGCATCATCATTTCAGTCTGCTATGCCACCAGGTCAGGAGACACTGTTTTGTTAATAATATTAGCTAATATTTATATAGTGATTATTATGAGAAAAACACTGCATTAAATACTTTATAAATATTATTTGTTTTTTACAACAACCCTAGGAAGTAGATACTTTGATTATCCTTGTTTTACAGTTGAGGAAACTAAGGCCAACAGAGGTGAAGGGACTTTGTCACCCTGCCAGTAAGTGTCTGAGGCAGGATTGAACTCAGATCTTCCTAAGTCCAGGACTAGCGTTCTGTCTTCACCACACAGCTACCTCATTAACTAACTAATGACTAACAGTCATTAGCCAGAATTGGATGGCTGGGAGATATAGTCTGTCTTTAGAAAGGAATGAAAAATCTATACTATAGTGGAAAATGCACTGATGGAGAGGTCAGAAGTCCTGAGGTCTACTTCTGACTTTGTCTCTTGGCTCTGTGATAATGAATAAATTACTTTGTCGCTCCCCCTTCTCTTTGCCAAGTTAAACTCCCCTTTTCTTGTGTTGGGTTTGGAGAAGAAATATATCACGAGAGTAAGGTTCAGAGCTAAGGGGAATCATAAACAGGGCAAAGAGCAATAAGGGTTAGACAGAAAAGAAGTTTGAGAGGGGTGAGAGGAGGAGGGGAAGGGAAGGACCAAGGCCAGTAAGCTGGGAGAAGGTACTAAGCATCCCTTTTGAGTTGGACAAGTCTCTAGCATTTCAATCATCAATAAATCTTTGTTTTCCTCTTCATCATAAAGCATTTTAATGTCCTAGTGGGAAAAATCTTGACCTTAAAGCCAAAAGATGTGGGTTCTAGTGCAGCTCTCCTATAAATAGTTGAGTGCTTTTGGCCATGTCTCTACTTTTCTTTGCCTAGGTTGTTATTGTTTTTTTAAATGAATCAAATGAAGAGAACAACATTTCATGTAATCATAAAACATCAGAACTGGAAGGTACCACCTAACCCAACTCCCTCATTTGACACAGAGGTAGTTAAGTGACTCACCCAAGGTCACCCAGCCATGTAATGGTAGAGCTAGGTGTCCTGACTCCTAATTCAGGATTGTCCCATCGTCTTATGTTGGTCCTTATAAGTGTCAAAGAGATGTAAGAAGGGCTTGGCAAAATTGGTTGCTCAGTACAAACACAAAGCATACTTATAATTAGCCAATGTATTCTGTGTGCTTGGTAAGAATTGTTTCTTTGTCTAAGTCTATCATATCCTGGAGCTCCCTAAGGGCAGTGTGTCTCTTTCTGCTTGTGAACTTACCACAGGAAGGAACTGAATCTTTGCCATTGAAATGGGAGCTCCCTGAAGGTGTACCTCCCTGCTCCAGGACCAAGGACAGGGCTCTGCTACAGAGATGGTGCCCAGTACCCTCTTAAGAAAGCTTTGGTTTTTAATAATACATTTTATTGTTTCCCAATTATATGTAATAATAATTTTTAACATATGTTTTCCAAAGTTATGAGATCCAAATTCTCTCCATTCTTCCCTTCCTTCCCCTCTCCCTGAGATGGTAAGTAGTTCAATGTAGGTTATACCTGGATGATTATGCAAACCAAGAAAGCTTTATTGAATACCCCAATTTAGGGACTTTTCACCTGTGGTTGATGAATTTTTTTGTTTTTAATATTTAATTAACTTCATTTTAATGTAATTGTTTTCCATTGCGATCCTACACATTTCATTTTATGCATTTAATAACATTGTTCTGAGGCATCAATAATTTTCATCTGTCTGCCAAAGAGTTCCAAGGCTTTTTTTTTTTTAATGGTTAAGATCAGCTGCTCTAATTATATGCAGTACTATGCCGGGTACTAGGCAAAGGGAACATATAGACCTTTCTGTTGTTTTCAGGGAGTTAATGACCTAAGAAAGACACATTGAGACAAACAATAAGGAATGTACAAGATGAAATGAAAGTGACTGATCAGCACAGAACTAGATAGTACACTGCTTGTCAGGGGTAGATGGAAATTAGACCTGAGCCCAAGGGTGTGGTACTAGCTAACAGACCTTAATTACTAAACCTAATAGACTTTGCTCAATCCTCATCCTTCTTGACATCTCTGCAGTCTTTGGTCCTGTTGAACACCCTCTTCTCTTTGGTGTTCTCTCTAGGTTTTCAGACACTTTTCTTTCCTGGTTTTCCTCCTACTTAAATGATCACTCAGTATTTTTTTTTTGGCTGGCTTTTCATCCAGGTCATACCCACTAACTACAGTTGTCCCACAGGGCTCTGTCCTGGGTCTCTTCTCTTCTCCCATTATATCATTTCATTTGGTGAACTCTTTGACTCCTATGGATTCAATTGTCATTGCTATGCTTCTTTCTTTCTTTCTTTCTTTCTTTCTTTCTTTCTTTCTTTCTTTCTTTCTTTCTTTCTTTCTTTCTTTCTTTCTTTCTTTCTTTCTTTCTTTCTTTCTTTCTTTCTTTCTTTCTTTCTTTCTTTCTTTCTTTCTTTCTTTCTTTCTTTCTTTCTTTCTTTCTTTCTTTCTTTCTTCCTTTCTTTCTTTCTTTCATCCTTCCTTCTTTCCTTCCTTCCTTCCTTCCTTCCTTCCTTCCTTCCTTCCTTCCTTCCTTCCTTCCTTCCTTCCTTCCTTCCTTCCTTCCTTCCTTCCTTCCTTCCTTCCATTAATAGCAAACATTGCTTCAAGGCAGAAGAGTAGTAAGGGCTAGGCATTTGGTATTAAGTGACTTGCTCAGAGTCACACAGCTAGGAAGTATCTAAGATTATATTTGAACCCAGGACCTCCCATCTCCAGTACTGACTCTCTATCCACTGAGTCACTTAGCTGTCCCAATTTCATCTTTTCTGCTTTCTTTAAAGTAGATTAGGAAACAGGGAAATCCTTGACGGTGAAGTTTCACTTGTGCCACTAGCTTCTGGGTTAGTAGGTAAGTTCCCAGACTTGCTTTCCTGAAAGCCAAGTATTCTCAGAGCACATGTTGGCACTATGGTATAAGAGGAAAATAAACTTCTGTTTCCTTCAAACTAGGTGATCCAGACTTTGAATGTAGGGAATTAGTTTTGTACTCTGTAGGACCAAGATATGTTCCCTGTCTGACTAACTCTTGCTTCCTTGGACATAAAACACAAGGAACATTTTAACTTTGGCAAATAACACATTTTCCCAGTATCCCTGTATCTTTAAATTTTTTTTATTAAATTAATTTAGGATATTTTTCCATGGTTGCAAGATTCATTTTCTTTCCCTCCTCTCTTCCCACCCTCCTCCCGGAGCCTTCAAGCAACTCCACTGGGTTTTACATGTGTCATTGATCAAGACCTATTTCCATATTATTAATATTTGCACTAGGATGATTATTTAGTGTCTACATCCCCAATCATATTGCCATTGACCCATGTGATCAAGCAGTTGTTTTTCTTCTGTGTTTCTGTTCCCACAATTCTTTGTCTGGATGTGGATAGGTTCTTTCTCGTAAGTTCTTCAAAATTGTCCTGTTTGCATTGCTGTTAGTAGAGAAGTCCATTACATTTGATTGTGCCACAGTGTATCAGTCTCTGTGTATAAGGTTCTCCTGGTTCTGCTCCTTTCTCTCTGCATCAATTCCTGGAGGTTGTTTCAATTCACATCCAGTATCCCTGTATCTTGGCATGTTAAAATCAATAATAACATGCTGAACACGTGTCTCCCCCAAAACAGTGGTGTATATTTATAAAGCAAATAAGATTAAAATATTCATTAATTACTGTGGGGAAATTTCATAACTCCAAGGGAAATATTCAAACCTATCAAATAACTACTATGACTAGGGAATTTATCTCTAATAAATCCTAAATCGACCCCTCACAAACAAATCCTTTAGAGAACGCATATAAGCAGAAGGGAAATAGAGAGGACTAGGATACATGAGAGGGAGAAAAAAGTTCCTTAGAGACAAAAAACTGTGGAAAGAAGAGGCTGTTACTTACAGGGATAGACTATTGCAGCAAAGATACCTTTCCAGGTTCTGATGAATTATTTCTAAAGAAAAATAGTTTTAGTTAAATTGAAAGTACTAATGTTACAAAGATGCCAAGAGAAAAAAATGGAGGTAAAGAGAGTGAGGTATCTCATGGGAACAACAACCAGAGAAAAATTAAATCATGGTGTGAAATGGTTGGAGAGGATTTAGTCTAATCTGCATGGTATTTTTAGCATCTGTCCTGGGGGTCCATATGAATTAGTTTTCAGCCCCTTTACATTTTAGATCATTCTTTCATCCCACATGCCATTCCATAGTTACTTTAAAGGAACAGAAAATAAGACAAGAACATTTATTAAGAGCTTATAATGTGCCAGGCACTGTGCTAAACAGAAGACACAGATACCAAAAAAAAGAAAAGTAGTCCCTGGCCTTAAAGGTTTATTTAACAATGAGGAAAAACAAGACATAAAGGGGAACTAAAAAGCCAAGAGAAAGAGGGAGATAAGAAGGTATCCATAAGGAGGAAAAGGATGTGATGAAACTGAAGTTGGGAGAATCAGAGAGACAGAAGCAAAAACCAGAGAGGAATGAGGGATGACTGGCTTAGGCAATTCCCTAAAATAGTGGCCCTAGGAGGATCTCTCCAAAGGGAGAAGATGGCCAGTGTGGCAGAGGGACTTTCTATGGTGAGAAGGATCCAGAAGCTGAGACACACGTGAGAGGATGTAGGCACCATCAGTCTCATTCACCTTTATCTCATGAGGTAAAGCCAGGTAAGGAAAAACAGGGGAGGGAAGCCATAGTCTTGCTCTACACCTTGGCATATCTCATTTGCAATATTTTGTCCAATTCTGAGAACCACAATTAGGAAGGGAATTGAAAACTGAATTCAAGAGACCAGGACAGAGGAAGGACCTTGAAACCAAGCCACATGTAGCTCATTTGAAGGATCAAGGAGTGTTTATAAAGCCTGAGAAAGAGAGAGGAAGGAGATTGGGAAATCAATCATACCTTTATATCTGGAAGAAACCTCAGAGAGAACTAAGTTCAAGCTCTTAATTATATAGAAGAGGAAACTAAGGCTCAGACCAGTTAAGTGATTTGTGCAGGGTGAAAGTCTGAGGCAGCATTCACCCAGGGGTTAATTTGACTTCAATTCCAGCTCTCTAACCACAGAACTACCCAGGTGGTTACTGAGCCAAGGAAATAATGAGCTTCAGATAATTTAAAGCTGGAGATGAGGAGATGATTGACTTTGCTCTGCTTGACTTTAGAGAGCAAATATAGAGTAATATAGAGAAGTGAAGATAAAGAAGCTTAGTCAATTAGTCCAGAAGCCTTTATTGAGTATCTACTATGTGCCAGGAGTGAGCCAGGCACTGGGAGTACAAAAAGAGGCAAAAGGTAGTCCCTGCCCTCCAGGAGCTTACAGTCACATGTTGGAGACAACAGGTAAAGAAGTATCTGCATTCTATAGTCAGGATAGATTAGTTATTTATTTTATTTTTTGTAATTAATTGTCTTTGTCACTTCTTTGGTTAAAAATACAATATTTAAGAGGCAGTTAGGTGGCTCTGAAGATATGGGAGGTCCTAAGTTCAAATCTGACTTCAGATACTTCTTAGCTATGTGACCCTGGGCAAGTCACTTTAACCCCCATTGCCTAGCCCTTTCTTCTTCTTCTGCCTTGGAACCAGTACTTAGTATTGAGTCTAAGATGGAAGGTAAGGGTTTCAAAACAAAACAAAATAATGCATTGCTTATCCATAGCTGTGAATATATGTTCAGTTTCTCTTCTCATTTTAAAAAATAGTATTAACTTTAATTTTTTTCTTCTCTTTCCTTTTATTTATTTGTTATAAGGAATGACTCTTTGGGTATGGGTAGGAGAAATATATTTGGAAACAAAAGTGATACAAAAACAAGACAACAAAAACTATAATTTAAAATAAGAAAAATATAGTTCTTGTTTGTTTAGAATTACATGTATTAGAGTCACATTTACTTATTTATAAGCAGTCTTTGGAGTAATGTGTAGACTTTATAGTCTTGAGAACACAGAGAGAGATAAGCTCAAAAAGCTGATGTATAAATTACTCTATGGGGTTACTCTGGGTTAAACATAGGATTGCAGAATCTAATCGGTAAAAGGGACTTTGGGGGCTCTCTGGTTTGACCCATTCTCCTAAGCTAATCTATATTATAATATACATAACAAGCATATACCTGAATATTTCCAATGATCATTATCCTATCATATCTTAAGGCAACTTATTCTATTTTTGGATAACTAATCATTAGCAAGGGGCAGCTAGGTGGCTGAGTGGATAAAGCATTGGGCCTGAATTGAGGAATACTCTTTAAGTTCAAATCTGGCCTCAGACACTTACTGGCTGAATGACCCTGAGCAAGTCACTTAACCTTGTTTACTTTAGTTTCCACATCTGTAAAATGAGCTGGAGAAGGAAATGACAAGGCATTCCAGTACCTGTGCTAAGAAAATTCCAAATGGGATTACAAAGACTTAAATGACTGAAAAATCTGAACAACAAAAATCAAGAGGTTTTCCTTGATATTATCCTAAATTTGACTAAATGCAAATTTTACCCACTGCTGCTAATTCTATCCTTTGCAGCCAAACAGAACTAATCTAATCTCTCTTCCACATTACAAACCTTCAAATAATTGAACATGGATGTCAAAGAAATAATCAGTCTTTGAAAAGAAGTATCTTCTTTTCTCTAGATGAAATAGCCATAGTTCCTTTAGGTAATCTTCATATGGGTTGGACTCTGGATCCT
The DNA here is from genome assembly GCF_027887165.1 of Monodelphis domestica. NCBI lineage: Eukaryota > Metazoa > Chordata > Mammalia > Didelphimorphia > Didelphidae > Monodelphis > Monodelphis domestica. The sequence continues at coordinate 107,096,969 of NC_077228.1, forward strand.
TCATTATCCTGGTTGCCTTCCTCTGGCCACTCTCCATATGTCAATATCCTTCTTAAATTGTGGCACCCCAGACTAATACAGTACTCCACTGGAGGTCATATGAGCGCAGAGTATAGAGGGTCTATCACCTCCTTATTCCCGAAAGCTTAACACAACCCAAGATATCATTAGCCTTTTTGGCAGCCAACCACATTGCTGACTCATTGAGTTTGGAGTTCACTAAAATCCCAGGTCTTTTTCAGTCACACTGCTATCATCATACCTGCCCCATCACATAATTAGGAAGATGATTTTTTATAACCAAGTGTAACATTTATACCTATTTAATTTCATCTTATTAGATTCAGATGAATGCTAGCTTCTCAAGATCTCTTTGGATCCTGATTCTATCATGCAACATGTTAGCTGTCTTTGCCAGTTTTGTGACTTCTGCAAATTTGATGAGCATGCCATCTATGCCTTTATCCAAGTCATCGATAAAAATGATAAACAACCCAGAGCCAATCCCTGGAGTCCTCAGTTGGAGGGCTCCTGCCAAGTTGACATTGAACCACTAATGACCACTGAGTTCTCCTGATCAACCAATTCTGAATCCATCTAAGTGTTGTCATCTAATATACATCACTCCGTCTCCTCTACAAGAATAGTATAAGATATTTTATAAAAATCTTTGCTAAAATTCAGGTAAATTATGGCTATAGCATTTCTCTCATCTATCACTTTGGTAACTGTTCAGGGAAAACCAGCATCTCAAGTATGAGAATTGCTGAGTCTTTTTCAATGCTGCTAATCCACCTTTGGGGGCAGCTAGATGATGCGGTAGATAGAGTTTCAGGTCTGGAGTCAGGGAGACTCATCTCTTTGAGCTCAAATCTGGCCTTAGATGCTTATTAGCTATGTGAACTTGGGCAAATCACTTATCCCTGTTTGCCTTATTTTCCTCATCTGTAAAATAAGGTGGAGAAGGAAATTGCAAACCACTCTGGTATCTTTGCCAAGAAATCCCAAATGGGGTCACAAAGAGTCAGACATGATTGAAATGACTGAACAACAACAAATGTCCACCTTTGGTATTTACTTATCACTAAACTCTCATCTGTGGCTTCAAAGAAGCTGTAGCACATGTAATGACCCTACCTTGGTAAATAAGCACCTGTGATGTTCACATAGAAGTCCCAGTGTCTGAACCCAGAGTAAAATGAAAAAGAGATGAAGGGAAAGATTTCAGAATTGCCTTAAGGAGATATTATGACTCTCTCCCTGCATTATCACTTATTGCCAGACAGATTGGTTGGCCTACGAGATCCTGGAATGCTTTCCACTATCACTTGTGGCTGAGAGGAAGAAGGAAAAGAGAATATGCTATATTCTCTGTTATGTTTTGCTGTAGAAATGAAGAATAAGAAAGTGGAGTGGAAGTATACATTCTGCTCGCTTGTGATTTTCTATTGAGAAGAGAAGATAGAAGATAATTCTTTGCTTTGACATCTGTTGTTACTAAAAGGTGGAATAGGAGGAAAAACCCTGCAGAGGAGTGGTTGGAAAGGTTTTTGCCAACTTGAGGATAAAAGTTGTCACTTTTTTCTAAAAGATTATAATACCACTTCCAGTTAGCTGAAGACATTGCTTAGTCTAAGGCTAGAAATAATGGATATTATAATTGATATTGTAGAATAAGTTTAGTGGAGCAGAGGAACAGCTTAGAAGCAGAGAAGTCATCCAAAGCACTAAGTAGTTTGGATGAGATTTCATGCCCATTGAGGTGTCAGTTAAACACAGTTTAGATAAAATTAGTTTAGCAGTGGAGGAATATAGTCTTCAGAGAAGTAACATGTCAAGGAACTTTTATAGACAGTTCTTGGAACAGGAAAAAGACAGTAAAGTTCTACAGTTCTAGAGCTGTGGATTACCCTGAACTAATGGATTTTACTAATCCATGTGCCTTTCATGCCAAGTTTTTGTAAAGTATTCCCACTCTTCCCTACACATACTGAGAGTATTGGTAGAAAAGTGTGATTCAAGTTTATATGTAAACTTTGAGGCATTTATATTCCTTCATTTGCCTTATATTAGAACATGTGGTGATGTTACTATTACCATCTCCTTATTCTTAGATGAAAAATTACAGGCAAGATTTAATGTATTAAGGAGGTAGAGCCAAGATGGAAAAGTAGCAGGAAGAGGTACAGCCCATCTCCCCGGTCAATTATTTCACAAAGATCTGGAAAATTCACTAGACTGAGTCTTGACTGGGAAATCCAGGGGAGTAGGGGAATTGGATCAAACAGAAGCTAACAACTTTATTACATATAAAGATATATTAAAACATAGTCAAAAGAATTAAAAAGGAAAATGTGAGATTTCTCAGAGAAATATGTTGAAAGTAAAGAGGGAAGAAGGATGGGGGAAACTGTCTCACATAACTGTGGTGTACAAGAGCAAACCTATATAAATTAGCAGGAAAAAGTGGGTTGAATAGTGTAAAATTAACATAAAAGGATAACTCATAGTTGGTATACATGTGCATTAAGGAAGGTCACAGAGTGATAGGGAAGTCTCTGACTTCTGAAATGGGCAGGTGGAAGTCCTTCTTCTCAGCTTCTGACCCAGCAGCATGGGGTGATTACATGCTTGGATGTCAGAACACATGATTCAGAATGTCCAACCAAAAGGAGAATAGGTATAGTCATAGGCAAGGAATAAGAGCCAGGAAAAGTGGGAAAGCTCAGTTTGCCATTTCTTTTTTCTTTCCTTTTTTTTGTTTGTCAAAGGAGTTCTCTCAGTGGTCAGTGGGTACTTATCTATGTAAGCCATCTCTGGTGCACCAGGAGGCCAGCTGGGAATATGGGAACTCGTTCTCTTATGTTCTGGTCCCTTCCTGAACTCAAGCCCTTTCCTTGGATGGCCTAAAATTGTCAAACCTGACCATGTGAGTAGCTGGTACCCCTGGCCCCAACTTGTGAAATGCATCAGGGCTTGTGGCCTACCTGGTTGTACACTTTGGGAAGTTAGACTGGTAATATTTTCTTCTTTCTCTATTTCTTTCTCTTTACTAATAGATACTTATAAATTTATTATAAAGTCTTCAAGTTTAATTTTTATTTATAACAACTGGTAGCACTTGAACCTCACTCTCATATGAAATTGATCAAAGGAGAGGATGTACATAGATGTAGTTATATACAAATATATATCTTACTCAACAGAGAAAGAGAATGGAAAAAGGGAGAAAACAGAAAGGAAAATAATAGAAAGGGTGAATTAAGGGAGGGACTAGTCAGTAGAAAAAGAAACTAATACAGAGATTGCATTTTTTTTAAGTAGTTAAAAAAAGACAAGCAGATGTTATTGGGCACTGGATAAAGGGGGGAAAGAGGGATATGGGAGCAGGGAAAGATTACATCAAACTTGGAGAACTAGTGCTAATCCACTTCTCACTCACCATCTTTTTCTTCTTTGAAAAGAAGTTGTGGGAAACAAAGAAGAGGAGTAAATATTAAGAGAATTAAGAATGGAAGGAAATGCATAATTAACAATCAAAACTTTAAGTGTAAATGGCAGGAACTCACCCATAAAATGGAAGATAGCATAATGGATTAGAAATAATACAGTAATGTATTGTATACAAGAAATAAATATTTTATGGATCATAATGCAGTAAAAGTTTTTTCCAAAAAGTGTATAGAAGAAAAGAATTTTAATTATTTAACTAAAAAGTATTTCTAAACACTAAAAATAATTATAAAGAACTGGTGGGTCAAAGAACAAATCAGAGAAATAATTAACAATTTCATTCAAGATAATCATATCAATGAGACGTAAAAAAAATCTTGAGGTGCAGCTAATGTAGTTTCTAGGGGAAATTTTTTATTTCTAAGGGTTCTCACCAATAAGAAAGAGTAAATTGATGAAGTAAACATACAACTAAGAAAATTTGAAAACTAACAAATTAAAAACTACTAATGAAACATTAAAATAGAAATCTTAAAGGAGAGATTAATAATATTACAAGGAAAAATTAGATCAATAAATGCAGTCAGGATTTGAGTTTTAAAAAAACAGTAAAAATACATAAACCATTAACTATTCCACTTAATAACTCTCAAAGGAAAAATATCATGGAACCAGAATGATTTATGAATGATTACACAAAATATTGAGAGAACAATGAATCCCAGTATTATATAATATTTTGGAAAAAATAGGAAAAGAAGAAATTCCTTCTAGAATGCAAATGCAATTTTGATACTTAAACTAGGAAGAATCAAAATAGAGAAAAATTAGAGATTATAGATCAATTTCCCTAATGAATGTTGATGCAAAAATTTTAAATAAAAATATTAGCAAGGAGTTTTGCAACATGTCACAAAGATAACATACTATGACTGATTTATAACAGGAGTATTAGTTGATTTGATATTAGGAAAATTATAAACATAATTGATCATATTAATAATAACAACAAAAATTACATGATTGTCAGCACAGCTTCTAATATTTTCCTGTTTTAAAAAACCCCACTAGACAACATAAAAACAATAAATCTTTTCTTAATATAATACATAAAACCAAGAACCAGAATTTTATATAAAATGAAAATAAACTAGAAGCCATTTCACTAAGATCAGGGGTAAGATAAAGATATCTAGTATCATATCACTAGCAATACATACTATAGCAATAAAATGAGAAAAATAAATTGAAAGGATAAGCATAGGATAAGAAAAAAAAGAAAAACAAAATTATCTCTCTTTGCAGGTACAATGATTTACTTAGAGAACCCCAGAAAGTCAACAAATAACCTATTTGATACAATAAACAATTCTAGTCAAGTTGCTTTTTAAAATTGTTTATTTATTTTAAAATTTTATTTATTTATATTTTTATATTTCTTTTTATATGATTGATATATATAAATTTATATTTATATTATTATAAATAAATATTTATTATAAAATAAATCCATGTAAATAAAAAATGTTTCTGTATATTACCAATAAAATCTAACAAGAAGAAATAAAGAATTTTCTTTAAAATAACCATAGAAACAGATAGCCAAGAAATACATAGGAACTATATAAACACAAAACACTCTTTACTCAAATAAAGACAAATATAAATAATTGGAAGATATTAATTACTCCTGGATAGGTTGGACCAACATGATAAAAATGAAAACACTACCTAAATTAAGTTACTAATTTAGTGCCATGTCAATCAAGCTACCAAGAGATGATTTTAAAGGGCTAGAAAAAAATTCATCTAGGGAAATAATGGGGGGAAAAGGTAGAAAGGAATATGGACTAGCAGTAACATCTCTAATTATACTATAAAGCAGTAATTATCAAAACAATTTGGTACCAATTAAGAAATAGAGAAATATATCAATGGAACCGATTGGGTACCTAGTATACAAGACCAAATGGTCACAATAGCCTAGTGTTAAGTAAACTCAAAGATCCTAGTTGTTGGGGTAATAACTCACTATTCAACAAAAATTGTTTGGAATACTGGAAAGCATTCTAGCAGAAACTAGATATAGGCCAAGAGCTCATATTGTACGCCAAATGGGTAAATGACTTAGATGTAAAGGGTAACACAAATAAATAGAGGAATGAGGAATAAATTACCTGTAATATTTATGGATAAAGAAAGAGTTCAGGATAAAACATGAAACAGAATTACAAGAAGTAAAATTTATAGTTTTTAAAAATTAATAGAACTTATTTCCAGGTATCCTACCTTCTTTCCTTATACCATGGAAGACATCATCTGATAAATAGATAGATAGATAGATAGATAGATAGATAGATAGATAGATAGATAGATAGATGTAGATTATGTCTTTCATATTTCCATTTTTCAGTTCATTCTATGTATGTGAACATTCACGTTATTTTTCAAATATTAAATCTGTAATTGTTTCAGTCTTCATTATCTCATATAGTTTTTTTCCAAGTTTTAAAAAAAATCGACTGGCTCATTGTTTCTTATGGTGCAGTAGTATTCAATCACAATTACATATGACAATTTATTTAGCCATTCCCAAATTGATGGACATTCCCTCAACTTCCAATTATTTATCACCATAGAGAGCTATTATAAATATTTTGGAACACATAGGTTCTTTTCCTTTTTCTCTGCTCTCAATGCTGGGTCTAAGGGTATAAGCAGTTTTATAACTCTCCGAGCTTAATTCCAAATTACTCTCCAAAATGATTGAATCCGTTCACAGTTTTATCAATAGGGTATTAGCGTCCTCATTTTCCCAAACCCCCTCCAACATTTGTCATTTTGTCCTTGTGTGATTTTAATCCACCTGATGGGTGTAAGATGATACTTCAGAATTGTTTCTTTACTTCTCTCATCAGTATTTCTCTAATTAGTAGTGATTGAGAGTATTTCCCCCATATACTATATATGACTTTGATTTCTTGATCCAAACTTTGATTTTTATTTCTTCATACAGAAACTGTCTTCATATCTTTTGACCATTATCAATTGTGAGACAAATGGACAGTTTGATTACATAAAATTAAAAAGTTATCAAACAAATAAAAACCATGGGGGTAAAGAGAAGCAAATGAATGGTGGTGGTGGGGAATCCTTGTAGCAAATTTCTCTGAAGGTCTCATTTTTATGGAATCAGGTCAAATTTCTAGGAATAAAGCCATTCTGGGATCAGAATTGAATACAAGGAGAAGAAGCAGTGTAATATAAGGGGAGGAACCTGGATTAGTAGTCAGAAGATCTATTTTCAAATCCAGCTTTTGTTACAGACTGTATGGGGGACATTGGTCAAATCACTTAATCCCACTTGACCTCATATTGTTCCCTCAGATAATTAAAGAGTTGGACTAGATAGCATCTTAACTCTTTTTCCAGATTTAAATCTATGATCTTATGAGTAGGCTATATTGTACTCAGGAAGTCATGTAATGCTTTTAATGATTCCCTAAGCTTTTCTCCAAAACAAGAGCAGTACCCTTTGGATGTTGTTGTATGGCTCTGAGTCATAGAACTTTTGTGAGGAAATAAAGTAATGGGTTATCCAAAAGACAGTGAAGAGGTACAAGGTGGATAGGCATAATCTGCATTGCATCTCAAGTAATGCACAAAATGAATGGCCTAAGGGATATTATCAGGGAGACGTATGATTAGAAAAGGAGGTAAGCAAGTCACTGACAGAGAATAAGAATAACTGGTGGACAGCTTACATCCTCCACTGGTATTGCAATTTCCTTTTTTTTTTTAAACCCTTACCTTCCATCTTAGAATCAATAGTGTTGTGAAAGGGAATTTTTTTATTCCCTTTGTCTATTTTAAGTTAATCAATCAAGAACTTAAAGTATCCCTACTTAACACTTAGTAAGTCACTAACAAAGAAAGTTCACTCCCTAAAAAGCCAGAGGCACTCTCCCCTCCCTCTCTCCCCTGTACCAGGCAAATTGAAAGGCAGTGATTGATTCCTGAGATATGACAAGGAGAGCTGACAGGTGGAGAAAACTGTAGATAGGTGGGAGCCAGAGAGAGATTCTCTCTCTTGATTCTTGGTTCTCTTCATTGCTTAGAGGATTCTTGGGCTCTTCATTCTTGGAGACATTCTTGGTGTTGCTATTCATTGCTTGGCTTTTGATTCTCAAGCGCTCTTCATTTTGGGGCACTGTTTCATTGCTTGGTGGATTCTTGGTCTCTTCATTGCCTGGTGGCCTTTAGCCTAGGGAGCATGAGTTCTGGTGTTATTTTTGGTGGTCTTGGCCTCATGTGCGCTTAAGGTTCTCAATGGTATTCCAGTGTCTTTGGCTCTTCAGATTTTGGTTTCCTGATCTGGACTTTGGATTCTGGTGAGATTGGAATTGGGAATCACATTCATGGACTGGAGGCACTAGGATTAGCACTTAGGGTATTTTTAACTAAGTGATATTTTTACCTCCTTCCTATGTTTCCCACATTAATATCTCTATCTTGCTGTAAATAAAGCTACTAACAGCCAACATAGTCATAGTTTAATTTTTAATTTTTATAAACAGCAACCACAACAATTTTTTAACCATTATTATCTTTGTCAAACCAAATATTTAACTATTATATTTGGCCACCCAATTTTAATTATTACATTGTATTGATTCCAAGGCAGAAGAGTGGTAAGGGCTAGGCAATAGGAGTTAAGTGACTTGTTCAGGATCACACAGCTAGGAAGTGTTTGAGGAGAATTAAACCCCTGTCTCTAGGTCTGGCTTTCAATCCATTGGGCCACCCAGCTGTCCCTAGTATTGTAGTTTCAAGAGATCTAGAGGAAGGTCCCCAGTCCTTCAAGTGGAACACCTGTGTTAGATATGAGCAGTTATCATAAAGGCTGAGATGTGCAGAGGCTGAGATTTACACATGGGATGAGATCAGAGACCCTCCGATGTAGTAGAGAAAATGTCATTTTATTAGATTCATACGATTGTTCTCACTGGCTGAAGTATTTGGGGATCCTAATTCTCTCATCCATTTTGAATCAGGAACCCATTCACCCATGGGTTCATTTCCTCCACCAGTTTAGTAAGCCTTCATCTAGGCGTACTTTGGCATTTTGATCTATCTGTGATTTCCCTGCAGAGTATATTCATTTCCCTAGGACAGATCATATCCTGGGCTATTCTTGTCCATGTCTTTCTATGAGCCCTTGACTGAGAATCTTTCCTCTCAAGTGAGCACACGAGGCTTCCCTCTGGTTCTCTCCATATTTCACTAATACCAGGTTGCTCATCTGTTTTCCCTTCCTCTTGTTTCCTGACCAGTTCATCTCCTTTCCCAATCATCCACTTCCATGATGATGTCGATTACAATACACAAATCATCATTAGCAATAAACTATAGCCAGCTCCCCCTCACCATGTACTTTTTCATTGCCCTTTTGGTCACCTGAAGTTGTTATTCTTATGAGATCATGATGCTCCATGATTCATAGCTATAACCCGTCACTGGGAGAATAGTAGTGTTAAAATGATGGGTTTGGGTGACAGCAGGTTGCTTGGCATCATTGAAAGATTACACAATTTTCTAAATATGATCCAGACCAATTTTCTCCTGTTGAGTTCTGGATGGTCTATCTGCAGTGTCTTTCACACACACACTCTGCAGGGGTGGGAATGGGGAGAGTCGAGATCTATAATTTTATTGGTGCAGGAATCTTCTAGTGTGGCACTACCTCCTTTAATGCAGATTGGCAACTCATCCTTAATTTATAATCATAGACAATTGTCTGGACACCGAAAGGTTAAATGACTTTCCTACAGTTACGTAATATGCTTTAGACTTAAGACTTAAACTGAGTGTGACTCTAGGCAAGTCACTTAACTCTCATTATGTAGCCCTTTGCTCTTCTTCCTTGGAACCAATACAAAGTATTGATGCTAAGACAATTTCCTTTTTTTTTTTTAACCCTTTCCTTCTGTCTTGGAGTCAATACTGTGTATTGGTTCCAAGGGAGAAGAATGGTAAGGGCTGGGCAATGGGGGCTAAGTGACTTGCCCAGGGTCACACAGCTTGAATGTGTCTGAGGCCAGATTTGAACCCAGGACGTCCTGTCTCTAGGCCTGGCTCTCAATCCACTGAGTCACCTGGAAGGTAAAGGTTTAAAAAAAAAGATTTAAACTGAGGCTATATACATTTCTATATACCATTTCAAACTCATAAATAGCTTAATCAAGTCCATGTACATATATACATATAGTTATGTATCTTAACCCCATTATAAAGTCTCTCCTATCATGGCTATAGAAATGACTATTATCTCTGTTTAATTTTTTTTAACTGTTACCTTCTGTCTTAGTATCAGTTCTAAAACATTAGAGCAGCAAGGGATAGACAAATGGGGTCAAGCAACTTGCTAGGGTCAGAGAGCTAGGAAGAGTCTGAGGCTGGATGGGAACCCAAATTCTCCCAACTCCGGGTCTTGTGCTCTCCCCTGTGCTACCTACTTTAAGAGAAAAGAAACTAGTAGGAAATGTAACCACTGTGATTTTCTGTTTTCCTCTCTGCAGTCAAGGAGAATGCAAATCAAACTTTGATCTATAGGGATAAACTATGGAGAAAACAGAGAAGAAAGTGAGGAGAAACTTGGAAGAACTCTATTATTTTTACAAAGAAATATTAAAAAAGAGTTTTATAAAGAGTGGGTCAGAAGAACAATTATTAAGCATGAGGGATTGGGAGAAACCAAAGATACCATTTTCTTACCATGGCTATAGAGAAGATAGAAGGAGTGAAAATAGAGATGGTCCCAATGTTTTATCCTAATGGCAATAAAGAGCCACTGAAGTTTATTGAATAGGGGAATGACAGGGTCATATCTGTAGTTAGGGAAAATCACTTGCAAACTGTGTGGAGGATGGATTGGAAAGAAGAGAGTCTTGAGACAAAAAGGATAATTGCAAAAATCTAGGGGAGAGGAGATGAGAGCCTGACTCTTGTAACTATATGAATAGAAATAAGGGAGTAGATTCCATAGACAGAGTAGAGGTAGAAACAGGAAGGTTTGTCAAGTGATTGTCTATGTGGGAGAATGAGGATAATGCCAAAATGATGAACCTAGGAGGCTTTGACAAAAATAAGAAGTTTAGAAGAAGGGTATTTTGGGAAAGGGGGAAAGAATGAATTCTGTTTTAGACATGTTTGAGTTTTAAATGTCTCTGAAACATCTAATTTGAAATGTCCAATAGGCAACAAGTAATAGGGGATTGGAGTCCAGGAGAGACTAGGACTGTGAGTCATCAGCATAGAAGTGATACTTATACTTGATAAATTCAAAGAGAGGCAGAGACAGAGAAAGAAAGAAGAGACAGTGAGCCAGGCCTAGAGATGGGAGATCCAGGTTCAAATCTGGCCTCACACACTTCCTAGTTGTGTGACCCTGGGCAAGTCACTTAACCCTCCTTGCCTAGCCCTTACCACTCTTCTGCCTTGGAACCAATACAAAGAAGTGATTCTAAGAAGGAAGGTAAGGGTTTTTTTATTTTTTATTTTTTAAAAAGAAGAGACAGAGCGTAGAGATAAGAGGTAGGTTCTGGTAGTATGTTCCCAGTTAAGATGTATGATAGAGATGATGAATCCCTAGAATCTAGAAAGGGTGATGTAGCTGACGGGGTTATAGGATAGTAATTGACTCACTTGAAACCAATAGGAAAATAAACAGTAGACAAGGAGAGAATGAGGATTTGAGAGTAAGGGGGTGATTGAGTTTTCCATCTTTTAAAGAAGATGGTAGAGAAAGGGATCAAACACATATGTAGAGGTATTGGCTTTGGCAATGAATTTCGACCTCATTATCAGGAACCTCGAGAAAGGAGGAGAGAATGGAGCTTAGTATTAATGGGTTTTGATGTGAAGAACAGGGGAAAAAGGGAATTCATGATCAAATCTGTTATTAAATTCTTTCAACATCCATTCCTAAATGTCTGCTCCTTCTCTCCTAGGAACACTAGTCAACTCTCCTCAATGCTGTGGGGACTAAGATTAAAAGATATACACACATTTAAAATGGAGAAGTAGGTTTAAATTTATCAAGTGTATCATTAGGATAGAAAGAATTTGTCAAAGATTTTCTATATAAGCCCAGCAACAAGATACAGAAAAAGAAATTCCTCAATATAAAATACTTGGGTGTCTATGATCCAAGACAAACCCAGGAATTACATTAACATGATTACAAAACACATTTCACAAAAATAAAGTCAGAACAAACAATTAAAAAATATTAATTACTCAAAAAAATGACAATTCTACCCAAATTAATCTACTTATTCAGTGCCATACCAATCATATTGGCCAAAAACTTATTTTATAGAACTAGAAAAAAAACCAATATTCAGCTGGAAGAACAAAAGATCAAGAACATCAAGAACATCAAGGAAAGCAATGAAAAAAATGTGAAAGAAGGTGACTTAGGAATTCCACATATCAAACTGTATTACAAAGCTGTAATCATCAAAACAATCTGGTACTGGCTAAGAAATAGAACAATAGATCAGTGGAATAGATTAGCCACACAATGCACAATGGCAAATGACCACAGCTATTTAGTGTTTGATAAACCAAAACTTCTAAACTTCAAGGACAAGAAATCAAAACTGCTGGGATAACTGCAAAAAGGTTTGGCAGAGACAGAGTATAGACCAACATCTCACGATATATACTGTGACCGTGAAAATATGGGTTTCAAGACTGTGAATTGCCCAAACTGTAAAGATAATTTTTTAGCGTCTTGATTTTATATCAAAAATAAGTGGTCGCCATGGGAAAGATTCCCAAATATGAAATACCCAAGTCAGCTGGTTTTTATGGAGATTTTAATTAATATAAATTAAGGAATTAAGGAAAGGGAAAGAGACAGAGTAAGAGGAAATAGTAGGAAAAGGCTAGGGCATAGACCAGCCTAGGCCTTTCTCTTTAAGAGAGAAACTCAGTCAGTCTTTAATCACTCACCATAAGATCTTTCCAAGCAAAACTCTAGTTTTCAGAGACCCAGCAGCCTCCTCTGACTCCTGACCTCCAATTCAGCTACCAAAGCTGAACTAAATCGAACTACCTTGAACTGGTTCAGACAGCTCCTTTTAAAGAGAAATTTCTCTTGTGTCACCTCCCCTAAATTTTCATGTCTAACCAATCACAGTAGATGCTTTTCCTAGGACAGCCCAATCTTAGTTTTTAGTTCTCATCTTCTCTGGGTAGATTATATCTTCTGAGTACTTCACACCTCTTTGTTAAGCTTGCCCTTTGTAAGTTGCCTGACCTTTTAGTGATTAATTTGACCTTCATAGGTACTTAGCACCCTTTTGTATTAGATCTAAAAATAGACCTAGCTTAAGGTTTTGGCCTCACTATATGTATGAGTTAAGTACCTTTATTGTTCACTAAGGAGTTTTACAACTTTATCTTCCCCTAAAGTATGCCTAAGTATGGGTGGAGTAATTTTAAAGTTCCCAATACATTCCTGACCAAATACCTCCATTGTTTAAATGGGGAATAACCTTAACCATAACCTTAAGATAATGTTCCAAGGTAGAGTCTGAGAAATTTTAAGATTCAAAATACCAAGAGGAGGTAGAAATGAATATATGATTTAGACATAAAGGATGCTATCATTACCAACCATTCTGGGAAACAATTTGGACTATGCCCAAAGGGCTTGAACACTGCATATTCTTGATATGTATCCTAAATAATTTCTTATTTTATTTTGATTTTTTTTTTTTTGGTTACAATACTCACTTTATTTCTCTCCCTCCCCTCCACCCATGCTTCCTGCAGCCCAAACACAATTTCAATGCGTATTACTTGTGTCCTTGATCAGAACCTATTTACATGTTGTTGGTATTTGCATTAGGATGTTCATTTAGAGTCTACATTCCCAACCATATCCCTTCGACCCATGTATTCAAGCAGTTGTTTTTCTCCTGTGTTTCTACTCCCACAGTTTTTCCTCTGAATGTGGATAGTGGTTTTTCTCGTAGATTCCTCCAAGTTGTTCAGGATCACTGCATTGTCACTAATGGAGAAGTCTATTACATTTGATTGTACCACAGTGTATCAGTCTCTGTGTACAATGTTTTCCTGGTTCTGCTCCTCTCACTCTGCATCACTTCCTGGAGGTTGTTCCAGTCCCCATGGAATTTATTATTCCTTTGAGCACAATTGTATTCCATCATCAACATATACCAAAATTTGTTCAGCAAATCCCCAATTGAAGGGCATCCCCTCTTTTTCCAATTTTTTTCCCACCACAACGAGCTCAGCTATGAATATTTTTGTACATGTCTTTTTCCTTATTATCTCTTTGAGGTACAAATCCAGCAGTGCTATGGCTGGATCAAAGGGCAGACAGTCTTTAAACTCTCTTTGGGCATAGTTCCAAATTGCCCGCCAGAATGGTTGGATCAATTCACAACTCCACCAGCAATGCATTAATGTCCCAACTTTGCCACATCCCCTCCAACATTCATTACTTTCCTTTGCTGTTATGTTAGCCAATCTGCTGGGTGTGGGGTGATACCTCAGAGTTGTTTTATTTTGCATTTCTCTGATTATAAGAGATTTAGAGCACTTTTTCATGTGCTTATTAATAGTTTTGATTTCTTTAACTGAAAATTGCCTATTCATGTCCCTTGCCCATATATCAATTGGAGAATGGTTTGATTTTTTTGTACAATTGCTGTAGCTCTTTGTAAATTTGAGTAATTAAACCTTTGTCAGAGGTTTTTGTAATGAAGATTGTTTTCCAATTTGTTGCTTCCCTTCTAATTTTGGATGCATTAGTTTTGTTTGTACAAAACCTTTTTAATTTTATGTAATCAAAATTATTGATTTTATATTTTGTGATTTTTCTAGGTCTTGCTTGGTTTTAATGTCTTTCCTTTCCAAAAGATCTGACAAGTATATTATTCCGTATTCGCCTAATATGCTTATAGTTTCCTTCTTTATAATTCAGGTCATTCACCCATTCTGAGTTTATCGTGGTGTAAGGTGTGAGATATTGATCCAAACCTAATTTATCCCATATTGTTTTCCAATTTTCCCAGCAGTTTTTATCAAATAGTGGGTTTTGGTCCCCAAAACTGAGATCTTTGGGCTTATCATAGACTGTCTTGCTTGAACTCATTTACCCCTAGTCTATTTCACTGACCCTCCTTTCTGTCTTTTAGCCAGTACCAAATTGTTTTGATGACCACTGCTTTATAGTATAGTTTGAGATCTGGGACTGCAAGTCCTCCTTCCTTTGCATTTTTTTTCATGATTTCCCTGGATATCCTTGATCTTTTGTTCTTCCAAATGAACTTTGTTATGGTTTTTTCTAATTCAATAAAAAAGTTTTTTGGTAGTTCAATGGGTATTGTACTAAATAAGTAAATTAATTTGGGCAGGATAGTCATTTTATTATGTTAGCTCATCCTGCCCACAAGCAATCAATGTTTCTCCAATTGTTTAGATCTAGTTTGAATTGTGTGGAGGGTGTTTTGTAGTTGTGTTCATATAGTTCCTGTGTTTGTCTCAGCAGATAGATTCCTAAGTATTTTATATTGTCTAGCGTGATTTTAAATGGAATTTCTCTTTCTAATTCTTGATGCTGAAATGGGTTGGAGAAATATAGAAATGCAGATGACTTGTGTGGGTTTATTTTGTATCCTGCGACTGCTAAACTTGTTGATTATTTGGACTAGCTTTTTGGTTGATTCTCTAGGATTCTTTAAGTAGACCATCGTATCATCTTCAAAGAGTGATAGCTTGGTCTCCTCATTGCCAATTTTAATACCTTCAATTTCTTTTTCTTCTCTAATTGCTACTGTTAGTGTTTCTAGTACAAATAATAATAGAGATGATAATGGGCATCCCTGTTTCACTCCTGATCTTATTCAGAAGACTTCCAGTTTATCCCCATTGCAGATGATGTTTGCTGATGGTTTTAGATATATACTGTTTATTATTTTTAGGAAAGGCCCTTCTATTCCTATACTTTCTAGTGTTTTCAATAGGAATGGGTGTTGTATTTTATCAAAGGCTTTTTCTGCATCTATTGAGATAATCACATATTTTTGTCAGTTTGATAGTTAATGTGGTCAATTATGTGGATGGTTTTCCTAATATTGAACCATCCTTACATTTCTGGTATGAATCCTGCCTGGTCATAGTGGATAACCCTTGTGATGACTTGCTGGAGTCTTTTTGCTAGTATCCTATTTAAGATATTTGCATCTATGTTCATTAGGGAGATTGGTCTATAGTTTTTTTTCTCTGTTTTTGACCTGCCTGGATTTGGGATCAGTACCATGTTTGTGTCGTAAAATGAATTTGGTAGAACTCCTTCTTTGCTTATTATGTCAAATAGTTTGTATAATATTGGGATTAGTTGTTCTTTGAATGTTTGATAGAATTCATTTGTGAATCCATCTGGATCTGGAGATTTTTTCTTAGGGAGTTCTTTGATGGCTTGTTCAATTTCTTTTTCTGATATGGGGTTGTTTAGGTAATCTATTTCTTCCTCTGTTAATCTAGGCAATTTATATTTTTGTAAGTATTCATCCATATCACCTACATTGCCATATTTGTTGCCATATAATTGGGCATACTAGTTTTTAATGATTGCCTTAATTTCCTCTTCATTAGAGATGAGGTTTCCCTTTTCATGTTGGATACTGTCAATTTGGTTTTCTTCTTTCCTTTTTTTGATTAGACTGACCAGTACTTTGTCTATTTTATTTGTTTTTTTCAAAGTACCAGCTTCTAGTCTTATTTATTAAATCAATAGTTCTTTGACTTTCAATTTTATTAATTTCTCCTTTGATTTTTAGCATGTCTAATTTAGTCTTCATCTGAGGATTTTTAATTTGTTCACCTAGTTTTTTAATTTGTATGCCCAATTCATTGACCTCTGCTCTCCCTAATTTGTTAATATATGAACTTCAGGATATAAATTTCCCCCTGAGTACTGCTTTGGCTGCATCCCATAGGTTTTGAAAGGATGTCTCATCATTGTAATTTTCTTCAATGTAATTATTAATTGTTTCTATGATTTGTTCTTTGACTAACCAGTTTTGGAGAATTGCATTGTTTAATTTCCAATTAATTTTTTATTTACCTCTCCATGTACCCTTACTAATTATCATTTTCATTGCATTTTGATCTGAGAAGTTCGCATTTATTATTTCTGCTCTTTTGCATTTGTTTGCAAAGTTTTTATGCCCTAATACATGGTCAATTTTTGTGAATGTACTATGTACTGCAGAAAAGGAGGTGTATTAATTTTTGTCCCTATTTATTTTTCTCCACATATCTACTAACTCTAATTTCTCCAAGATTTCATTCACTTCGGTTACCTCTTTCTTATTTTTTTTTGTTTGATTTATCTATTTGTGATAGAGGAACTAGTATAATTTTTTCCTATCTATTTCATCCTTGAGCTCCACTAGTTTCTCCTTTAGAAATTTGGATGCTATGCCATTTGGTGCATACATGTTGAATACTGATATTTCCTCATTATCGATACTGTCTTTTATCAGGATGTAATTAACTTCCCTATCTCTTTTAACTAGATTTATTTTTACTTTGGCTTTGTCAGATACCATGATTGTGACTCCTGCCTTCTTTTTTTTTTTTATCAGTTGATGCCCAACAGATTTGGCTGCATTCTCTTACTTTTACCCTATGTGTATCTACCTTCCTCATGTGTGTTTCTTGCAGACAGCATTTGGTAGAGTTTTGGATTCTAATCCATTCTGATATTCGCTTGCATTTTATGGGTGAGTTCATTCCATTCACATTCAGTTATGATTACCAGCTGTGTATTTCCCAGCATTTTGATTTCTACTCCTAGTCCTGCCTTTTCTTCTTTCACTATATCCTTCTAAACCAATGTTTGTTTTTAATCAGTTCTCCTAGTTCCCACCCTTATTTTACTTCCCTTTCTATCCCCCTCCCTTCTTATTCCCCCCTTATTTTCTTTGCAGTCTTTTTAAAATTACCCCCCCACCCTCTCCCTCCCTTATACTGCTTCCCTCCCCACCAGTCCATTTGTTACCCTTCTACTCCCCTATAGGGCACAAATCTATTCTCTGCCCCAATGGATTGGATTGTTCTTCCCTCTTTGGGTCAATTTCAATGCACATAAGAGTTGAGTATTTACTGTCTCCGAACTCTTTACCCTTCCAATGTATTGATGTTCTCCTCCCTCCCGCCATGAGCTTCTTTGTGACATATAAATTTACCCCCTTTTGTTTCTTTTCCCATTTCTTTTAGTATTAACCTCTTTTTAAAGCTCTACGTGTATATATATATATATATATACATACACACGTATATGTATTTATGCATACATATATCTATATACCTATTTATGTCTTGTTATTTCATCCTATACAGTTTGTCACTGTTCCGTCTAAGTATAATTTTTCTAGCTTCCCAGGTGATAACAACAGTTTTTAAGAGTTACCAATGACCTCTTTTCTTATAGATATCATTTTAACTTATTGCATCTCTTTTAAAAAAGGGTTTTTTTTGTTTTGTTTTGTTATTCTTTTTTCCCTCATTTTAAATTACCTTTTGATGATTCTCTTGAGTTCTGTGCTTGGACATCAAATTTTCTGTTCAGGTCTGGTCTTTTCTTTACAAATTCTTGGAATTCTTATATTTTGTTGAATGACCATACTTTCCACTGTAAGAATATAGTCAGTTTTGCTGGGTAGTTGATTGTTGGTTGTAGACCTAGTTCCCTTGCTTTCTGGAATATCATATTCCATGCCTTTTGGTCCTTCAGTGTAGATGCAGCCAGATACTGTGTTGTCCTCACTGTGGTTCCATGGTATCTGAATGACTTCTTCTTGACAGCTTGTAATATTTTTTCTTCGGTCTGATAGTTCTTGAATTTGGCTATAACATTCCTGGGTGTTGTCAGTTGGGGATTAAGTACAAGAGGTGATCTTTGGATTCTTTCAATCTCCACTTTTCCCTCTTGTTCTAGAAAATTGGAGCAGTTTTCTTGAATAATTTCTTGTAGTATTATGTCCAGGCTTTTTCTTTTGTCATGGTCTTCTGGTAGACCAGTGATTCTTAAATTGTCTCTCCTCGAACAATTTTCTAAATCTTCCATTTTGTGAATGAGATGTTTCACATTTTCCTCAATTTTTTCATTCTTTTGGTTTTGTTTTATAGTGTCCTGCTGCTTTGTGATGTCACGTAATTCTAGTTGTTTTATTTTGATTCTTAAAGATTGGATTTCATCCCTGGCTTTTTGGTCATCCTTCTCCTTATGGTCTGATTTTCTTTGGAGGTCATCTTTCATTTTCTTTGCCTTATCTCTCATCTCCTTTGCCTCATCTTTCATCTTCTTTGCCTCATTTTCAAGCTGGTTGATTTTGGCTTTCAAAACACTATTTTCTGTTTCCAGATGACTTATCTTAGTTTTTAAGTTTTTTTCTCAATTGTCTTCAGCTTCTCTTAATTGTGTTTTGAATTGCATTTTGAGTTCTTCCAAAGCCTGTATCCAATTTGCTGGGATTTCTGATTATCGTTTGCTGATCCCTCCCCCTCTCTTCCGTTAGCTCTTTGTTCGTTGCCTATACAGAAGCTGTTTATTCTAATTTCCTTATTCTTTTTCCGTTGTTTGCTCATATTTACCCCTTCTTTGCTCCTTGTATTTGTCTGTGCTCTTGCTCCTCTTATATTTTTGGTTTTGGGGGTTTCTGTCAGTCTCCTCTCTTGGAGCTTTGACAGAATATCTCTCCCCTCAGTCAGTGGGGGAGGGGGGTTGGAGTTTGAGCTTCCCTGTCCTCTGGAGGCTTTTGATTGGATTAAGTTCAGTTGGGCTAGGCTGGATGTTCCCTGAGGCCAAAATCTCCTGGAAGGCTGGAGCAATATGGAGGGTCTCAGTCACTGTGATCAGGCTGCCTATTCTTCACTCCCTCTCTAGCTTCTTCCCTGCCACCTGTGTTTGACACTCTGAGCCTGGCACAGCTCTGCCTGCAAGGTACTCCCTACAGACCAGCACCTTTTCCTGCCCAGTAGTTCCTGCTGCCACTGGAGGCTTAGCGCTCTAGGTGTGGGGGGGAAGGGTTCCTGGGATCTTCCTTCTGCCTACTCCTTAAATCCGAGTGTTCTCAGATTCTGGCTTTTGGGGGTCATACCTTTTGGATTGAGTCCAGCAGGAGGGTTTCTTGACTCTGTCCTGTTGTTAGGTTTGATTTTCGGTCCCCTAGGAGCATTCAGTTTGTGATCAGTAAGGAAAGGTTTTCAGAGGTCTGAACTTCTGCTGCTTCTAGGTCACCATCTTTACTCTGCGTACCCAAAGAAATTTTTTTAAAGCGGAAAGAGACTTATTTGTACAAGACTAATTATAGGAGCTCTTTTTGTGGTGGCCAAAAATTTGAGATTTAAGGGATGCCCATCAATTGGGAAAAGACTTTGTGCTATAAGAAATGATGAACAGGATGATTTTGGAAAAACCTGGAAACACCTGCATGAACTGATTCAAAGTGAAGTGAACAGAACCAGGAGAACAGTGTACATGGTACATGGTAACAGCAATATTATATGATGATATGATGAACATTTATGAATGACTTATTTATTTTTGGCAATATGATGACCCAAGATAATCCTTAAATAATTATGATGAAAAACGCAATTTGCTTCTAGAGAAAGAACTGATGGAGTTTGTATGCAGATTGAGACATACTATATTTCATTTGATTTCTTCTTTTTTCTTTTGTTTGAGTTCTCTTTCACAAAACGACTAATGTGGAAAAATGTTTTACATTATTACACACATAAAATTTATATCAGATTGCTGTCTCAGGGAGTGAGGAAAGCAGAGAGATTAACAAAGGTTAAACATTGTTTTTTCATGTAATTGAGGGGAAAATATTTTTTGAAAAAGATTTTATGTGTAAAGGCAGAATGAATAAAGAGTTCTCTCTATGTTTTACCTGTGGTAGTAACCTCTTTGTGACCCTGACCAAGAGAATTATAGTCATTATTTGCTCCACCAGTGGCACAAACTTGGCCATGTGAACTCCCTTATTTGCAACTACATAAAGGCTCAGTTCACTTTAGATTACACACCCAGGAGATGGTCTGTACAAAATGGACTTCCCTAATTTGGGTCATTGATGTCAGAAGGTTACCCTGATATGCTACCATTTTGTAAGGCTTCAACTGATGTTAGAAATGTGAGCTTATGTCCATTCAGGAAAATTTCTTTTTGCTACTAAGTTGAGGTCCTTGCTCTTCTGGTGTTCCCACAGCATGACAGTTCATAAAGAGAAGGATATAGGGGACATGGATCACATTTCCCAAGTCTTGGGAAACCACTTCTTGGCTAGGCAAACGCTTACAAGGCACTATAGAGAGGACTATTGAGATTCCTCCAGCAGCTACAGCAGTACTGTGTAGGCTTACCTTTCTCATTGGTGCTGTCTGAGGTTACTAACCTCTCTCCATGTTCCAGTTGCTTCTAATGCCTGAATGACCCTTTGAATGGTCCAGACTTAGGTTCATTTTTCCTTTGTTTTTCTCCTCTCTCTTGAGTCTATGTCCAAAAACTCTTCAGTCTCATAAAATGTATGAGCTGGAAGTATGTCTACCAAATGTGATATCACAACACTTAAGAGTCCATACGGGGATAATTAGGTAGCACAATGGGTCTATTGAGATCCAGGTCTGCAGTTGAGAGGATCTGGGTTCAAATCTACCCTCAGACATTTTCTACCTGTGTGACCCTGGGTAAATCGCTTAATTCCAATTGCCTAGCCCTTGCTGCTCTTTTGTCTTAGAACTGATACTAAGGCAGAAGGTAAGAGTTTTAAAAAAGTCCAAACCGAGACTTCTGGAAGGAGTAGTCCACAGGGAACTTTCTCCAGTGACTAAAACTTTCTTGACCCAAAACATTGTGGGAACATTTGGTCCATGAAGATATGCTTCCCTATATCAACAGACTCAATTCTCATATATTATTTCACCTTATAGTCTTTGTCTGTCTCTTGGTGCATATAGATATCCAGCTCTTTCTGGGAAACAATACAAGTATCCCTTCCATATCTTGGGAATTAGAAGTGTCAGTCCTCCCCCAATTGTCTGCCTAACACAACCACAATCTAGAAAATCTGTGTAAAATTTTTTCGGACCTCCCTTTGTACTAGAGAAGTCTGATTTTTTTTTCTTTTTCTTATATAGTATATTTACAGTACTTTATTATAAACTTGGGATTAAGTATGTCTTTTTGAGTTTCTAAACTTTTTCTGTGTCATCTGCTGGCTTCTGTGTGTTGTCCATGGC
Organism: Monodelphis domestica; assembly: GCF_027887165.1. Classification (NCBI taxonomy): domain Eukaryota; kingdom Metazoa; phylum Chordata; class Mammalia; order Didelphimorphia; family Didelphidae; genus Monodelphis; species Monodelphis domestica. The sequence continues at coordinate 107,118,776 of NC_077228.1, forward strand.
TTCCACAAAACTCCCCCAAAATTTTCATTTAATTTCTTATGCTGACCCATGATATATATTGAAACTACAATGGGGAAGTTGTGGTATAAAAGGGGTAAAAGTACATCCCTAGTGACTCTACAGCGTGGGCAGCTCCTTCTCTCACCTTTGAATACATTGGACCAGAAGGAGGAGGCAACCTACTGTTGATTCTCCACTGTGTTCTCCAGAACCTCCCTCTGTGGCCATCACTCTGCATTTCCCCATTCTATTCCCCAGAATCTATTTTTCTCTGTCCAGTGCCTTGTCACAGTAGAGACTTCCAGGTAATTCTGCCTCAAAAAAAAAAAAAGAACAACTGGAGTTCATTCCTAGTTCAATCTTCTTTTCAACCCCTACCCTCACCCTCCAATTTGGAAAATTTCATTCACAATATACATGCTGATATTTCCTCAAATACCCAGTTTTTCCAGTTCATTCATCACCTCATTTCCTATGACTGTATCTCCATTCTACCTCAGTTACCAAAGGGGGTGGTTATACCCCATATCTTGTTATCATTCAAAACTGCAGAAACTACATAATCACAAACTGAAATTCAGTGGAAAGAATATTGGATTTGGAATCAGAGGACATGGTTCAAATCTTGGCTTTACCATTTGGCACTTTTGTAGCCTTGGGCAAATCATTTGACCTACATGGGCCTTGATTTCATTATCTGTAAAAAACAAAACAAAACAAAAAAGCCCTTTTCCATTTTCCCACTTCCTCCCCCTGCTCTAGCCTTACTTTTATCTCTTGGCAGTCTTGACCTTATAATTGACCAGTTCAGCTCTACACTGCATCCTAGACTTCCTTGTCCGCTTATCTTACTGCCAGTCATTCTCTGCCAATAGGCAATCATGGGTGACCCAGATCACATTCCTTCTCTGATCCCCCTCTTCTTAGCTGAAAGCCACTAGAGGAAGTCACATCACCATGCTTACTAGATCCACACAAATTCATGCTATTTAATCTCAACTGCCCTCACAGCTGGATGACAATCTTTTTATTCTTTGTAGATTGATTCTCACATTCCCAGCAGCAGCTGTTTAAAATCCCCTCCTCTTTTTTTAAGCCTCCTATGTTTTCCCCAGCCCTATTCCTCTCAGCAGATAACTTGGCCTCCCATTTTAATGAGAAAATTAAAGCCATCTGTTGTGAGCTCTTCCATCATAACTAATCCACATTTCAACATCACTATACATGTTTATCCCTCCTTTCTTCCTTTACAATCATTAGAGAAGAAATGATCCTGCTCCTGGTCATGGCTAACCTTCCTACCTCAGCCCTTGATCTTAACACCTTGATCACCTTTGGGGCTTTGCCCTAGCAATCACTCCCTTCCTTTTTCTTTTTTTTCAATCTCATCTTCAACTTCAATTTCCTTATTTGAAAATGGAAGGGGAGATAAACATCAACTGGGAAATGAATGTATAGGTTGTGGCTCATGAATATAAATGGAATATTTTTTTGATATAAGAAATTATGAATATAAGAGATTCAGAGAAACTTCCATAGATTGGTATAAACTGATACAGCATTAAATGAACAGAACCAGGAAAACAATTTACACAATGACCATAGTAACAGAAAGAAAAACAACTTTGAAAGACTCTAGATCAATGCAGTGATTAATTATAATTTCATAAAACTATTGATAAAGTATTCTTTACATCTCTTAGAAGAAAAACAGTAGACTAGAGGTAAAGGATGAGATATGGATTTACAGTTACGGAATCTGTATTGATGTGTTTTGCTTGCATATACTTGATTCAAAGGAGGGCTTCAATTCTGGAAATGGAGCAAGTTAATGGGTAAAGATGAGAACATAAATAAAGCCTTAAAAATACACAAAAGAAATTTGGGGTGAGACAGAAGCAAATAAGAAGATTTGGTTAGTACTTTGTTAAATTTAATATACACTAAAAAGGGGTTAAAGTAATACAAGTTCACAGTTTAATATGTGGTTCCTTTTAAAATTTTTCCTTTGAATTTAAAATGTTTCTATTTGTTGATGACTTACATTTGTAATATTCAAATGGTTCAGGCATAAGTAGGAGGTTCAGTGGTAAAAGAGCCAGACCTAGAGACAGGAGGTCCTGGGCTCAAATTTGATCTTAGATACTTCCTAGCTGGGTGACCCTAGGCAAGTTACTGAATCCCCATTGCCTAGTCTTTACTGTTCTTCTCTCTTGGAACCAATACACAGTAGTGTTCCCTAAGGCAGAAGGTAAGGGTTTTTTAAAAAAATTCAAATATTCAAATGGATCTATGATCTCCTTAATTTGAGAGTCCTTTCCAATAATTCAGACTGAAACAAATGCTTGCTTATCCCATGTAACTTTTGTCTTCATTCTCCCAGTGGATAAACAGCACAACATATACATAAACATAACATTATGGGGTTATATATTTAATTGGTCCATGATCTGAAAACACAGTGATGATTTTGAGACTATTCATAATGTTTCATTTTCAGGAAGCTTTCTTTTTTCAAATATCTAGTGTCACTTTTTTGGAGTGGGTGGGGGTTTATACAAAATGAAAGTCCCTTTACCAAAGCAGATCTCAAAACATCTATATCTTAGAAGAGAATTACTGAGAATCACACTAGTGTCAGTCAGTAGCAAGAGGTACAGTATTAATTAATGGAAAAAAATGCTTAACTTGGAGTCAGGATAACCTAGGTATAAATTCCACCTTAAATACTGCATTTCCCTGAGGTTTACTCAGGTTCTTCATCTATCAAACAAGGGGGTTGGGTTCAATGATTCATAAGGTCTCTTCTAGTTCTGAATCTATCATCCTTTCATCTTGTGGGCCCAAGTCTTTTCTTCTTCTTTTTTAACCCTTCCCTTCCCTCTTAGAATCAATATTGTATATTGGTTCCAAGACAGAAGAACCATAAAGGCTAGGCAATGGCAGTTGTTAAGATTAAAATTTAGTTTTTAGTAATAAAAGTATTATATTTTAGAGATTTATTAAAGATTAAGAAATAAAGAAAGTACAAAATAAGAAAGCACGTGCAACCTACATTTTGCCAGCTAGGTAGAGAGAGCCGCCTGTCCCTAGAAGTGGAAGCCGGAGAGCCCTCAGTAGGCTTTACAGCCAGTTTAAATAGAAATTTTGATCTTGCCCAAGTGGGGATCTCAGTGAGATTAGAGGGCATCTTGGGAACTAGAGCAAGGACTTCTGGGGATTGAAGTCCGGGGTTCAAATCTCCATTTTTACACAGTTAAGTGATTTGCCTAGGGTCACACAGCTAGAAAGCATCTAAGACCATATTTGAACCCAGGACCTCTCATCTCTGGTCTTGGTTCTATCTACTGAGCTATCAAGTTGCCTTCAACTCAAATCTTTATAACTTCACATCTAGAACACTAAGCTGCCTCCAGTACTCTATTTAAAAAATATATTAGGAAAGGGGATTTTGCTACTGACAGACATAATAACAATAGGTCTGTGGGTTGGGTGGGTAGAGAAAGATTACCTCTCTAGTTTTTTTGAGTTTTTTTTTTGCTTTTGTTCAAGTTTTTTTGCTTTTGTTCAAGTTTGTTTGCTTGCTAAGCCAGGTAAGGCACCAGAAACGACTGGCCCTAAGTGAAATGGTTGTGCAGAACAGGGTGCTGCCATCTCTACTCAGAAACAGCCTGGGGTATTCTATCCATAGAAGTCGTGAATTATGAGTAGATAAAATACTTTGAACCTGGGCAGCAGCTTGTTACATTTTTAATCTGGGCCCTCTATCCATCTGCTGCCTGTCCATAGGATTTATAGTAAGATCAATTAAGATATTTCAGTATTAGGAAAAACAGAAAAATTTATGAATCCCATCAATAAGAAAAATATATCAATAGATGAAAAAAATACATATAATATCATATCTGGGGATCCCACTGTGGAAGGTGATTGTCCAAGTGCCATATATACAAATATACACATATATATACATACACCCATATATGTGTAGTATATATATACATGTAACATACATATAGTTACATATTTAAATCCTTACCTTCTGTCCTAGAATTGATATTAAGTATGATTTTAAGACAAAAATGTGGTAAGGACTAATCAGTTAGGATTTAGTGTTTTGCCCAACATCACACATCTAGGAAGTATCTGAGGCCAGATTTGAACCCATGTCCTCCTAATTCCAGACCTGGTGCTCTATACTTAGCTGCCCCTAAGTACTATAATTAAAAAAAAAATACACGGGTAAGATTCACAAAAAAAGTTATAGCATTCTAGGTTAATTTTTTAATACTCTATAACTACTGAAATAAAACTAAAAGTAAATAATGGATATATAATTAAAATGCAAGTCAACTTGGAAATATCAAAAAGAATTTCTCAAATAATTGTTAACTATAATTGTAAAGAATTAAGTATATCTTTTAAATGACAAATGACTTCAAGAATAACAACATAAATGCAACACAATTTTTATGGGACACAGTTCAGGTAGTACTTACATTCATATTTATCATTTTTACTATCTATGTCAGCAAGAAAGAAAAAGAATAATTTAATGACTAGAGTTTGTAGTTAAAGAAATTAGAAATTAAGTACAAATTGAGACATCAAAAGCACACATAAAGAAGATTTCCAGGATGAAAGTAGATAGGAGGAAAATAAAATAAAAGAATAATTGAATTGAGAAATGAAACCAAGAACTGTTTTTAAGAACAATAAAATTGATAAATATTTATCATATTTTCTCTGTGAATGGAGAGAAAAATAAAATTACCAACATCAGAAATAGAACAGGGGAGATAATAATGAATATAAAGCAAATTAAAACAACTATCAGATATCATTATGCAAAACTGCATGCCAACAAAATTGAGAATTTAAAGAAAATAAATGAATCTTCACAAAAATATGAAATATCCAATTTGACACAACAGAAAATAGATTGACTAAATAACCCAGGCTCAGAAGAAGAAATCAAATACATAAATGAGTTGCCATGTCAAAAAGCATCAAGATCAGGTGGAATGAGTTGTGATTTTCTCTAAATAGTCTAAAAAAAAGTAATACCACCAACACATAAAATGTTTGGAAATATGAAGAAAGACATCATGCTACGTAAATCCGTGAGACAAATATAGCTTCAATCTGCAAATCTGTCATAGATGAAGCAAAATAAAAAGAAAAAAATTATTTGCTAATATCATTAATGAATAAGTCTGTATACATTAGGGACCTCTGATTTTGTCTGTACAGGTCTTTTCTCCACCAATTCAGATGGCACCTTCTTTGTGGATAGTATGTCTTACCACCTGCTCCGTGACAGTCATCCCTCAACCCAATTGCTATCATTACCCATGCTTGCTTGTTGAAATTAATTAGATGTGTGATGAAATTTGTGGGGATGTGTTTCCCACAGTAAATTAAGTCCCCAACTCTTCCCAAAGCTGGTAACCATCAGAGACACTATTCTCTTCCCAGTATAATGGAAATGTGAGTATTTGTATCAAGGCACTCTTCCTGAGCAGTAAGCCTCGATAGCCATCATTCCCTGACTCTTTGAACCCAAGTGCCAAGTATCCTTAAATAAGCTAACAGTAATAATATTTTGGAAGTCTTTAGGATCTGTTTCACTTACCCTCTAGTTTCAAATTAATTTTCATGGGTGCAGAATCATATTATTATTATGTTATGTTATTATATACTTCCCTAAAAAGAGACTCTCCCTGCTGACCTTCTCCTTGCCCCAAATTCCTTTATGACTTAGTAGATCATCTCTGAGAACTACTTTTGTTGACAAATTCCTTATCTAGTGGCCCAACTTGTTCTCCTGATGGTGAAACTCTCCTGATCTTTCTAGGTTTAACTAGAAAAGGTCTTGGACAACAAACCTACAACATATCTGAGGACCCTTAAGTACTTAAAGACTTTTGAGCTTAGTAGGACCTACTGAACTTCACACTTCACCATCGTAGCCCTCCAGAACAGAGGGTCACATCATGCTAATATGAGGAATTAATGAATATTGATAAAAATTTAACAACTAAATAATATAGTAGTACACACAAAATAACTCATTATGATCATTAGATTTCTCCCCCCTTTGTCTCAACCTGTGATTTCATGGGGTTAAGTAACTTCTAGTTGGAAATTCCCTTTGTGCATGTTAATCTCAAACTCCTCTGTAAAGTATGATCTTAGAGTTGTCTGGAATGCTAGGAAGTAGCTTGCACAGATTCACTCAGTCGTTTAAACGAGAGTAGAATTTGAACTCAGATCTTATTGACCCCTAAACTAGCCTTCTATCCACTTGCTGCCTGTCCGTAGAATTTATAGTAAGATCAATTAGGATAGTTTAGTATAGGAAAACAGAAAAAATTATTAATCACATTAATAAGAAAAATATTATTATCAGTAGATGCAGAAAATGCATATAGTAACATCTGGCTTCTATTTATGTTTTTTTTAAGCTAAAATATAGACAGAAGAGGATTTTTCCCTAAAGTGGAAAAAAAATATCACTTGAAATCAAGAGCTAGCATTATGTGCTATGGTCAAATGCCTGATTACAGAACCAGCAAAAGAGACAAAGAAGGATTAGTCAAGGAGGTAGGAGAAGAAACAAAAATGTATGGTATCTGAAACTAAGACCGAGCTATTACTATAATCCATGACTCACTCATAGTCTCCATACTATGTGTTCCTATGGATCTAGTCCAATCTTGAAGCTGACTCAAAAAACATTTTCTTTTTGTCTCATTGCCTCCACCTGGAATTTACTCTAGGAAAATCTCTTCATATGGTTCATGACTAGCTTGTGTCACCGTTTCCTTAAATTTGGTAAAAGGGCTCCTGCTCCTATACAAACACTCAGAGTTTAAAATGCATTTTGGATAGGGGACAGCCTTAATTTCATCAAATAAAAAACGCTTCAGTATACAATAAATTTAGAAAACGCATTAAGTTTTCTCAGTAGTTTGAATTCAGGGTTGTCAGATGAACTCAGTGTTGAACTTCTTCAAATCTCTGCTATAGAGTGATGAAAAATAGGCACAGTTTTGGGGGAGCCTGGCCTCTAAAGAGAGAGGTCTGCCTTTGTTGTTGTTGTCCTTTGTTTGCAGACTCAATATTCCCCTCAAATCTGGATGATATATATATGTATATATATATATTTTAAACCCTTACCTTTCATCTTGGAGTCAATACTGTGTATTGGCTCCAAGGCAGAAGAATGGTCAGGGCTAGGCAATGGGGAAGTGACTTGCCCAGGGTCACACAGCTGGGAAGTGTCTGAGGCCAGATTTGAACCTAGGACCTCCCGTCTCTAGGGCTAGCTCTCAATCCACTGAGTCACCCAGCTGCCCCCTTCTGGATGATATATTTTTTAAAAAATTTTTAATCTTTTCTTTCTTCTTAGAATCAATACTGTGTATTGGTTCCAAGGCAGAATAACAATAAGGACTAGGCAATGGGGGTTAAGTGACTTGTCCAGGGTCACACAGCTAGGAAGTATCTGAGGACCAATTTGAACCCAGGACCTTCCACTTCTAGACCTGGCTCTCCATTCACTGAGTCATCAAGTTGCCCCACTGGGGATAATATTTTAAACAAAGTTTAGATTTAGCTTCTGGGAAGAAATTATTGACCGCAAACAGAAAGAAGAAAAGGAAGGCTTCCTCCATACCCTCAACTTGCCAGCTGTACTGCTTAAATAAAATGAGTTTTTTGATAGACTCAAGGCTTAATGAATTAATTAAAAACAATGAATAAATCCTCACTGACTGGGTGAGAGGTCGTTAAGCTGGCCAACAGGGATGAGCCTAACAAATGTATTTTATAAACCTTGAATACAATTTGTCCACCAATGAGTGAAGCCGTGTTTGAAGGGCTGATTGGGCGTTGCCAGAGCCTCCAGGAGACCTGTGAGGACTCGGCTCCAGAGCCATCTGCTGATGCAATTTATCCATTGATCGCTGTGGCCTGGGGAATATCTGGTCCGGCATCCTGACCTGTCCAAAGCTGATCGCATCTCTGGAGGCAGGCAAGCTGGAGGAGAGAACTGCTAGAGAGGAGTTCTTATTGGAAGAGCAGCTAAGAGAGTGCCAGCATTCTGGCCTTGAGAAGGCTCAATTGACAGCCCTAAATAAATAGCGTTCTTCCAACATCTCATGGACCATATTCTTGTTCACCTGAAGACCATCACGGTAGCACTGCTAGTTATCCAGCACCCCCACACACATCCTCATTTGTAAAACCCCTTAAAAGCCTTTGGGATCTGAGGAGATTCACATCTGCTTATTATTTCCTTCACCAGAAACCCAGTTAATGAACCCAAAGCATAAACCCAGTAGAGAGCGAGTAGAGAACATTAACAGCTCATATTTACATAAATAACTCTTCAGATAAAAAAAAAAACATGCATTGACTCATCGGATTTTTACAAGAGCCCTTTAAAGTAAATACTAGAAGTAACATTATAATATTTTTATAGGAAACTAAAGAAACTATAAACTTTATAAGGAAACTAAGTCTTATAGAGATAAAAGGACTTCTTCAAGGTAATCTCACTAAAATAAGGCAGAGCTGGTACTTAAAACATGGTTTTCAGAGTCCAAGATCTACTATATCACCCTTAGAGGAAGAATTCTATTTGGCCAAGGTCAACTCCCTTTTTTTTTTCCTAGGACTATTACATTTAACTTTAACTTTTCCCAAGCTTTAACATTTCCCAAGCTAGCCTTTGAAGTGGAAGGCTGAGGGAAGGTGCATCAAATCTAAATTTTGTTATTTTCTAATAGCTGGGTTTAAAATTTTTTAATATATTTCAATATATTATATAATATAGTAATTATTAATTATATAATAATTTCAACATGATTATGTTTTATATAATTAATTACATTTATAAATTTATGAGTAATAATTACTATATTATATATATATTAAACCCTTACTTTACATATTAGAATGTATTGGTTCCAAGGCAGAAGAACAATAAGGGCTAGGCAATGGGGGTTAAGTGACTTGCCCAGGGTCATACAGCAAGGAAGTATCTGAGATCAGATTTGAACCTAGGACCTTCCATGTCTGGACCTGGCTCTCAATCCACTGAACCACCCAGCTGCTTCCATTATGTTTATATTTTATATATTATTTTTTTATTAACCAGGTTTTTGGTCAACCAAGTAGGGTATTAGTCACATTAAGGGAAGAGATCAGCATCATCTATGACAGGCCCTCTCCTACTTTCATAATACCATTGTCTAGTCTCCAGAATCACTTCTGAACATTTACATGATATTTTATTTTGGCTTTGTTCTACACTGTTCTATCCTTTTTTTATTTTTTAAATCCTTACTTTCCACCTTGGAATCAATACTGTGTATTGGCACCAAGGCAGAAGAGTGGTAAGGGCTAGACAATGGGGGTCAAGTGAGTTGCCCAGGGTCACACAGCTGGGAAGTGTCTGAGGCCAGATTTGAACCTAGGACCTCCTGCCTCTAGGCCTGACTCTCCATCCACTGAGCTACCCAGCTGCCCCTCTTCTATCCTTTTAATCTGTGAGTAATCCAGAAAATAGATGGAATATAGGACATTCTACATGCTTGCAAGCAGTCTTTCAATATAAACCTAAAGAGAAGGAGAGGAAAAGTGAACTATTAGTGGGATTATGGCATTGGGCCCACTCTTTCATGTGATCTCAGGAGGAATATACAGTTGGATGGGTCTTCTTAGGATAAATGGTATCTTGTACGATGTCATTTGGTGTTGGTATAGAATTGGATCAGAGGTAGAACTCATAAACCCTAATTCATCTGGTCATTGACTCAAAGGAAAAATTTTTCCTGGGGAGATTTAGCACTGATTCTAAGATGTATAGTGCAAATTTTTTTTTAAAACTATATCATCTATTCATCGATATCTGTCAGGGAAAAATGCCCTCTGGTTTAGGATTAAAAAGTCTTTGTCTTGATGCTTAATTCCTAGGAACTAAATTACACCTGCTCATGATCCATGTTGAAGACTACTCTTCTAAAAAAAAAAAAACTACAAGGAACTGTAGGGGCTGGGGGTCCCCTAGTTTCTCAGTCCTAAAACTCCTTTTCTCTCTTATGCAAATGAATGGTAGGAGAAAAGATATATGATCAATTCTAAAATCCAGGACCAAGGTCATTATTTCCTCCTCAGCCACAATCTAGAACTTTTATAAATGTACACATACACACACGTACACACACATACACTTTCCTGAGCTGTGTGTGTATGCTAAAACAATGCCTTTTCTGTCTTTAAACCCTCCCTCAATGTAGATTTTGGTTAGGTACTAAGTGTAGATAGACAATAAGCTGGATCCAGAATTTATTAGGGGGTGGGGAAGAGTGGGCTAAACTGATTTTGGGAAATTATACAATTTTTTTAGCAATCTCAAGATGCTCCTCTGAATAAAGTCCAATCTTTCTGACACAATGTTTTCCTGGTGACACCATATGGTTCTAAATCTGAGAACACCATGATCTCAGAAGATGTAAAGATATGTGACCCAAAAGTGAATGGAGAGACAAATGAAGGGTTTAAACAGGATAAAACATATTTTTAAAGATGAGCCATTGTGAGAGTATTTTCCCTCCCTCCCCTTCCAAATCCCCCAAGGATTTATCCATTGCACCCTAAGAAACTTTGAGTATTAGCCACATAATGGGAATCTCAGACTGGCTGGTTTGAAGACCAATTAGATTGAGTGTTAGATTTAAATTAGTTTTCAGCGTTAAATAGCTGTAGATAAGAGAGTGGGAGCCATAAACTATGATAATTAAAATGTTTGGGAGCAAGGGAAATATATAACAATTATGACCGCTGAAATATGTTTTCTACTGTGTCTTGGTTTTGTATAAATATAAGATGGTCGCCAGGGAATATATTCCCAATTTATGAATATGCCCAAGCCAACTGGGTTTTATAGAGAAATTTAATTTATAATACACTGATTAATCAATAGAAAAAGAGAGAAAGTAAGAAAGGAATAAGAATGAAGGGCCTCAAGCCAATAAGGCCTAGACCTCAGTCCTAAGAGATAAATCAGTCAGTTGGTTTTATCACTCACCCAAGATCTCTCTAGGTAAGGCTTCTCATGCCAACCTCAGGCTCCACCTTCAAGAGAGCCTCCTTTCAAGAAATGTTTCCAGAGAATTTTCCTCCTGACTCCTCCTGAGTGTTCCTTCCACAGCCTCCTTCAAGACCTCTCCAGGAGCTCTCCCTCCAGGACCTCTCTCCTCTCAGACCTCCTTCAGCGCATCAACCTCCCTCAGTCCTCAGACCCCGCTATCTTTAAGCCAAAAATCTCAGTTCCCTCCCCTCAGTTCTCACATCTGCCAATCACTGTCGATGTCTCCCCTGTGCCAATGGTGGCTCTAGCTTAACCCAGGACTGCCCAAAGGTCTGCCCCTTTGCACATGTCTGTTGAAGGTCATATTCTCAAATAATTAAATCTTGATCTTTGCTGCAGCCCTTCCTAAATCCTGTTACTCAGAGTAGGGTGGAGATTGTAGTTTCCAAGACCTGGTTCTGTCATTCCAAGTATCTCTATTGTATCAATTCTAAAATCAATCATGGCTCAAAGAACTTCCTGTTCTATGCTTAAGCATAGGTCAAAGCCCTTTCCATTGTTTAGCAAAAGTTTCTGTCCTAAAGTAGTCTTAAGTAGGGAGGAGAAGGATCCTCCCAAGCCAAGGAGTTTCATATTCCAATAGAGTTCTTATTATCAGTAGGAATTTTTTTCAAGTATGAAATTTCCCAATGGGGAAATTTCCAACATTCATAAGTCTAAGAAATTTTAAGGTTTACATGAGTGAGCCAGTCCAGAAAGAAGAGAGAGAGAGAGAGAGAGAGAGAGAGAGAGAGAGAGAGAGAGAGAGAGAGAAAGAGAGGACAGAGAGGAGAGACAGAGACAGAGAGACAGAGACAGAGATAGAGACAGAGACAGAGAGAGATACAGAGACAGAGAGGCAGAAGAGAGAGAGACAGAGAGGATAGAGAGAGAGGAGGCTCTGTCAAAGGGACTATACACACACGCACACATGTATATTATATACACACATATATGGGCAGCTAGATGGCTCAGTGGATAGACAGCTGGGTCTGGAAACAGAAGAGCTGAGTTAAAATATGATCTCAGACACTCTATAGCTGGGTCATTTTAGGCAAGCCACTCAACCTCTATTTGCTTTAATCTTCTAGAGAAGAAAAAGGTAAATCACTCCATTATCTTTGCCAAGTAAACTCCATGGACAATAGGGTCCACAAGGTCATGAAAACTCAGATATGGGAAACAATTGAATTGACTAAACAAAAACTATGTGCATATATATGTACATGTATATAGTCATTCCATTTTATTTTTTTTAGATTATTAATCCATCTGTCTTGCGTTTAGACTTGTATATCATTAATAGCTTGTTCAATTTCTCATTGATTTATTCAGTTTTACTACTTCTTGTTTTGAAAATGTGAAATTTTATATTTTTATAAGTTTCCAGCCATTTTTTTTACATCCTCAGTTTTGTTGGCATGTAGGTTGAAAGTAATATTCTCTTAATTTTCCATTCCTTCATTGCAATCTCCCGTTTCTCATTTGTGTTTTCAGTAATCTGATTTTCCTATCTCTTCTTTTTGATTAAGTTTGTTAATGGTTTATCAATTTTATTGGGCTTTTTTTAAAAGCACTTTGTTGTATTTTTCATTTCTTTATGAATGCAATTGTTCTCATTTTTATTGATTTTTACTTTTATTTTAATGATTTCCTGCTTTGAGCTTGCTTTTGGTATATTAATTTAGTCATTTTCTAATTTCTTTAAAAGCAAATTCAACTCATTAATTTTCTCTGTTTCTGTTTTGTTGATAAAGTGTTCAGGGAGGTAAGTTTGCCTCTGAATAGTACTATGATTCCATTCCATAAATTTTGATTTGTCATGTTTCATAGACTCTCTTAGAACTATAAGAAACCATAGAGGTTATTTGTTCCAACTGATAATGAAACAGGAATTATTTCTACAATATCTCTAAAAAGGATTCATTAAGCTTCCACTTGAATATCTCCAGAGATGGGAAATCTTCTTAAAAAGTTTTTTCCTTGCTTCAAAACTAGCACCTGCCTCTCTGAAACTTTCCACTTTTTGTCCCAGGCTTGACCTAGTTGGTAGATCAAGCTAATGAGTCTTGAAAGGAGAAGCTCCAGCTTGGCTGAAGATTCCCTCCACAGCCCCTGGTCGCATCAAGAGGAGAAGACAGCTTGTTCCTAGATCACTTTTGAGCCTTACTGAGATGGCTTAGTATTGGGATGGGGATGGAGGTATCTGCTTTCAGATCAAAGAATTATACATTTAGACATGGATGGGACTTTAAAAGGTCATCTAGTATAATGCCTCATTGTACAGATGAAGAAATGTAGTTCCAGAGATGAAAACTGACTTAACTGATGAGACCAAATAGATAATATAAGTGAAGATTTTTGAACCCAGGTTCTCTGACTCTAAACTGAGGGCTCTTTTTGCTGTATTACACTAACTTCCATTTATGCTTCATCTATCACTGCTTTTGTTTTCCTCCTTCTGAATCACATATACCCTAGATGACACCAAGGTAGGTGTGGGGATATCAGTCACCTGGAGCTCTGACTATTGGGTAATCACCTGGAGCTCTGACTATTGGGTAAGGCTTTCCCTGGGTTGCAAGAGAAGGGCCCCAGCTTGACCCGAACTGAGGCTGAATTGAAGAAGAATACTAACCCTTGAATTTATGGCTTCCTGGTTTGACTGGCTCATCAGGACTTGGGGTGGGGATTTCAGGATTCCCTCAGCCATCTTGATTAAGACCTAATTGGGTTCAGGAAAGTGGAGGTAGTGTTGACTTAAGGGACAAATTAGGGAAACTGACATGGGTAAAGAGAAATCATTAAATTACAGAATATTAAAATTCGAAGGGATTTTTGTTGGTTTTGTATTTTACATTAAAAAAAAAAAACATTGTATGGGGTGCTCAGGGAGGGGTAGTATCTCTGGTATGGAGGGCTTGTCATGCCCTCCTAGGGCAGCTCTCCAGGCTTTGACCTCCACCTGACACCCAGCTCTCACTTGTGGCTCCCAGTAGCTACTAGCATGTGGCAGCAGCCACACCCTGGGCAGCGGCTTCAACAGGCCGGCCAAACCTTGTGAGGGTAGCCATTGGGTCGTCGACCCATGGTGAACCAGGGCTTTGCTCACCCAGCATGTGAAGACTGCTTTGGCGGAACAGATAGAAGAAACCAATAAGAAGGTTCAATGGCTGAGAGGGCGACGCAGCAAAGCACTGTGGAGTGCTTAGGGCGTGTTGGAGCACAAAGGACAACACGGCCATCCAAAGCAGCTGAGGAAGTCTCCAGATGTAACAATTTTTCGTGCCACTGGACCCAGGCTTCCAACGCTGAGAGAGTGGGACTGTCTCTGTGCATTGGCTTTTCTACTTAATTCTCTTTCACGCACAAGTATCTTTGTGCACACTCATCTATCCTAACCCCGTCTACCCTCTTCAAGACCTGCGGCGATGGGGGAGTGACGAGGCAACAGGTGGAGGTGACCACTGGCAGTTGTAGTCACGATCTTGCACGTAGGCAGCCCACGGACCAATGGTCGCTCGGCCCTGTGGGCAGCAGGGACGTTCGGCAGCATCCTGGGCGACTGAGCAGCCCTCTCTAGGACAGCACTGCTCACCCTCATCAAGGGAGGGGACTAGAAAAGGTGTACCAAACATTGCCTGCCCTACAAACATCTGGGCAGCACACAGCGGCTGGCGGGTCATCCCCTTTAAGTGGTCGAAATCAAAGAAAAAATACAAAGAAACTCCTACTAGGAGCATGGAATATCAGGACATTACTTGTTGGAGAGAATACCCCAAGACCTGAGAGAAGAACAGCTCTAATCGGTAAAGAACTGGTACGATATAACATCGACATCACAGCCTTAAGCGAAACCTGCTTACCAGAAGAGGGATCACTCAGCGAACCCACCACTGGATACACCTTCTTCTGGAAAGGTAGAGCCTCAAATGAAGACAGAATCCACAGTGTTGGCCTGGCCATCAAGACCAGTTTGCTCAAACAGCTGCCAGACTTGTCTGTGGGCATCAGCGAGAGGCTCATGAAGATCCGTTTGCCTCTCATCAAAGACTGATATGCCACAATCATCAGTGTATATGCCCCAACACTGACCAGCACAGAGGAGACCATCGAGCAGTTCTACTCTAATCTGAGTGCCGTTCTGCACTCAGTGCCCACAAATGACAAGCTGATACTACTGGGAGACTTCAACGCCCGCATTGGCCAGGACCATGAAAGATGGAAAGGAGTGCTCGGCAAACACGGCATGGGCAAAATGAACAACAACGGCCTACTGCTACTCAGCAAATGCTCAGAGTTTGAACTCACCATCACGAACACTGTGTTCAGAATGGTGAACAAATATAAAACAATGTGGATGCACCCAAGATCAAAACAGTGGCATCTCATTGACTACATCATTGTACGCTGGCAAGACATCCAGGATGTAAAGATCACCAGAGCCATGAGAGGAGCTGAATGCTGAACAGATCACTGATTGGTTAGAGCGACTCTTCAAATGCGCATTGCGCCTCACCATCCAAAACGCGCCCAGACAGTTCGCACATTTTACAACGTGAGTCGTCTTAGAGATCCATCTTATTTGCAAACATTCCAGTCCTGCCTGGACAACAAGCTGTCTGCCAAGGGACCACTCACTGGAAGCTCAACCGAGAAATGGAACCAGTTCAGAGACGCAGTGAAGGAAACATCAAAGGCAGTCCTAGGCCCAAAACAACGCAACCACCAGGACTGGTTCAATGAGAACAACACTGCTATTGAAGACCTATTGAGCAAGAAGAACAAAGCCTTTATGGAGTGGCAAAACAACCCAAACTCTGCTCCTAAAAAGGACAGATTCAAGTCTCTCCAAGCCACGGCGCAGCGTGAGATCAGGAAGATGCAAGACCGATGGTGGGAAAAAAAGGCAGAAGAAATCCAGTGCTTTACTTATACGAAAAACTACAAACAATTTTTCAGTGCCCTCAAGACTGTCTATGGGCCATTAAAACCCACCACCACTCCCTTGCTATCCTCTGACGGTGACACTCTCATAAAAGATAAAAAAGGCATCAGAAACAGGTGGATAGAACACTTCAGTCAGCTTCTCAACCAACCCTCTTCAGTCGACCAAAGCACCCTTGACCAGATCCCCCAAAACTGCTCCATTGAACAACTTGACGTCCCTCCTTCAATAGAGGAAGTTCAAAAAGCCATTAAACAAATGAGTGCAGGGAAGGCACCCGCCGAGGTGTACAAGGCCTTAAATGGAAAGGCGCTCCAGGCATTCCACATAGTGCTGACCAGCATATGGGAAGAGGAAGACATGCCCCCAGAACTCAGAGATGCCTCCATCGTAGCCCTATACAAGAACAAAGGTTCACGAGCAGCCTGTGACAACTACAGAGGCATCTCACTACTCTCCACTGCTGGAAAGATCCTCGCCCATGTTATACTCAACAGACTCCTGTCATCTGTTTCAGAACAGAACCTGCCTGAATCACAATGTGGCTTCCGACCAGATCGCAGCACCATCGACATGGTCTTCACAGTGAGGCAAATGCAGGAAAAATGCCTTGAGCAGAACCTGAGTCTATACATTGTCTTCATAGACCTGACAAAGGCATTCGACACAGTGAACAGGGACACATTGTGGGTGATCCTCAGCAAGCTCGGTTGCCCAGCAAAATTCTTCAAACTGATCCAGCTCTTTCATGTAGACATGACAGGGGAAGTCCTATCTGGTGGAGAGACTTCTGATCACTTCAACATCTCCAATGGCATGAAACAAGGCTGTGTCCTCACTCCAGTACTATTCAACCTATTTTTCACCCAAGTATTACGACATGCTGTGATGGATCTAGACCTGGGCGTCTACATCAAATACGGGCTGGATGGCTCACTATTCGACCTTTGCCGCCTGACTACAAAAACCAAGACAACAGAAAGACTCATCCTGGAAGCTCTCTTTGCAGATGACTGTGCTCTCATGGCCCACCAAGAAAATCATCTCCAAACCATTGTGAACAGGTTCTCCACCGCAACAAAACTGTTTGGCCTGACTATCAGCCTCAGAAAAACAGAGGTGCTGTTCCAACCTGCACCAGGGAGGCCAACTAACCAGCCGTGCATTACAATCGGCAGCACGCAGCTTTCTAACCTCAACACTTTCAAGTACCTGGGCAGCACCATCACCAATGACGGGTCCCTAGACCACGAGATCAATGCCAGGATCCAAAAGGCCAGCTGGGCACTCGGGCGGCTGCACTCCAAAGTCCTCCAACACAGCGGTGTAAGCACTGCGACGAAGCTCAAAGTGTACAACGCAGTGGTCCTCAGCTCGCTCCTGTACGGTTGTGAGACATGGACACTGTACCGGAAGCACATGAAACAGCTGGAGCAATTCCACCAACACTCTCTCCGGTCAATCATGAGGATCCGATGGCAGGACCGAATCACCAACCAGGAAGTCCTCGACAGAGCCAACTCCACCAGCATCGAAGTCATGGTCCTCCAAACCCAGCTACGATGGTCTGGACACGTCATCCGCATGGACCCACAGCGAATACCAAGACAGGTATTCTATGGTGAACTGTCAGCTGGACTCAGGAAACAAGGCTGACCAAAGAAAAGATTCAAGGATCAGCTAAAGTCCAACTTGAAGTGGGCTGGCATGACACCAAAGCAACTAGAACTCGCTGCCTCTGTCGGAAGCAGCTGGCGAACCCACATTCACCATGCTGCCGCCACCTTTGAAGATGAGCGACGTCGACGTCTTGCCGCTGCACGTGAACGCCGACACCAGGACACACCCGCACCTCCCGTAACAACTGGCGTCCCATGCCCCATGTGCCACACACTCTGTGCCTCAGCCTTTGGACTCCAAAGCCACATGAGGGTACATCAATAGATGATAATGCACAAAGACAATAGTCATTCTCGATCACCAAGAGACTACCACTATTTTACATAATCTTACTATTTCTTTATTTTTTCATCCAGTTATTATTTAAGAAGTCCTTTTTTACTCTCCCTAAAAAACTGTAGGTTTAATTATTTTTTTTGCCATATTGATTCCTACTTGCATTATGATCACATGTAATAAATATAATTTCTACACTTCTACATTAATCTATAAATTCCTTTTGTGTCCCTGAGCATGATCAATTTTTGCAAACATTTCATCCTTATGGAGCACACTGCCTGGGTATTCACTCTCCTAATCCCAATTTAAACTAGTGCATTGAGACACTATAACTAGGCCAATTCCTTTCCTTTCAGGATTCTAGAGATAAACTGGAGGGGCTTGGGGGTACAGGGTTATAGTATGTTGCTCATGAGTTCCCATCTTATGTATTTTCCCAATAGGAGTTACTAGTTAATATCTCCTTGCTATCCCTTAACCAATTAACAATCATTGGTTTTACAAAGGGATATTTACTAAAGTGAAGCAAATCAGTCATTCAGTTTACACTCACAAGGCAGGAGAATGGCCTCAAACCGAAAATGGTTGTTATAAAACATTCCCTACCAAGAAGTTCACTTCAGGGTGTGGTAAAGCCAACAGATGAGTCAGTCCCTTGCTTACAAGATATGATTGATGCCTCTGCTTCTGGATCAATTCACTTCTGGGTTGGGTAAAGTCAACCCCTCCTAAGGGTTGGCTTCTCACCAAACTTGCCTACTTCCATTACTAACACCAGTTGCTGATGGGAGTTTTTATGGTTCTTTGACCCTTACAGAGCTCACAAGATTGAAATTTGTTCTGTTCATTCACCTATGATTAAGAAAGAATAATTGTGGTGGGGGAACTAGGTAGCTCAGTGGATTGAGAGCCAGGCTCAGAGATGGGAAGTCCTGGGTTGAAATCTGGCCTCAGACATGTCCTAGTGTGATCCTGGACAAGTCACTTAACCCCCATTGTCTAGCCCTTACCCCTCTTCTACTGTAAGGATTTAAAAAAAAAAGAAAGAATAATCACCACAGATAGAGATGAATAGCATCCATGGGCACATAGAGGCTAAGTAGGAAGATTAGGCATCTATTTCTTTCCCTACGCAAATGCCTGCAGTGATCCTTTCCTCACTTGCCACCATAAGAGAGAGGAAGATTTTAATTGTCTTGAATCTTTTGTACAAACATTCAGTTCTGATTTAATAGCTAATTAGAAGGCTTTTTGTTACAATACAATAAATTGACAGAAAACAGAGGATACCCGTCCATATTCTGAGCAGAGAAGAGAAAGGTCTTTCCATAAAGCACTTCCAGAAATAAATTGACCAAAGATCCATGTGGATTGGCAATAGGCTCGCAAATGTTCTACCACCTGATTCCTCATTGGCCTATTCCCCATTTCATACATTTGAGTTAAAAGCATATTATTGGATGGAAATATGTATTGCATGAAAGCACTGGTGTCACTTAAATTATACTATTTACTGCCTCAATGAGAAAGGAGAAGGGAGGGAGAGAAAATCTGAATCCATAAGTGTCAGAAAATAATTGTCAAAAGTTGTTTCTACATATAACTGGAAACATAATTTTTTATTTTTTATTTTTATTATTTTTTTAAACCCTTACCTTTCATCTTAGAATCAATACTGTGTATTGGTTCCAAGGCAGAAGAGTGGTAAGGGCTAGGCAATGGGGGTTAAGTGACTTGCCCAGGGTCACACAGCTGGGAAGTGTCTAAGGCCAGATTTGAACCTAGGATCTCCCATCTCTAGGCCTGGCTTTCAATCCACAGAGCTACCCAGCTGCCTCCAATACATACTTTTAAAAAAAGTATATTATTGGGTCAGGTAGGAAACACAATGGATAGAGAGCCAGGCCCAGAAGAAGGATCATTGTTCAAACCTGGCCTCAGTTACTTGCTAGTTTTCTGACCCTTAGCAAGTCACTCAGCCCTAATTGTATAGCCCTTGCCACTTTTCTGCCTTAGAACTGATATTAAGACAAAAAGTATGGATTTTAAAAAAAAAACTATTATTTCCTACTTTTCTGATTTCCCAAATATATAAAATCTATTTTTCTTATATTCTTATTTTTTCCTTGATTGTCATATTCTTTTGGTGAACTTTAAAAAAATCTTTTATTGTTGCTTTTCTATTTAATTACCTTTAGAAATAATTTAATTTTGCCTCTACATTGTTGTTCATTACCTCCAGGATCAACTATATAGGCCACTATTTCTAATTTGAAACTTTTTACTGCCTGTCACTTTCCCACCCTTTCTAGACTTGTTACACTTGACTTCCTTCAATGTACTCTATGATAGTTATATTAGCCTGCTTGCTGTTCCTTGAATAATGGTGGTCCAGTGCATGTACAGACCCTATTAGCATACTCAGTAACGTTACATCTCCATGTCCAAAATGCTAGGGAGTATGCTTCCAGAAAAGTCATGGTAACTTGTAAGGAAGGTTCCTTGAAGACAATGGAACATGTGGTGAAATTCTGTTAACTGGTTCTGACTGGCTAATCACATAGCTGGAAAGGACCTTTACATTTGGCTATTGGCTATGTGGCTAGAAGTGTAGGCTGCTGAGTCTGATTCAACTGCCCCTTTGCTTCATTCATATCTAGGGGTGCTAAGTGATGCTTTTTACTCATGGTATCCAGGGAGAGAAGATGCTGATACTTTTTACTCATGATGTCCAGGGAGAGAAGATGCTGATGCTTTTTACTCATGGTATCCAGGGAGAGAAGATGCTGATACTTTTTACTCATGGTATCCAGGGACAGAAGATGCCAGAAAAGAAAAGGAGTTAGGAATTAATTGCTCTGAAAAGTAGATCTCAATACTCAATGCTTTTATTTGTTCATTTCCAATTGAGGTGAAGGAAATTGGAACCTCATGATCTGTGAATTGGAAGAACATTTCTAAAGGTGCTAGAGAATCCCAGCATTCTTAAGCCTGGGCACCATGCCAGGTCAAGGACCTAGGACCTCAGTCTACAGTGACCAAAATAGAACTCAACTAGCCTTTGAACATAAATTTGATGAGACAAACAATTTCGGAACTGAATTAAATTTTGAGTATGAGTATCTTTAATTTTTTAAAGATTATTAAAATTAAATAAATAATTAATTTAATGATATATTATTACATATGATATGTGATATAATATATATTATTAAAATTAAAATTAAAATAAATAAAATTAAAATAAAGATAATTAATAATTAAATTTTGAGTATGAGTATCTTCAGAGACTGAGGTGGTATATATTGGAGAGTAAACTCCGATGGAGGAGAAAATGTTTGTAAAGTTCTTGCTATTCTTTGAAGTAAATATACCTTTATATAGGCAAATATCCCTTTGTTATAGGTAGTTAGGTAATGAAATAGAGTGCCGGGGCTAGAGTCAAGAAGACTCAGTTCAAATTCAGCCTCATACATTTATGATCTGTGTGACCCTAGCCAAGTCATTTAACCTCTCTTTGCTTTAGCCTTTTCAACTATAAAATGGGAATAATAATAGTATCTTAATTCATAGGGTAAGTTGTGAGGGTCAAATGACATAATATTTGTAAAAAAAAGTACTGAGCAGGGGATAGCTAGGTACTCAGTGGATAGAGAACCAACCCTAGAGATGAGGGGTCCTGGGTTCAAATCTGTCCTCAGATACATCCTAGTTGTGTAATCACAGGCAAGTCATTCAACTTCCATTGCCTTTTGCCTTGGAACCAATATAGAGTATTGATTCTAAGACAAAAGGTAAAGGTTTAAAAAAACAACAACTTAGCACAGTGCCTGGTTCAGAGTAGGTGCTAATTATATACTACTTATATAATTATGTATATATTATACATATTTTTTTGGAAAACCACTTTTATTTAAATAAGAGCTTAATACATTACATAACATTTAAACTAATAAAAAAAAATGAAACCAGTCTGTTAACTTCACATGGAATTGGGCAACTGTTGCTATTAAGAGGCAAGCTCCGCAGTTACTACACTGACTGTTCGATACATTAGTTCAAATTTTGTTCCCTTGTCAAAAGTTTAATTCAGGTAAAGTTGGCCTCACAGTATGGTGTTCTCTCTATTTGTGCATCCCCCAGAGGCAGGGCACTACTACTAAAAGTCTGGTCAAACACTAGACCTTGGTGTGATGTAAGAAAGAAAGTGTCCTGCCATTGCCCCCCCCTCAATATATATATATATATTTTTCATATATACATATATATATATACACACATATACATATATATACATATACATATATATAGTATACCTTCTCCTTCCCTTTGGAAAAGCTAATCAATGTTAAATCCCAGGTTAACTAGGATGCTGAGAGACCCTAAGCAAAGGAGAAAGGGGGAACAAAGCTGGTGGGAGCTCCAGCTGATGACAATAGTTGATCCCTAAGAAGCCTGAAAGGCAGCTGCAGCAGCCTAAATCTGAAAATATGTCCAAGCATATACTTTTTTTAAAACCCTCACCTTCCACCTTAGAATCAATACTAAGTATCAGTTCCAAGGCAGAAAAGCAGTAAGAGCTAGGCAATTGGGATTAAGTGACTTGCCCAGGGTCACACAGCTAGGAAGTGTTTGAGGTTAGATTTGAACCCAGCACCTCCTGACTCCAGGCCTGACACTGTCCACTGAGCCACTGTCAGAGCATATTCTTTCACATAATACTACATCTCCTCTCACTGACTTCTCAATGGCTGCCCCTTGTGCCTAGAATACTTTGCTTCTTCATTCCTTCCTTTTAATTTTCTTCAATATTTCAGCTTCTGGAGATCTTTTGCAATCCTCCCATATGTTAAAGACTTCCCTTAAAGGCTATCCTCCTCCACTTTGGTTGTATCTTATATATACTGTTATGAGGAAAGCAGGAGCAGGAGATGCTGCAAGGCAGAAGCAGGAAGGCTCCAGAATTCTGGGGTTGTGAGAGCTTGGCTTTTGACTGGTAACAGCTGAAGGTAAGAATGACAGTGAGTCCAGCTCCTTGGGTGGACCTCCTGAGTTTGACTAGTCTCTCTCTCTTGTGTCTGTATCCTTTATCCAATGGCTGGTTCCTGTGTCCCTGTGTGTATATCTTGTGGCTGACAGAGTAATTTCCAAGAGAGCTAGCTGCTCAAGACATCCAAATGCCAACTGTCAGTGAGAACTCTTTCATCTTGGCCTGGTCCTGCTACCTTCAATTCCTTACCATCTTTATATATCAACAAAGGGGGGTTTAATTTAGCCAGTTGTAGGAATTAGATTTGTAGGTAGAGAAGTGTTAATTAGTGTAGGTTATCAACTTGATTTTGGGGGGAAAGGCTATTTATAGTCTTTAGATAGATCATCCCAATTCCCTTCCCTTATCTTAAATAAACAATTATTTTAGTTATATTTATGTATATATATTATTCAGTATGGTATTTCAATACCTTCATGCACATATTTATTTGCATATTGTCTCTTCTATTAGAATGTAGGCTCCTTGAGGATAAGAGCTGTCTTTGCCTTTCTTAGCACTTAGAAAAGTTCATTTCACATTATAAACACATTAAATGCTTGTTGGTTAATTAATTGATATATAATTAGGCATGTAGATGTTTAATATTCATATTTTTTCTTTTCACTGGTACTTTTAATCATGATTTAATTTCTTTGTTCCTCTCACTAAATGCTTTCTAATTTTAGTTCAGTTGCCTCTGACATCATTAATACTTCAAATTTTCTGCAGATAGCTGAAGCACTGTAAATTTTAATCTCTCTTATTATCTTTAAATTTTTTTATTACTGAATTTAACAAGCACCAAATAAAATGAGCATTTCCATATACCAAGTAGTACAGACAATGGCTGAACATGAAAGCGTGAATATCTATTGTTTACAGCTTACCATTCCTTTTAATAAATTCAATGTTACTTTCAAAGCCATCTTGGTCATCTATATTTCCTTCTTCTTTCCATTTGTTTCCACAAATTTGAAAAATACTTCAATAGAGGCAACCAGGTAGCTCAATACATAGAGAGCCAGACCTGCAGATGAGAGGTCCTGGGTTGAAATCTGGTCTCAGACTCTTCCTAATTGTGTGACCCTGGACAAGTCACTTAATCCCCATTGCCTAGACCTTCCCTCTCTCTGTCTTAGAATTGCTATTAAAGTAAGGGTTTAACTAAATAAATAAATGAAATTTCAATGCTTCAATGACATGATTTTCTTTTCTTAAAAAAGTACTATTGATAATCATCTCCAGCACTTAACTTCATACCACCCCAACTGGAAAAAAAAAGGAAAAACAAAACCTCTTGTAACAAATATATATTTGTTATATATATGTTGCAAGAGGTTTTGTTTTTCCATATGTATTTATATGCATATACATATATATATAGTCACAGAAAAAGAAATATATACATTGGCCTTGTCCTAAAATATGTTACATTATGGTCCTTGAAACTATCACCTCTCTGTCAGAAGCCGAGTAGCAAGTATGCTTTACCATTAGTTCTTCAGATTCTTGCTTGATCTTTCCATTGGTCTAATTTCTTAATTAAATTAATATTTTAAAATTTTTTAAATTAAAATAAAAGCTGTTTTTATTTTTAATGTAGTCATTTTTATATAAACTATCAAATAGGTCTTCCCATTTTCCCTTGAAACTTCCCCATCATCATTTCTTTGTTTTTAAAGTCTTACCTTATATCTTAGAATTGATACTATATATTGGTTTCAAGGTAGAAGATGGTAAGGACTAGGCAATGGGGGTTAAGTGACTTGCCCAGGTTTACACAACTAGGAATTGTCTGAGACCAGATTTTAACCCAGGATCTCCCATCTCCAATCCTGGCTCTCTGTCCATTGAACCATTTAGCTACCCCTCTACCATCATTTCTAACAACTCAGTAATATTAGATCACATTCATATACCATAATTTGTTCAGCTGTGCCCCAGCACATGAATACTACTTCAGTTTCTAGTCCTTTGCTAAAACAAAGAGAGATTCTAAGAATATTTATGTATATGAGAGTTTTCCCCAATTTTTAAAAATCTTTTTGGCCTAGTATTAGCCTTGTAGAGATATTGCCAGAAGAAAAGATATACACAATCTAGTGATTTTTAGTATTGCCCCAAATTTCCTTTTAGAAAGGATGGACCAATTCACAAGTTCATTAGCTATTGCCTTAATTCTAAGTTTATCTTTCAGCATTAGATGTGGTTCCTACAGGAAACATTATTGGGTTGTTCTTTTTTATAACTACTTTTCTTTTTATAGGGGAACTCAATCTATTTATATTCAAGTTTATAATCTCTATTATCTTTTATCTATTTCTAAAATTTTTAAATTACATTTAGAGATAAAAAATTTTACATTATTTTCTTGAGACAGCTAGATAGCTCAGTGGATAGAGGATCAGGTCTAGAAATGGAAAGTCCTGGGTTCAAATGTGGTCTCATATACTTCCTAGATGTTTGAGCTTAGGCAAATCATTTAACTGAAATTTCCTATACCTTACTATTCTTCTGTCTTAGAACCAATACTCGATATTGATTCTAAGACAGAAGGTAAGAGTTTTTAAAAACAAATTGTTTTCTGACCTTTTGCAATCCAAATTCTTTCCCTCCCTCCCTTTCCTCTCTCCTTCCCAGATGGTACACAATCTGATATAGGTTTTTCTAATGTTGCCATGCAATACAAATGTTCATGTTCTTCATGTCATGAAGGTAAATATATCACACAGGTAAGAAAACGTCAAGAAGGAAATGAAATAAGAAATAGGCATGATTCAGGCTGCATTCATACTCTGACAGTTCTTGCTATGGCTGTGGATGATATTTGTAAACCTCAAAATTTCTCAGACTTATGAATGTTAGGGGTTTCCCCCATTGGGGAATCTTCTACTTAAAAAAAATTCCCTAGCAGATGGTGAGAACTCTACTTGAGTGTGGGGGCTCCCTGCCTTGGGAATATCCCTTCTCCACCCTACTTAGGACTGCTTTAGGACAGAGAGCTCCTTGAGAACAATGAAAAGTACTTTGATCCATGCTTATGGAAGGGAAAGGAAGTCCTTTGAGTCATGACTATTTTAGAATTGATACAATGGGATACTAAGTACCTATAAAGGTGGGGCAACTTGTAAACTACTTAAACCAAAAAGGGTGATAACTTATTCAGAGGTTTTTTCTTAATGAAATTTGTCGACACAGCAGCATTTTTTTCTGACTTACTAAAGAGATTAAAACTACTCAGCTGTGAATTCAAAATGGGAAGTCCTTTAGAAACATCTACAGTGATTGGTAGATGTAAGGACTTAGGGGAGGTGACATAGGAGATTTTGCCCTTAAAAATAAGAGCTCAGGGAAGATCTGGGAGGTCATTATGAAACAGTCAGATTGGAGAGATTCATTCTGAGGAGACTGATTCTGAAACATTCAGATGGAGGAGGGACCTGGTAAAAGCAGCTGAGATGCTGCTGGCCTGGTGTCATTAGAAATCCTTACTTAGACAGATCTTATGGTGAGTTATAAAAAACTGACTGATTTTCTCTTTTAAGACTCAGGTCTAGGTCATATTGGCTTGAGGCCCTTCATACTTATTCCTTTCTTACTCTCTCTTTCTTTGATTACTCATTGTATTGTTAATTAAAATCTCTATAAAACCCAATTGACTTGGGTATTTGAATAATTGGGAATATTTCCCTGGCGACCACCTTATATTTGATTTTAAACCCAAGACACTGTAGTGAAACATATTTCTGAGGTCAAACTTACTCACCCTCTCTTATATCTATCACAATTTATATCTTCCACTATTTTAATCACTAAAGTTTAAGACCTCAACCATTTTAAATCTCACATATTTTCATCATGAGTCTCTTAGAATTGTTTTGGATCATTGCATTATAGTTGTTACTGTATAATATTTCTGTTATTGAATAAATTGTTCTCTTGGTCCTATTCACTTCACTTTGCATCAGTTTATGCAAGTCTTTTCAAGTTTTTTTCTGAAATCTTCCTTTTTGTTGTTTCTCATGACACAATAATATTCCATTACAACCATATGCCACAACTTGTTCAGCCATTTCCCAATTGATGGACATTCCTTCAGTTTCCAATTTTTTGCCACTGCAAAAAAAAAGCTGCTGTAAATATTTTTGTACATGTCAGTTCTTTTCCCCTATTTTTGATCTCTTTGGGATATAGACCTAGTAGCAGTATTACCATATCAAAGGATCTGCCATTCTTTATTAAATTATTCCTTTGGTCAGAAGGGAATGTAATATTCTTTATTCATCAATAGGAACCACTTCCTATCTTTAAGACACATACAACAACAACAAAACCTCACTAATAAAGGTTTTATATTTGTTACTACTAACTCTATAAGTTTCATGAAACATTGATTTGCCATATATCTGGCAGATGGAAGTTTCAGTCTGGAATTCAGCACCAATAGCTCTGCACCCTCATTTTCCTGTTTTACTCTCCCCCCCATTCTTTATATATAAAGTTGATCATTTATTCGACTTTTCCTCATCCCTTTCTCCCCTAAAATCCTATAATTCATAGCATTATAGATCTAGAAGAATCAGTGGCTTGAGAGCCAGGCCTAGAGATGGGAGGTCCTAGGTTCAAATCTGGCCTCAGACACTTCTCAGCTGTGTGACCCTGGGCAAGTCACTTGACCCCCTTTTGGAGCCAATACACAGTATTGACTCCAAGACGGAAGGTAAGGGTTTAAAAAAAAAAGAATTACCTAATCCAACCCCTTCATTTTACAGATGACAAAGATTCATGAAGGTTAAGGGATTTGCTAAAAGTCACACAAGTAATAAACATTAGAGGCAGGATTTGAACCTAAATCCTTTGGCTTTAGAACCCTGTACTCGGTTGTTTCCTTAAAGTATGAACTTGAACTAGGAACCTGGAACTCCCTTATGGCAAATGATAATCCTATCTCTGAAAATAATTAACTGAAACAATGCTACTATTATTTTTAACTCCAGCATAGTGATTGAGTTGATAACGTTGCTATTTAATTACAGATGTAAAATTGTTATTCTCTAAAGTGGTTAGATTGGTTACCTATGTCTTTACCTGAGGCTGTAAATCTTCCAGTTTTGCAAATCAGAAGCTGCTCTAATTTCAATCATTCTGGGCATGAATTACTCAAAATCACTTTGATTTTTAAATATCCATCTTTTGCCTTTTAAAGGAGAATTTAGCAATTCTGTGGGACCACCTCAAATCTGTCATATTTACAGTAAAGGAAAATGATAAATGTCTAAATTGGGACACTAACACATTGCTGGTGGAGTTGTGAACTGATCCAGCCATTCTGGAGGGCAATTTGGAATTATATCCAAAGGGCTACAAAATAATGCATAGCCTTTGATTCAGTAATATCACTACTAGGTCTCTGTCCTGAAGAGGTAAAAAAAAAGAAAGGGGAAAGAACCTACTTGTACAGAAATATTTATAGTTGCTCTTTTTGTGGTGGCAGAAATTGGAAATTAAAGGGATGTTCACCATTGGGAAATGGCTGAACAAACTGTGGTAGATGATAGTGATGGAATATAATGTGCTGTAAGAAATGATAAGCAAGATGATTTCAGAAAGAGCTAGAAAGACCTACATGGACTGATGCAGAGTGAAATAAGCAGAACTAGGAAAACATTGTACGCAGCAACAGCAATATTATGGAATGATCAATTGTGATAGGCTTATTGGCAAATCAATAGTGCAGGACTATTCTGAAGGATTTATAACAAATAATATTCTCCACCTCCAGAAAAAGAATTGAATAGTAGGAATGCAGATGAAAGCAGACAATTTTTCACTTGTTTATTTGGGTTTATGACAGGGTTTTGGTTTTATAAGATTATTCACTTAGAAAAATGGACAATATGGAAATATATTTTGTCTGATAATACATGTATAACCCAGATCAAATCGCCTACCAGCAGTAGGGAAGGGAAGGAGGGAGATAAGGCCAATCATATAATTTAGGAAAACTTAAGTGGAAATTTCTGGGTTAAAAAAAAATGAAGGAGAGTTTAGTTTTTCCTAATACTTGATTTGGCATGATGTCTTAACTCTCATAAAGTTTGAGATATCATATTTAAACTTCTTTGCAAATCTTTAAAATATAAAAAATGAAATTTGAATTGGTACTCCTCACTTTTTAACCCTTTTTTCTTTTTTCTTGCCTATTATTTTTTGAGTTTATTTATTTAATTAATTTAGAACATTTTTCCATAGTTACATGAATCATATTCTTTCTCTCCCCTCCTCCCAACCCGTCCCCTCCCCCCCCTTCCATAGCCAAGGAGAAATTCCACTGGGTGTAACCCTTTTTTTTTTTGTGTACTTATAAAAAATCATCATTACTGTAGTCTTGAAACTTGATGATGATGTGTTAAGTGAGTTGCACTTGTAGTTCATTTCTCTTGGAGTCTTGAACTCTGCTGATTCGAAAACCATCTTTCATTTTTCAATAGTTTTGGAAAATGTTCTTATATGATTTCCTGAAATATAGTAGTTAAATCAAATTATTATTGAATTACTTATTCTTCATAATTTTTAGGAGTTCTATTATTTCTTAATTTCCCCATTGTTCTATACTCCATTGTTGCTTTTATCTGCATTACTTATAAACCTTTTCTCAGATGAGCAATATTCTATTTAATTTTTCTATTTCCTCTGTTCCTTCTGTCATGCCTCCTTCAGTAAAATAATTCTGTTTTTAACTTTTCACTGTATGAATAGTTATGTCAGTTTATTTATGGTTTTATTTCAGGATTTTGGTTTCGTATGAGTGGGCTTTTACAACAATGACCAATATGAAAGTGTGTTTTGAATGATAATAAAAATAAAATTTTTCATAATGAATAGGTATAAACCATTGAATTTCATTATTATCTCATCCTGAGATTCCTTAGTTGCCACCAGGCAGCATGGTTCAGTAGAATGATGTTTTGTTCTGAAGTCAAAGTACCAGGAATTTCCATTCTGCTAATTACTAATACTTTGCAAAGTCACTTCACCTCTCTAGACCTCAGGAAGAATATGATCAGGGTCAGTAAGGCTAAGGATGAAACCTTTCTTCTGACATTGAAGTTTTCTTCCCATACAAGGGTAAACATTTATACAGTTGAGGATGGTTGAGTTAAGCTCTAATTAAATGTAGAACTGAACTCTACCCTTGGACTTGGCACTTAAAAGGATAGATAGATTTAAAAAAAAGGGAAAAAAACTATAGGTAGAGAAGGAGAGAGACAGAGTGACAGAGACAGACAAATAGACAGAGACAGGGAGAACAAGAGCTGAGCTAACCAAAGGGAACCTCCTCAAACACAAGAGTGATTAAAGAGTGATTAAATTAGATATTTTAAAGTTGTACACAAAAGAAACAATACAGATAACTGTAAAAAAATGCAAAAGACAGGTAGAGAATAACTTCAAGAATGTAAATACTGAAGTCCAGAATGAGTCAGGGCTTATAATAGATGTTGAGACAAATAAATTTGTTGGGAACTGGAAAAGGATCAAGTAAAGAATGGGACTACTGATTAAGTTGGATAGGATAATAACAGCTGGCAAAGAGTCCAGTCAAGTCATCAATCTTTTACTAAGTGCCTACTATGTTTTAGCACTGTGTTAAACATTGGAGATACAACAAAAGGCCAAAAATAGTCCTTCCCCTCATGGAGTTGACTCTCTACAGGAGAAGGCGGCACGCAAACAGCTATGAAAAAATAAGCTATACACAAAATAAATTAAGGATAATGAACAGAAGGCTCCAGAAATTAATGTCGGCAATAGAAAACACTCTCTTTTAAAGAGAAGGGAAAGTATGTATGTGTATGTGTGTGGAAGATCATTGAGTGAAATTTTAACTCCAGAGAGAAGGCAAATTTATTCAACCTTCTCTTTTTTTCATTGAAAATTTTTATTTAATTAATTAATTTAGAATATTTCCCCAACATTACATGATTCATGTTCTTTCCCTCCCCTCCCCTCCCCTCCCCATAGCTGAGGCACAATTCCACTAGGTTTTACATGTATCATTGATCAAGACCTATTTCACTATTATTGATAATTGCACCAAGGTGATCATTTAGAGTCTACATTCCCAATCATATCCCCATCAACCCATGTGATCAAGCAATTGTTTTTCTTCTGTGTTTCTACTCCCACAGTTCTTCCTCTGAATGTGGATCAACCTTCTCTTTTGCTCCTGTTTTCTCTTCAAAGGAAAATACTCTTTGGAATGAAAAGTTTCCTTCATTTAAGTTTTATTTAATTTTTTGATTAATTTATTTTTATATACACTTTTATTTTTATATATTTATATATAAATAATATGTTTGTTTATTTGGGTTTATGTCTTGGGGCTTTGGTTTTATAAGATTATTCACTTATAAAAAGGAACAATATGGAAATATGTTTTGTCTGATAATATATGTATAACCCAGATCAAATGGCCTGCCAGCACTATATATGTATATATAAATTTAATTTATAATAAATTAATTAATTTAAATCAATAGTCCTAAATGAACTATATTCCAGGGTCCCTGGAGAGCCAGAATATTAATTTCACCCCAAACTGCACTCTGGATATCTCAGGAAATCTTCATCCTAGAAGATAACTAGCTTAGATTTCATACCTCCACAGCACTATGTCCCCTTGAACCTTCTCCCTCTGATTGGATGACTCCTCCTAGAATTTTCATTTGAGAGGGGTTCTCAGACCAGTCATTTCTTTATTCTTCAGTAGGTTGACATCCAAAACTGTTCAATCCTCCCCTCTCACCTTCCTCCCCGGCCCTTTCAACTTCCTTTTTAGTATGGCCTTCCCCCATTATAAAACAAGTTCTTTTTTATTTGTATTTGTATTCCCAGCACCTAGCATAGTGCCTGCCAAGCTAAATAAATGCTTACCCTACCTGCTTCCTGTCGATAACACGTGTATATATAAAATGGAGCCATTAGACC
This sequence comes from Monodelphis domestica, assembly GCF_027887165.1. Lineage (NCBI taxonomy): Eukaryota > Metazoa > Chordata > Mammalia > Didelphimorphia > Didelphidae > Monodelphis > Monodelphis domestica. The sequence continues at coordinate 107,150,846 of NC_077228.1, forward strand.
AGTTGATCTCTAAGGATCCTTCAAGATCTAAATTTGTAATCTTGGGGGCAGTTGAGTAGCTCAGTAGATTGAGAGCCAGGCCCAGAGATGGGAGGTCCTGGGTTCAAATATGACCTCAAACACTTCCCAACTGTGTGTCCCTGGGCAAGTCACTTAACCCCCATTGCCTAGCCCTTACCTCTCTTCTGCCTTAGAACCAATACCCAGTATCAATTCTAAGATGGAAGGTAAGGGTTGGAAAAAAAAAATCTGTAATCTTCAATTTATAGCCCTCTGATCTTGACTATAATTCCTGGAAAAGTTCTAGAATGTATTATTAAATGAATAGTTTGTAAGCCTTTGAAAAGGGAAGTGTTAATCACTACAAACCAACGTGGATCCATCACAAACAGATCAGGCCAGAATGATTTCATTGTCTTTTGCTGACAGGTATACTTAGATCAGTAGATCAGAAAATATCTTAGATGTAGTATCCCTGAATTTCAGTGCAGGATTTGATGAAATCTCTCATGTTATCTCTTTAGATATGATGGGAAAATATGAACTACAAGATAGGACAATTACATGAATTCAAAACTGTTGGAATGACTGAACCTAAAGACTTGATGAATCAATGTTGGGCTAAGGAGGTCTTAGAAAAAAGTTCCAAGGGTCTATTTTTAGCCCTTTGCTGTTCAATATACCATCACAGGATCATTGATTTGAATTTAAAAGGGACCTTGGAAGTCATCTAGTCCTGTGGTGTCAAACTCTAATAGAAATGGTGATCCTCATATCTAGATTAAGAATATCTGAAATTTACATGATCTATGTTGTATTGAACTTTTTATTTATTTTGTTAACCATTTCTTTGTTGAGAAAATAATTATTAAGCATTTATTCTAGGTCCAAATATTTCAATCTGCATGTAGCCATGGGCTACAAGTTTTTTGCCTAGATTCTAGTCCAACCCTCTTATTTTTACTGAGACTCAGTGAACTGAAATGTTTTACCCCAGGTAAATGGTAATTGATCCTCTGGCAGATTTATCAGTTAATGATTGGAGATTTATCTATGGTACTTATAAATTTGCAAATGATCCAAACCTGGGAGAAATGGTTAATATAACAGAATCAGGCTAATAGAATCAGGACTCAAAAAAGCTAGTACAAAGTCAAATTTAATAAAATTATCTATAATAGGAACAAGAGATGTGTGGAGTAGTGAATAGAAAGCTGATCTTTGAGTAAGGAAAACCTAGGTACAAGGCATTCTTTGAACACATCCTGGCTGTGAAGTCTCTGATTACTGAGAGAGAGGCCATGACCCTATTTCTTGGTAATTGCTAGCCTCACTAATAAATGGATCACATTAAAAATAAAAACAAAAACCAAAACCACATCCTGGCTGTGGGCCCCTGGCTCAGTCACTTAACTTCTCAATATTCTAAGACTTTAAAAAGCAGGAAAGGAGTAAATTTTCATTAACAGAGGAAATTCCTCAACCAGAATAGGAAGGGTATCTGTCGCATGACCCACCTGTTGGAAGAGGTCAGATTTTCAAATAGGACCCTAGGAATCTTGGCTTCTCAGACAGAAAGGCTCTCTATTTGGTTTCCTCCTCTCTCTCTGTTTCCTAACACAATCAAGCCCTTACCTAATTCCAGGAACTGATTTGATGATAGGTGGTGATGTGTAGGTCTTAATTTAGTACAAATTTAAACAGTAAATGGCACAGTGGATAGAATGCTGGTCCTGGGACAAGGAAGACTTAATCTTCCTGAGTTCAAATCTGGCTTCAGATACTAACTCACTGGGCAAAACTCTTCACCCTGTTTGCCTCAGTTTCCTCATCTGTAAATTCAGCTAAAGAAGGAATTGGCAAACCACTCCGGTAACTTTGTCAAGAAAACTCCAAAAGAGGGCACAAAGAGTCAGACACGACTGAAAAACAACTGAATAAAACAGTGTCTCTTGAGGGTGAGAAGGTTATACATTCCTCACTATTAAATGCCAAAGACAAAAAAGACAATGTGACTTTGATTGCCCTTCTGCAGTCTCTTTCCCTCAGGATGCTAACATGTGCTGAGGTGGAGACCCCTGTGCCAAGGGCATGATGTCTTGGGCCTTCCTGATGGGGTGCCACAATGTCTGCTGTGGAGGCATTGTGTGTCTTCTGCTGCCCCTTCTTCTCCTGGGAGACCCTTAAGGGAACACTATATACATCTCCTGAGACTTCCCAGACAAGCTTGAAAATAAGTAGAAGGCCCCAGAGAATGAGCGAAGTGAAATTGTTGTCTTAACTGGAGGCAGCCATGGGATGGTGGGTTGTGCATTGGATACAGGGTCAGTAGATCCCCTCTCCATCCTTGTACTAGCAATTCCTAGTTCCACGATCCTGAGCTGGTTCATTTGCCTGAGTCTTAGTTTTCTCATCTATAAAATGGGGTTGATAATTCATTATCCTTCATTGAGTTTTTTGTCATAAAAGTTGTATATAAATCACTTTGCCCATTGATAAACAGGTAGATAAGAAGTTATTTATAATTTCTAATTATAGGAGCAGCTAGGTAATGCAGTGGATAGAGAGCCAGGTCTGGAGACTGGAGGTCCTAGCTTCACATCTAGCCTTAGACTCTTCTTGCTATATGACCCTGTGCAAGTCACTTAGCCCTGTAGCCCTTGCTACTCTTCTATCTTAAAATCAATTCTAAGATAGAAGTTAAGGTTTTTTTTTTTTTTAATTTTCCCATTATAAAGTGGGGGAGAAAAGGAAAGAAAAATGGAGGCTTTATAAAAAGTTGGTTTTAGGTTGATGGTACCCTCTGACTTTTTTAGATCCCTGCTCCCAGTTTCCTGACAATAATAGGTGATAATTCATGCCAGTTTATCACTCCTCCACAGTTATGCCTTATCTTTACCCATTAAAAAATATGCATTTTTATCCATACATTATCTTGTTTGATGGGAATAATACTTTCTTTCCTTTTTTTTTCTTAAACCCTTACCTTCTGCCTTAGAATCATTTCTGTGTGTTGGTTCCAAGGCAGAAGAGTGGTATGGGCTAGGCAATGGGGGTCAAGTGACTTGCCCAGGGTCACACAGCTAGGAAATGTCTGAGACCAGATTTGAACCTAGGACCTCCTGTCTCTAGGCCTGGCTCTCTATGTATTGAGCCAGTGAAGAAGAAAGGTATTATTGTCATCTTGTAGCTATGGAAGCTGTTTCAGAGGGGCACTGGGTGGTACAGTGGTTAGAGTGGGGCCTGGAGTCAAGAAGATCTGAGTTCAGATTTAACCTCAGTTACTAGCTCTGTGACCCCTGGGGAAGTCACTTGACCACTGCCTGCTTCAGTTTCCTCAACTCTAAAATGGGGATAGTAATAATATCTACCTTGCAGGGTTGTTATTATCAAATTAGATAATGCCTGTAAAGCTCTTGGCACTATGGCTGATACATAGTGGATACTTAATAAATGCTCCTTTCCTTCCTTTCTTATAAAGTGATTTGTTCAAGGTAAAACAGTTAGCAAGTGATAGAGCTGAGATTTTAAACCAGATCCTTTAATTCTCAATCTATACCAAACGGACTCTTGGGGATAACTAAGACGTCTCTGTGGCAGCTGGGTGGGAGAGGTACTTCAAGTTAGGGGGTCTTAGGTCCCCAGGGGACTGCAACATTCATCTTGCAAAAGGTTAATTCTATGGAATTACAGAATCTTATAGAAGAAAAGGGACCAGGTGGTCCAACTCTTACCTAAACAAGAATCTTATCCGCAAAGGTATTGACAAGCAAGCTTCATCTAGCTTTCAAATGAAGACCTTCAATGAGGGGGATCCTACTCCCTCCCAAGGAAGAACTTTCCCCTTTTGGGTCAATTAAGATTACACACATACTTGGGGACAATTAGGTAGTTCAGTGGATTGAGAGTCAGGCCTAGAGACAGGAAGTCCTGGGTTCAAATTTGACCTCAGAAACTTCCTAGCTGTGTGACCCTGGGCAAGTCACTTAAACCCCATTGCCTAATCCTTACCTCTCTGATGCCTTGGAATCAATATAAGTATTGATTCTAAGATGAAAGGAAGGGTTATTTTTTTTAAAAGAGAGAATACATAGGCATAGTTTCAAAGATTATGTAAATATATGTACATATACATATACTATATACATAAACATATTATATACACACATGTAAACAGGAAGATCCTCATTCAAGTCCTGTCTCTGATACATATTGTCCATGTGAACTTGAGCAAGTCCTTAACCTCTTAGTAAACTAGATCAGAAGTGTCAAACTCTTCCTGAGTGCTCCAAACCTCTGAAATTTCCAGGCTTAATCAGACGAAAATGTAATTGGGAAATGTTTAACAAAATTAATAAAAATATGATGCAACACATCATGTTAATTTTCTAAGTTAATACATGGTAGGCAGGAATCTCCATTTGAATTATATCTCTGCCCTAAATAATCTTTAAGACCATAATTTATAGGCAGAAGGAATTTCCTTATCAATAAAATCCCACCTCCATTCCCTGTTCCTAATTGTTAGGAAGTTTTTTCTGGCATTAAAACTAAATTTATGTCTTTGCTATTCCTACCCATTTATTTTTCATTGTGACTTCGTAGGGCCAAGCAGAACAAGTCTAATCCAATTCCTTTAAAAAAACACAACTTACATTATGAATTTAATGAACAACAATAGGCATAGACTTTTCAGTATTCAAAGAGCAAAAAAGAGGACTGAATAGGAAATTATGAATTTCTGTTAGGTGCAATTTTTTTAAGTGTATAATAATTCCAGGTTACATGACCAACAAGATGGCACACTAGACGTTTTCTCTGATCCTCATGACATCTCAGACGTCTACTAAACATAAAATATGCCCCCCAAATAAGACAACTTCAATTATCTCCATGGTCTAGAGCACCTGGAACTGAACAGACAGTAAAAAAAAAAACTGATAACTGCTCTGAGTTCAGGCAGCACCTGGTCCTCACTGCCATGCACACCAGAAGCACTGAAGTTGTACTAGCTGACCCAAGAACCCCAACCATGGGCTTTTGCAAGAAAACCCTATTTCAGGTTTGAATCAAGAACACATGTGATACCCAGTGGAATTGCGTGTGGGCTATGGGAGAGGTGGTGGGAGGGGGGGGAGGGAAGAAAAGAAAATGATCTTTGTTTCCAATGAATAATGTTTAGAAATGACCAAATAAAAATTAAAAAAAAAATTAAAAAAAAGACCCTATTTCCTAGCCCCACTTTCTTCTTTGTGGAGATCTGGGCTCCCATATATTACCAGTGATGCTGGTAAAGACTACTGTGTTACTAAAGATTACTGCAGGAGAGCAGAGGGAACAATGTGGGATATTTATTTGGTCTTGAAATAGAGGTCAACTCTAGAGTCCTCTACTCCCAGAACCTCAGAGACACAAACTCTAAATGATAGAAATCACCACTATCTGAAATGATCCCAGTATGACTGATACTACCCTGTACTATTGGTTCAGAGGAATGAGGAACACAGGAAATGAGATAGGACAAGTACTTCAATGAGACTGAAGAAAAGAGCATAGAATCTAACTGGGACCAGTTCTTTTCCCCAAAAAGTTACTTGGGGTAGAGACTTACACTGGCAAATCATGAATTTCCTAATGTGAGAGGAGTCTGAGACACTTTGAGGTCCAGCTCCAAAGGAAACCATCATCAGAGTGGAGTGAGTCAGAAAGTGAACAATAGAGGAAAATAAGGGAGAAGAGACTGAAATTGCCAAAGATCTCAGGAAGAATAAACTTGAAGACCTTGGGCATAAGCAGATAAACCAACAGGAAAAATATTAACAGTGGAAAGAAATTTGGCCTCTATCTCATAAATAAATTCAGGAACCTATAAATAAATACTGTAAAACAACAAAAAAAGGTCCAACATTTTATGAGAAGATCTTATGGAAATTCAGGAGAACACAAAACCACAACATATTACTCCAGAGTAGTTTTAAAGAGAAATGAGAATTATTAGTACATAATTTATGGCCTGCACATTAAAAATAATTGGAGGAATGGAAAATTTTAACGCGTAATGGTAAGTCTCACCAAAGAAACAAAAACACCAGCAATTGATTGGAAATACACATACAAAAAAGTAAAGGATAAGCTAGAAGAAAAGAAGAAAAAATGGGGTTAAAAGAAAATATGCTCTCTATTCAAGAAAAACATACTGATCTGAAAGACAGACAACATGGACAGACAACCTAAGGATTATAGGTCTCTCAGAGGACCACAAGCCAAAAAACCTAAACACCATAATGCAAGAAATTACTGCCGAGAACTTCTCGACTTCTCACTACAGAAAATAAAAAGCCAATTGAAAGAATTAATAGATTGCCTCTTGAAAAAAAAGCAAAAAACAAACAAACAAAAAACCTCAACTAACTCTAAGACACAAGATCTCAAGTGATCAGAAAATTCCAATAATAATAATAATAGCAACTTTTAGCATGTACTATGTCCCAGGCACTGGACCAAGCACTTTACAAATATTATCTCAGTTAGGTGCTATTATTTTTCCTATTTAATAGATAAGAAAACTGAGGGGAAACAAAGGTTAATTAATTTGCCTAAGATTTCACAGCAAGTATCTGAGGTTGGTTTTGAACTCAGATCTACCTGACATCCAGCCCAGTGCTCCATCAACTGTGCCACCTACCTGCTTCAATAACACAAGATTATTCTACATTTAGTAGAAAACTCAGAAAGGAAAGGAAATGTATTTCTCAAAGAGCAATAGAGCTTAGGATGAAGCTTAGAGGGATCTTCTCTGCAAATATGACCTTAACCATAAAATGTTAAAAATCGCTATTCAATAATAAGGGCAGATAGGTAGCACAATGGATAGAATGAAGTCCCGGAGTCAGGGAAAGTCATCTTCCTTAGTTCAAAGTTGACCTCAGAAATGTACTAGCTGTATGACCCTGGGCAAGTCCCTTTTCCCTGTTTGCCTTAGTTTCCTCGTCTATAAAACAAGTCAGAGAAGGAAATAGCAAACTACTACATTATCTTTGTAAAGAAAACCCCCAAAAGGGTAAAAAAGTCAGGCATGACTGAAAAAAACACTGAACAACAGTAAAAAAATAAAGAAATGTTTGAAATATTCTTAGAAAGAAAACCAGAAAGAAAGAGATTGTGTATAACTGAAAATCTGTTGCCCTAAAAAAGAACTACATTTTCCAGGAATCCACTGACTTTCTGACATTACATACTTCCTATAGACAGAAGATATTAGCGAGTGGTCAGTCCACTTGGGGCTCTTTTTTGGGCTTGCAGCCAGTATGGTGGTGGCAATGGTAAGCTAAGGGTGAGGATTTCAAATGGGCTAATCAGGCATGGGCACATGATCTTTATTTTGTATCCTCTTTATTCCTTGATTTCTAATAATCATTAATAAATCACTTAAAATATAGCATTTTGTTATTTGAGATTAATTTTAACAGTTTTTGGCAACCAGAAGGGATGAGAAAAACTCTCAATTTTTTTTAAACCTTTACTTTCTGTCAGGGAATCAATACTGTGTATTGGTTCCAAAGCAGAATTGTGGTAGGGGCTAGGCAATGGGGGTCAAGTGACTTGCCCAGGGTCACACAGTTAGGAAGTGTCTAAGGTCAGATTTGAACCTAGGACCTCCCATCTCTAGGCCTGACTCTCAATCTACTGAGCTACCCAGCTGCCCCTGAACTCTCAATTTTTTTAAGATAGCCTAGATAAATTTTAAAGCCACGATTCTCTTGCTAAGGCTTTTCACCCACCCCACCTACCCACCCATCCTCTCAAACTCGGAGAGAATTCCAAAGCTGCTGCCTTACATCTTCAGTCCCTACTTTTTGCCTGGTTGTCTTCCCTACAGGCCGGGCTGTTTTCAGTTTGAGGACTCTTGCCCATCTGCTTGAGCCCATGTTCATGTTCCTCATTCCTCACTGCTGCTCCTACTCCTGCTCCTGCTCAGGCTCCTGAGCTTCTTGATCCCAATCACTCAACCTCCTGCTTCGGACCCAGATCTCTGGCTGCCAACCCTGACTGACCATTGTTGTTGGTCCTTCTGGGCTGCTGGTAGCTGCTGCTGTATCTTCAGAACTCACAAACTTGGAGCTGCTCTCTGGGCAGCAACTGGTAAAAATTGGGGTGTATTTTCCTTAGGCAATGTGAGATTTAAAATGGTTGAGGTCTTAAACTGTAGTGAGTTAAAATGGTGGAAGATATAAATTGTGATAGATATAAGAGACGGTGAGTAAATTTGACCGCAGAAATATGTTTCACTACAGTGTCTTGGTTTTTAAATCAAATATAAGGTGGTCGCCAGGGAAATATTCCCAATTATTCAAATACCCAAGTCAATTGGGTTTTATAGAGATTTTAATTAACAATACAATGAGTAATCAAAGAAAGAGAGAGAGAGTAAGAAAGGAATAAGTATGAAGGGCCTCAAGCGAATATGGCCTAGACCTGAGTCTTAAGAGAGAAATCAGTCAGTTTTTTAACACTCACCACAAGGTCTGACTAAACAAGGATTCTAGTGACACCAGGCCAGCTCCATCTCAGCTGACTTCACCAGAGAGCCTTCCAGCCAGAGACTGTTCCAAAAGGTCTCTCTCAAGAGATTCTTCCCAAGCGGTCCTCATCAGAGATCCTCCAAAAGGCTTTCTCCAAAAGGATATCTCCAAAAGGATCCCTCCAAAAGGTTCCTGCTTTTTCTTATATAGGGGTTTTTCTCCCATGTCACCTTCCCTAAGTGCCTACTACCAATCACTGTAGAAGCTTTCCAAAGGACTGCCCATCTGAATTCCTGCTAAGTCAACAAATCTCTTCAGTAAGTCTGAACCAGAAAAAATGCTGCTGTGTCGACCAAGATCCTCAGTAAGTCTGAACTAGAGAAAACACAGCTGAGTCAACTAATCTCATCAAGAGAAAACTTGCCTGACCCTTTTAGGTACCTAGCATCTCATTGTATCAATTCTAAAAACAGGCCTGGCTCAAAGAACTCCTTGCCCCACCATAAGCATGGATCCAAGTACTTTCTTTGTTTAGCAAGGAGTTTTTTTCCCCTAAAGCAGTCTTAAGTACGGTTGGAGTAGAGGTCCTCTCATTTCTGATCCTGGCGAGTTCTCACATCAAAATGGGGAATGTTTCTCAGTAGGGAATTTGTTCCAATTAAGAATTCCCTGATGGGGAAATTTTTAACATTCACAAGTCTGAGAGATTTCAAGATTTACAACAATGATTAGCCTCCCAAGTCCCTCTCCATGTGGCTAGGGAAACTAACATTTTACCTCAGGGGAGAAGGGAAAAAGGAAGTTACTCTTCCAAACAGGAAGTAAATTACAAGCATGGCATACTCTATGAAAGAGTAATACCATGCCTATTTCAAACCTATTCTACCATTCATAAGTGCACTGATCCTTTCACTTATCTTGCCTAAGATTTAAGGGAGAAAACTCATCTCCCTACAACCTTTTGCCATTTGGGCCTGCCCAGGATCTATGATTCCTCCAATTTGGGATTCCTCCCATGTTCAGTGAGGAATTCTCCCTCACTAGGGGAGAGCCAAAAAAACTGACAAAAGGAATCAGGACAGATAGAGAAAGGAACATTAAAGAGTCTGGGGATAAAATTTTAAGTCCTTTCAGACTCCAGTGTTTAATAAAAGTTTCTGTATTTCATTGTATTTTGCTGATTGTTTTGTTTATGATTTAATGTGGTTGGTTTTAAGTTCATATATTAATGTATTAAATACTATTCTGTTACACTGAATCAGTTTAATCTACTGTATTTTAACTACTGTTATATTCTGTTACCTTTCCCTTATAATTATACTGAACAAATAATATTGAATAAGCCCAAATAAAAACAGCTTTTTCTTCCATTTTGGCTTTGTAAATTGTCACACAGATAATGGATGGACTCTGTCAATCTGGTTAACAACCTCTGATAAATTTAATCAGCTAAATATCTCAAATTGATTTTAAGGGGTCTTTAGACATGTTTTAAAAAATTATTTTGTAACAATTATAACTGATCATTTTGCCTACCTCTGAGTTATTTGTAACAAGAGGTAAAGGATCCATTTTAGTAGTTGAAGTGAAGTAAAATTATAATCCCCACCTCCTGCATTTGTAAAAGTGTGAATAAATGGGACTTAACAATCTCATACCAAAGGAGCTGGGAAGTTGATCCCAGGGCATGGTACCCCTGGATGGTAACCAAGAGACAGCATCTCTCATTTGTAACTCTTCAGTTAAATTTACTTCCACCAGAACAATCTAGATTTCTTAGTAATGTTCAGACCCAAATAAATTTTACTTTGTTTAAAAATATCTCAACCAAGGTTGAAAGATTTACTACACCTGAAAAACCTGTGACAAGTATCCATTAGCTTTAAATGTCATACAGTAGACTCATGTAAAATATGATAGTGGGTTTGTTTGCTATTGTCATTAAATGGGCTATTATAACTTTGGGGATTTTTATACTTCTTGAATGTGCATTACCTGTTGTACTTTTCTTCTTTATTTAACACTTTGTAAACTGTGGATCGTGGCCTAGTTTGAAAAGGAAATGGATCTCATTTTTGGGTGAGAAACCTTTGTATTCTACTTTCCCCAATCTGACAAAGTGTGTCAATGATTGCAAGCTATATATTTTTGATTTTTAAAAACATTTTTATTATTGTTTTGCTTGCATGTGCAATATACTATTTCAGTTTTATTTTTTCTCTCCTTTTTGTATTTGAAGCACATGTCACCAGTATTGAGAAGATTTTCTTTAATTTTTTTGATTTTGCAGTAATATAAATTTAAAATACATTTGCTATAATATTAATGCATACACAAAAAGCTTTAGACTATAAAAATTATGCCATTGATTGTTTTAAAAAAATTTATGGAACTTTGCTTAATGATTCTGTCTGATTCCAGGAGAAGGGGATACAAAGAGAGCCATTGCACAGTGCCAAAGATGCACAAAGCTACTTGCATAGTGTCAGTAGAGCAAAGAGACCAAACCAATCCAATGTGGATTGATGACATACTGCGCAAAGAGCTCAAGGACTTAATCATGTGTGAGACTCAATGTTGTGGCTGTTTAACATTTGTTAAATGCAGGTCTTCCTTGTACCACACACTCTATATAAAATACACAACATCGATTATTTTGGCTCTATCCTGTCTCCCATTTGCTCCTATAATCTAGTCCCTTTTCTCTCTTATAGTATGGGAACTCCCTATAGTCTTGGCTGCAAATGGGTAAGTGAAATATTACTGCATTTTGTCCTATAGACTTGTGGGATAGAAATTACTTTAATTGGGCCCTGATTCAAGGACCTGTTATAACTTTATTTTTCTTTTACTTAGAATTTTTACACACAAGACTTTGATAGTCTATATTTCATCCAGAAGTTATCTTTTTTCTTTTATTTGGATTTTTTGATGTTTTTTATATTTTCTTGCCAATTGATTCATATACACCATAACTCAGCCATGCATCTCTAAGTGATCCCTGTGTTTTTCAATACCCTCTTCAGGGGGGTAATATATTATTATTCTAAAATGCAAGGTTCAAATTCTTTTTGAGAGTAATTTTAGGATAAGAAACATGTTACCTCTCCAAATCTATTTGTGAACTATTTGGAGAAGGAACCATGAAGATGACTCCACAAACTACACACTGCAACAGAAGATCCAGAGTGAACTTTGGAATGTGGTGATTTGAACTGTGTGGGGTTGAATGCAATTGTTTTGTATGTATACTCTTATGCCGAAGGAGACTGCCCCCTAACTGGCTTTTTGCCAATGCACCTAGCAGTCATTGGTTTTCTTCTCGTTTTTTTTTTATTCCCAAATTATTGTAATTTCAGAGTTGGTTATGTTTACAAGATCCATTGGAGAGACTAGTCTTCCATGGATCTCAGGGGGAATGTATAATTGAAAATCTGTTACCCTAAAAAAGAACTACATTTCCCAGGAGCCCAGTGGCTTCCTGTCATTTTGTACTTCCTGTAGACAGAAGATATTAGCGATTGGGTGGTCCTCTTGGGGCTCTTTCTTGCAGCCAGCTTGCAGTCAGCATGGTGGCAATGGTAAGCTAAGAGTGGGGATTTTAAATGGGCTAATCAGCCATGGGCATGTGGTCTTTATTTTGTAGCCTCTTTATTCCTTGATTTCTAATGATCATTAATAAATCTCTAAAAATATAACATTTTTATTATTGACATGAAATTTAATTTTTACAATTGTTTGTTTCCAAAATACCCTTGGTAAATTCAGGAGCAAGCAAATACCAAAGAGCGTAACAGCTTTAGAGTGACAGCAGAGAGACCAGTAAGAGCCATTTTTCTAAATGCACTTAAGGAGATGGGGCTGAAGGCAGAATTCAGGTGGAGGTAATGGTGGAGAAGTGTAGACCGAATGCTCAGAGATGAATCAATATTTTGTTATTGTTGTTTGTTTGTTTTGTGGGACTTTACAAAATGGAAGGGTACATGAAATAGAATGGGTGAGAGCTGACAGAGGGAAATGTATGATGTGTCGGAATCAAATCAAGGACTAGCACTGAGAAGATGACTATTATGGTCTCTCAGGAAGAAAAGAACCTGGAGGTGAGGGGATTAGGAGGAAGAGGGAGGGATTAAAAAGGGTGGGAAGAAGGAGACTTGTTTTGTTGGTGGGAAGAGGTTCCACTGATGACTGATCCTATGGGTAAAGAGAGATATTCTGTTGAGGGAAATTGGGAACTTGTGCTGGGTGTTGTCTGGGGGATTTGATACTTGAAAAGACTACATTGTATCTCAGGAGGAGAGGAATTGGAACTCCTAGAAGCAACTGACACCTGGGTGAATAGGAGGGCATAGACCAAGGGAGATTTTGAGACAAATAAGGAAAGAAGGTAACCAAGGAGAGAATATTGATCAGTGGTAGCCTGCATAATTAGAGATGCTGTGAAGGATCTATCAAGAGTTAGTGTCCTGTCTATTATCCAAAGATAATGGCAGTGGGAGGGAAGCAAAAAGGAAAAAGAGAAATCCTGGAGCAAGTTCTATAAGGTAGTGTCAGAAACTGCCTAGAGGAAAGAGTCCAGAGTATATATCTTGGAAGGTTTTATTCCATTAAGAATACAGAGAATGGGGGCAGTTTGGTGACTCAGTGAATAGAGAGTTAGGCTTCGAGAGGGGAAATCCTGGGTTCAAGTCTAGCCTCAGACACTTCCTACCTGCATGACCCTAGGCAAGTCATTTAATCCTAATTGCCTAGCCTTTACCACTTGTCTGCCTTGGAACCAATACTTAGTATTGATTCTAAAATAGAAGGTATGGGTTTTTTAAAGAATACAGAAAATAGAGAGGTGCTGGCTAATCATAGGAGTCAAAACCCTAATATTAAGAATCTAATTAGACAAAAATAGGAGCTGGATAATAAAGAGAGTGAGAGAAATCCTTTCTGGAAAGATAAACAAAAAATGAAATTTAAAAATTAATGATTAGAACTTTTTGAAAGGGAAAAGAAGGGAGGGATCTACTTGACTGAAAGGAAAAAAGCAGAAGAATTAAATAGCTAGATAAAAGCAAGAAAAAGGAAATAATAAGCAAAATCCCAAATAGAAAGGATTAACAAATGTAAAGGGAGGGGGGGACTGTGAGTGAAGCAAAGAGAATCAATGGGAAGGAAAAAAATAATAATTTGAAAAAATCCAATATTAGAGACAAATGGAAGAAAATATAGGAGAAGGATCTACATTTACAAAACTATATATAGTAGCGGGGGCATCTGGTTGACTCAGTGGATTGATAATCAGGCCTAGAGACAGGAGGTCCTGGGTTCAAATCTGGCCTCAGACACTTCCTAGCTGTGTGACCCTGGGCAAGTCACTTAACCTCCATTGCCTAGACCTTACCGCTCTTCTGTCTTAGAACCAAGACACAGTATTGATTCTAAGATTGAAGGTAAGGGTTTGATATATACACATATGTGTGTATGTATATGTGTGTGTGTGTGTGTGTGTGTGTATGTGTGTGTGTATGTATATAGTATATATACTATATTTATAGTAGGGAGAGGGGTTGATCAGAACATCCCTGATGGATTGATTTATCCCATTCTAGTTGATGCAATCATAGAATGTAAAAAGTAGGTGAGGAGTGAAACAAGGCATTAAGGTCTTCTACAAAGTGTGAAAAAATTTTTTTTCACTGTTACCCCTTTTGAGGTATGCAAAGGTCTTCCTTGATGGAATTAGAGGAGAGTTGGAAATTTACTACAAAGGAAGAAAGAAAGAATTGGTAATGTCCCTAGTAGTGGCTCTTTAAAAAAGCATCAAGATAATCTAAGCAGTCAGTCAAGGTTGAAGATTTCTGAGGTTTGTAACCCCTGGCAGCAAAAAAGAATTTCAGCTAGGGAGAAGGAGCCCATCCCTGGTGAGAGGATTGCTCTCTGCCATTCCCTTCATGACTTCGTCAGAAGGCAGAGGAAAGGAAGAGATTTCTTTTTACTTCCTCCCTGCCCTACTATGGGTCATGTCATTTCATTTTGTACTGCAGCTAAATTGCCCAGTAAAAGATGCTGTACCCACAAAGGATCCAGTAAATCTAGTTGCAACAGCATTGAGAAGTGTAACCCTTATCAGAAAAGAGGGTCAATGATGGATTCAAGAATTAACTCCAGCAATCAGAAATCAAACAGGTTTGGAACAGGTTTATGGAGCCCAGCTGAGCAACTTGCCCAACAGAGATCATACCTTGGGAAAAGCAGTATGAGGACCCCTGAAGAAGAGAAAAAAACAAAAACATTTGGGACTTCCAGTACTGGAGGTATGAGTTACTTTATTATTTTTTGTAAAGATATTTTATTTTACCAGTTACATGTAATAACAATTTTCTGAAGTTAAATGATATAAACTGTCTCTCTCCCTCCTTCTCAGAGATGCTGGGTTACATATGTATTATTGTACAAAAGATATTTCCATATTGTTCATTTTCATAAGGAAAAAATATGGTATGCTTCACAAGTTTGCTTGTCATCCTTGTGCAGGGGATACACTAATCTTCTCTGTATCATTCCAATTTTAGTACTTGCACTGCCGAAGTGAGCACCATGAGTTACTTGCAAACCTTAAAATTCCTTAGACTTATAAATGTTGGAAATTTCACCATTGGGAAATTTCATACTTGGAAAATTTCTTACTGATAGTGTATTGGAATGTGAACCCCATTGGCATGGGAGGTTCCTCCTCCTCCCTTCTTAAGATTACTTTAGGACAGAAACCTTTTGCTGAACAATGGAAAGGACTTTGACCTATGCTTAAGCATAGAGCAGGAATTTCTTTGAGTCATGATTGATTTTAGAATTGATACAATGGAGATACTTGGAATCAATCTCCACCCTATTCAGTCCTAACAGGATTGAGGAAGGGCTGTAGCATAGATCAAAATTTAATTATTCCAATCTCTACCCTACTCAGGTTAACAGGATTTAGGAAGGGCTGTAGCAAAGGATCAAGATTTAATTATTTGAGAATATGACCTTCAACAGACATGTGCAAAGCCAGAGACCTCTGGGCGGTCCTGGGTTAAGCTAGAGCCTCCATTGGCACAGGGAAATTGATGGACAGTGATTGGTAGATGTGAGAACTGAGGGGAGGGAACTTGGATGGTTTCCTTAAAGATAGAGGGGTCTGAAGACTCAGGGAGGAGTTGAGGAGTTGGTCTGAGTGGTTGGAGTGTGCTCTGAGAAGCTTGCTCGGAAGGAAGCTGAAGGTGGAGGCCTCTGAGACTGTTTCTCCATTTTGGTCACGTGAGTAATAGGGACTGATCTCTTTTCTTTGCCCCAGCTATCTAAGGGCTTGGGCCTTTTGGCCCAGCCTAAACAGAGGGGGTATTTAAGCCCTATTCCCTTCTCTCCCCTTTCTCTCTCCCTTTCTCTCTCTATCTCTAATTCCTTTCTTCCTCCTGTCTGTAATTAAACTCTATAAAAGGTTGACGGCTGACTTGAGTTTTCATTTAGGAATTACATAGCTGAATTCCTTGGCGACCTTAAATTAATATATATCAGTCTTTTAAAAGTGATTTCCTTGTCAGAACTTTAACCAAATGTGTTCCTTAGGTGTGTGCTTATATAATATGTGTTCCTAATCTTCAACTGATTCATTATGTATTTGTGGGAGAATATTACCCAGGGGTATGGGTGACTGTTTTGTTATTGTTCTTACAATGCCATCTCAGTAAATTCCTTTGCTTTGAACAAATTGAGTTTTCTGGCTATTAAAAGTAAACATTCTTGTGGTGCATCATAAAATATAATTTTAGAGGTATGGACCATAGAATACCTTGGACCTAAGATACTGAATCCATCTTATGAGGTGAGCTGGGGAGAAGGCATAAAGAGGGAAGGAGTTTATCTCCTAGAGCTATGTTGGTGAACCTATGGCACATGTGCCAGAGGAAGTTGATCCCCTCCCCCTCTTCACACACGCCCATGTGGACATTTCTCACTTCATGTGCCCCTCTGCCTAGCGGCCCAATGGGTGCACTTCCTCCCTCCCTTCTCTGGGGTAAGATGGGTGGTTCACATACAGTGTGAGGGTTCCAGTTTGGGCACTCAGTCTCTAAAAGGTTCACCATCACTGTCTTAGAGAGAATATTATATATAAATTACCCAAATCAACAAATCAAGGAATAGACAGCCTAAATAAACCAGTCTCATAAGTAATCATTGAAGTTATTAATAAACTATGCCATAAAATATTACAAAGCAGCAAGACACCATCATTTCTAGACATCTATCTCTCATTTAGGTCCATGCTCAGGTTTCTTTTTCTGCCTTCTCTCTACATCTAGATACATGCTTTTCCAATATGGAGAGATAATAAATTTCACTAACTTTCTTTTCTAACTATTACCATGCAATGCAGATAGTGACAAAGTTTTTCATGATAGAACCTAGAATGCATTCACCCATATGCTAAGTCCCCTAATACCTCTTGAAACTTTGAATTTAAACTTTAGATCTCCTACTATTCCTTGACATGCACCACTGCTATTTCAGTTTACACTTTTTCTTTATCATGAAGACATGTTTCTTCTACTTCATAGTCAGAAGAGAATCACATTTAATAGGACTGAGGAGACATTTTGATACTTTTTAAACAGACCAAGGTATAATTGATATCTATGGGTCTTTGCAGTCTTTGCATATATCAATATCTTTTTGCCATCATCCTCAAGTCTGACACTAGAACAAAACAGATTCAGAAGTGAATTCTCTGAGTCATTGAGAACAAATAATATCTATATTATATAAACTGTTTTTAAAAAGAGAGTAGGAAGGCATTCGATCTAATTAAATGATATAAAAATGGTTTTGATCCTCAAACTTGATAAGGATAAGGTAGAAAAAGAAAGCCATTGGCCAATATCATTCATTAATGGGTAGTTTGATACTTCAGTGCTTGAGTTTATTTGTGATCTTATCAATATATGTACTTATTCAGTGGCAAAGATCACAACCGATCTATGATTTCTTATCCCTTGCAATATTAACCCATGAACTAGAAAACCTTCTTGGATAGATCAATTCAACATACAAAATATCTTTCTCTTTTCTTTAACATTATGGAGTTATCATTGCCACAGTAGACTGTTCATTTTTTATTCCTTCCTCTTGAGCTGTTGTGAGGATCAAAAAGTAGTACAGTAAATATTAAAAGTTTTATGAACCCGGTACAAATGTTAGCTGATATTACATCCACTACTGGTAAGGGCAGGTAGATGACTCAGCGGATAGATAAACATATCTGGAGACTGGAGGTCCTGAGTTCAAATCTAGACTCAAATACTCCCTAGCTGTGTGACCATGAGCAAGTCATTTAATTCCCACTGCCTACTCTTCCACCTTGGGAACAATACTTAATATTTATTTTAAGACAGAAGGTAAGGATTAAAACAAACAACCTACCAATATTAATGCTATTGCTATTAAATGATATATCTCATTTTTTAATCATTCATTTTCTGGATATGTTTTATTCAAGGAACAGTTAGGTGATGCAGCAGATAGAGCAGAGGGCTTGAAGTCAGGAAGATCTGAGTTCAAATCTGGCCTCAGGTACTTACTAGATATGTAGATATGTGTTCCTGGGCAAGTTATTTAACCTCCATTCGCCTCAGTTCCTCATTTGTAAAATAGGAACAAAGCAGAGAAAAAAATGAAAAACTACTCCAGTGTCTTTGCCAAGAAAACTCCATGGTCTTTCATGGGGTCACATAGAGTCAGACACAACTACACAACAACAACAACTAATGTTTTATATAACTTCATGCTTTCAATTTCTTTTTTATAATATCTTATACTCTATTTACACCCATCATATAACTATCTATTATACCTTGGATCAATCACAATATTTATTCTTTGGAAATTATGGTCTTCCATGATTAATATTCATATATATCCTTTAGAAAATATTGGTCTTGAAAAGATGAGTTTTGCTTAGGGAAGAGAGAAGAAATTACTGAAAACATATAGAAAGAGTGGTGGATTAAGAATCACAAGATCTGAATTTAAAATCCCATTTTAGCCACTTAGTACTTTTGTTCCTTTGGGCAATTAAACCTCTTTGAGCCTTTAGTTTTTCATTTGTATAATGAAGCAGTTGTACTAGACGATATCTAAGATCTTAAATTATCTTAGATGATCACTAAGATGTGTTGGAAGAGAATTTCTCTTTCTATTATGTCACTGTTTGATGTCATCTCTCAGTGACCTGGAGGTCAAAGACCACTGAATAAATTCAGGTATAGATAACCCTCAGAGAAAGGAAGTTAAAGAACCAAGGAACCAATGAGACAGGAAACTGATTCCAGGCACTGCCACCCTGGTGTAAACCTTAAAATTTCTTAGACTTATGAATGTTGGAAATTTCCCCATTGGGAAATCTCATACTTGAAAAAATTTCCTACTGATAATAAGAACTCTATTGGAATGTGAAACTCCTTGGCATGGGAAGATCCTTCTCCTCCCTACTTAAGACTACTTTAGGACAGAAACCTTTTGCTAAACAATGGAAAGCACTTTGACCTATGCTTAAGCATAGAACAGGAAGTTCTTTGAGTCATGATTGATTTTAGAATTGACACAATAGAGATACTTGGAATGACAGAACCAGGTCTTGGAAACTACAATCTCCACCCTACTCAGAGTAACAGGATTTAGGAAGGGCTGCAGCAAAGGATCAAAGATTTAATTATTTGAGAATATGACCTTCAACAGACATGTGCAAAGGGGCAGACCTCTGGGCGGTCCTGGGTTAAGCTAGAGCCTCCATTGGCACAGGGAAGACATAGACAGTGATTGGTAGATGTGAGAACTAAGGGGAGGGAACTGAGATTTTTGGCTTAAAGATAGCGGGGTCTGAGGACTAGGGGGAGTTTTTGCTCTGAAGGAGGTCTGAGAGGAGAGGTCCTGGAGAGAGAGCCTGGAGAGGTTTTGAAGGAGGCTGTGGAAGGTGAACTCAGGAGGAGTCAGGAGGAGAATTCTCTGGAAACATTTCTTGAAAGGAGGCTCTCTTTAGGGTGGAGCCTGAGATTGGCATGAGAAGCCTTACCTAGAGAGATCTTGGGTGAGTGATAAAACCAACTGACTGATTTATCTCTTAGGACTGAGGTCTAGGCCTTATTGGCTTGAGGCCCTTCATTCTTATTCCTTTCTTACTTTCTCTCTTTTTCTATTGATTAATCAGTGTATTATAAATTAAATTTCTCTATAAAACCCAGTTGGCTTGGACATATTCATAAATTGGGAATATATTCCCTGGCGACCATCTTATATTTATATAAACCCAAGACACAGTAGAAAACATATTTCAGTGGTCATAATTGATATATATATTTACCTTGCTCCCAAACATTTCAATTATCACAGTTTATGGCTCCCACTCTCTTATCTATAACTATTTAACGCTCAAAACTATTTTAAATCTAACAGTGGGTGACCCAAGCAAATTAAGAAACTATAGTTTGTTCCTTAGATGTGAAGTGTGAGAGCTAGTGGGTGGAGAAAATAGCTTATAAGGGGAGACCCAGGAGCCTGTAGAGATCTTCTGGCTGGATTGTGGGGGGCTGAGGAACCCTTGTTGGAGGTTAGCTTCAATCCTTTATGGTGACCAATAGATTAGTAAGCTAAGTAACTTTCTACCTCTCTCCTGTCTTTCCTTCTCTTTTCTACTACTATTTTAATTTAATAAAGTTATAAAGCTACTAGAAGCCTCATAATTTTAATTATTACAGATGATATCTAAGATTCTTTCCAATTATAGCTCTGTGATTTTTTAAAATTAATTTATTTAGTCAATTTAGAATATTATTCCTTGGTTACAAGAATCATATTATTTCCCTCCCTCCCCTCCACCCATCCTTCTTGTAGCCAACACACAATTTCATTGGGTATTACATGTGTCCTTGATCAGAACCTATTTCCATGTTGGTGTTTACACATGGATGATCATTTAGAGTCTACATCCCCAACCATATCCCCTGGACCCATGTATTCAAGCAGTTGTTTTTCTTCTGTCTTTCTACTCCTACAGTTTTTCCTCTGAATGTGGATAGTGTTCTTTCTCGTAATTCCCTCCTTGGGGGAGGAAGAAAAAGTGGCAACATTCCTCCCTCCCTCAGTTTATTTTTCTTTTCTGTTCTATCATTTATTACTCCCTCTATCTGTATATGTCAAATATACCTATCTATTTTTCTGTCTATCTATCCATTTAACCTTCTGTCCATCTATTTCTCTTTTTTTCTTTTTATTTATCTATCTCTCTGTGTGTATATGTATATAATATTTATATATGTCACACTTTAAAATGTTCAAATAGCATATAATTTGCTTCTTTGCTTTTACTCATTTTTGAGTTGAGTTCATTATCTGTCAGTAATGTCTGTCATTTGTACACATGCATGCACACACACACCTTTACTTGCACTAATAGACTAACTCAATGGACTGACCATTCCATTCAAGTGTTATGTCCTAGCCTGGACAAAGGTCAGTCACTATTCATCTTTTTTTTTTCCTTTTTAGATTGTCAGGTTTTGGATATCACTAGCAAGTTCCAGTGGTCTCGTGAAGTTTGGACAGTTAGGATAATGTTCTCAGCTGATGGGGTAGTTGAAGCACTTTACCATTTCTAATGAATCCTTAATCCATATGGACTCTGCTCAACATCTTCAAGAATGATGATTTCTTTGTTGAACATTTACCTCTTTCTTTTAGATCTTACTTGACAGAGATAATCAGATGATTTTTGACCAAAGTGATCTTGGTGGTGGTTTATTGAAGACTAGACTGCCAGAAATGTTTGCATCTAAATCTTACTTATATAATCTATTCCAATGATTTCTATCATTTTGACAATTACTGCTGTATAATATAATTTCACATCTGGTAATGCCACTCTACTTTCTTGCTTCCCCCCCCCCCCCCATTCTTTTCCCCAGTACTCTCTCTCTCTTTTTTTTTTAATCCTTACCTTCTTTCTTAGAATCAGTACTGGTTTCAGGGAAGAAGAGTGGTAAGGGCTAGAAGCAATAGGGGTTAAGTGACTTGCCCAGGATCACTAAGAAGTGTCTGATGCCATATTTGAACCCAGAATCTCAGGTCTCCAGGCTTGGCTCTCTATTGTGACAAGGAAATCACTTTTAAAAGACTGATATATATTAATTTAAGGTCGCCAAGGAATTCAGCTATGTAATTCCTTAATGAAAACTCAAGTTAGCCGTCAACCTTTTATGGAGTTTTAATTACAAACAGGAGGAAGAAAGGAATTAGAGATAGAGAGATAGAGGGAGAGAGAAAGGGGAGAGAAGGGAATAGGGCTTAAATACCCCTTCTGTTTAGGCTGGGCCAAAAGGCCCAAGCCCTTAGATAGCTGGGGCAATGAAAGGAGATCAGTCCCTATTACTCACATGACCAAAAATGGAGAAAGTCTCCGGGGCCCCCACCTTCAGCTTCCTTCAGTGCAAGCTTCTCAGAGCACACCGCAACCACTCCGACAAACTCCTCAACCACCCCGAGTCTTCAGACCCCCCTATCCTTAAGGAAACCATCCAAGTTCCCTCCCCTCAGTCCTCACATCTACCAATCACCTGTCCATCAATTTCCCTGTGCCAATGGAGGCTCTAGCTTAACCCAGGACCGCCCAGAGGTCTCTGGCTTTGCACATGTCTGTTGAAGGTCATATTCTCAAATAATTAAATCTTTGATCCTTTGCTACAGCCCTTTCTAAATCCTGTTAACCTGAGTAGGGTAGAGATTGGAATAATTAAATTTTGATCTAGGCTGCAGCCCTTCCTCAATCCTGTTAGGACTGAATAGGGTGGAGATTGATTCCAAGTATCTCCATTGTATCAATTCTAAAATCAATCATGACTCAAAGAAATTCCTGTTCTATGCTTAAGCATAGGTCAAAGTCCTTTCCATTGTTCAGCAAAAGGTTTCTGTCCTAAAGTAATCTTAAGAAGGGAGGAGAAGGAACCTCCCATGCCAATGGGGTTCACATTCCAATAGTCAAGACCCACTATCAATAGGAAATTTTTCAAGTATGAAATTTCCCAATGGTGAAATTTCCAACATTTATAAGTCTAAGAAATTTTGAGGTTTACACTATTCACTGAGCCACTTAGCTGCCCCTTCCTCTAATATTCTTGACCTTTTGTTTCCATATTAATTCTGTTAGGATTGTATCTAATTTCATAAAGCATCCCTTTGAAATTTTGATTAGTATATTGTTAAAGTGGCAGATCAATTTCTCGAATGTTATTATCTTTACTATATTAGTACAACCTACAACAAACACTAATTACCAAAATAAGTTAGCTCCTTTGTTTCTGTCAACAATGCTTTGTAGGTATATTTACATAATTCTTATGTGTCTTGATGGGCAAATTCCAAGATATCTAATGCCTACTGTTTCAGTTTTAAATGTTCTTTTTTCTTTCTATTCGAATATCTTGGATATATATCTTGTC
The DNA here is from genome assembly GCF_027887165.1 of Monodelphis domestica. Classification (NCBI taxonomy): domain Eukaryota; kingdom Metazoa; phylum Chordata; class Mammalia; order Didelphimorphia; family Didelphidae; genus Monodelphis; species Monodelphis domestica. Next base: position 107,173,881 of record NC_077228.1, read on the forward strand.
TATAGTTAGACCCTAGTGATTTTATGTATTGCTACTTTGTTGAAGCTATTTATCATATCAAATTTTTTTTTATTCTCAAGGATTTTCTAAGTCATCATATTCACAAATGGAGGTTGTTTTTTTTTTTGCTTTGTCTCTTTTAGTGCTTACTGTTAATTTCTTTTTCTTGTCTTGTTCTTATAACTGGCATTTCTAGTACTATGTCAAATAATGATGGTAATAATACATATCTGTTGAATCCTTGATCTTATGGGAAAGCTTACAATGTTTGTTATAAATAATGCTAGCCTGTTGAATTTAATATGTGCTTGGAGGAAAAAGCAACTGTATATGATTAAAAACTCACAATTATGTGTTCATTCTTTTCTGTTCTGCTTTTATCTAGAGGAGCTTGTTTTTTAGTTTGTAAAGTTCAGAATAAAAAAACAACTTAAAGAAACTGTTAGCCTTTGGCTTGGGTTAGATTTTCTTTTATCATAATATAGAAAGATTCTTTCATTTCTATGTTCTCTTCTGTTTTTGACATAAATAAATACAATAATTCAGATGGCTACAATTTTTCTTTATTTATTTTTACCATATGGTTTTATTATTAACTTTATTAATTATGCTAATGGTTTTCCCAGTGTAAACCTTAAAATTTCTTAGACTTATGAATGTTGGAAATTTCCCCATTGGGAAATCTCATACTGGAAAATTCCTACTGATAGTAAGAACTCTATTGGAATGTGAACCCCCTTGGCATGGGAGGATCCTTCTCCTCCCTACTTGGGACTGCTTTAGGACAGAAACCTTTTGCTGAACAATGGAAAGGGCTTTGACCTATGCTTAAGCATAGAACAGGAAGTTCTTTGAGTCATGATTGATTTTAGAATTGATACAATAGAGATACTTGGAATGACAGAACCAGGTCTTGAAACTACAATCTCCACCCTACTCAGAGTCAAAGGATTCAGGAAGGGCTGCAGCAAGGATCAAGATTTAATTATTTGAGAATATGACCTTCAACAGATATGTGCAAAGGGGCAGACCTCTGGGCGGTCCTGGGTTAAGCTAGAGCCACCATTGGCACAGGGAAGACATGGACAGTGATTGGTAGATGTGAGAACTGAGGGGAGGGAACTTAGATGGTTTCCTTAACGATAGCCGGGTCTGAGGACTGGGAGGAGTTGGAGAGGTTTTGCTCTGAGAGGTTGTGCTCTGAGAAGCTTGCTCTGAAGGAGGCTGGAGGTGGAGGCCCCTGAGACTGTTTCTCCATTTTGGTCATGTGAGTGATAGGGACTGATCTCTTTTCTTTGCCTCAGCTATCTAAGGGCTTGGGCCTTTTGGCCCAGCCTAAACAGAGGGGGTATTTAAGCCCTATTCCCTTCTCTCTCTCTCTCTCTCTCTCTCTCTCTCTCTCTCTCTCTCTCTCTCTCTCTCTCTCTCTCTCTCTCTCTCTCTCTCTCGCTAATACCTTTCTTCCTCCTGTTTGTAATTAAAAACTCCATAAAAGGTTGACTGCTGACTTGAGTTTTCATTTAGGAATTACATAGCTGAATTCCTTGGTGACCTTAAATTAATATAGATCAGTCTTTTAAAGTGATTTCCTTGTCACACCAGTGCTCAGCATAGTACCTGGTACATAGTAGGTAGTTAATAAATGGGAGGAAATTTAAAGAATGATAGTCAGTAGGGATCGACAGATAAAGTAGGGGGGGGCGGTTGAGGATGAGAGAGACAGGGGCATGTTTTATAAGTAGTAGGGAAGCAGTGGACAAGCTTTGGGAGAAGACAAGATGGAATAGTATCACATGTACATGTAGAAAGTTATGCATTGGCAAGGAAAAGGAAAAATGTAAGACAGGAGTGAAAGAGAAGATGGTAGCAGAGGGGATCTGAGTTGTGTGAAAGGAGGAGGAGGAAAGAGAGATTTTGGTGAATGGCCCCAATTTTTTTTAAACCCTTACCTTCCATCTTGGAGTCAATACTGTGTATTGGCTCCAAGGCAGAAGAGTGGTAAGAGCAAGGCAATGGGGGTCAAGTGACTTGCCCAGGATCACACAGCTGGGAAGTGTCTGAGGCCAAATTTGAACCCAGGACCTCCCACCTCTAGGCCTGACTCTCAATCCACTGAACCACCCAGCTGCCCCCCACCCCAATTTTTAAAAAATGATATATGAGGTGAGTTTCTCAACTGAGAGGGTAGAGGGAAGGAAAGCTTGGGAGATTTGAGGAGGGATGAAAAAGCCATGGAAAAACCACGGAGGTGAATGAGATAGTGAATCAATTAGGGATGTATAAAAGTATTGCTTTATCTTAGTAAGGGTTCAGTTGAGCTTATGTAACATAAAGTTCAGGAATTAAGTTTATCTATAAGAATGATCATTGGACTCATTGGTGCTGATGAAATGACCAAGTGAGTATTGAGAAATAATATGTGTGTCCAAGACAGAGACCTGTCCTACCCATGCATACAGAAAAGGATACAGATGATCCATCACAGAAAATAAAGGAAATTCAGATAAGAAAAGATCAAGGCAAGGTCAATGTCATGAAAACTTATGGAGAGAGATTCTAGGAGGAGGAAATAATCATCTGCCCCAAATACTGCAGAAGTATAAATACTGAGAAAAGGTTATTAGATTGATCAATTAAAAAATCATTGATTGATACATGTAAAACTCAGTGGAATTGCTAATTGGCTATGGGAGGGTCGAGGGAAGAAGGGAGGGAAAAAACATTAATCATGTAACCATGGAAAATATTCTAAGTTAATTAATTAAAAACTAAAAAAGAAACTACTGCTTTAATTTTTATTATTGTATATTAAAATAAATGACATTTCATTTGCAAAAGAATTTTAAAAATAAAAAACAATTTTAAGAAATCATTGGTGTCCTGATAGATAAGTAATCAAAGAATGTGAACAATTACCAAATGAATCCCAAACTATTAGCAGATATATGAAAATGCTCCAAATTACTGATAATAAGATAAATACAATTTTGAAAATTGACAAAGATGACAAAAGATGGAAGTAGTCAAGGTTGGAAATGCTATGGGAAAAAGGCATACTGATACACTGTTGGTGGAGTTGTAATTTGATTTTAAACATTCTGGAAAGCAATTGGAAATTACTTCATTTCTCCCCACCTCCCCACCCCCAAATGTCCATCCCTTTTGATTCAGGGCTCTCAGTACTAGGCATTCATTACAAGGATAATAACAGAAAGAAAAGTCCAATTTACAGCAGAATATTTGTAACAGCACCTTTTAGGGCAGCAAAGAACTGGAAACTTAATAAATGTCTATCAGTTGAGGATCGGTTAAACAAGATGTGGCATATGAATGTAATGAAATATTGTTTTATAAGAAACAAGGAATATAAAGAAGTTACAGAAGCATGGAAAGCCTTATGAGCAGAACCAGAAAACCAATATACATGGTGACTTTAACAAGGTGAATGGAGAGAGAGGGGAGAGGGAGAGAGAGAGAGAGAGAGAGAGAGAGAGAGAGAGAGAGAGAGAGAGAGAGAGAGAGAGAGAGAGAGAGAGAGAGAGAGAGAGAGAGAGAAAGAGAGAGAGAAAAGGAGAGACAGAGAGAGAGAGAAAGAGAGAGAGATAATTTTTTAAAATTATACTTCTTGCTTTTCAGAGGTTAGAGCTTATGGGTGCGGATCATGGAACATCTTAATTTTGCTGAACTGTTTCTTTTTCTCTTTCTTTTTTTATTCTTATTTTAAGGGCCAACTTACCAGGTAAGAGGAGGGGGAGAGAGATATTCAGAAATAAAGTTGATGTAGAAACAAAAGATAATCCACAAAGATTAAAAAAACAAAAATTGTTTTTTCAGGTCCCTGAGGAGAGCAGTTTCAGTTACATGATGAGGTCAGAAGGCAGATTGAAAAGGGTTAAGGAATTGGAGAGGCTGTGGAGGTTAAGGAAGAGGAGACAATAAATATAGGTGCTTTTCCTAGGAATTTGGCTGTAAAAGAGGATGATATAAGATGATAGACATCCTGATAGGATGGCAGGGCAAAGTGATTGGATTTTTTTTGTTGTTTTGCTTTGTTTATAAGGATTGGAAAGATCTGAATGCATCTGTGGTTAGGAGAGAACTAATGAATAAAGAGAAATAGAAGATTATGGTGGTGGTAGAGATGATTGAAGATGTCAGGAAATGTGAGGATATGGGATCAAGAACACAAGTCAAAGGATTAGTCTTGACAAGGCAAGAGGCAACCTATTTCTTATAGATTAAAGCAAAGGAGGAGAGAATAAGAGACGATGTGGGAAATTTAGGTATGGCATTAGGCAAAGGCAATGTGGTGTAGTGGATAGAGAGTCTTGGTGACCCTCTGCAAGTCCCTTAATCATTCAATACCGATTTTTATTGAGAGGAAATGTCTTTACCAAGGAGTTCAATTTATCAATGAAATCACAAGTCTAGTCCGAATCAAAGAGAATAGGAATAGTCATGATCAATTACTTCAATGTTATCAGTAAAGTATATTGCTACTTTCTGCTAAGAGCAGGAGAAACGAAGGGATATAGGTGGATTGAGAGGAGTCAAGATTTGCCTGCTATATGACAGGCATTATGCTAAACCCTGAGGATACAAAGAAAGACAAAAACAAAACAAAAGATAGCCCATGGTAAAAACAGTACTGTGGTGAGTATATAAGAGATTTGATCTCCAGGAGAAGTAAAAGAATTTCTGGGCAGTGGTGAGGGTTCAGTTGAGATTAGATAACAAAAAATTATAGTGGATTCACTATACATGTTACTTCCCCCAGGGGTGTTCAGGGGCCCAGTGATAGGAGCAGAGAAGATGGATGATGAAGGTGTTCCAGGATTGGAGGGGTAAAAGATTCAAAGGTAGAAGACAGGAGGAGAACTAAATTAACTAATTTATAGGGTTAAGATCATATAGGGATGAAAATGAGACCAGAGGAAGGGTAACAGACTAGGAAAACAAGGAGAGGTGGAGTGATTTGAAGTTGTAATGTATACAGAGAATAGTTTGGGGAGGTAGGAGGCATGAGGAGAGATGGAAGGGTAGGAGACTTTTCATTTAAAGGAATTTCACAATTCTGTATCCTAAAGGTTAAACACTTTAGGCTAATGATGAGATTTAAGGCATAACTGTCCCTATTTGTGGCTGAGCTGGAGTGAAAATTTGGGTTGGGGGAATTGAGGAGTGAATAATTAGTAACTGAGAGAACATACACAAATATATTGAAGAGGGGCAGCTAGGTAACAGAGGATTCAAATATGATTGAATATACGTCTTAGCTATGTGACCCTGGTCATTTAACCCTGATTGCCTAGCCTTTGCGGCTCTTCTGTCTTAGAATTAATACTAAGATAGAAAGTAAGGGTTATATATATATATATATATATATATATATATATATATATATATATATATATATATATATATATATATATATATATATATATATGTATGTATGTATGTATATATGTGTGTATATATACATATATATATACATATATTTAAACATATATGTATACATATAATTTAGGTCAGAGAGAGAGAGGGAGAGAGAGAGAGAGGGAGGGAGAGAGAGAGAGAGAGAAAGAGAAAGAGAGAGAGAGAGAGAGAGAGAGACTGAGAGAGACTGAGAGAGAGAGAGAGAGAGAGAGAGAGAGGGGGGGGGGGGGAGAAAGAGAGAAAGATGACTCAATTATAAAGGGAGAAGACTGTGAACCTTTTACTAAATTCCATGGGAAAGGAACAGAAAGGCCTGGGGGTGGGTAGAAACCTATGAAATATGAAGAAGTTAAAGTTTTGGCTCCCCAATCATGTTCTCTAGCATTGCCATTCTACCCTATGCCCAACTTTTGCAATGATGTCTCTAACCATTAAAATATGTGTTGATTTAATTTGGAGAGTCCTTTTGTTCATCATAAAGTTTCTCTATTAATTTTCTGAAACAAATATCAGCACAGGAGATGCAATCATTTTCATGGTGCTCTTTTTCCAGGGTCTCATCACAAACAATGCAATCTCAGATAACCAAATGTCCCATGAAATGATGTTTCTTGTGACTTTTCAACACAGGATCAAATCAACTCTAACAGCTCTCTTATTTGCTTCTCTAAGGAGAAGTTGTGAACTATCCTTCCATTTAGTACTTAGCACAGTGTCTGACACATAGTGGTAGTAGTCTCTCGGTAACTGAGAATGACGAATGTCTTTGTGCGTTTTCATCTATGATAGATGAGTGTGCACAAAGACACTTGTGCGTGAAAGAGATTTAAGTGGAAGAGTCGATGCACAGAGACAGTCCCACACTCTCAGCTTTGGAAGCCTGGGTCCAGTGGCACGAAAAGTTGTTACATCTGGAGATTCCCTCAGCTGCATTGGATGGCCGTGTTGTCTTTTGTGCTCCAACGCATCCTAAGCATTCCACAGTGCTTTGCTGAGTCACCTTCTCAGCTGTTGAAACTTCTTGTTGGTTTCTTCCACCTGTTCCGCCGAAGCAGTCTTCACATGCTGGGTGAGCAAAGCCCTGGTTCACCAGGGGTCTATGACCCGATGGCTACCCTCACAAGACACATAGTAGGAGCTTTAAAAAATGCTTATTTCTTCTCCTTCTGTCTTCTGGTTTTGCTTAGAGGTATAATGTAAAGAGGCAATGTCATTCAGTTTCTTCTGTAGCATATCCTTTTCTTTCTTTTTCTTTTTAATCCTTACCTTCTGTCTTGAAATCCAATACTAATTATTGGTTCCAAGGCAGAAGAGAAGTATCTGGGGTTACACATAGCTGGAAAGTGTTTGAGGCAATTTTGAATTTGGGACCTCCTATCTCCAAGTCTGACATTCTATCCACTGAGCCACCTAGCTGCCCCAGTATATCCTCTTCTTAGGTTCTGGAAAAAGATCTCACATTGAGAGTACCATTGGCTAAGTTCATATTAATAAACAGTAGAAAAAATTCTGGGTTAGGAATGAAGACTATATTTATCTCCTAAGAAAATTTCATAGAATGCAATCTTTTTCAAAAAAATTATGTAGCATGGAGATTATTCTTTAAATATTTGATAGAATTCATTTGTTAATGTTTCTGTTGTAAGAATTTTTTTTTTGCTGTTTTGTTTTGTTTTTCATGAAAGTTAATTTGCCCTCTGCCCCTTTTTCTACCACTCTGCTATTGTCACTGCAGAGGAGGATAGGGACTTCCCAAGACTGTTATTTTGTATTTTTCTTTGTTTCATGAGTTGCCATGGCCATAAAAATTATCACCAACTCTCCAGCCTATTGGTAATGAGTATTTCTCTAGTTAGCTAAGCTGGACCTCTGAAAATAGATATATTCTGAAGCTGGGACTTAATCAAAGACTGCTCGGCATCATAGAACCTTGAAAAGACTGAAGTAGAACGTAAATTGCTTGAAGGAAGGAATTGTTTTGTAATTTAAGAATATAGCACAGTGATGGCAAACCTTTTAGAGACCATGTGCCTAACTGCAACCCTTATGCCACATGAAAACCCCCTGCCTTATGCCACATGAGAACCCCAGACAAGGGAGGGGGGAAGCACTCTCATTGGATTGCTGGGAAAAGGGGCAGGTGATGTAAGAAATGTCCTCCGGTGCATGTGAAGAGAGGAAAGCGATCAGCCCCCACTGGCACACATGACATAGATTCACCAACATGGATCTAACACATATTAAACACAACTTCTGGTTAATTAATGAGTTGAACTGTGTGCCATTGGCATAATTTTCAAGACAAGGTCATATTGCTATTATGATGAAGTATAAGAGTTAGATCATAGGATCATAGAATTCAAACTGGTAACACCTTATAAGGTAATCTAATCTAACATCCTTACTTTTCAGAAGAGGTATCTAAATCTCAGGAGAGGTTTCTCTCCTTGCCTTCCCTTCATTGCCTCCTCTTATCTATTTTACTCAGCCCAGAAATTCATCTCAGCTGCTGCTTATTTGTTCACAGAGCTGGGATGAAGGAGAAACCATTGATTCTATTTGTCTCATAACGGAGAACACCTGGGCCTTACTATCTGTCATGCCTTGATGACCTCCAGAACCCTGACACTGTCATTTGAATAACTAATGTAACATAAGGACCCCAGGGCCTTCCTATTTGCCCACTAAAAAATGCTTAGGGTTTCTTAGAATTCACTTAATAAATAATTATTAAGGACCTACTATATACCAAGCATTGTGCTAAACATGGGGATATGAAGAGGCAAAAGACAGTCCCTGTCCTCTAGGAGCTTACAATTTACTAGATAATATGCAAACAAATATATACCAAGGATGCTATGTATAGGATAAATAGGAAATAATTGTAAGAGGGAAAGCACTGGGATTAAGAGGGCTGAGGGATCTGGCCTCAAACATTTGATAGTTGTGCAGCCTGGGGCATGTCACTTAACCCCAGTTGCCTAGCCCTTTCCACTCTTCTGCCTTGAAACCAATACCTGCTATTGATTTTAAGATGGAGGTAAGGGTTTAAAAAAAATAAAGAGGAGTTGGGGAAGGTTCTGTAGAAGATGGGATTTTAGTTGGGACTTAAAGATAGCCTAGGAAGTCAGAAGTCAGAGTAGAGGAAGCAGAACATCCCAGACATAAGGGACAGCCAGAGAAAATGCCCAGAAAGAGGGAATATCTTGTTCATGGAGCAGCTGGAAAGCTAGTTTCACCAGACTGAAGAATGTGTTAGGGAATAAGACATCATGGAACAGTCTTAATTTGCTTGTGAATTAGATTTAAGTGAGGTAGAGTTGCACAAAGTCATCAGCTTCATTCTCTCTTTCAGAGTCATCAGATTCCAATGGTAAGACAAAAGTCAGAATGACTGACAATGTCCCAGGATACACACTTGGGTCTTTCATGTCTCACCAAGTTCTAAGCATTTCATGGAGCCTGCTTCAGGTGCCTTCATGGCCAATGGGACAAACCATCATCATCCACCCATTCCACCAGAGGAAGTCTTCATGCGCTTTGGCTTTGGGTAGATGTCTCCCCCTAACTCACTGATTTGAGGCCAGTTGGTTACTCTCAATCTGGTTTAGCCTGTCTTCCCAGAAGGTTTTGCCTGGGTGTGGCTGCTATGCATGCTACAGCTTCTAGGAGACACAGATAAGAGTTGGGTGAAACCAAAGGTAAGATGAGCAGCCCTGAAAAGGGCTCTGCAATTCCTCACACCAAAGGTGCTAGTCCTCCAGTAACAACTCATTCACCCTCAGGAAGTAGGAGGAAGACTAGAAAGGTAGGAAAGGGCTGGGTTATGTCCCGCCTGAACACTGGGACTGGTGCTTTATCCACTGTGCTACCCAGCTGCCTGAATTCTCCTTTATTTGCTGTCATCCTTAATTAGAGTGTGACCTTCTTGAAAGAAGAGATTGGCTTGCTTTTTCTATTTGTATGTCAGGGCTTGGCACATAATAATCACTTAGAATTTTTTTTAACCCTTAGAATCAATACTAGGTATTTGTTCCAAGGCAGAAAAGTGGTAAGGGCTGGGCTTTATTTAGGGTTTAAATTATTTTATTTAAATTATTATTTTATTTAATTTATATTTATTTATTTTTCATTAATTAATTAATTTAATAAATATATTGTTATTTAAATTAAATTATTTAAATTTTAAAAAGGTTTAAAAAAGGCTGGGTTTAAATAACTTGCCTGGGGTCATACAGCTTGAAAGTGTCTCAGGCCAGATTTGAACCCACGACCTTCTATCTCTAGGCCTGGATTTTTAACCTCTGAACTACTTAGCTACTCCAATAAATGCTTTTTCATTCATTCATTCATTCATTCATTCATTCATTCATTCATTCATTCATTCATTCCTCCATTCATTCTTTTATTCATTGCCCTGGGATTTAAACCTAGTATCATCTATGCATCCAAAATTAAGACCTTATGAAAAAAATTATCAAAACTAGATTTTAAACTATGTCAGTGGAACCCAAAGATAATCCAGAATTAGAATGAATACATAAAAATTAATAAACAGTTGGAAAAATCTATTAAGTCCTTACTAAGTTTCAAACACTCTAAGATTCAAGTATTCTATCATCATTTCTATTCAACTTCAATATTTTTATCACACCTCCCAGAATGTCATAATCCTGAAGATCACATTAGCTCTGAAATTCATACCTCTTCAATAACCCCTGCTGCTGTGGCCAGTCTCTGATTTAAGAGAGCGGAATATGGACAGTGGTGAATTTCTCCCAGATCTTTCAGTTAAAAAGGATGCCCAAGGCAGCCATCTCATAATTTCCCACCTGACTGCACTCTTCTGCACTTTCATCAGCTATCTCTCCCTAGAAAAGAGATGGAAGAAATAGATTAGGAGAAAGTAAATAGGATGCTTTTGCTACTATTTTATTAAAGTAATATATACATTTGTTTATTTTTAAAACCTTAAATTTTGTCTTTGTTATCAATTCTAAAATAGAAAATTAGCAAAGGTAAGGCAATCTGGTTTAAGTGACTTGCCCAGGGTTACCCAGCTAGGAATTATCTGAGGCTAGATTTGAACCTAGGTCCTCCACACTCTGGGACTGGTGCTCTATCCACTGTGCTACTCAGCTGTCTCAATATATATATATTTTAAAAACCTTAAATAGATTAATAAACATAAATAAAATGTTATACATAATTCTTTTTATTCTTGTGTATCTGAATATTTCTATTTATGGATCATTATTAAGCTTGGAATTTAAAAATAATAATAAGGGTTCCCAAACCATTTGTAATGGGGGAGTCAAAGGATCACTTTGCATGCCATTCTATCAAGGGATAGGACTCAGTGTTATAGATGATGTGACATTTAACATTTCCCTATATAGAGCTAGGCTGTAAAGAAGCTACAATCAATATTAGAGCTCTAAGGGAGCTAGCTTAAGTGACATGCCTATATGCATGATTTGGCCCAAGGCCCATCCTTCTCTTGTAATGAGCCAATTAAAATGAGATCTCATACAGAATTAAACAATCCTAAACAAATTTTAGGCACCATGGATAGAGGACATAGAAAGGTAGTCTTAGAATTAGAAGGGTCCTCTGAAATATACTCTCTATGTGGTCCTGGCCAAGTCCCTTAACATCTCTGACTCAAATAATTCTATTTTTTTAAATGGGTTCTTATTATAAGAAATGATGAGCAGGTCAATTAAATAAAAAATATGGAAAGATTTACATGAAATTATGGAAAGTGAAATGAATAGAGCCAAGAGAACATTATATATAGCTGCAGAATTAGTATTTGAAGAATAACTTGTCCATGTCCAGAGAAAGAACTGATAAATAGAAATCTGAAAGACAGTTTTTATATACATTTTTTTGTCAACTTCTAGTGCAGGGAGGGGACAAACAGAAGGATATACCTGGGAATTTTAATGTAGCCAACAAAAAATAAATTAATAAAAAATAAAGTTTTAAGGGGGTTTTATTTATATTAGTGTTTTTATATCACCTAGATCCCTATATTCATTTCCTTCTCTCCTTCCAGAAAGACATTTCTTTTAAAAGCCTCTTTTTTATTAAAAGGGAAAAAGAAAAAATGGGAAGAAAAAAATTCATAACACCTTAAATATATTAAAAATCCATTATTAAATGCGATATTCCACACTTATGGACTCTAGTGTGATATGGAAATCACTTTAAAAGACTGATATATATTAATTTAAGGTCGCCAAGGAATTCAGCTATGTAATTCCTAAATGAAAACTCAAGTCAGCAGTCAACCTTTTATGGAGTTTTTAATTACAACCAGGAGGAAGAAAGGTATTAGAGAGAGAGAGAGAGAAATAGAGAGAGAGAGAGAGAGAGAGAGAGAGAGAGAGAGAGAAAGGGGAGAGAAGGGAATAGGGCTTAAATACCCCCTCTGCTTAGTCTGGGCCAAAGGCCCAAGCCCTTAGATAGCTGAGGCAAAGAAAAGAGATCAGTCCCTATCACTCACGTGACCAAAATGGAGAAACAGTCTCAGGGGCCTCCACCTCCAGCCTCCTTCAGAGCAAGCCCTCCTCTCAGACCTCTCCAGGAGCTCTCCCTCCAGGACCTCTCTCCTCTCAGACCCTTCAGAGCCAAACCTCTCAGAGCAAAACCTCTCAGAGCCAAACCTCCTCCTCCTGTCCTCAGACCCCGCTATCTTTAAGGAAACCATCTAAGTCCCCTCCCCTCAGTTCTCACATCTACCAATCACTGTCCATGTCTTCCCTGTGCCAATGGTGGCTCTAGCTTAACCCAGGACTGCCCAGAGGTCTGTTTCCTTTGCACATGTCTGTTGAAGGTCATATTCTCAAATAATTAAATCTTGATCTTTGCTGCAGCCCTTCCTAAATCCTGTTACTCTGAGTAGGGTGGAGATTGTAAGTTCCAAGACCTGGTTCTGTCATTTCAAGTATCTCTATTGTATCAATTCTAAAATCAATCATGACTCAAAGAACTTCCTGTTCTATGCTTAAGCATAGGTCAAAGCCCTTTCCATTGTTCAGCAAAAGGTTTCTGTCCTAAAGTAGTCTTAAGTAGGGAGAAGGATCCTCCCATGCCAAGGAGTTTCACATTCCAATAGAGTTCTTACTATCAGTAGGAAATTTTTCAAGTATGAAATTTCCCAATAGGGAAATTTCCAACATTCATAAGTCTAAGAAATTTTAAGGTTTACACTAGTCTTCTAAAGGAGTGAAAGTAAGTTTCTCTTTTGGGGGGAAGGGAAATCTTCTTCCCTATAATTTCTCAACATTCAGTTTCACTTGTGGTATAAGTGGGTTTTTTCCATTTACTTTGTTATAGGCATTGTTTATATTGATTTCCTGGCTCTACTCTGCAGCAGTTCATATAAATCTTTTCATGCTTCTCTGCATTCATCATGCCTTTTCTTGTGGAAGAGTAACGTTTCATTTAATTGTGGTTCCACAGTTTGTTTGGGGGTAGACTATGCTTCTAGTTCTTTGCTGCTGCAAAAAGTGCTGCTGTAAATATTTTGGTGTACATGGAGCTTTTTTTCTGTTAATGACTTCTTTGGAGAATATGCCTAACAGTTGAATCTCTGAATCAAAGGGTATATCAGTCAGTCAATACCATTTATTAGGGAATGAGGGAGGGGAGAAGGGAATAAGTATTTATATAGTGCTTACTATCTGCCAGGCACTGTGCCAAGCATTTAAAAAAAATATTATCTCATTTAAACCTCACGACAACCCAGCAAGAGAAGTGCTAATTTTTTCATTTTATAGCTGAGAAAATTGAGATAGATAGTTCAAGTGACTTGCCTATAGTCGCATACATAGCCAGTAAGTGTCTGAGACAGGATGTAAACTTAGATCTGCCTGGCCTAGCACTCTATCTACTGAGTCAGCTGCTACTTCTATCAAGTCCTTACTATGTATGAAGTCCTAAAGTATGACATTTTGGTCATGAACTATGTGTGGACATGTTAGTCACTTTATTTGTATTATTCCAAATTACTTTCCTGAATGTTTGTACCAATTCACAACTCCAACAACAAGGCATTATTGTATTGGGTTGATACCCCAAAGAGATAATAATGAAAAGTAGGTGTATAAAAATATTCATAGCCACACTCTTTGTAGTGGTAAAAAAAAATTGGAAAATGAGGGAGTATCCTTTGATTGGGGAATGGCTGAACAAATTGTGGTATTTGAAGGTGATGGAATACTACTGGGCTGTAAGGAATGATGAATTGGAGGAATTCTATATGAACTGAGAGAACTTCAATGAACTGATGCAGAGTGAAATGAACAGAACCAAGAGACTATTGTACACAGAAAGTGAAACCCTAGAACAATTCATTGTAATGGACTTTACTACCAGTAGCAATGCAATAATCTAGGACACTCCTGAAAGACTTATGAGAACGAATGCTATCCACCTTGAGAGAAAGAACTATGGGAGTAGAAATGTAAAGGAAAAACATATGACATCACTTACCACTTATATATATGGGTATATGATTTGGGGGTGAGGCTTTAAAAGATTACTCTATAGCAAAAATGAATAATATGGAAATAGATATCAAGTGATAATAGTTGTATAACCCAGTGGAATTGCTTGTCAGCTCTGGGAGGGAGAGAAAATGAATCATGTAAATAAACATGGAAAAATATTTTTTAAAAAATAAATTAAAAATTAAAAAAAAACAATGCATTAGTGTGCCTGTCTCTCTATAATCCCTCCAACATGAATTATTATAGTCTTTTATCATCCTTGCCAATTTTCTGGGATATGATGCTTCCAAGTTGTTTTGATTTGCATTTCCTTTAGTATTAGTCATTTAGAGCATTTATTCATATGGTTGGTAATAGTCAGAAAATCTTTTTTTTTTTTAAAGCCTTACCTTCCATCTTAGAATCAATACTAAATATTGTGACCTCAGACACTTCCTAGCCATGTGAACCTGACCAAATTATTTAACCCCTATTGCCTAGTCCTTACTGTTCTTCTGCCTTGGAACCAATACCCAGTGCTGATTCTAAGATGGAAGATAAGAGTTAAAAAAAAAAAAAATATATATATATATATACACATTTAAATATATATTAAATTAATTTAAATAATCTAAATATATACTAAGCATATATACTTATATATAATATATTGTTACAATATATTATAACTAATTAAAATTGTGTATATAAATTACAAATAATTATATTATTTATATATACTAAATATTGATTCCAAGGCAGAAAAGTAGAAGGGGATAGGAAATGAGGAATTAAGTGACTTGCCCAGGATCACTCAACTAGGAAGTGGGTGAGGCCAAATTTGAACCCAGGACTTCCCATCCCTAGACCTCCCTCTCTATCCACCGAACTACCTGGCTGCCCCTTTGCAAATCTTTTTCTGAGAACTATCTCTTTATAGTTTTTAACTGTTTGACTTAAACTCTTTTATTTGGTTCTGGGCAAGTAATTTAATTTCTCAGTAACCCAGACAACTCTTTTAAACACACATGCAAATAAGGTTTTGATCCTCAGTGGTAGAAGGAAATCCCTATGCTGATAAAATCAAAGGACAAGGGAACACACACATACAGTTAACCCATCAGTTAAACTAAATTATTACAGAGACATAGTTTGGTCCAAAGAAGCACACTAGTCAGTGTAGGCAGCACTGGACATGGAAGAGCCCTCTGCTCATTACTTGCTGTGATATCTGACAAGCCATTCCCCTTTTGTGGACTTTATGTCCTAAAATCTCCTCTGGCATTCTATGATTTCAAAGTGGATTCTCAGAACTTAGGTGGCAAAGAAGAGGGAGAGAAAGGAAAAGAGACAAATGAAAGTAGAAGTCCTCCCCTGTTCCAAGATGGCGCTGACATTTACCACAAGGAGCGAAGATGCCAGGATGTCTAGCATTCGTGTTGTTTTCTTAAACATGCAGAACATTCTTATGTGGAAAACCACGAGGTCCATCCTGGCCTTGGCAAAAGCATGAGGGCCAGATGGAATTTGAACTCTGGAGTTTCTAAAAGAGATAGCCTTTTGGCTGTAGGTTTCCAGCAAAGATTTGCAGTCATTCAGCTTCTTCCCCCAAACCCCAAAGCGGGAGTCTGCCTGAATCTTCCCAAGCTCCTTCTGGCTGTCCCTAGGCGGGATCCCCTTCAGGGAGTTCCTGGCCTGCAGACCTTGTTGCCTCCTCCATATTCCTTCCTAGCACGGAGGAAGGTCATTGGGTTTCTGGTTTAATCATTTGCAGGTCTTCTTTCTCTTTACTGTCTCCTAAAGTCCAAAGACTCTTCCGATAATTAAACCTGGAGGGAGGGAGGGAAGGAGGGAGGAGGCTGAAGACCCACCCCCTTGGGCCTTTGAAACCGGGCTGGGCATTAGGTCATCATCGATCTTTATTGTTTCAGCTGAAGATTGTTTATCCCGTGTAGCATCTCTGCCCTCTCTCCGGACACCCCGACACTACGCAGATACACACAGCCAAGCAGATGTACACAAGACGGAGACTTGCGATATTTATGTGAGCGCATACACTCGGGAAGTTGTATAGATGTATGAGCTTCTCCGCGAATACTGCGAATCTGTGATGTGTGTGTACGTGTGAGTTTGGGGGTATTTGCCTCCGTGTCTCGGTGTGTGTATGTGAGAAGAGGGTTGAGATGCCACCCACATACACAGAGACACCTAAGCAGATGCAGCCCCACAGCCAGGGCTCAAACATACACAATATGGGGACCCTTCCCGAAAGGCCAGACGCTACTGCCCCAGTCCTACATTCCGCATCGCCTCGCCAGGAAGGAAGACTTCGGCGGAGGGAGGGAGGGAAAAAGGGAGGGAGGGCCTCATGGAGTTGTGAGACAGATTAAGCTGTTTACCCGACCCGCTCCTCTGGGGTTTACTGGGCTCTCTCCCCAGCTGAGGCTTCACACACACACGTTTTCTCACTCTCCTCCCCCAACAACCTTTGTTAAGGGAGTTGTCCCCCTCTCTCTCCCTCCCTCCCTCGCTCTTTCCTCCTAGGAGCCTCAGGCTGGGGAGGGGTATCTGGGGCCACCCGGGGCTGACTAGAGCTGACCCTAGTCTTTCTCTCCTTCCGGAGAGCCCCAGGGAACGGCTGATTTCTGTCTGCTTTGGACAGGACCTGGCTTCCGGGGCTGAAGGGAGGAAAGCTCCCTCTGAGACATGTCAGTATCCAATGGGGGCATCTCACAGCATTCTGAGGAATTCCCTGGAAAGGAACCAAAAAGAAGAGGAATTAAGATTCCTAAAAATACATCTGGATTTCCCAGAGGACAGAAGGAGGGAGAGGACTGAAGCCCACATCCTGGATTATAATGGACATTCAGTCTGATTCTGAAGGATGCCCTGGTACCCACCTCCCAAAGCCACTGGAGGGAAAGCTTGTGTGTGTGTGTGTGTGTGTGTGTGTGTGTGTGTGTGTGTGTGTGTTTTGGGACATGTAGGGAGACAATGACAATCTCCTTGCCTTGGACAATGGAGGGCTTTCCTCTGCAACTGGATGCCAACCCTCTGTGGATAGAAGACTGAGGGAGATTATTCTCATTTTCTGAGGCTAGAAGTACTCTTATGTTTGTGTTATGTTTTTTAATTTTTCAAAGACAGTTCAGGCTAATGATCTCATTTGAGTGTCCTGTGACTCAGTGACATAGGAAGGGCAAGGATTATTCTTCTCTTATTACAGATGGAAAAATTGAGGTGGAGAAGTCAAATGATTTTCTCACGACCATAAAGCTAGTTAATGCCACAGTTGGGACTAGAAATAAAATCTTCTCATATCCCATTCCAAGTCAAATTGTTTTATTTGGACCACAGCAACAATAATAGATATTTATGCAGCACTTTATTATTTATATCAATTGTCAAATATTAATCAATATCGATATATTATTATTTATATCAATTATTGTATTTTTCTCCTCTAACAACCCAAGGAGGTAGGTAGTGAAAGTAGTATTATCTGGGGGCAGTGAGGTGATTTAGTAGATTGAGAGCCAAGCCTAGAGACAAGATGTCCTGGGTTCAAATGTGACCTCAAATACTTCCTGGCTGGGTGACACTGAGCAAATCATTTAAACTCAATTGCCCTGCTCTTTTGTCTTGGAAACAATATACAGTATTGAATCTAAGATGGAAGGCAAGGGTTTTTAGAAAGAAATCTTTTAAAAAGTAGTATTATCCATGTATAACCCAGATTACATTGCTTATTCTTTCTGTGAGGAGGGAGAGAAAAAAGGAGAGAGACAACATGAATCATATAACTTTGGAAAACTTATATGGAAATTTGTGATTAAATAAAATAAAGATAAAATGTTTCTAAAAAGTCCATTTTAAAGGTGAGGAAACTAAGGTTCCAGTGAAATTATTTACTCAAAGTCTTTTTAATTTTAGTCATGTCCAATTCTTGATGACCCCATTTGGAGTTTTCTTGGCAAAAACATGAGTGGTTTGCCATTTCTTTCTCCAATTAATTTTACAGATGAGAAAAATAAAGGTAGAGGTGAAGTGACTTGCTCAGGGACACATAGCTAGAAAGTGTCTGAGGCCAGGTTTTAGCCAGGTTTTCCTAACTCCAGACCTGGCTCTCTAGTCATTGAAACAGTTAGTTGCTCTCCTCTGCTTCTAACTTTCTATGTGACCTGGAATCTATCACTAAATCTCCCTGAGGTTCCGTTTCCCTTCCTGTAAAATGAGAGAACCTTTCCAGTTCTAATATTCTGTGATGTTAATAACCTCCTTAGAAAACTATCATGATAGTGAAAGGAGATAATGCAAGCAAAGCAGTTTAGAAACTGTAAAATGCTATCTAAATAGCAGCTATAAGGCCATTTTACAAGACTCCTGAATCTTATACTCTAGGTAAGGAGGGAAACTGTCCCCTCCCCTCCCCACTAAAGATCTAAACAACAATGACATAGCAACATGGAGGCCAGTAGTAGAAGGCAGCGAGAAGGATGAAGAATCAGTGATAGGGAAACCAAGTGGGTGTCCCCCAATTGGGGAACTGCTGAACAAGTTGTGGTATATGGTTGGAATGGAAAACTATTGTGCCATAAGAAATGACAAACAGGATGAGTTCAGAAAAACCTGGAAAACCTGAAAAGACTTATTATATGAACTGATGCAAAGTGAAGTGAACAGAACCAGAAGGACAATGTATAAAGTATCAGAAATATTGTACAATGATCAACTATGAAGAACTAAACTATTATC
Organism: Monodelphis domestica; assembly: GCF_027887165.1. Taxonomy (NCBI): domain Eukaryota; kingdom Metazoa; phylum Chordata; class Mammalia; order Didelphimorphia; family Didelphidae; genus Monodelphis; species Monodelphis domestica. The sequence continues at coordinate 107,192,570 of NC_077228.1, forward strand.
AGCAAAGCAAAATCCCAAGATAACCCCAAGGGACTCTTGATAATAAATGCTATCTACTGCCAGAGAAAGGACTGACTGCATATCAAAGCCTGCCATCTTTAATTTTTTCCCTTTGTGAATTTTTTATTGCACATGTGATATGTGTATTCTGACAAAGTATAGGGAGCATGGAGATATGCATTGCATAAAAGCACTAATATAACTTATAACAGACCATTTACTGCTTCAGGAAGAGGGGGAGGGAGGGAAAGAATCTAGACAGTAAAATGTCAGAAAACAATTAAAAATTATCTCTACATGTAATTGAAAAAATAAAAGAAATTAATAAGAAATTAAAAAGAGTCAGTGGTAGGGGCAGGTAGTTGAGTCTAAAATGGAAGGTAAGGGTTTGTGTTTTCTTTCTTTCTTTTTTTTTTTAAACCCTTACCTTCGTCTTGGAGTCAATATTGTATATTGGCTCCAAGGCAGAAGAGTGGCAAGGGCTAGGCAATGGGGGTCAAGTGACTTGCTCAGGGTCATACAGTTAGGAAGTGTCTGAGTTCACATTTGAACCCAGGACCTCCAATCTCTAGGCCTGGCTCTCAATCCACTGAGCTACCCAGCTGCCCCCTGGGTTTGTGTTTTCTAAATTTAATCTGCATTATTAAAATTTTCTCCATTACTTTTTTTAAAAACCCTTACCTTCCATTTTGGAATTAATACTGTGTATTGATTCCAAGGCAGAAGAGTGGGAAGGGCTAGGCAATGGGGATCAAGTGACTTGCCCAGGGTCACACAGCTGGGAAGTGTCTGAGACCAGATTTGAACTTAGGATCTCCTATCTCTAGGCCTGGCCCTCATCCAGCTGTCCCCTCAATTACTTTTTAAAGTCTAGACAATAAACCAAACCATAAATCAAGTCTTGTTTTGTAGCATTTGCTTATTTCCAAGGCATAAGTTTTCACACCAAAAACTCCCTCCAACTGGCTTCCTCCAACCAGCATACCTCTGGTTCTGCTCCTGACAGAGAGAAGCTGAGTATGACCTACTTCCTCATCCCGGCTTCTTAGAAGTCCTAGTTTACTTCAAAGCTCTACTCAACAGCTGCCTCCTTTCCCATCTCTCTGCCCCCACTGCTATCATTTCCTAGCCCTGCCCTGCCCATTACCTTTTATTTATTTTACATATTTATTGACTATACTTGTGAGTAGGTGATATCTGATAGAATATCAACTCATTCTGGGCAAGGACTATTTCATCTTTGACTTAGTCTCTTTGGAGAGCCCAGCATAGTGTCTAGGAAAAGAGTAAATTGACTGACTGATTCCCTTCTCTGGGTGTCCATTTCCTCACCTATAAAATGAGAGTACTGATCTAGATCAGTTGCTTCAAACTTTTGGGTATCAGGACCTAAGTACGTTCTTGAAAATGATCGAGGAGATTCTCCACCCACCAAGAGTTTTTGTTTTTATGGATTACATTTTACTGTAAACTGATAACATTAAAAAATATTAATTTACTTAATGGAAAACCTATTACATGTTAACATAAATCTTTTTTTTTTTTATTAAAAAATGGCTTTTCAAAAACAAAAGCCAACTAATGAAAAGGATGGTTTTGGGGGGACAGTGAGAAGGCTCACTAGATAGAGAGCCAGATCTGGAGATGGGAGGTCCTGAGACCATGACACATCCTAGCTTCATGACCCCGCACACATCCCGTAACCCCTATTGCCCAGCCTTTACTTCTCTTCTGCCTTGTAACCAGTACATAGTTTGGATTCTAAAGAGGGAAGTAAGGGTTTTTTTTTTAATTTAATAATTTTTTATTTAATTTTAATTATTTTAATTAATTAATTTAACTTAAAATTATTTTACATGTTTTTGCTAATCCCCCTGGCTTAATAGAAGACAGCTAGATTTCTCTTTTCTTCTTCATTTAGTCATTAGTTATGATGTGTTGTTTTGGTTGAAGTATATGACAAAATACAGCCTAAAAGATATAGAGTTGGAAAAGGGAATATTTTAATAAGCAAATAATGCCTTAGAATTTTTATGAGAAGAGTTTTGACCTCCTAGATGCCCTGAAAGGGTCTCAGAGAACATCAAGGGTTCAAAGACCACCTTTGGAGAGTTGCTGACCTAGGAGATCTCTACAAGCCTGCTAGCTCCAAAATGTGCTCTGAATTTAGGCCTGGGTGCAAGATCTCTCTTGGAGGTATCTTCCAGCATTGAAGTCCTGTGGTCTGAACGAGCTCGGGCTAATATTGTATAAACTGCAGGCCTGAGTGCTATTTGTTTTTGCCTTTCCTCTCTTCTCCTCCCCTTCAGGGAGGGAATAAAAAGGAAGAAAGAGAAAACAATCTTTGGAGCAAAGATAATAGCCTGCTTCTTCTTTGATGTCCCTCAAACACCATATTGGCCTCAGCACCTCCCCTCTGTTAACAACAGTTCTGAGAACCACATTCACAAATTCTTGGGGTTAGGGGGGTGGGGGTGGGGGTGAGGGCGGTGCTTCAGAGGCAGAAGCTTGACTAGGATTTGTTTTTCTCCTGATGCAAAACCAGTTGGGACTGGGGGAGGTGGTGGCACAAAGGAGAGTTCCTCTGTGGCTGGAGTCCCAAAAGGCAGGAAGAATGACCCATCCTCCTGAGAGACTGGCCTTTGTCTCCAAAGGAATGAGGGGGAAGGTGGGCTCTTGGCTAGAAGCACTATATGAATGGGATCTTTCTGGTGGAGGTCCAAGGGGTGTTTGTGCGGCACCCTGACTCAGGACCTCAAGGTGAGGTATGGAGACTTCCAGAAGGGAACACCCTGGGCCAAAGATAGATGTGCCTGTAGCTAGTTATGACCTTGCTCAGGGCATCTAATCCAACCCATACCTGACTGGAATCTCTCTACCATATTCCCAACAAATGGCTATCTAGAATCTTTACACAACAAACAGGAACTCAGTATCTCTTGAAAAAGCCTATTCCACTTTGGATAACTTTAATTTAATTAACAAACATTTATTAAGTGCCTATAAGACTGAGATTACAGAAACAAAAAATAAAACAATGAAGGAGATTATTCTCAACTGACTTTGAAAAAAACCCCAACAAAAACAAAAACCTTACCTTCTATTTTAGAATCAATACTGTATATTGGTTCCAAGGCAGAAGAGTTGAAAGGGCTAGGTAACTGTGATTATGTGTACAGGGTCAGGCAGCTAGGAAGTATCTAAGGTCCAATTTGAACTCAGGACTTCCACTCTCTGGACCTGGTTCTCTATCCACTAAGCCACTTAGCCACCTTGCTCCCCAAATGACTTTTAGCATGTATTCATGCTTTTAACTTTCCCTTTAGACTGTGAGCTCCTTGAGAGTAAGGGATGTTTTTAACCATTCTTTCTAGTCCCTGTGCTTAGCACTTAAATTCTTGTTGATCCAGTGACTGAGTAGATCAATCCTAACTATGCATCTATCTCTAATTTGTACTCATTATTTCTAATTTTGCCCACTCGGAAAAAGCTGCACATATCTAATCTTTCTTTAGCCCTTCAAATAGTTGAAGTCAAATATTACAAAATTTCAGTTAGTAAAGGACCTCAGAAGCCAGCTAGACCAACTCATGCCTAAATAAGAATATCTCCTACCATATACCCAACAAGTGGTCATAGTCTTTTATTTAAGACCTCCAATGAGGAAGAACCCTCTTCCTTCTAAGACATTCCATTCAATTGTTGAATTATGTCCTTTTCTCAAACCTTCTCTTCTTTAGATACTAGCCCTTCCAAATGGTATGTCCTCAGTTTCTAATCTTCCTTTTAGAATGATATTCCCCCCAAACCCCAATATTCTGGACTAGTGGTCTTCAAAGGAGAGGAGAGTTTATAGACAGACCTCAACCAAAAGTTCTCTCTCTCTCCATCTCCCTCTCTGTTTCTCCCTCTCTCTCTGTCTCTCTGTTTCTTCCTCTGTCTCTGTCTCTGTCTCTGTCTCTCTCTCATTCACTCATTTATCAAGAATCTCTTCATTACCAAATCACATAGTTTTTTATTAGTCCACAACCAGGAGTGTGCTGGTAAATATTTAACTAACTCTCCAGAAATAAAACAACAAATGTATTTATGGTACACTTTTAAGTTTGATCTGCATTATTAACATTTCCTCCATCACTTTCTTAAGTCTAGACAATCAACAAAACAATAAATCAAATCCTGATTTGCAGTGTTTGTCAGATTTGTAGATGCTTACACTGAAAATTTACCAAGGAACTCAGTACAGACTGACTATCAAACCCTGATGGGATCTCAACCTTCTTGATCTATCTATAACCTTTGATTGGTAACTATCGTCTCCTGAATTCATACTCTCTTCTCTCTGGGTTGCTGATAACAATGTGTACCACTTATAAAAACTTTTATAAATGCATATTAAAAAAACCTTGGAAACAGAAATTTCTAACCGACTTAATATTAAAGAAGAATTTCAGTGTGCTCTGAGCCCATTTGGTAAAAATATTAAAATGAGACACCTGATCAGTTTGCAAGTATAATTGATTGACACTAGAAAAGATGGAAATTTACTAGCCAAATTTGAACAAAAACTTTTGCATAATTGGTGAATGGGATTGGAAATGAGTAGCATAATTTAATAAGCACAGCCAATGATGCATTTCTTCCATTTAGATGTATCTTTGTGAGGTATCTTTTTCATCTATGACAACCATTAAAAGCAAATATCAAAATAAACTGAAACTAGAAGTAGACCTCTATTCTATAATAGATTTCTATTTTACAAAGCATTAAATATTGTTACTCTCCATCATATTGAATATGGTGATAGTCACAATACTCTCTGAAGAGTATTATTATTAAAATTGTTATTTCATGTAATTGGGGAAATAAAATATTTAAAAATAATAAAATAATTTTAAAGGGTATCATTATTAATAAGTATGTTTTTAGTGAGAGGAAAAAAAGGTTAGTTTGGCTTTTTACTTTTAACCCAGATCATACAGAATAATTGAGAGACTATTTCTCCCCTTAAGGTTCTAGAGTGATCTTCTGACCCTTCAAAGTTCTCAAGGTTATCTTCTCTATTGGGGGAGGGAGACAAAGACTCTTTTCTCTGCCTTAGAAATTTCCTCAGAAATCGAAGCTGCTTCCACCCTTGGGTTGTCCCAACAATAGAATGCTGCTATTCTACCCTCCTGGCCATCTTCTACAAGCCACTGGGGGAGTGCTGTAGTCTCCTCAACCGATCCTGTTATTGCTGTTGCTGTTCTATCCTTCATACTCAAAGAGGACCAATGACAGCATGATGTTAAGGTCCAGGATACAGTGTGTTTAATTGTGGCTGATCTGTCTTATATAAGCTGTAAAGGTTCTATCACAGGCAGTGTACAAATAGTCAGTTAGAAGGTTTGGGATGGAGATAATCTATATTTGTGCATCTTATGAATCCTTTGCCCTACTTAAATTCTGCTTTGCTCATGAAGAATGGCATCTTCTTTTTCTTTCTTTTTTTTTAAACCCTTACTTGCTTCCAAGGCAGAAGGGCAGAAAGGGGTAGGCATTTGGCATTAAGTGGCTTGCCCAGAGTCACACAGCTAGGGAGTGTCTGAGGTCAGATTTGAATCCAGAACTTCCTATCTCCAGGCCTGGCTCTCTCTCTTTAGTGAGCCCCATTTGCTGCCTCTTATTTGCTACAGGCATGCCATACTGGGTAAGATTCTTGCTAGAGTCCTTAACTGGTTGATCCTTTACCTGGAAGATAGTCATCTACCAAAGAGCAAGTGTGGCTTTAGAAAGGGCCAAGGAATATTGTCATTGGGTTTGCTGCCCAACAACTCCTGTCATAGATGATTGTGCACTCAATGCAGCCTCTGAAGCGGAGATACAACAGAATGGATCCATCTTGGGCCACTTGTGTTAATTTTGACCTGACGATCAACACCAAGAAAACCGTTTTCCACCAACCAGCACCACATCATTGATAGAAGGAACCACTAGTTACAATAAATGAAGATATTTTGAATGCTGTGGATAAGTTTACAAACCTTGGCAGTATACTTTCCAAAAATATCCACATGATAGATGATATTGGTGCATGTATTGCCAGCGTTAGCTCAGCATTTGGAAAGTTCTGAAAGAAAGAAAGTAAACAAGAGGTATTAAACTGCCTACCAAACTGAAGGTCTAAAGAGCCACTGTGCTGACTCCATTGCTGCATGCCTATGAAATCTGGACAGTCTACCAGCAACGGGCCAGGAAATTCAGTCACTTCCATTTGAATTGTCTTGGGAACATTCTGAAGATTACCTGACAAAATAAGGTATGGGATACTGAAGTCCTCTTGAGCTGAATGGCCAAACATTCAAACTACTGCAGAGAGCCCAACTCTGATGAGCTGCCCAATTTGTTCAAATGCCAAATATTTGTTTGCCTAAAAGACTATTTTATGGAGAGTTCACACCAGGCAAGTGCTCACATGGAGGCTGGAAGAAGCGGTACAAAGACACTCAAGACACTCGAGGTCCCTCTCAAGAACTTTAGTATCAACTGTGAGTCATGGGAGATGCTGGCCCAGGATTGCCCAGCATGACCAGCCACATTAAGGAAAGTCCTGTATGGCATGAGCAAAGCAGGATGTTATTACTAATATGCTTCCTGTCTAGGTCTTTCATTTTAACCAAATGACTGGGAACACTCTACTCCTTCCCAACTTGATGAACTAGACTGTTTGAACTTAGATGTAATGCTTTTGATTGACTGATTGGCTCCATAGAACTGTTTTGACTTAGTGAAGGAATCAGGACTAGAGTTACTTTAAGTGGTGTAGGGTAACTGGTTGATTGAATTGAATTATAAAATATTTTAAAACTAATACTTAATCTTTACCTAATCCTAATTTTAATTTTGTTTAAATTTTATAATATGTGTAATTATAAGTACAGTAGTACATGCAAGTAAATTGTACAAAAATATTTTTTAATAAGCATGGGATAAAAAATACTTAGGGACTAAATGTGATCATAGATCCATATACAGAGGATACCTGGCCAAACTGGGCTCCTAATAAATTCTTATTGATTAATTGATTGAATAGTATTCTAGCTACCTTCCAATACAGACCTATCATTGGTACAGCTATTGGCAGGTGACTGAGGCAGGGTGGAATACTTAGAGGTTGGTCAGACATTGACACCAGTCATCCATTGCCTCCCAGGCCATTACCAGCCATCCTGACTTCTGTCTTGCCATTGGACTTGGATGACTCTGGAAGATAGAATGATGCTAATGACTGTGCAACTCTGCCTCACTTCAATCCAAATCACATACAAATCAAGACATCATTCGGTGACATCATTGGTCCTCTGAAAATGAAGGATGAACAACAACAATCATTAATAATAATGTCTTTAGTGAGAGAAGACTGTTGTCTACTCCAGAAGTCACTTCCTCCCTTCTCTCTGTTTCTAGAGAGGCTTTAAAGTTCTCTACTGCATATGGCTTTGATCATAAAATTCAGGACCTGTATTAGGTCACTTTGCTACCGCCATAAAAAGTCACTTCAATTCAATATAACACTAAGTCCTACAGGTATACCTTAAAGATATTTTGGGTTGGGTTCCAGACAACCACAATAAAGCAAATATCACAATAAAGTGAGTCACATGAGTTTTTTGGTTACCCAATACATATAAAAGTTATGTTTGCACTACAGTTACGTGTGCAATAGTATTATGTCTAAAAAACAGTGTATATACTTTAATTAGAAAATGCTTTAGTGTTAAAAAAAAATCTAACTATCATCTGAGCTTTTAGTGAGTCCTAATCTTTTTGTTGGTACCTCAATGTTGATGGCTGCCACTTGCTCAGGGGGTGGCTGTAGAAGGTTGGGATGACTGTGGCAATTTTTCTTAAATTAGGCAACAATGAAGTTTGCAGCATGGATTGACTCCTCCTTTTACTTGAATACTTAGAGGCTATTTTAAGGTTATTAATTGGCTTAATTTTAATCTTGTTGTGTCTCAGGGGATAGGGAGGCCCAATAAGAGAGAGATGGGAGCAAGCCTGTCAGTGCAACAGTCAAAACACACACAATATTTATTGATTAAGCTTGCCATCTTATATGGGCAAAGTTTGTGGTGCCCCAAAACAATTACAACAGTAGTTATCACATATTGCTATACAGATATAATAATATTGAAAAAGTTTAAAATACTGCAAGAATTAGCAAAACATAACACAAAGACACGAGGTGGGTACATGTTGTTGGAAAAATGGCGCCCATAGAATTGCTCAACTTAGAGTTGCTACAAACCTTCAATTTGTTAAAAAAAAAAAGCACAATATATACAAAGGGCAATAAAATAAGGTATGCCTGTGCCATATTTCAAGAATTGGGATGGGTTCTGGCACTGGGAAAAGCAACAAAAATGATAAAGGTCCTACCCTTGAGGTGCTTACATTCTAGTAAGGAGGGAGTTTTTTCTCATTCTATCTTGGGAGAAGATAAAGCACTGTGTGCAAGGCTGAAGCAAGAAAGTCAGCCCTGTCAGGGACACTGTGAGAGTATGTTTGCCAGCTTCAGGCTTTAAATCATGTAGGTTAGGGCCCCCCCTGGAAATGACTTAGGAATCAGGATGGACTCTCCTTCCCACTCGTACTCAGAACTTGTCAGAATGCCTTTAGAGCAGGAATTCTTGACATAGGGTCCATGAGCCTGTATGTTTAATATTTTAATAGCTGTACATTATTTCAAAACAATTGGTCTCCTTTGTAATCCTATGTATTTTGTTTTATGATCTTCAAGATGTTATTTTGAAAGGGGTCCAAAGTCTTTATCAGATGACCTAATGAGATCTTGATAGACAAAAGGTTAAGGATTCCTACTGCAGAGCCTTCCATAACCCTTAGTCAAAAAGCTGATGCCTTCTGGAAGGGGTTAATGGCCAAAGTAAGCCCTTATCAAGCAACACTTTAATTTTCAGCTGTCCAGAGGAAGATCATAGGAAAGAAAGGGGGTGAGTGATAAAAGATAACGAGCCAAAATCAGGATCCTAAAGCTAAAAAGGATTCCTAGGGACCACCTAATTCAATTATCTTTGCTTTTACAAGGAAGGAATCAGACTTTAACCATAAAGAACTTTATTATCATAATGTAATTATAATATGATACATTATATTATGTGTAACATAATGCAGCATATTACACATATCATTATATAATAATTATAAAAATGTACTGAATTATTCTTTCCCAGACATAGGATTTCATTGATAGCTCCCAGTGAGGAGCTCCCTATATCAGTTCAGATCTTGATCTACTCTGCAAATGAGAGCCTTAGAGAATTGTCTGAGGGAACATGGAAGTTAAGTGACTTGTCCAAGGCTTCACATCCATTATATGTCAGAGCAGGAACTGAAACCTATTTTCTTGACTCCTAGGACAGTTCACAATCTGTTACAACATGTTATTTTTCACAGAGGATGATAAAAGATGATAATAGTTATTAGTAATAATTATGGGTTAATAATACTATTACTGTAAGACATAGAAAGAATCACAAAATGTAAAATAAATAATTTTGACTACATCAAACTAAAAAGCTTTTGTACAAACAAAACCAATGTAACTAAAATCAGAAGGGAAACAACAAATTGGGGAAAAATCTTCATAGAAACCTCTGACAAAGGTTTAATTACTCATATTTATAAAGAGCTAAATCAATTGTACAAAAAATCAAGCCATTCTCCAATTGATAAATGGGCAAGGGACATGGATAGGCAGTTCTCAGATAAAGAAATCAAAACTATTAACAAGCACATGAAGAAGTGTTCTAAATCTCTTATAATCAGAGAGATGCAAATAAAAACAACTCTGAGGTGTCACCTCACACCTAGCAGATTGGCTAACATAACAGCAAAGGAAAGTAATGAATGCTGGAGGGGATGTGGCAAAGTAGGGACATTAATTCATTGCTGGTGGAGTTGTGAATTGATCCAACCATTCTGGAGGGCAATTTGGAACTATGCCCAAAGGGCGACAAAAGAATATCTACCCTTTGACCCAGCCATAGCACTGCTGGGTCTGTACCCCAAAGAGATAATGGACAAAAAGACTTGTACAAAAATATTCATAGCTGCGCTCTTTGTGGTGGCCCAAAACTGGAAAACGAGGGGATGCCCATCAATTGGGGAATGGCTGAGCAAATTGTGGTATATGTTGGTGATGGAATTCTATTGTGCTAAAAGGAATAATAAAGTGGAGGAATTCCGTGGAGACTGGAACAACCTCCAGGAAGTGATGCAGAGCGAGAGGAGCAGAACCAGGAGAACATTGTACACAGAGACTGACACATTGTGGTATAATCGAACGTAATGGACTTCTCCATTAGTGGCGGTGTAATGTCCCTGAACAACTTGCAGGGATCCAGGAGAAAAAACACTATTCATAAGCAAAGGATAAACTATGGGAGTGGAAACACCGAGGAAAAGCAACTGCCTGAATACAGCGGTTGAGGGGACATGACAGAGGAGAGACTCTAAATGAACACTCTAATGCAAATACTATCAACAAAGCAATGGGTTCAAATCAAGAAAACATGTAATGCCCAGTGGATTTACGCGTCGGCTATGGGGTGTGGGGGGAGGAAAAGAAAATGATCTATGTCTTTAACGAATAATGCTTGGAAATGATCAAATAAAATATATTAAAAAAATAATAATACTATTACTGTCCTGTTATTTTATTATGATGCTTTAATATCATCATAAAAGCATATATTATATCCATGGCTATACTGTTATCATTATATTATTAATACATACAATCATCTCTTATCATCATCACCATCATCTCATTGACTTCTATAGATGCGGTATGGAGGACTGAAAAGTGAAATGTGCCCTGGACTTGGTGCCATAGGACATGGGTTTGAATCTTGGCTGTGTCATTTAGTGACTAGGTACATTGTCGAGTCACTTCTGTTCTCTGAGACTATAAAATGAGGGTTGCATTAGATGATCCCCAGAGTCCCTTCTGGCTCTAAATTCTATGGTTGCCCAAATGCTTCTTTGTAGTCTGAAAGGACAGCATCAATTAACTCTGCTTTGGTCCCCTGGGCCAGTCATTCTACCTCTGAGGGTCTCCATCTCCTCATTAATAAAATGGGGAGAGAGTGAGGTAAAGGGTGAAGATGGATCTCTCAGGTCTAGCATTTCAGAGTTTGGGGACTGGAAGCTTTTAAGACCCATCCAATTGAATAGCCTTTCTTCTTTTTTTTTTCTTTAATTTATTGCCTTCAATGTTTGAGGCTCTGTTGGGGATGTAAAGTCAACAAAAGACCACTTTTAAGAAGATTACATGAGGAATACAACTTTGTAAGCAGATAATATATACATATGTTATGTTATTTTAACATAATTAGTTTCCTTTGTAATTCTAAGTATTTTAGTTTATACATGCAAAAATATTTTGAAAAGGGGTGCAAAGACCTCAGAAGACTGTACATCACTGTGTGCCATTGGCACACAAAAGGTTAGGGAATATATGAGAGAGAGAGGCAGTGTGTGTGTGTGTGTGTGTGTGTGTGTGTGTGTGCACATGATTATTTGAGAAGAAGAACTGATAGAAGAATAAAGGAGATTTTCCTGCAGAAAGTGACACTTTTTTTAGTTTGTTTTTTAATTTTATTTTTTCCAGATTACATGTCAATATAATTTCTTAATATTCATTTTCTGATATTTTGCAATCCATGTTTTCTCTCTCCTTTCTACCTCCCTCTTCCTCAAGAAGGCAGGTAATATGATATAGGCTGTACATATAGCATCATGTAACATTTATTTCCATATTCATCATGTTTTTAAAAATTAATTAATTAAAAATTTTTCCCATAGTTCCATGATTCATGTTCTTTCCCTCCCTTCATCCTTCCCCATCCCGGAGCTGATGAGCAATTCCACTGGGTTTTACATGTATCATTCAAAACCTATTTCCATATTATTAATATTTGCAATAGAGTGATCATTTAAAGTCAACATCCTCAATCATATACCCATTGAGCCACATGATCAATCATATGCTTTTCTTCTGCATTTTTACTGGCACAGTTCAGAAAGTGACACCTTAGCTGAATTTGTAATCAAAGAAGGATTTTCCAAGACAAAGGTAAGGAGAAAATACATTCTAGGCATGGGGAATCAGTCTGTGCAAAGACACTGAAAAGGGGATAGAATATTGACTTTAGAGCAAGCAGACTGGCTTGATTGGAACAAAATATATGAAGAAAAGTAACGTGAACTGAGCCTGGAAAGATATGTTGGAACCATATTGTGAAGGCTTTAAATCCTATGTAAGGTGTCTGCATTCTATCCCAGAGGCGATAGGGAGCTACTGAAGATTCTTGAAAGAGAATAAGGGAAGGTATGAGAAACATGTGTTACATGCTCAGACTTGTGATTTAAGAAGATTGCTTTGGCAGCTGTTGTGGAATGGCTTGGCAAGGGGAGATGTTGGAAGCTGGGAGTCCAATTAAGACACTGATGCAATAATACAGGCAAGAGATGATGGTAGAGGCTTGAAGTAGATTCAATGTGAGCAGGGAGAAGGGCACGGATGCAAGATATGTTGTGGGGGTAGAATCAACAAGATATGTCAACAGATAAGATAACAGGAGAAAGGGAAGAATCTGACTAGGATGGGCCCCAAACCTGAGTGATTAGAACAATTCCACAGAAATAGAGTAGTTTGGAAGACTAGAGGCTTTAGGGAAGAAGTTTGGTTTAGGGGAGAAGGAGGAAGGAATTAAATAATTTTATAGAGCTTACAATGTGCCAGATATTATGTCTAAGATCTTTACAAATATTATCTCATTTAACCCTCAAAACAACCCTAAAGTTCCTATTCTATAGTTGAGGAAATTAAGGCTGAGTTTAAGTGACTCTCCCAGGGTCAGGGTCACCTAGCTATTATTAACTGTTTAAGGCTAGATTTGAATTTAGGTCTTCTTAACTCCAGGCCCAGCACTCCATCCCAAGATAACAAGTTTTGTTTATAAATATTGAGTCAAGACATCCAACATGCAGTTTGTGATAGGAGACCTGGAGCTCATAAAGGGAGATTAGGGCAATATATATGCTCCTATTCTGGGCTAATAACTTTGTTTTACCTTCTCTACACAGATTATTCAAGGTTTTCTGGGTGATGGCCTTCTTCATCCTCTACAAATCTTTCTCCTGCTCTGAACCCTCAGTGCTCTTCTACCTGGTCTGCTCACTGTTTGGGTACCACCAGACATTCCCATGCTCAGATTCACAATTTGGTCACATATTTTCTCCTCCTAAATGGCAGTCCAATTCTCCTTCCACCTATTTCTGGTTTTCTAAGTCTTGCCGATCCATTGTTCAAGGCCCAACTCTAAGCCCTTAAAACTTCTTTCCTCCCTTACAATTTCAGCCCCTAGTGATCTTTCTACCATCTTGTCTTTGACCTTCCCACTTTCCCACTTCCCATTCAGATGGGCCAACACTTAATCGAGTGTCGGCACCATGCTAAGGGCCCAAAGATGGAAAAGCATCCAAGACCTTACCAACAAGAGTCTCATAGTTTAATACTGGAGACATTACGATCATAGATTGGGGTGCTACAAGGTAAACTATTCAGATAAATAATCATAGTACTTGGGGTTGGAAAGTGTCTTAGAGATCCTCTTTCTGAGGTTTTTAGCTTGAGGTCCATGAATTTATTTTTTAAAATAGTTTGATCACTGAATTTCAGTATCATTGGTTCCTTTGTAATCCTCCACATTTTGCTTTTCTACCTCTAAAAACACCCCTCTTCTGAGAAGGGGTCCCCAGGCTTCACTAGACTATCTAAGGGGCTAATCCTCTTATTTTACAGATGAGGAAAAGAGAGATGTAGGCAAAAGATCAGGGATACCTGGGAAGGCCTCGTGGAGGAAGTGGCAAGGGAGATGGGCCTTGAAAAATGGACACCAAGGATCTCAAGAGGTCAAGTTGAGGAGGAGAGGGTGACCTGGGCCAGTGAATGGAAGGGAAAGATGAGAGAGGACAGAAAGAACTAATAGTATAGATTGACTAGATTATAGAATGTGTGAAGGGGAGCTGCATGAAATATGCCTGGAAGAATAGATGATAGTAGATGAAGGAAAGGATTTTTGACTTTGTCCTAGGAGCTATAGGGAGCCAGTGAAATTCCTTGAGCAGAGGAGTAATGTTTATCACATTTTACCTTGCATGGTATGGAAAGGAGGAAATAGCAGTCATCTCATCCATCTCTGCCTTCTGCCTTCTGGATCCAGGACAGTTTGGATACTTAGATGCCTCCAGACTCCAGTGTCATCCTTTTGCCTTTGGAGTAAACACTTCGGATGGGAGTGGGAATCAAGTCCTGGGAAATACAGCTCCTTTTGCCAGCAAAGTCCTATGGGATGAAGAAACGGCCAGGTCAAAGGGTCTCCTCTCCTCTAGGCTCAAGAAGGTAGTATTATTGTGGAGGGGGAATGGGGGAGGAAATAAAACTGTTTAACAACTTGAACGTCAGGAATGATTTCCTTCCAAAGAGTTCCAAACACTCAGCATTTATGATCTTAACTTTTTTTTTTTTAATGCTCTGTGGGGAATGGAGATAGAAGATCTTCTATAAGACAGATGAGGGAAATTGAGGCCCAAAGTAGTGAAGGGACTTACCCAAGGCCATATAACACGTAGGGGCAGAGACCAGATGAAAAGCTGAATTATCAGTGTAATTCTTAACCTTACAGCCCACCCCTTTCCCCAGGTGGGGTCCTATGACCCCAGCGGAGTGAGCAGAGAGGTGGGTGGGGAGTCATAGGACCTCCCTGTGGTTTGCCCAGACGGAGCCCACATCTCTGCTTCCCAGCTCTCCCAGTCTTAGACCACACACCAGCCAGCCTGCCTCCCCTAGGGGAGCCAGCCCGACTGGCTTCCCTTTGGTGCCATGCCAACTGCCGAGCTCATTAGCAGGTCTGCTTCCAGGTAGATCCACCAGCAGGGTCATTAAAGTCATAAATGAGACCCCAAATGTCAGTGGGTTGGACAGGTCCTCTCCCTTCATTGTACTCCGTTCCAGCGGGGTCCGGAATTGGGCCCCCGAAACAATGCCCCACTTCCTCCCAGGAAGCCAGAGGCCCATGCTGGCCTCCCCGGTCTGCCCACGTGCTCCAGCCAAGCCATTGTCTCTGAGTGTGAGCAGCCCAACCATTCCCATGACCAGAGTAATTGCATCCTCTGCAATGACCACATTTGGCAGAGCCAGAGGTCAGGGCGAAGAGCCTTTGACAGCTAACCACAATTGCCTTCCCCACCTGTCCCTGGCCAAGGAGAGGGGCCCAGCAGATCACTGAGAATTAGGATGCTCGGCCACTACTTCCCTGGCTGCCCCTTCTGACTCGCTTCTTCCTTAGAAACAAGGCAGGTAGGTTGGAATAAGAAGGGAACTGGGGGGTTGAATTGTCTGTGATGTGTTGGGTGGTCCTGAGTAAATCACTCTGCCTCTGGGCTTCAGTTTCCCCATTGTGTGTTTCTGGAAAGACCTCCGTAGCTGAAATAAGCAGTGTTTGAGTGCTCTCGTAGGCCAAACTTTTCCCAGGGAAGTATTTTTATGTCGGGGTGTAAAAAGTCCATTTCTATGACTATACAACATTTGGGGGGATACCAGAAAGTGACTTCTCTGACAGTAAGTAATTTCCAATAAGGAAACTACCTCTGCTCCTAGAAGATTTGCCTGGGGCCTTGAGAGGCCAAGTGGCCAGACTGTGCCAGACAGAGGATTTAAATAAACCATCTCCTCCAAACTTTGGGGCTGACCCTTTATCTTCTCCTCCATGCTTCCTTTCTGTCTGATCCGTTCTACTTTCCTTTAGGGGATGCCACAGCCAAATTGGATGGTCACTAGCCTGTTGGTCCCCTTAGCAGGGAAGCGGTGGGCAGGTCTGGTTATCCTGATGTTTCCTCCCCCAGGGAAGGTGGCGAGATGATCTAAGCATTACAGAATCAGAGAGAGTCAGAATTAGAAGTCCGAAGCCCAACTTCCATACTCATTTTCCAGATGAGAAAACTGAAGCCTGGGGTGGGGGGTGGGGGGGAGACTAAGGAAAAAGGCTGGTAGGGAGCAGGGCTAGGATTGGACTTCTCAGAACTTCACCAGAGTGAGAATGGGTCAGGGAAGAGGGTTGAGTGGATTCCAATGAAAACCAGATTGGTCTCTGAGGGTTGTGTTAGAGGGATGACTGGTACTTTTCTCTCCCCATTGACTGAAGTTTAGAGGCAGAGGTCACAGGTTCCCATCCAGCCTCAGTTTCTTACTCCCTGTATGACTATGGGCAGGTTGGTTCTTTCTCCTGGAAAACAGACTTGAATTAGACCTCTGAGGCCCCTCGGAACCCTTGTGCTTTGCCCCCACTGGCTAGGGGACCCAGGGAGAACTTTGGTCCTCTCTTGGGATGACCCAGACCTGGCCCTGCTGGCCCACAAGGTAAGAATCGTGGAGGGTAGAGATGCCAGAGGACTCCGTGTGGAGTCTCTCACCCTTGCCAAGACTGAGCCAAAGATGATGCTGTTGCTGTATTTTGTTGGGGGCCAACTCGGCAACAAACACAACTTGCAAAGACTCCCCAGCTTTAGCCTCAGGCCCTTGGGAATAGAGTGAGACACAAACAACTGGGTAGACCAGGGGCGGCTGGGGAGAAGGGGGAGAATTTGGAAGGGTGTGGCTTCTTTGAGGCTGCTGGGGAGAGGCCAAGGTCTGGGATCCTGGGCTGGAGTGAAGGAAGGTTTCTGTGGACCACAGAGGAATCTGAAAGCAGAAAAAGATGAGCAGGTGAGAGGGAGAAGGGTTCGATCAGGCTCTGGGTCAGCGCTCTGAACCTAGGACCTCATTCTTGAGAGCTCTCTCCCCCTGGGCCCCCTTCCCTCACTCTAAGAAGGTCTGGAGGCACTCAGCTTCCTAAAGATGAAGACATGTGTAAATGAGAACCTCTCTTCTTCTGGCCTCCAAAGCCCACCATCACCCACAGCCAAAGGGGAAGGTTCTCCCTTCTTGTGGTGCTACAGGGGCCATCAGGCCAGTCATTGTATCCAGGCAATATGGAATAAGGGCAGCTTAGTGACAGTGGACAGAGTGCCAGGCCTGAAGTTAAGAAGACTCTACTTCCTGAGTTCAAATCTGGCCTCAGACACTAGCTAGGCAACCCTAGGAAAGTCACTTAGCTCTGTTTGCCTCAGTTTCTTCATGTGAAGTGATTTGGAGAAAGAAATGGCAAACCACTCCAGATGGGGTCACCAAGAGCAGAACACAACCAGACAAGATCAACAACAAAGTATGGAGGCATAGCTGGGTAGTTTAGTGAATAGATCCTGAAATCAGGAGGACCTGGGTTCAAATTTGGCCTCAGACACTTCCTAGATGTGTGACCCTGGGCAGGTCACTTAAAACCTTTTTGCCTAGCTCTTGTCCTTCCATCTTAAAGTTATTCCCAAGACAGAAAACAAACAAAAGTATGGAATAGGGGCAAAAACTGGGTTCAAATCTAGCTCAACTCTTACCAGCAAGTGAGACCTTGGCAAGTCACTGCCTCTCTAAGCATCAGTTTTCTATCTATAAAATGGGGATAATAATAATACTTGTACTACCTACCTCAAAGAGTTGTTGGAAAGAAAGTCCTTTGTAAACTGTCAAGTGATAAATAAATGTGTTATTTTAATTACGATCATTACTATTATGAGATAAGGAAGTTTTCAAAGGATTCCCACTGAGCATCAAGAAGGCTCAGAAGGAACTCTTTCCCAAATTTTAAAACTTTTAAGTCCAGGCCTGACCCCAGGCTTTAGGTAGAAACTATAATAGCAGGTAGTCCAGCTGCTGAGGGGCATGGCTAAAAGCCAAAGAGGACTCTGGGGTTAGAGATCGGGTCAGATCTCATGTCTTACTCCAGCTCTGAAGGAGCCAGTTTGGAATCACCTTGCTGCTATCTTCTAATCTCCTTCCTTCGTGCCAGTTTTATACTAAAAGAAGCTTTCCCTGCCAGTTTACCCTCCCCACAAGTGGTTCTTTTGCCTCCTCCTTTAACTAGGGCTCTGGTTTGGCCCTCAAGTATAGTTACTTCTGTCCTGCTGGACACAATCAGCATTTGCTGCATGCCAACTGGGAACTGGGAAGGGAACAAAATGGCAGAGATTAATTTTGAAGAATTTCTGGGCATCCAAGATGGGTTTGAGTCCTGCCTGGGTCCTTTCTACCTATGTGACCTTGACCAAATCACTTCATGAGCCTCAGCTCCCTCCTTTGTCCAATGGAAAGGAATGACACTTGTACTATCTCCCTGCTGGGAGTGTTTTGAAGATCATAGATACAGAGCAGGAAGTGAATTTAGAGGCTACTTACCCCACTCCTTTTCAGTTGAGGAAACTCACTTTTCAATCAAGAGATGAAGACCTGAGTTCAATTCTAGCCTCAGACACATACCGACTGTGTGACCCTGGACAAGTCACTTTATCCGGTTTGCCTCAGTTTCCTCATCTGTAAAATGAGGTGGAGAAGGAAATGGCAAAATACTTTAGTAACTCTGCCAAGAAAACCCTAAATGGGGCTATGAAGAGTCAGGCTTGAGTGAAAAAAAAAAAAACAAACCCACAAAACACAACTGAAAAACAACAAAAAGTAGGTATAATAATAGTATCCACCTCCCAAAGTGGTTGTGAAGATTCAGTGAGATAATGATTGGAAAGCACTTAGCACAATACCTGGCACATGGTAGGAACTATGTAAATGTTAGCTTTCATTATTATTATTATTATTATTATTATTAAAGTGATTTGCTCAAGGCCACACAGGTAGTTAGAAAGCTGTTGAAAAAAAATAGGTAAAGTATCTTATAACCTTCCACCACTCCCAAACGGGGTTCTTCAGAACTCTTTCCCAGTGTTCTGTGCCAAGGGAATAGGGGTCCTTGTGAGGAAGTCTTCCCCCTAGAGAGTTTTCATTTTCCCTCTAAAATATTAACTATTAAATGCTATTAATATCACAAATACTTCTAGTTGGCAATTTTTTCCAGTGTGAAAATAGCTTTAATTTCCTTTATTTAAAAATGAAATTTCCCAGACCTCCCTTAATCCCAGGGTACTCCCTGTCCTCTGCTACAGACTAACCAGCATTTATGGATTTCTTCAAGTTAATTCAAGCCTCCAAGTATTCTGAGGCCAAATTCGTTTGGGAAATATCTGGAGCCTAATTAAGCAAGTTATGTGCCGCCAGCTCTAAGAAGCCACAGAAGTTGGGAGGAGGAGACCCCAGTGACCAGAGTTCAATGACAACAAGGTGCTTGTGGGAGAAGCTGTAGGACAGTGTTGGGGAAGACTGAGGACAGGAGTTTAGTGCTTTAGTAAACAACTTGGGAAGTGACAAGGAAATAAGTCTCCAATAATTCCTGCTGACCTCTGATCCTATAGTACTAGGGTGCTGCTAAAAAGGTGACCCTTCCAGTCAGTGAATTGAGAGCCAGACTCAGAGACAGGAGGTCCTGGGTTCAAGTCTGACCTCAGACACTTCCCAGCTGGGTGACCCTGAGCAAGTCACTTAACCCCCTATTAACTAGTCCTTACCACTCTTCTGCCTTGGAACCAAGACTCAGTATTGATTCCAAGATAGAAGGTAAGGGTTTAAAAAAAAAAAAGAATTGGAAGGAAAATAAATAGCTCTGACCTACTGAGGAAATGAAATCCTTGAAAACTGGAATAGATGAAACAAATATCAATGACTACAAGGTGGCAAGAAATTAGAACAAAATAAGGAAGGAAGGACTCATCCTGGATTATTCCTGGCCCTAGTTCTCATTGTCCCTTATCTTATCTCCCTACTTATTCCTTTTTTTTTTCTTTCAATCTCTTACCTTTTGTCTTAGATGAGTTCCAAGACCAGAAGAGCAGTTAGGCAAGGTGGGGTTAAGTGACTTGCCCAGGGTCACCTAGCTAAGAAGTATCTGAGTTCAAAATTGAATCCAGGACCTCGACTTCTCAAGTCCTGGCTCTCAATCCAAAAAGCCACTTAACTGCCTTAACTCTATTCTTGTACCAATCTCTGTGCAGAAATCATTGGGGTAAATGTCTATTAGTTTGTAAGCTCCCTTGAAGGCAGGGACTGGGTCTTTTTCAAATCTTTGGGTCCCAGTGACTAGTATGATGCTTAACAAAGGTTTTGCTTTGTTGAATGGTGGAAATTGTTGAATTGTGGAATTGTTGAATGAATTGTTGAATGGTGGAAAGACCTGGGAATGTTTAGTTTTGAGAAGAGAAGACCTTGTGTGCAGGGGAGAAAAGGGGTGGGCAGGGGTCTCCTTTGACGTACTTTTAGTGGAGGGTGTGCAGCAACAATTCTAAGTGGTAGATTGTTTAATTGCTTTCAGAGTGAGCATTTACACCTTGGAAATCTGAAATGGCTACAAATCCAGACTTGAACTATTGCTCACTTGATTGTCTAGACTTGGGAAAAGTAGTGGGGAAGATATTAATAATTCAGATTACTTTTAAAAGTCTGTAAGGAGTACATTTTCTCCCTCGCTTCTTTCCCCAACACACCGATGGGTATCATTCTTAGCTGTAGAGGGTATGGAAATGTCAGGGACTAGGTGTCTCAATGGATGGAGAGCCAGGCCCTGAAGACATGAGGTCCTGGGTTCAAATCTCACCTCAGATACTTCCTAGATTTGTGACCATGGGCAAGTCACTTACTTTACCCCATTGCCAAGCCCTTACTGCTCTTTTGTCTCAGAACTGATACTTAGTATTGATTTTAAAACAGAAGGTTTTGTTTTTTAACTCAGAGACTCTGATTTTGCCTGAAAATAAGGGAGTTTTTTTTTTTATAAAGTTACCCAATCCTAGAAAAGTTCACTTTACTAAGTAGTGAGTTCCCTGTTACTTGGACTGTTCAAGTCGAGGCTAGATGAGCATTTCTTCGGAAAGTTTTAGGGAGATTTTTATATGAAACAAGAATTTAGACTAGATGACGTGAGAAGGTCCTTTCCGACCCTGACTTATATCATTCTATGGTTATTCGATGGATGATACATGAATGGAAGGTCTTATAAAATTCTGAAGTCCTTACAAATTCACTCCAGTTCAACGCTGATTTGTACAGAGCCTAGATGCTGGAGAGAAACAGAGTTGATCTCAGGGATCTGGGGACCAATACTTAACTGAGAGTAGAATTCTTTTGGGGAAGGGAAGGTAGAGACAAGGAGAGAAGAAAGGGAGAATAAAATGCACCCCAAATATAATACAATACGAGGGGCAAAATAAGGCTCAAGATACAATGTAAGTTCAGAGGAAAACCGGAAGGGAAAAGAACCATGGGAAGACTTTTGGAGAAGGTGTCATTTGAATTAAGGGGGTAGGAAAAGAAAGGAAAAATAGCACTTAAATAGAAAAAGAGAAAACATGCCAGCGATTGGCAAGGGTGTAAGCAAAGACATAGAAATGTGAGCGGTCAGGGGACAGAGTAGTGGATTAAGTCTGGGGCATTGAGAAATGTGAACCATTTCTTTAGATCTCAGAGAGAAAGATAAAGTGACATAGGTCTTATATCCATTAATATGAAGATTTTTTTTTTAAACCTTCCCCTTCCCTTCTTGGAATCAATACTGGGTATTGGTTCCAAGGCAGAAGAGTGGTAAGGGCTTGGCAATGGGGGTCAAGTGACTTGCCCAGGGTCACCCAGCTGGGAAGTATCTGAGGTCAGATTTGAATCCAGGACCTCCCATCTCTAGGACTGGATCTCTAGCCACTGAGCCACCCAGCTACCCCCAGTATGAAGATTTTTGAGCAGAGACTTTACGTTCAGTGAGGTTGGTATATTTTATTTCATCCCAGTCTTTTGAAGAGATGGTAGCTCCTTTGCCCAGGATGCATGGGGCAATTAGAGCGTGTGGGCAGCAGGGGAAGCTTCGGTGACCAGAAGGATGCTGGATACCCAGAAACACCTCACTCTTCCCCAGCCAGGCTGGGTAATGGGAATCGGAGCTGTTTTGTTCTTCTCTTGCTGGTGCAGGGGTTCAGGGCTCAGTGAATGTGTGGGAGGCGCCATGTGCCTTCTGGGTCTACCTCAAGAGAAAAAGGTGTGTGTTGTGGAGGCAGAGGGGGTGTGCAGGCTTTAAAGACTTCTTAGGTAACTCATTCCTTTTGTGGATGGAAGGCCTGACTAAGCCAGGGATGCCGTGGGAACACCTCCCAAGGAGGATGACATGGGAGCCTGGTGGATTTGTCCCTGGACTGACCAGGGCTCCCCAGGGCAGGGATTTGGGGACCAATACTAGCTGCAGGTAGAATTCCTTTGGGGAAGAGAAGGAAGAGAGCAAGAAGGAGAGAAGGGAGGAAGGGGAAGATGCTACAGACCGTCCCACCCAGGCCACCTCTGCACCCTTCACTACCTGAGGACTGTCCTGAAAAAAATTGGATCCAAATATCTAGACTCTTCCAGGATCTCCCTGTCCCAGCCCATCTGACCCAAACCTTGGTACAGTGGGGAGGAGAAAGAGTGTATACAGCAGCTCAGAATGTCCCTGGTCCAGACCCCTTCCCCCCCACCCCCACCTCTTCCTCCTCCTCCTCTGGCCCCCCTGAGTTGCCATAGAAACAAGAACAAAGCCTCTCTTTCCCCTCTTTTCTGGATTGTTAATTGTCTTTACTCCATGGTGCCTTTGTTAATTGTTGCCTGTCCCTTCTAGTAGGGGGAACTGGGGCTCCCCCAAGGCTAGGCAGAGGGGGAAAAATCCAATGTGGAGGCCCAGGGATCATCAGGCCTCTTCTTGAGGAGGGAGGGGAAAGCACAAAGAACCAAGCCTGGGGCTCTCTAAACTGTCCAGACTCCTTAGACAGGCCACATTTCTCCCTTCACCTCAATGGCTATTTACAACTCCTCCTCACTCTTGTATATTCTGGGGGGGACCCCAAGGAAGAGGTCAGTGAGAATGGCAGCAAGAGGGAGAAAAGAAAAGCCAAGGACACAATAGGCCATTGCTGACACTCCCTCCCCATCCCTGCCTCCTGCCCCCCCCCCCCACCTCCACCAAGTTAAGCAGAAAGACTGGCTGCCAGATTCTTCCTCATCCTTTAGGAGACCCAATCATGCCCCCCCCCCCAGCTCCCAGGGAGAGAGGAGCCTTCTGCCCTCTCCCCCCTCCAATCCGGAGGCAGGCGGTTCCTTATGCCACCCCCAAAACACAATGGAGAGATAGTAAAGAATTAAAAAATGAAAGAAAATGAAAGGCAGAGACATAAGTGAACTGATATTTCCTGGACACCGATTATAGGCCTAGTATTTAACCGGGAGTCCTAAGGGATGAAGAAGTGTGCAGTGAGGTCCTGATTAATGGAAAATAATGAACCCCCCTGAGGCCGTCCCATATATTTGAATATACATGAATTAGGTTATAATTATGTAAAACAGGATAATTGGTATCAGCTGGTCAGAACCATTCCGTACAGTTTCATTTCTGCTTTCTCAGGGAGATGCTAGTCTGGATAAGAGAAACAGGACTTATACTTGAGAATATTTCAACATTTATTAAGCATCTACTGTATTCCAGGCACTGAGCTTAGACAGGGAAAAGAAAGAGGGGGAGAAATGGCTCAATCCTGTCCTATCCCTCAAAAAAGTTTTTAATCTAGTCTTGATACCAAAAGGTAGTTGTCCAGGTGGTATAATGGCTAAGAGCACTAGCTACGGTATGAGGAAAACCCGAGTTCAAATCTTGACTCTGATACTTACTAGCTGGGTAAGTCTGAGCAAATTATTTAACTTCTCTCAGCCTCAGTTTACTCATATGTAAAATGGGGATCATAATAGTATCTGCTATCTCCTGGGATTACTGTAAGGATTAAATCAGATAGTCTATATAAAATGTCTTGTAAAGCTTAAGACTAACTGCTGCTATTATTATTATTATTATTATTTCTATGGTTAAGTCTATGAGTACACAGAACAAACTGTAGGAGTTCCAGAAGGAAAGATTACTATAGGTAAGACCACCAAGGAAGGCTTTATAGAGCAGGGGAGATACTTCATTGCTATTATTTTAATTGTTATTGATATCTTTGGTTTTTACATCATCTTAATTTCCATGTGTCTTCTCAGTACTCACCAGGGAGCCATCTTCTATAACAAAAGAGAAAAGGAGAGAAAAGGGGGGGGAGGGAGGGAGAGAGAAAGAGAGAGGAGAGATGGAAAGGGAGAGGGAGGGGGGAAAGGTAGAGAGAGAGAGAGAGAGAGAGAGAGACAGAGACAGAGACAGAGACAGAGACAGAGACAGAGACAGAGACAGAGACAGAGAAAGGCAGAGAGAGAGAGACAGAGAGATAGAGAAGAGAGACAGGTGAGAGAGAAAAAAGAGAGAGGGGAGATGGAAAGGGAGAGGGGGGGAAAGGAAGAGAGAGAGAAATAGAGACAAATGGGGGGAGAGAGGGAGAGAGAAGAGAGAGAGAGAGAAGAGAGAGAAAGAGAGAGGGGAGATGGAAAATGGAAAGGGAGAGGGGGGAAGGAAGAGAGAAAGAGAGACAAACGGGAGAGAGAGAGAAAGACAGAGAGAGACAGAGAGAGAGAGAAAGAATAAAAAAGTATTTCAACAAAGCCAACCTAGATGGACATCAATGAATTCAACTGCCTATGCTGTGTTCCACATAGTCCCCCACCTCTTCAGAGAAGTGAGGCAAATACATTCTTCTATATGTATTCTTCAGGGCCAAAGTTGACCATTATAAGTGACAAAGTGTTCACCTTTGATTTTTGTCATGCCATCCCCTCATCACCCCTCCTGGCCTCTCAGTACAGGGGACAATTTAGCCAAGTCTTAAAAGCTGGGTAGAATTTGGATGGGGTTTAGCTTAGAGTAGAGTGGTGGAAATATTCCAACATCAGTTCGAATGATGGTACTTAAGATTTATAGAGTTCTCTCCCCCACAGCAAACCTGGAAGTTAGGTAGATTAAAGTATGTCCATTTTATAGGTAAGGAAACTGAGTCTCAAGGGAGGAGAAATTAAATAGCCAAGGCTATGATGTTTGTAAATGACAGAGCCCCAGTGGGAACCCAAGTCCCTTGACTTAAGATCAGCAATCTTTCTCTTACAGCAGAATATCTACAACAGTCAACAGCATTCACAAAACTGAACAATGATTCTAGGGAGTGGGAGATGGGGAGTGGTTTAATTTCTTCTGAGAAAAGAATAGGGGTTAAGAGAACATGGAGACTGGGGCAGCTAAGTGGCTTAGTGGATAGAGAACCCAGGCCTGGAGACAAGACAACCTGGATTAAATTTGACCTCAGATATTTCCTGACTGTATGTCCCTGGGTAAGTCACTTAACCCTTATTGTCTAGCCCTTACTCCTCTTCTGTCTTGGAACCAATATTTAGTATTGATTCTAAGACAGAAAGTAAGGTTTTTTTTTTTTTAAAGAAAGATAACATGGAGACCCTTTAGTCCAACTCTTTCATTTTATAGATAAAGAAATTGAGAGTCTAGACTGATTAAGTCATTTACCCAAGTGGTCACAGGAAGCAACAGAGATCAAATTCAAACCCAAGTCCTCAGACTCCAAATCTCTTATTCTTCCCACTTTGTATTAACCCTGAGTAGACAGTTCTCTACTTCTACCAATCCTCTCCAGACTTTCTGTCAAAGAACTGGGTTCCCTTAAATCTGTGTCAGAAGGAAGAAGGAGGAAGAGAAAGAGAAGGAAGAGGAAAAACAAGAAGAATCATATCTATATAGTGCTATGAGCAAAGCACTTCACAACTATTATCTCATTAAATTCTGACAAAAATCCCTAAATTGGGAACAAATATTATCTTAATTTTACACATGATAAAAGGTAAGGTTTAGTTAAATGACTTACCTAAGATCATACAACTAGTAAACATCTGAGGAAAGATTCAAAGACTAGTCCTTCCCATCATTCAAGTAATCAATAAGTAAGCATTTCTTAGTTATTTAATCTATGAAGTCATATATTTCATGTATGGTCCCTCTTCAAGGAACCTACTATGACTGGTACTGGCAACATGTGTGTATATATATCTACATCTCTTCATATGATGTGAGGGAGACAAAGGAGAGAGGACATATATATATATATATAAAGAGATAGAGAAGGAAGGAATAAATCCTTTTTCTCATGGATCTAGAGAGATGTGCACATATAGAAATGTATATAGAAATATATGTAGAATGTATAGATATATAGAATATATATGTCAAGAGAATAGTTACAAGGCAGTTGGGGAAGCAGAGTGCTAGGAGTTGAGAGATTAGGAAAAGGCTCCTAATGATGATCTTTAAGCTTTGTCTTGAAGGAAGAGAGGAATTTTATGAAGTTGAAATGAGAAGATGGTATACTTTAGACCCATGTTGGTGAACCTATGGCATACATGCCAGAGTCTGCCAGAGGGGGCTGCTCCCTTCCTCCTCTCCATGTATGGCTGAGGACATTTCTCACATGACCTGCCCCTCTGCCTAGCAGCCCAATGGGAGTGCTTCCTCCCTCTCCTGTCTGGGGTAAGGTTGTGGGGGGAGGGGGCAGGAAGTATACATTTGGCATGAGGATTGCAGTATAGGCATTCAGTCTCTAAAAAGTTCACCACCACTGCTCTAGACACAGAAGAGACCAGAGATGGGAGATGGAAGGCACAACGAGAAAGACAATTTGACTCTATCGCAGAGTGCAGGAGGGTATGTAGTTATACAAAGAAATTAGAAAGATAGGTTTAGGCTAGGTTGTAGATTGAACTTTTAAAACTAAATGGGATAGGGGAAGCTTGGTGGCTTAGTAGATAGAGCACCAGGCCTAGAGTCTGGAGGCCTCAGACATTTCCTAATTGTGTGACTCTGGGCAAATCACTTAACCCCATTTGCCTAGCCCTTGCTCTTCTGTCTTAGAGTTGTTACTAAGACAGAAAGGAAGGCTTTTAAAAAAATTAAATGGAAGTTTCTTTTTAATGGAAAGTAATAGGGAGCCATTGGTTTATTAAATAGAGGAATGACATGGCCAGATCTCTTCTCAAGAAAAATCATTTTGAAGAGATTGGAGTAGGAAGAGAACTGAGGCAGGGAGCCTGTTTTAATAGCCTAGGTGAGAGGTGACAAGAACTTGAATTAAGGTGATGTCTCGGTAGTTAGAAATGGAGAGTTAGATTTGAGATATGTAGCAAAGTAGAAATAGCAAAATCTGATTCATTTGTACAGAGGAGAGGGAGCAATCAAGAATAACATTGATTCTTAACTGTGTGACCCTGGGAAAGTCACTTAAACCCAGTTGCCTAGCCCCTTACTGCTCTTCTGCCTTAGAACCAATTCTTAGTAATGATTCTAAGCCAGAAGGTAAGGATTGACCCCCACCCCACCCCAATAGCATCAAGCTTAGTCTGGAAAGACAGCAATGCCTGAAACAATAATAAAGAAGTTTGGAAGATGAGTGGGTTTTGGCAGGGAAAGAGATAATGATCTCTTTCGACACATGATGTCCAGTTAAAAAGGTCCAGTTAGTAATGCCATACTGAAGCTTGGGGGACTAGACATTTAGATCTATGAGTCATCTGCTTAGAGATGATACTAAACACCTGGGAGCTGATGAAGTTATCCAGAGACAGAATATGTAAGAGAAAAGGACATGCACTTGACTTTTGGGGAACATACAAGGTGAGACAGCACGATATGGATGCAAAGGCTCCAAAAGAAGCCGGAGGAAAGGTTGACCAGGAATCTGGAAAACCATGAGAGAGTATTTTCATGAAGACCTAGAGAAGAAAGTATTTCAGGGGAGGGAGAAGGGCAGGTTTAGGAGAAAGGTCCAGAAGATTGAGTATGGAAGACAATAGATTTCTAGCCATTAAGTTAGCAATCATTCATTCAGATGAATCATGATAGACTTAGCTATTATGGCAATACAATGATCCAGGACCATTCTGAGGGACTTATGACAAAGAACTCTCTCCACCTCCAGAGAAAGAACTGTTGGAGTAGGAATGCAGATGAAAACATACGATTTCCCCATTGCTCATTTTGTTTTTGTTTTTTGTTTGTTTTGTTTCAGTTTTATTTGATTATTCACTTACAGAAATCAACAACTTGGAAATATGTTTTGTATGATAATACATGTATAATCCAGATGGAATTCCCTGCCAGCAAGGGGATCCAGGAGGCAAGTGAGAGAGGGAGATATAAGTTTGATCACATAACTTAGGACAACTTGGGTGCAAATTTGTTATTACTTGTAATTACTTGGTAAAAAAATAAAAATATAAATATAAAAATTAAAAAATTCATTCACTAAACACTTATTATGGAGAAGGCATTCTACTATAGACACAGTGGGTATTAGTTTATTTATACAAATAAAGACAACATCAGGCAAACACAATCCCTGCCCTTAAGGAGCTCACATGATAAGAGGAGAGAAAACTTGGAAATAACTGGATAGATACAATATGTATATACAAGTTGGGTCAGCTAAATGGTGGAGTAGATAGAGCCCCAGGGCTGTAGTAAAAAAGATCTGAGTTCAAATATAGTCTTGGATGGTTACTAGCTGAGAAGCTCAGCAAATCACTTAATCCTGTTTACCTCAGTTTCCTTATCTGTAAAATGAGCTGGAAAAGGGGCAACTAGGTGGCTTAGTGGGTAGAAAGCCAAGCTTGGATACACTTCCTAGCTGGATGACCTTGGGCAAGTCACTTAATCCCAATTGCCTAGCTCTTGTTGCTCTTCTGCCTTGGAACTGATACTTAGTAAGAATTCCAAAACAGAAGGTAAAAGCTTGTTTGTTTGTTTGTTTGTTTTAATAAATTGGGAAAGGTAATTCAAACCACTCTAGTATTTTTGCCAAGATAATCCCAAATGGGATAACAAAGAATCAGATACAACTGAACAACATCAACAACAAAGTATGGAATTGGGGTAAGAATTGGGGTCACTACATTGGGACTGAAATGACCCAATAATAATAGCAAGACATACAAGTAGATAGAAGATAATCTGAAAGGTGAATATATTAGTGGAGGTATGTGAAGGAGAAAGGGAACATAGGTTGTCCAGAACAAGCTTCCTGGGGGCAGGTAGTTGAGAGAGAGGCAGACCTGGAGCTGGGAGGTCCTGGATTCAAATGTGGCCTAGGACACTTTTTAGCTATGTAACTCTGGATTAGTCACTTATCCCCATTACCTAGCTCTTACCACTCTTTTACTGCAAAGTATTGATTCCCAAATGGAAGGTAAGGGTTAAAAAAAGAAGGCTACTGCCATTTTGTAGGTGCAAGGTGTTGAGGACCTGAACCAGGGGGTTGTCTACATGAATGGAGAGTAGGGGGTGTATACCAGAGACACTGGGAATGTAGAAATGACCAGTTTTAATACTGGATTAGATTGAAGGGTTAAATAAGATTAGGGAGTCCAGGTTGACATTGAGATTGTGGCCTTGGGTGACAGGGAGGATAGTGGTGTCCTGGAGTGGAATGGGGAAATTTAGAATACAGGAGGATCTGGGGGAAAAGATAATGAGTTCTGTTTTGGACATGTTGAAATTGGAATGACCATGTAACATCCAATTCTAGATGTTCAAAAGGTAGGTGATGATTTGGTTCTATTGTTCCAGAAAGAGACTAGAAGTACATACATTTGGGACATAAATCCTGAAAGGTTGAACACAGGAGCTGCTGAGATACCAAGTGAGATAGTATATATAGAGAATAAAAAGAGGAAGAGTCCAGGACAGAGCCTAGAGGGCCATCGACAGTTGGTAGACATGATAAGGATGAAGAACCAGCTAAGGAGACTGGGAAGAGGCAGGCGGACAGGGAAGAGAAAAACCAGAAAGAAAACAGTGCCACAGAAGCCTAGAGAATAGAGATTATCTAGGAGGAGAAGGTAATTACCAAGTACAAGGATAGGGATTAAGAAAAGGCTATTAGATTTGGTGATTAAGAGATAATTGGTAACTTTGGAGAGAGGGGTTTCAAATGAATGATAAAGTCAGAAGCCAGGTCACAGAGGATATGGAAAACAGTGAGAGGAGAGAAAGTGAAGGTAATGCATGCTGGACCAAGATAATCTGTTGGTAGCTTGAAAGGATGGTAGAATCTGCACAAATTTGTTTTTCATGTTTTTTATTTTTGTTAAAGGACAGAAAAAAACCATATATTTTTAAGAGCAGCAGGAAAGGAATCAATAGAAAGAAAAAGACCCATCGTTAGACAGAAGGGATGCTTGATCCAAGAGTATGGGCTCAAGATGGCCTTGGTAAAGGGAATGACCACCTCATCAGAGACTGGAGGAAAGGAGAAGAGAGTGGGGATGGTATCAAGAGATAAGGCAGTAGACAAGGGGCTTCATGGGAGGACTGAAGATCAAAGAGAAGACTTGAAATAGATTTTGTGAAGATTGAGACAGCAAATCAATTAGGGAGGAATAAAAGGACTGCTTTGCTGCAATAATCTGCCACAGATGAGGTTAGACAACATAATTTTGTAGTATTCTCGTCTTTACAATTTTATAATTCCCTCCATCTCGGTTCCTGACTTTTAATCCAGCATTTTATTCACTTGGCTCTACTACCTTGATAATTCAAAAAGATGGTCAAATCTAGTGGCATGAGCTATGGGCATGTAGGTTCTAATCCTGTCTCTGCACTAGTTAGCTCCATCACCTTTATCAAGTCCCTTAACCTCCTTAAACCTCAATTGCCTCACCTATAAAATGAGAGAATTAAATTAGATTCATTTGTTTTTAAAAAACTCTTACCTGGGTTCAAATTTGACCTCAGACACTTCCTACCTGTATGACCTTGGGCAAGTCACTTAAACCCCATTGCCTAGCCCTTACCACTCTTCTGCCTTGAAACCAATACTTAGTATTGATTCTAAGACAGAAGGTAAGGCAGAAGACTAGTAAGGGATAAACAGTGGGGGTTAAGTGACTTGCCCAAGGTCATACTCTTCTGCCTTGAAACCAATACTTAGTATTGATTCTAAGACAGAAGGTAAGGCAGAAGACTAGTAAGGGATAAACAGTGGGGGTTAAGTGACTTGCCCAAGGTCATACAGCTAGAAAGTATCTGAGGCTCATTTGAACCCAGGACCTCCCATCTCTAGTTCTGGTTCTCTATCCACTGAACCATCTAGTTGCCCTGAACTAGATTCTTAACCTAAGGTCTATGAAACATCATTGGAAAAAAAATTTACATCTTCATTTTCACTTACCTCTAACTAAAAATTAGAACATCCTTCAATTAGTTTTAAAACATTGTTCTGAGAAGGAATCTGTAGGTTTTGCCAGACTGCCCAAGGGGCTTGTGGCACACACAGGAAGGTGAAGGACCCTTAAACTAAAGGATCTCTTATCACACTGAAGTTGTGCAATGTAAAAGATGTAGCATGCCAAGCAACATGTGGGTTTTTCTAAGTGTGTCCCTCAGGGAAAATCCAACAACTCTTTCTTTGTGCTGAAGGAATATCATTGGGAAAATTTGGAAGAAGAAATTATAGGTCCTTTTTTCCTGCTCTCTTTCCATCTGTGACTCCCTTCCTTTAACTCTCCTGAGTTTTAGAACAGTCAATATCCCCCTCTTCATTCCCTCTCCTACACACATCCAAATATACCAGGATCTCTGGACCCTCTTCTCAAAAACAGAGGCTGAGCTCCAATTGCTCCTTTGGTGTCCACTTTGGTCCAATACTTTCTTTAGGGCTAAGAGTTTATTGGACCTCACAATGGGGATGCCCACTGTGGAAAGTGTGCTGGATTTGGAGTCAGAAGAAGTGGGTTCATATTCAATTTCTGCCATCCCTGTATGACTTTGGGTAAGTCATTCGCTCTCAGTTTTAGAGGCAGCTAGATGGCAGAGAGGATGTGTTGGGTCTGGGAACAGGGAAGTGTTATTTCAAATTCAGCCTCAGGCAATTGTGTGACAGAGCACCAAGTTTTTAACTTTTGTTTGCCTCAGTTTACCCTACTGTAAAGTAGGGAAAATAAAAACACCTACCTTGTACAGTTGTGGTGAAGATCAAGCTTATAAATCCCTTAGCAGAATAAATAGTAGGCACTTAATAAATACTCATCCTCCCTCAATGTGGGAGTTGAACTAGAAGACCTCAGGGGTCCCTTTCAGCTCCAAATCTGTTTCTATGTGTTCTTCGTGTTCTAGAGCAGGATTTGGCAGTCTTGATATAATAGAAAGACTTTTGGATAGTCTCAGGAGATCATGGGAAGACAGTGCACTTGAGTTTGAATAATTGTGATCACCTCTTCAGACTTAGTGCCCATAAAATGTTGTGCTAGATGATCTCTAAGACCATTTGCAGGTCTCAGCCCTTGACCCTCCCAGAAGAACAAATCTAAAAGGTGGAGACTTAAAGATTTAGAACTAACTGCTTGTCCCTTCAAGACCTGGAAATATCTCTAGCCTAACCCCACCCCAGGGACCATTTTCCCTCTTTACCCAGCTCAACTACTAGCAAAGTCATTTACACCTTTGTATGAATTGAAGTTCCTGTTGGTACCACTCCCAAGTGTGTTTGCATGTAGGCTGGGCTAGTAATTATGACTTTTTTAAAGTTAGTCAAAGGAATGTAAGGCTCAACCAAAGAATGTTGGATCAGGAGCACTTTCCCTTGTGGCTCTAAAGTCCCTTAAGTGATCCAAAAAGAGATCTAAATCACCTTTTCTGCTAACTTTTCTCATTCCACTGGGAAGTTTAAACATTTTGAAGAAGGTTTGCAGGAAGGTAAGCACATGGGTTTTCTGATATTTGCACCAGGTATTTACTGTGCCTTCTAATTAGGAAATTTAATCCAATTCAATTTATAAGTTTATCATAGGTTTAGAGCAGGAAGGGATCCAATGTCCTCAAGAAAGTGAGGCAGAGAGAGATTGTGACTGATTTTGTTCACACAGCTAGAATATAGAAAAAGGATTCTAACTTAGAACTAGTGACTTGGAATCTAGTGCCTTATCCACTTTTAAGTGCCTACCATATACTAAGCAGGGAGATACAAAAGACAAAAATGAAACAATCCTTGCACTGAAGAAACCTGAATTCTACCAGAGGATGAAACATGTAATCTGATATATACAGAGTATATCTATATCTATCTCTCTCTCTATAAATATACAGAATAAAAGAAAGTAATTTCAGGAGAACGAGAACATTAATTGGGGGCTCAGAAAGACTTGCAGGAAGTGGTACCTGAACTGTTTTAGAATGGGAGGAATGACATGGCAAAGGTCATATTAGGAAGAGGTTCTCACCAGTCATCCTAGAAGAGTCTCTCTGCCTAGGTACTGCTTTTTTTTTTTAATCTGCCAAGCTCCTCCTGCCCCTCTTTTCTCCTCCCCTCCTCCAGACCCCTATGGAAACTAAAGAGGGTCGAGAGACCAGCAACACATATAACCAAGAATTAATAAGAGAACGTGTTTGAAGCACTTCCCAAACCTTTAAAGACATTGTTGTTATCGAAAAGGCAGGCAAATAGGCCCAGTGAGAGCAGTAGGAACTGTTGAACCTGGAGAAGGGAGGGCCAAAGGTTTCCCTGAATAACTAGATAGGGTCTTTATTATAATAAGCTGTTATCCCTCTCTTCGGAGCAAAGAGCAGGAGGAAATGATGGGCTCATTCGATTGATTTTTTAAAATGGCAGCAAGTGGGAGTTGGATTAGATCTAAAGAGGGTTCCCGGCTCTGAGGAAGATTAGTTTTCCTTCGAGAGGTTCTGCGATCTTTGTCCGAGTAGGCTGGCAAATCTCGAAAT
Source organism: Monodelphis domestica (assembly GCF_027887165.1). Taxonomy (NCBI): domain Eukaryota; kingdom Metazoa; phylum Chordata; class Mammalia; order Didelphimorphia; family Didelphidae; genus Monodelphis; species Monodelphis domestica. Next base: position 107,226,364 of record NC_077228.1, read on the forward strand.
TAACAGCCACCTTCCAGAACAGAGCCTGGAAAGGGGACTTCTCTAGCTCTAGACCTAGGGTTCTATGAAGGAACACCTGTACCTGCGGAGTGTGGGAAAGGGGGAGTCATCCGACCTAGTTTCCTCCTTTCTCTTTCTTTCCTCCCCCACCCTCCTCCGCCCCCTATCACCCGGGGCAACCTCGGCTCGGCCCCTTTAAACAGAGGTTTCCTGTCCAGCCAGCTGCGAGATGCCTAGATGGACAGGGCGAGAGGGGGAGCTCTGTCTCTCTGTCCCTCCCTCTCTACCCTCCCTCCTTTCCTCCCGGCTCTCTGTCTCCCTCCCTCTTTCTCCTCGGAAGCTGAAGAGCCGGTGAGGCGGTGGAAGCAGCAGCAGCAGCAGCAGCAGCAGCAGGAGCAGGAGCAGGAGCAGCAGCAGCAGCAGAAGAAGAAGCAGAAGCAGCAGCAGCAGCAGCAGCAGCAGCAGCAGCAGCAACAGCAACAACAGCAGCAGCAGCAGCAGCAACAGCAGGAGCAGCAGCAGCAGCAAAAGCAGGAGCAGCAGCAGCAGCAAAAGCAGGAGCAGGAGCAGGAGCAGCAACAGCAGCAGCAGCAGCAGCAGCAGCAGCAGCAATCTCTACCACCACCACTACCGCCGCCGCCGCCGCCGCCACCACCACTGCCGCCACCACCGCCGCGGCCGGAGCAGTAGCTGCAGCCACCAGCAGCTCTTTCCTTCTCTCTTTCCCTCCTTTCCTCCCTCCCTCCTGTGTTGTGAGTGTGACGCCGGGCGGCGGAGAGAGAGATAGGGAGAGAGAAGGTTCTTGGACTTAGCCGGAGAGAGGAGCGAACCCTGCCTTCAGTACTCCGGGCTCGGAACTCCAAGACGCCGGGAACTGGGGCGCAGGGAGGGAGTGAGCGGCTGGAGCAGCTCGGTGGAGGCTGTGCCCTGGGGCAGAGAGACTACCGAAGGGTCCAGACTCCGGACAGACCCCAGGAGTCTCGAGCAGCCAGCAGAGCGCGGGCTTCTAAGCTCAGGAAACCTGAGGGAAGACTGAGCTGGGGAAGCGAACAGACAGCCCGTAGCCGTCTACAAACGTCAGTCTCCCTCCGGGGAGCTCTGGACCTGGGACCAGCGGCGCCGGGAGCCTGGAGAGCGGGGAGAGAGCTTTCCTTGATATAAACCGAGGAGCAGTACTCCTCACCCCGCCCCCCAACTAGAACCAACCCCCCCCCCACTACCCCCATAGCCCTCCCCACTCCTGGACGTGGTTGGGGGCATGTGAGCTGGAAGCCGCGGCAGCCGGCGGCGATCATCCGGAGGGAGAAGCCCTGCCCCAGCGAAGGACGGAGCCGGAACCGGAGCCGGGAGAGTAGTAAGTGCACTCTGGCTTGCCTTGCCTTGCCTTGCCTTGCCTTGCCTTGCCTTGCCCTGCCCTGCCATGCCATGCCATGCCATGCCCTGTCCTCTCGCAGCGCCACCCCCAACCCTCGGGTCCTCTCCTCTCCCCCAGACGAGGTCCTCGCACAATTCAGCCCCTGGCTCACCCCTCTGAGTCCCTCGTTCTCCCTCAGACACCTGAAGTTTGACAGACGTATTGACATGTTTTGGGGGACACACCAGTTCCTGCCTCTTGAGTTTCCATCTGCTTGTAAAGTTTTCTAGGGTACCCACTCCTCCCTAGAAAGTGGTCTGCACCTACTCCTCCACCCCTCCAGTAATACCAGTTCTAGGTACGGTTATCACTCTGGCCAGACCCTTTAGAGCCGCCTGGTTGGGGGCAGGTTGCTTGTGGAGATGGAGATGAGAAACAGGGCGGCGAGCTCAGTCTCTATGCCTCCCTAACTCCTCCATCTGCCCAGCGTCTGTCTGGCTTCTCTCTTTGCCTGATAACTGACCCGGGTCCCTGTCTCGCCAACCAGTCTGTGGGGCTCAGGCACTATGATTTCCTAGCGGGAAGAGGTGGTGTGTGTGTGTGTTGTGTGTGTGTGTGTGGTATATGTGTGTATGTGTGTGTGGTGTATTCGTGAAGGGAGGGGGCGGGTTTATGTGACATAGCCCATACACACAGCCCCCAGGAATCGTCCCTAGATACTGGGATATCAATCGTACCCGTCCCTCGCTGCTCACCCCCTCCCTTCCTTCCCACCCCAATCCAATCAGCCCTAGGTTCATTCCCCAGAGGAGATGGGGGGAGGCGGCATCCTGTTTGTGTCTTAATTCTGCTGTTTCCCTCTACCCACCCCATACCGACCCCCCCCCCCCCCAATTTCTTAATTCGGGGATACACGAGGTGTATTTTCTAGTCCTGATCTTGCAAAATAAAAGTCCGGGGAGGGGGGGGGGGGATAGTCCCATTCTCAGCGGCTCGCCATTGTTTTCATACAAAGTGTATTCAACATATAAATACACACACCACACACGTGTCCCCGACTGGATCTGCCCAGGGCTTGGGGGATTCTCCCACCAGCTAGTCTGGCATTCTCCCGCTGTTGCTCATCTCCGGGCCGGGGTAGGTCTAGGAAGGTGTCATGGAGTTATGGAGTGTGCTTTTGCTGTTGACCACGACGCTGGGCAGGGGAATGAGTTTCAATTTAGGGGAGGCAGCTTTCTGGGAAGACCCTGCGCTCGGCCGGGTGGTTCCGGCTCCTGACCCCAAAGGAATTGGCAGTGAGCTTCAGAATTCCGCCAGACCTCTTGGCAAAGGCCCCCACGACATCAGTCTAGGGAGGAAGCTGGAAGTTTTCCTGGGAAGTTTGCTTTTTCTCCGTGAGAATTTCCGGGCAGAGCCAGGCTGACCCAGAGAGACAGTGACTGAGAGAAAAAGCCACGGACACACAGAGAGAAAGAATAGACAAAGAGAGACACTGAGAAGAGGCTTGGTGTTGTGGGGTCTCCCAGGGGCTGTAGGTAGCTAAGAGAATTAAGGGGCCCTGTTGCCTGCTAGTCTGAAGGGAAGGCGTTGATTTAATTGCTGCTTTGATTTTCAGACACTGGGCCTCCCGTTTCTTTGTGAAGTGGAGCCCCCTGACCAAGCTCTGGAATCTCAGTCCCACTCCCTGTCAGTCTCTGGCCGTGGGCAAGTCCTTTAACCTCTTGGGACCTCAGCTTTCTGTCTGAGAAATAGGGAGGCAGCCACACTTTGAAAGCCCATGTATCTTGCAGAAGTCAGAACTAGGATTTCAGACTCAGTGACTGCAGGAGGGCAAAGACCCACTCTCCTTAACTAATTTTGCCCAATCTAGAACAAAGTGACTTTGGGCATGAGATTAATTAATACTAATATTGAGCTTCAAAGAACAGAGGTTACATATCCAGGTACTGGATCCTGTGTTTAGGTTCATCTCCTCATCTCATTTTGGTGTTTGATTGTTTGAGTGGTTTTAATGAAAGGAACATTCTACTCACTCCTCCCCTCCCTCCATCTCTCCCTGGTGGGGCCTTCTCCACCCAGACCAATCTGCCTGATAGGAGAAAAACTCAGGACAGGCTTCCCCAGTGCATAGCTTTCTTGGCAGCAGGCTCTAGAATCGGATGTGCTTTTGTGTCAGTGGGGTTTGGTGAATTTCCAGAGAGAGATGGAACCCCAATTGTCTGGGGCCCTGGGGAAGAATCACCAGGGAAAGGTTAAGGCCTCTTCCTCCTGGGTATCTGCCCCCTAAGGCTGTATTTATATTGCTTACTGTTTAGGAACTTCCCACTGCTATAAGTAAAGAAAGATGGAATGTGCTTGATGATGATGATAATAATGTTATATAGTGCCTTACAATTATGATCTTTTTTGAACCTCACAACAACCCTGGGAGATAGGTGCCATTATTATCCCCATTTTATAGATGAGGAAACTGAGACAAATAAATAATTTGCCCAGGGTCCTGCAGCTAGTGTCTGAGGGTAGATTTGAACTGTGATCTTGAATTCTGATGCCAGGTCTAGTGAGTGACTTTTTGTCATCTAGCTGCCCCCTAAATATCCCAGCTACTTTGGGAGTTAATTCTCTGGGTTTCATCCATACATGGTTAGGGGATATTGTAGAAATGTGCTGGTGAATTAAAATCTCTGGAAATAGGTGCAAGTCAGACAAGTGGAAAGATCTAAAAAGAATGAGGTTAACTCTGGGTCTCAGTCATCTGGAAAAAGGATTCTAGTCCTGACTATTTTACTTATCGTTGTGTGACCTTGGGTAAGTCACTTGAACACTCCAGAAATCTTTTCCCTTTACTATAAAACTAGAGATACTATTTACAATATTACATTCATAGAAGTGTGGAGAAAATGCCTTGTAAATTAAAAAGAAATCTAGATTTAAATCCCTCTTCTAACACTTGCTATTTTTGTGAAAATTGGTAAGTTATTTAGTTCTATAACCCTCAGTATCCTCTTCTCAAGAAAAAAAAAAGGTAGAGGGAGGCACAGAAATAGACCATACCTGTAGGTATGTTTATTTAGCTGACTGGGTTGTTATGAGGGTCAATTAAGATAATTTAGGTAAAGTACTCTGCAAACTTTAAAAGTGCTATATGAAGGTCAGTCTCTAGAATAGAAATATGATCCATTAATATTATTGTTTCTCCCTTTGATCAAAGAAAATAAACTTTTCTATTCCTAATTCCCTTCCCTGAACTCATTGCTACTTGAAAATACTTTAGAAAACCAGTTGCAGTTTTCACCAGAACTTCAAACACAATTGCCCAATCTTGATTTTTCAAAAGGATCTTCCATTATACATCCTCTAAAATCTTTGTATTTTCAAACTTATGCTTATTCTGTGTTATTGAAGCAATTTTAAGTATTTTCATTAATGTAGGGGAGTAGGACGGAATGGACAGGGACCTGCCCTCTAAGTCCAAAGACTTGGTTTCAAGTCCAGACTCTGACACTTACTTATTTTGTGACCCTTGGAAAGTCATTAAGACTCTTCATGCCCCAGGCAATTCTCTAAAAACTATTAAGTTATTAATAGTTGTCAATATGGGTAGTTTCCTCACCTTTAATTTCCTATAGAGAAGAATTCAAGGGTCTTCTTTGAAAAAAAAAACCAATTATTGTACTATACCTTAGGCATTGTATCTTATAGAGAGATAAATTGGACTAGACAGTCTCCTCATGAAGTTGGAGGATATGGGCAGGGCAGAGAATAGAACAGTTTTGTTTTTCAGTTGTTTCTGTTGTGTCTAACTCTACATGACCCCATTTGGGATTTTCTTGGCAAAGCTACTAGAGTGATTTCCCACTTCCTTCTTAGCTTATTTGTCAAATGAGGAAATTGAAGCAAACAGGGTTAAATGACTTTCTTAGGATCACACAGCTAATGTCTGAAGACAGATTTGAACACAGGAAGATGATTTCAGGCTTGGCACTCTATCCACTACGCTACCTAACTGCAGTTGGGCTGACCTTAGATACTTAATATCTGTGTGACCTTGGGCAGTTCACTTAATCCTGTTTACCTCAGTTTCCTCATATGTGAAATGAGTAGGAGAAAGAAATGGCCAGCCATTCCAGTATCTTTGCCAAGAAAACCCCCAAATGGGGTCATGAAGACTTGGACACAGCTGAACAAGAAGAAGAATAGAATGGGGGTATCTAGGTGGCTCAGTGGATTGAGAGCTAGGCTTGGAGATGGGAGTCCCTGTGTTCAAATTTGGCCCCAGTCACTTTCTAGCTATGTGATCCTGGGCAAGTCACTTAACTCTTATTACCTAGCCTTAATGACTCTTTTGCTTTGGAACCTGTGTACTGTTTTTGATTCTAAGATGGAAGGTTAGGATTTATTTTTTTATTTTATTTTTTTTTCTTTAAAACCCTTACCTTCCCTCTTGGAGTTAATACTGTGTATTGGAGCCAATCCTGTGTATTGGTTCCAAGGCAGAAGAGTGGTAAGGGCTAGGCAATGGGGGTCAAGTGACTTGCCCAGAGTCACACAGCTGGGAAGTGTCTGAGGCCAGATTTGAACCTAGGACCTCGGGTCTCTAGGCCTAGCTCTCAATCCCTTGAGCTACCCAGCTGCCCCCAAGGTTAGGATTTATTAAAAAAGAAAAGGAAGACTAAGATCATACACAAGCACAAATATACAGAAAAGTGTTATGTCCATTCACCTGAAAGGAGAGACTCTTTGGGGAAAGGAGGCCATCCAGAAAAATTTCAAAGAGGAGTTGACATTTAAACCAGATGATGAAGGATCTCAATTTAGGAGATTTAGGGAAAGGACATTCTAGACCAGGAACAACCTTAGCAAAGACCTATAGGTGGGGAAGTATGATGTATACAGTAGTCTAATTGGGCTTACCTGCCTTTCAAGGAGGATATTGGAAATCAAGGATGGATAAACATATTCCAATTCTGTCCCTGGTATTGTGAGTGTGATAAGACATTCTCTCTCTCTCTCTCTCTCTCTCTCTGTCTGTCTCTCTCTTCTCTCCCCCATTTATTTACCTTTTTCCCCACCCCTCCATGGGGAATCTAAAGTTAAAGTTAACATTTCTCTAGGCAGTTAAGTGAATGAGTGAGAGATTCAGTTCAATCAACAAATATTCACAGAGTAGCTACTCTGTGTGTGTGTGTGTGTGTGTGTGTGTGTGTGTGTGTGTGTGTGTGTGTGTGTGTATAGGTAGGTAGGTAGAGGGAGATGGTACAAGACATATGAGTCATTGACTACCCCTTGCCCCAAAGGAGTTGCCATGCTGATTCAATCCTTTCTAGAGCTCTAGTTTGACAGGGTGCTTTGAGGTGCTTGGACACCAAGAGGCTGGCATGAAGTTGTCACCTATTTGGGGAGGGGAGTTCCAATAGAACAGCACCTTTTCCCTCCACCCCCACCACACTCCCCACCTCCCACCCCCATTCAGGGGTGAGGCTATATGTTTGAAAAGAACTGTGTTGGAAGGGACCGGCTGTGGGAGCTGGGAGCTCAGTAAATCGTGCTGTGAATGGAGTTATTTTTGTGTTCACTGTTTGCTTAAGAGGGCCTGCTCCTGCCTGAACTCGTTGCATTCACACTCTGCTGGTCCCCTTCCCGGAATCTGGCCTTCTTAACTCGGGTGATGGTCATGGTGCCTGCCAGGGGGTTGAGAATGAGGGCCCAGAGGAGACCTACTTTGCCCTCCCCTTTAGCCCTATTGGTGAAGATCCAGTGTTTAAAGAATTGAGCCTTCTCTTAAACCAGCCCATTCCCACATCTTTTGTGGGTGTAGGATAGGGGGGAGATAGTGATATTCCTGACTGGTCTCTGGGCTGATGAAGTCTTTGCATTAGAACTCTCCTCTGTTTCTTTCCTGTCTATTACTCTTCCCTCCCAAGTTCCCACCATCAACTAAACAGTCACTGGTATAGATCCAGTAGCTTATAGGGTCGATTAAACAGATTATTTTAAAAATTAATTTTTATTAATATAGTTTATTTTAATATTACCTTCATTTCCCAATATATTACTCCTTTCCCCCTTCCTGGAACCATCTCTCCTAATGAAGAATAAGAAAATGAGAACAAAAATGTTAATCAAAATTACCTACTGGAGTAGCTAGGAAGCAGAGTAGATACAGTACCAGGCCTTGAGTTGGGAGCACCTGGGTTCAAATTTGACCTCAGATACTTCCTAGCTGTGTAACTTTGGGCAAGTCACTTAACCCTTCTTTGCCTAGCTCTTGTCCTTGCATCTTAGAATTGTTACTAAGACAGGAAGTAGGGGTTTAGGAAAAAACTCCCTACCATATCAGCTAAGTTCAACATTAGTTGTGTTCTTTACTTGTTGTCCCCTCCCTTGTACAAAGAAAGCATTCTCATAGTCTTTTCTTTGGGACCACTGCATTCAGTTTCAATCTTTTCCATTGTTGCTGTTAAATAATCTCTGGGTGTGTTGATTTCCTGGATATACTTACTTCATTTTTCATCAGTTCATTTAAATCTTTCTTTGCTTTTCTTAGTCTTCCTATTTCTTGCAATCCAGTTACATGTCGTTACATTTACACGTCACAACTTCCTTAGCTGTTCCCCAGTCCGTGGGTATCTACTTTGTTTCCAGTTCTTTGCTACTTTAAGAAGTGCTGCTATAAATATTTTGGTGCATGTGAGACCTTTTTGTCATTGACCTCCTTGGGGGATGTGCCTGGCACTGGGAACTCTGGGTTAAAAGTTTGGACGTTTTAGTCACTTTCTTAGTATATTTCCAAATTGCTTTCCAGAATGGTTGGACTAATTCATTACTTTACCAACAGAGCATTAGTATGCCAAACAGACTGCTTCTGTTGGACAGCAAAAGGGCCCTAAAGCACTACTTGGCTCCTCCGGATTGAATGAGTGTCCTTAGCTGGAAGTCAGAGTTCATAAAAATCATAGAATATTAGAACCAAAAGGGGTCTTGGAGATATTCTGATTCAACACTCGTATTTTTATAGAAAAAGAAATTGAGGTAGTACAGTTAATAGTGTGCCAGATCTGGCTGGTATCAGGAAGATCTGGCTTCGAATACTTCCTAGTTGTGTGACCCTGGGCAAGCTGGCCCTTGCCACACTTCTGTTTTAGGATAGATTCTAAGATAGGAGGTTAAGGTTTAAAAAAATAGAAGAAATGGAGTCCTAGAGAACTCAGGTGACTGGCCTGAGATCTTCATACATTTAGAAAAAGGAGTAAATGTGAGATTCAAACCTTGGTTTGAGTTCAAATCCATGGTACCTCCCATTATAATACACTATGACATTATATTATGAAATATTGTAGACAAAAAATATAAATATTGTATATGAAATTCTATTTGTTTTTAACCCATACTTTCAGTCTTAGTAACAACTCTTAAGACTGAAGGGCAAGGGATTTACCCAGCGTCACACAGCTAGGAAGTGTCTGAGGCTAAATTTGAACCCACTTTCTCCTGACTCCAGGCCTGGCTCTTTATCCACTATGCCACCTAGTTGTCTGAGTAAAGGATTTTCTCAAAGCATCTGCAGTTCTTAATTTTGGCCATGCCTGGTTTGGCTAGCCTTGGCTTACAGCATATCTTAGGGAGCAGCTCCTCTTCTGGACTTTCCACTTCCAAGGTGAATAGGACCTGACTGTCCTCAAGTCCAGCAAGTGTCCTCCACCCATAATTTCTTTTTTCTTTTATGAGGCCCCCAGGAGTGTATAGGGCAGAGTATCTGCTCTGCAGTTGGTTAGTTTAGAGAGCCTGGCAAAGAAGATGGAGAGAAGGCAACAGCTGTAACTCCTCTCTCTTCCCAGATTCTTCCTCTTAGAAAGGAAAGCATGGGAGTAAGATTAAAAGGAAGTCACCAGAGATAGCCCCTGCCTCCTCTGTGAATAAAGTCTTAGGCTAGGACAAGGCAAGGCTTTCTCTTTTTGTGCCATATCACTCAGCTTAAGGCAATTCACCTTCCAAATTCTTTCCAATGGGCAAATCATTTGTGATTAGCCAAACAGGGTAAGAAGGGAAATTGAGGGCACTGGGTGGTGAAACTTGCTACTAGCAAGGTTAAAATCAAGATGAAACCTTGTGAAATCAAGATGGGAATGGGGAAAGGGAGGAAAGGACAAAGGAGTAAAGGGCAGAATTTCCAGCTGCTTCCTTTCTTCCCACAATATTCTTTCTCCCCCTCTCAACTGCCTCCTTCTTTCCCCCTGGGAGACTTGACTCCCTCCATTAAATCTGGAATTCTGTTCCCTCAATACCTGTGTTCCTACTCTTCTGCTCAGTGGCTTTAGCATTTAAATGGCCTTCTGCAGTATGTGTGGGATGGATATTAATATCCAGCCTTCTCACCCACTACCCCCCAAACCATTGTTCCACTACTGTGTGTGCTGGGGACATGTGCACCGCTTAGGTTTCAGTGACTTCGCCCTGGAGAGGGAAGGGAAGGAAAGAGGAAGTGTCAGCCTTGCGTAAGGGGGAAGGGACTGGAGCAGACTAGATGGCCAGACTGCCTTTACCATTACTGCCTTGTAATCCCTGCCAGGCTCCAGCTCCTCTGGGACACTGGGGGCAGAGGCTGCAGTGTTCTTTTCCCTGGTCTGGACCAAACCCCAACCTCCACCCCCACCCCCAATTGCTGTGCTTAGAATGGAATGTGCTCTATGTGGAATGGGATGGGGTGAGAAACCAGAACACTGTCTTGTCTAATTCCAAACAATTCAGGGAGGAAACCACTGCCCCCAGGGCCGTGGCACTGCTGGTAGCCTCCCTCCTCGCAAAGGGACTCAGATTACCTGCCTTTTGGGAGACAAGAGCAGGGAAAGTACCTCTCAGGGTCAACAGGGTTGGAGGTGGGCAGTAAGACTGGTTACGGAGAAGGGAGGCAGACAAGGCTATCTTAGATACCCCTACTTAGTAGTTGAGGAATTCCTAATTTGGTAAACTTCCAAAGGGGGTCTTATATATATATATATATATATATATATATATATATATATATATATATATATAAATAATATAGATGTGGTTTGTTTTTAAACTCTTAATTTCGAAATTAGAATCAATGCTAATATAAATTCTAAGGCCCAAGAGTGCTAAGGGTTAGGCAATGGGGTTGAGTGACTTGCCCAGGGTCACACATCTAGGAAGTCTTGCTCGTATTTGAGACCAGGTTCTCCATACTCCAGGTCTGGCTCTCTACCCCCTGAGCCACATAGCTGCCCCTGGGTTTGTCATTTCATAGTGTACAACAATAATTGCTACTTTCAAATGCCATTTTCCAATTGATGGGCAGTCTCTTTGTTTCCCTATTTTCTTCATCTGACCTCCTTATGGACAACAGTAGTAGTAAGGGTATCAATGCAATTTTATTGCCTGGTGTATCACTACAGTTTATGATACCCAACTATTTTAACTCTTACACTGGGTAGAAGCTGGAGGTGGATGGGTGGGTGGGTGGTGGTGATGGAGAGATTTTATAGAAGGTAATATATTTCCATTCTTTCCTGGCCATTTCAGTGGCTACCCAGAACCAGGAGAGTGGTGGTCTGATGCCCTTTTACTCAACCAGATTTATTCACTTTTTAAAAGAAATATTTGTCTTTTTAAATATTCTATTTGATTGGTATATTTTGTTTTAATATCACTTTCACTTCCCCATTGTATTTCTCTTTCCATTCTCTCCCTCTCTGAGAGTCATCCCTTATCAGGAAAGAAGAAAAAAGGGGAAAAAACCCCCATTTTAATAAAACTAACCAACCCACCTAGAGGCAAGTAAGGGCATAATTTATAGAATACTTAGAGCCTGGAGTCAGGAGGACCAGAGTTCAAATCTTACTTTGTGATTCTGGGTGAATCACTTAACCCTGTTTTGCTTCAGTTTCCTCATCTGTGAAATGGTCTGGAGAAGGAAATGGCAAGGCACTCCAATATCTCTGCCAAGAAAACCCTAAAGGGGTTCTCAAAAAGTAATTGACCAAACCTCTTACCCCAAAACAAAAAAAGTCCCTCATTATATTTGGGGTTCCTCTGTTAATTAAAAAAAATGGAGAGAACCCCGGAAAAGGTTTCTTTTCAGATTTCTTCTTTGGGGTCAAGCTTCACCATTAAAATTTCCCATATTCAGTTTGGATTGTTCTATTGTCATTCTTTCCACTCACCTTATTCTAGTCATTGTGCATTTCTGCTTCCTTCACTCTGAATCAATTCCTGTAAGTCTTACCTTGCTTCTCTATTCATTGTTTTCATTGTTTCTTAGCACTGGCCAGAACTGCCCTCCATTGTGCTGCAAATACCCTCCCCCCTTATCCTTTCCCCCCTTTCCCCATCCTGACTATTTGACTAAGTTTTGATCCTTTCAGAAAAGTCAGCTCACCATTCAATGCCTTGGTTTCCCTTCTGGTCCTGAGCTGTCCCACTCTCTTCTCTCCCTCCCACAAATGACCCAAGCTTTGGAAGGATTCCTTATTCTCGCTGACACTCTTCCATTCTGGGTCCCTAAACAAAAGCCTGAACCCAAGGGAAGGGAATGCCGCCCCTCCTGGAGATCCCGAGGAATTCTTTGGTATGGATTCCTGCCTTCACTTGCCCCTCTCAACTTTTACTCTTCCCCCCCCCCCCCCATTAATTGCTTTTGAAGAGCTTAGCTTTGGCTCTAGGGCAGCATTAGCTGACCCTCCGGGAGCTGCTCTGATCCCCCTCTTCTCAGAGCGCCGGAGGACGTTTTTTGGCATTCCCTACCCCTCTGGCCCTAGTAGCACTTTCTCCCTCACGATCTTGGGCCTGGGTCCCCCCCCCCCCCACTGACATTTTGAATTTTCCCTTTTGGCACTTGAACTTGGTGAAGGTTTGCCCCTGTTGCTTTTGTATGGGGAGAAGATCCTAGCCTCAGAGCTGGAAGGGACCTTGAGACCTTCAATTCAATTTTACAGATGAGGAAACTGAGACCAAGTGGCAAAAGTAGAATTTGAACTCCCATCTTCTGACTCTAAATCCACTGGTTTCTTACCATATCTGGTTGGAAGGAAGCTATAATGATTTTTCCAGATAGGTGGTATGAGTGAGGGAGAACATTTATGGGAATATTTATGAAAAGATTTCTTGAGGAAAAACTGAATCAAAGGCAAAAACTTACTTGGCTTCCCTTTTCAGTTTTTTGGTTGGGACATGGTCTGTACCTATAGACCATTTGAAAGGAACCCCAAATTTGTGTGGGGAAAGGAGCAAAGAAAGATTCTCTCCATTTTACAGAGGGAGAAAATGATTTAGTCCCTGTCACCTACTCAGTCCAGGGTACAGCCCTTTTGACTCTAAATCCAGATCTCTTTGCTGGAGTTTAGTGTCATTGGCTAAGCAACCTCCCCCACGAGGGGGAACATTGGGTAACCCAAGGGAAGAGACCATAAAGGGAAAGGGGAAAACGAGTGGGAGAATAAATCAGGAAGAAAAAGAATATAGGAGAATGAAGAGATCACAGTATCATACATAGATCTAGAACTGTAAGGGACAATTAGTCCAATTCTCCCATTTTCCAGATGAGGAAACTGAGGGCCAGGAGCTTTAGTGGCTTGCCCAAGGTTGTTGCACTGGTTGGAACTATCAAAGGCAGGATTTGAACCCACATCCATTAACCTCACCAACTATCTCAAACTGAGAAAAGAGAGAGAAGTCCTAATTAGAAGTGGTAAAGGACATGCCAGGGGAAGATGGGTGGTATATGGGAGGAGTGGTGTTACCCCTAGGTACAGCCTCTCTTCTCATCCCCCTGTTAATGCTCAGAATATTTTATGGTTTTTAATTCCAATATCTGGGTGGGTGGGATTCTGGATGGATGGGGGAGGGATGAGTGCCACCCACTGTGGGTGTAGCTAGGTGGCAGGCACTGAAGTCAGACTTCCAAGACTGGAGTCGGAAAGACCTGAGTTCAAAGATAGCCCCAGGCTTACCTCTTGTTTACCTCAGTTTTCTCTTCTATGAAATGGGGATAATAATAGCACCTACCTCCCAGGGTGTTTGTTCAGATCTGGAGAGAGAATAATTGTAATGCTTAGCAGAGTAAAATGCTATGTAAATGTTAAATGTATTATTTCTATGAATGCTGATCTACTAAGTGCCTCCCTCCCCCTCAGGTGCCTCATTTTCCCCCTCTGCTTAAGGAGGGCTTGGAATCTCTTCCCCCCCAGGAAATATTCTTCCGAACAGATGAAAGGGAAAGGCTGGTAGGTAAGGAAAGGGTTAAAGGCAGGGGCTACTGGGGCCTGCCGGGTTAGCCTGACTGAGGGCTGGGAGTCTGCCCTGGAATGTAGCTGGGGAGGAGTGGGGGGAGGGAGGCCACTCCCTGGAGAGCCTCTCCTCTTATCTTTTGTTTGGAACAATGGTTCTCCTGGCTTATTGTCTTTAACCTCCCTACCTCCCTTTGGAGCTGGGGTAGGGAGGGGACACTGAAGAAAGGGAGGGAGGGAGAGGCCTGCTAGTCTTCACCTTGGGGGCACCCACTCCTCTTTGGGGGGGGTTGGGAGGGAGAGGAAAGCTCTGAGAACCAGCTCGAGGGGCCTGGGGTTGAGTCTTAGCTGGGGTGGATGTATGGTGGGGGATGGGGAAAAGAGAGGGGAGCCTGATGGCTGGGGGTTGGGAGAGACCATCCCTCCTGAGTGGGGTGGGAGGGCTGGGGGGGGGGGGAGAATTGTACCTGTGGCCATTGTTGGCCCCTTGCCTCCCCCAGGCCCTGTCCCTCCCCTGCCCCCAGCCTCCTTTTCTGTCCATACCATTGTTGAGCGTCTTTAGGGAGGTGCTCCATCCTGGGGGGTCGGAGCCTGGAGGAGGAGCTGCCCAGCTTGGGGAAGGACAACAGGCAGAATTTCCTTCCAAGCCCGAACTTGGAAACAATAATGTCTATCTAGTGCTTTTTTTTTTATATCCCTCACCTTCCATCTTAGAATCAATACTGTGTATTGGTTCCAAGACAGAAGAGGGGTAAGGGCTAGGCAGTGGGGGTTCAGTGACTTGTTCAGGGGCATATGGCTAGTAAGTGTCTCAGGCCACTTTTGAACCCAGGACTTCTGTGTCTCTAGGCCTGGCTCTCAATCCACCTCTCCCCCTCCTCTAGCTCAAAATGTATGCATTATTTCATTTGAGCCCCACAATATTGTGATGTAGGTTAAATGTTTGACAAATGAAAACTGACATTTAGAAAAGACTAGCCCAGGGCCACACGGTGCTTCCACTTCTCTTCGGATTCTAAATCCAATGAAACCTTCCACTGCAAAACACCCATCGCCTTTTATCACCCCTTTTCCCAACCTTGATGCCCACCAAGCCTTAAGGTCAGAAGGACTGTTCAGAGCTCATCTAATTCCAATAAAAACCCCATTCTGCAGAGGAAGAAACTGAGTCACAAAAGGTTCCAGCTAGGGGCTTGCCTAAGCAGCCCACTTGATAGAAAAGGCTTGGAATCAAGAACTCTGGCTACCTCAGTTTCCTCATCTGTAAAATGAGATAGTACCTATTTCCTAGCATTGCTGTGAGATCAAATGAGATTATACTTGTGAAGCCCTTGGCAAATAGTAGATGCCTCATGAATGCTTTGTCCCTTCCTTCAGTGGGGAGAAGGAAGGGGTCTATTGCTAGGGTAAGGGGTTCTTTTGTGTCCCCTGCTGGGGGGAGGCAGTTAGGACATCCCTATCAGGTCTCATCTACTCCTGACACTCTGCCCCCAAGCTCCTTGGCGTCTAGCACCTATCTGTGGACTCCAGCATTCATAGACTGTGAGGAACTCCCTCTTTTCATTTTATTTTTTATCCAACCTGTGATTCTATCACTCATCCAGGTGGGGCACTTCCTACTAGCTGGGACACTCAGTCACCTTCCCTGCAGTCTTTAGAGAGCCAAAGAAGCCTTGAGCACCAGCATGGAGCAGAGGACTTCAGGTCAGGGCTTGGGGACTCCAAGGCCAGCTCTCTATCCAGCTACATGTTTATTTCTCTAAATGCTTCATTTTTCAGACCAGAAAGAGATGGAGTCCCAGAAATGGGAACTGATTTGCCTAAAGTCACCAAGTAATTAGTGGCAAAGCTGAGATTAGAACCCAGATCTCTGGACTCCCGTAGTCCCTCTCTAAGCAGCTGGAGGGCAGAGCTCCTGTGGGCTCCAGGAATCCAAAGTGAGCATTTAGCAGTCTTGGCTCAGGGCTGGCCTAAGGCAGAATTGTGAAGGTGACAACCCTCTCCCAAAGCCTCTATGTCCTCCTTCCCAAGGGTGTGCTGAAGTGAGCAAAGATCCAATTATTACAATTCCAGGATGAGCATTTACACTTCAGAAATTGGCAAAAGCTAAAACAGGGCTCGACTTACTGTTTTGTGGATGGTCTAGACTTGAGAGTGATGGGGAGAATGGTGATGATACAGATTATGCTGAAAAGTGTAGCCTGCATCCTTTCTGCCTCAACCCACCTCCCCTAACCCCTGCTTTAGACATTTATTAGCATTCTCCTCCTCCTCCTCCTCCCTTACTTTCTGTCTTAGTAACAGCTCTTAAGACAGAAGGGCAAGGGCTAGGCAGCAAATCAGGTTAAGTGACTTGCCCAAGGTCACCTAGCTAGGAAGTGTTTGAGAGACTTGATTTGAACCCAAGACATCCCATCTCTAGGTCTGGCTCTCAATCCACTGAGCCACCCAGCTGCTTGAAAAGGTGTTTTTTTTGTTTTTTACACAGTACCTTCTGTCTATCAAACTCAAGGCAGAAGAGCAATAAGGGCTAGGCAGTGGAGGTTAATGACTTGCCCAGGAAGTGTTTGAGGACACCTTGGAACCCAGGTTCTCCAGACTCCAGGTTTGGTGCTCAGCTGTTCCGGTTGCTACTTCTTGATGCCCAGAGTCCCCACCCCTCTGGTCAGTAGTCAGTAAACATTTATTATATGCCTACTTCTTCTGGCTCTATGCTAATCTCTTCCACACAATCATCCAATTTTATCCTCCTTGGGGTACAATTTGTCACTTTCCTCTGACCAGGTTCTCTCCCTGCTAAACAATTGGTAGAGTTTAATGGTTACTTTCATGTATTATTTGCATTTTAAAGGGGCTTTCTGGGGACTGATCTTTAACCCTAGGGATTAAGTAATTGAGGATGGAAAATCGGTAGTAGATGAGTCTGCTAGTGGAAGATATATACTTGGGTCTTGAGGGAGAAAGTCTACCCTTAAAATCAAAGGTAGAAGAGTTTGGTGTAGAAAAGCCTTGATTTGAAGTCGGAAGACCTGAGTGGGAATCCCGAATCTGCTATTAGCTATGTAATCTTGGGCAAATAAGTTCCTTTTTTTAGGTCTCAGTTTCCTCAATTGTGAAATGAGAAGATTAGACTGGATGATTCCTGAAATATCTTCCAGGACTAACAAGAGTCTTTAATGCTTTTCATGGTGATATTGGCCATTCCCCTCTCTCCCGATACCCAGCCTGTTAGCCTCCCCTCACTATAGCCACCCCTGAAGCTTGTATCTGAAGTCTCCTGCCTATTCAGAATCTGACTCCTCAAACTAAGGTAAGGGTCCTCGCCTTGGGACTTCTCTCTCCCAGATACCTTTAGGGGGAGCCAAGTGTGTCAAGGATAGAGGAGAGGCATGAGAGGACCAGAGATTTGTCAGGGCAGGAGTATTGGGCTTGGGTTCTCCTAAGAACTCGGCCATCCGTGTGTGTGTGTTTAGTAGAGCATCTTCTATGTTATTATATGTTCAAATGTTCCAGGATGTCCATGCCAACATCATGGTATTGAGAGAAAAGCATTGTCCTTGGAGTAAGGAAGAAATAGGGGTTCAAAGCATTTGGTAAACCACTTAAACACTGAACTTCAGTTTTCTTTTGTGTTTTAAACCCTTACCTTCCATCTTGGAATCAATACTGTGTATTAGTTCCAAGGCAGAAGAGTAGGCAATGGGGGTTAAGTGACTTGTCCAGGGTCACACAGCTGGGAAGGGTCTGAGGCCAGATTTGAACCTAGGACCTCCCATCTCTAGGCCTGACTCTCAATCCAATGAGTCACCCAGCTGCCCCCTACCTTCAGTTTTTTTGGGACTGTAAAATGGGGCTAAGAGTAGCCTTATAGTATGCTTCTCTCCGGAGTGCTGGAGACTCAGACAGGATGATATTTCTAAGCTTCCCAGTGCTGTATAAATGTCAACATATATAAAAAGAATATATTACATATTAAATATAATATAATCTATAATGTTTTTATATGTATACATGTTATATATTATTCTATAATGTTCATTATAATATTATAGATTTATATATTTATGCATTTTAAAACAGATTTGTATATTTTATATATAATGTATTTATAATATTACATATTAATATATTTTAATATATGTATATATAATTATATATTTATATATAAATTTTATATATTTTTATATGTTTTGTGAAGATTGGATTTGGCTATCTCCTGATTGTAATAATGAAGATACTTAGCTCTTCCTTGATTGTGAAGATTAAATTATAGTACCCAGTCTATTTTTAGATTTTAATCCCAAAAAGTGTTAACTCAATATTTGAAGTAGATCTACCCATTTTAATCTACAAAAAAAGTAACTAAACACTAAAGTTGCGAACTAACTACTAAAGGTGTGATATAACTAAAAAAGATATAATCTAACCAAAAAAGGTGTGAACTAAAGAGTGGGCAGTCCTGGAGAGGGCATCTGCTGTGTATGGTACATGTAAAATTTAGGGGAGAGGTGACACAAGAGAAAAAAGATCCTTAAATAGAGGAAACGGAGGCACAAGAGAGATAAATTGAAGAATTGACTTGGAGTTGGACTGGAGGATCAGTCTCTCAAGCTTGGAGTAAAGAAGAATCACTTGGAGTTGGAGGGAAGACAGAACTTGAGGAGAGACTGGAAGACAGACACTTGGACTTAGCTGTGGAACTGTACCCCAGGAGGAACTTGTGCAGGAGACCTCAGACTGCTTTCCTTTTAGATGGTCACAGTGGTGAGTGAAAGGCTGACTTAGTTTTCCTACCTTTCTGGAGGTGTGAACCTTTGAGAAAAGGCCATTGTCTTGAGACTCCTTTTCCCTGATAAGGGCCTTAGAATTTCTACCTGGCTCAGAGGAAGCCAGAGTTTTCTCTCTCTAATTTCTTAATATCTTCCCTCCATTGTAAATAAAACTCCATTTTACTTTAGTAATTCATTTTGGGATTTAGAAATTAAATCCCTGGCAACCACTAATTTAAATATTCAGTCCAACCACAGGTAAATTTAACAATTTATATATTTCTATATATAATAATACATAGAATATTTTATTTATTTATTTATTTTTAGAACACTCCCTCTTCCAATCAATATTATGTATTGTTTCCAAGACAGAAGAGCTGTAAGAGCCAGGCAATGGGGGTTAAGTGACTTGCCTAGGGTCACACAGCCAGGAAGTATCTGAGGCCAAGCTTGAACCCAGGACCTCCCATTTCTAGGCCTTGGCTCTCAATCCACTGAGCCATCCAACTGCTTCCAATGTCGGCTAATATTGCTGGGTAGAGAGGTATCATAGGCTAATGGAAAGAGCACAGCCGACAGACCTCTATGCGCTGATTCAGGCTGACTCTTTTAACAGGCTTGTGACCCAGAGCAAGTCACAATTTCTGTGAGCCTCAGTCTTCTCTTCAGTAAAATGGGAATGGTAATACTTATGAACCCGACTTTCACCAGCTTGTGGAAAAAGTGTTTTGCAAACCTTTTATTATTCCTCTTAAGTGTGTGGTCCTGTGGCACTGCCCCTTTGGAGCCCCTGGCTCTAGGGGGATGGTAGAAGCAAGAGCAAAGGCGGTGTTGGGGCAGGGGTGGGGGAAGCCATGGCGGGGGCCTGATGCCCAGGACCAACTGCGAATTCACCCGACGGGCTGCTAAATGCCTTTGCTGGTTCTCTGCCCTGTCGGCCCCCCTCCCTTCCCTCTCCTCCCTTCGATGCCCTCCTGAAAATAAACAACTGTGTCAACAGCAGGGTGATTGTGCGTCTCCTCAGGCCCCGCTGCCAGGACTGGGCAGGTGTTGGGAGAGGCTGCCAAAGGCCCATGCTGGGAGCCAGGGCTGGGCTGGGGCTGTGGGAGCGCAGGATAAACAAGGCCGCACACATGGAGGCAGGCAGACAGGCAGGCGAGGAGGGGAGAGAGAACAGGTGTCTCAGGAGCTCCAGGGACACAAAGAGCCTCTTGTCTCCTCCCTAGCAGCCCCTGCCTCCTTCCCCCAGGCCCAGGCCTGGGCCCAGTGACCAGGTCAGCGGTGAGGGCTCTGGGAACAATGAGGGAGTTGGCTTTCTCCCTACCTCAGTCCCTCCCTTGGGACACTCCCTCGTCTTCTCAGGCATTCTTCTGAAGACTGAAATAAAATGGGTCCCATGCTCTGGAGGACCAGGCAGGTATGTGGAGTCTAGCCTGACTGACCAATAGGCCTTAGAGGAATTGTTTAACCTTTTGGGGGCCTCCCCCCACCCCCAGAGCTTTGCAGGAAAGAAATGAGGCGGGAGATGAGACAGTGGCCGGTTCTGGGCTGGGATCTCTGGGGGGGAGAAGGGGGATGCAGCGGTCAGTGAACCTGGGTTCGAATCTTGTATCTGCCGCTAACTAGCCATCTGGCTTTGGGCAAAAAAACTCAACCCTCTCTGGACCTTCATTTCTTTAGTCTAACTGAAGTTTGCAGACAAGGAAACTGAGGCCAGTTAATGGGGCCATTAGGTTAAAGGACCATTTGTCCAAGCAGTGAGCACAGTTCCTACTTTTGACACCCCCTGCTATGGGCAGAGCCGTCCAGATACCTTCAGGGTCTTAATAATTTACTGTGATAACCAATGGCATAAGTCAGTTTTTATTCCTTCAGAATGCAATAATAATGGCTAGGTGTATCTCAGTGGATTGAGAGTCAGGCCTAGAGATGGGAGGTTCTGGGTTTAAATGTGTTTAATTTAAATTTTAATTTAGGGGATAGCTGGGGGGCTCAGTGGAGTCTTGGGTTCAAATCTGGCCTTAGACACTTCCTAGCAGTGTGACCCTGGACAAGTCATTTAACCCCTGTTGCCTAGCCCTTACTGATCTTCTGCCTTAGAACCAATTTACAGTATTGGTTCTAAGGCAGAAGGTATGGGTTTAAACATTTTTTAAATTTAAATGTTTATAGATTTATAAGATACTTCCCAGTTGTGTGATCCTGGGCAAGTCACTTCACCCCCATTGCCTAGCCTTTATGGCTCTTCTGGCTTGGAATCAATGCACAATATTGATTCTGAGATGGAAGGAAAAGGTTTTATTTTTAAAAATGAAAAATAAATTAATAGTTCAGTATCTAGAGCATTGTTAAATCTTTTCTTCCTCACAACACCATGAACAGTGGTATGATGGTAAATGTTTAATAGTCAGATCTCTAGGGATAGAAATAGACACACTTTTAAGTTTGTTGTTCATGTTGAGTGGTTTCAGTCATGTCAGACTCGTTTGTGACCCCATTTTGGGTTTTCTTGGCAAAGGGTGCTGGAGTGGTTTGCCAGTTCCTTCTTCAGCTCATTTTGCAGATGAGGAAACTGAGGCAAACAGGGTAAAGGTTTTGTCCAGGGTCACATGGCTAGTAAGACTTTAAAGCTGGATTTGAATCCAAATTTTTCTGGGGCCAAACCTGGTCCTCTGTTCATTGCACCATCTAGCTGCTCCTACTAGGCATAATTGACACTTTCTCTATCACCTTTCTAGTCTAGACAATCAACAAAATAAGAAATGGAAACCCCTATATGCAACCTTTGTGAATTTAAATGCTCACACTTAAACAGTTTTGCCCCTTGCCTAGGAGGCAAGTCATACAAAAATTATGGTCCCTATTTTAGAGAAGAAGAAACTTGAGTTTTGGGAAATTAAGTGATTCACCCATGGACACACAAATTTAATTTATTATATTTACATAATGTACATCATACTTTATAGCATTTATATAGTGTTTTAAGGTTAGTAAAGTGCTGTACAAATGTTATCTCATCAAATCTATTCAACATCCTATGAGGTAGATGCTATCATTACCATTTTATAGAAAAGGAAAGTGAGACTAAGATAGATTTAAGATCATACAACTAGCATATTTCTTTTTTAAGTTTTATTTAATTAGATGATTTAGAATATTTTTCCATGGTTACATGATTAATGTTCTTTCCCTCCCCTCCCCTCACCCCCTTCCTTTATCTGACTCACAATTCCACTGGGTTTAACATGTGTCATTGATCAAGACCTATTTCCATACCATTAATATTTGCACTAGGGTGATCCTTTAGAGTCTACAGCCCCAATCATCATCATGTGATCAAGCTGTTGTTTTTCCTTGGTGTTTCTGCTCCCACAGTTCTTCCTCTGGGTGTGGATAACGTTCTTTCTCATAAGTCCCTCTGAGTTGTTCAGGATCACTGCATTGCCACTAATGGAGATGTCCATTACATTCAATTGTACTACAGTGTATCAGTCTCTGTGTACAATGTTTTCCTGGTTCTGCTCCTTTCACTCTGCATCACTTCCTGGAGGTTGTTCCAGTCTCCATGGAATTCCTCCACTTTATTATTCCTTTGAGCACAATAGTTTTCCATCACCAACATATACCACAATCTGTTCAGCCATTCCCCAATTGATGGGCATCCCCTCATTTTCCAATTTTTTGCCACCACAAAGAGCGCAGCTATGAATATTCTTGTACAAGTCTTTTTCCTTATTATCTCTTTGGGGTACCAGCAGAACTAGCACATTTCTGAAGCAGGAATTGTACTTGGGTCTTCCTCAATCCAAGTCCATCCTTTAGGTTCCAATCAAGTTTCACCACTGACTTTCTGTGTGACTTTGGGCAAGTCATTAAACCTTAATCTGTGGGGACTTATCCTTGTTTCTTCAGAGATAACATGAGGAAGACCGCCATGTTCTGTACCTGTCTCCTTCACAGTAAGAAGTACAATAGTACTGTGAATTTGGAATTAGCACCTAGGTTCAAATCCCAGCTCTGCCCCCTACAATTCCTATGCCTTTGGGTAAATCACAACCTCTTTGATCCTCAGTTATTTCATCTATAAAATGAGGGGGCAAGACTAAAGGGCTGGCCTATAACTTGCCCAAATCTGAGCCTCTAAGTAGGCATGATGGAGATGAGGACCCTTAGATGTCAGTTATGGAGCTATGGGAGCAGAAGGTATGGATCTCAGAGGAGTCAGTGTGGGTCTGGCTCTCTGGGCTGAGGAAGACCCAATTCAATGGTTTTTGGCTTGGGCTTGGGCCAGGCTGTTTATAGCAAAGCTAGGATTGTTAATGACAGGGAGAGGCCCAATGGCTGTCATCCTCTCAGCTCGGGCATCTGTTCCCCAAACACCGGACAGCTGGGGCAGCTGAGACTCTAGTCCTACCCTTCTGATTTGGGCTAAGCCTTCCCAGGGGCAGCTTCTCCCCATCTTCTCCCCAACAGCTGTGTTAGCATTTGGGAGGAATTGTTCTCTTTCTAGGCAAACTCTCTACCCCATCCCACCTCCTACTTCTGAGGCAGCTGAGTCTAACCAGGAATCAAAGTCTTGGTTGGCTCTGCCACTGACTTGCTGTGTGCCTTCGGACAAGACTCTCACCTTCTCTGAATCTCAGATTTCCCTTCTTTACTGTGGAGAGACTCCTCTTTGTTCTTCCTGAGAAAGTGAGTTTACAAGTGATAAATAAGGATGAGACTGGGGATTATTGGTTGTATTTTAAGACGTTTCACCATGGCTTTAAAACTTTGTTATTGTAAGATTCAAATTAATATCCAATAACTCCAAGTATTATATTGTATAAGATTTATTAATAATCACTTGAAGTAGAGGAAATAAAATGACAAGTAAGGCCTGAGTAAAGAGAAGTTTTTCTTCTTCTTGATGGAGTTTGAGGGAGAAGAGAGAGGAGGGGGTGGGGTTACCGAAATTTTATCTCCAAAACAGAAGGACAAAAAAAAGTGAGGACAAAAGTGGGATTCTGGGAAACGGAGTCCTGGGGTACAAAATTCTAATTACACATTATGGTGCCTGAATCCTTTATATTTGCAGGGGACTTTATTGTTTTCAAAATAGTTTCTTTTTTCAGCCCTATAAGAGCTCTATAAAAGCTAAGTCACTTGTCCATCGTCTCATAACTCATTAAGAAGAATTGGGGATGGGGGGCAGCTGGGTAGCTCAGTGGATTGAGAGCCAGGCCCAGAGATGGGATGTCCTGGGTTCAAATCTGGCCTCAGACACTTCCTAGCTGTGTGATCCTGGGCAAGTCACTTAGCCCCCATTGCCTAGCCCTTACCATTTTTCTACCTTGGAACAAAATACATAGTATTGATTTTAAGGTGGAAGGTAAGGCTTTTAAAAAAAAACCAAAAAACACTTTATAGTAGGGCAGCTAGGTAGCATAGTGGATAGAGCTTGGAATTGGGAGGATTTGGATCCAAATATGATCTCAGACATTTCCTAGCTGTGTGACCTTAGGCAAGTCACTTAACTCCAGATGCCTTGCCATTACTGCTCTTATGTCCTGGAACTAATATTTAGTATTGATTCTAAGATGGAAGGTAAGGTTTTTTTTTTTAA
Source organism: Monodelphis domestica (assembly GCF_027887165.1). Lineage (NCBI taxonomy): Eukaryota > Metazoa > Chordata > Mammalia > Didelphimorphia > Didelphidae > Monodelphis > Monodelphis domestica. The sequence goes on from NC_077228.1 coordinate 107,250,340, forward strand.
TCCTTTATTCCTAACAACTGCTAACCATTATCTGAGCTTGTAGAGAATTGTAATCTTTTTTGCTGGTAGAGGATCTTGCCTCGATATTAACGTCCTCTGACTGCTCAGGGTGGTGACTGCTGAAGGTTGGGGTGGCTGTGGCAATTTCTTAAAGTAAAATAGCAATGAAGTCTGCAGTATGGACTGCCATGGCCTACTTGAACACTTAAGAGGCCATTGTAAGTTTATTAAATGACCTAATTTTGGTATTGTTGTATCTCGGGGAATAGAGCCAGTCTGTGGTTGAATAGTTAGAACACACACAACAATTATTGATTAAGTTCACTGTCTAATGTTGGTGAGGTTTATGGAACCCCAAAACAATTACAGTGGTAACATGGAATATCACTGTGATAAGAGTAGCATTATGGTTCACCATCAGGTATAATAATATTGGAAAAGTTTGAAATATTGTGAGAATTACCAAAATGGGGGACAGAGATACAATGTGAGCACATGCTGTTGGGAAAATGGTGCCAATGTAGACTTGTGGGACACAAACCTTCAATTTGTTAAAAACACTATCCTCAAAGTACAGTAAAGGAGATACGTCTGAACAAGATAAATAGGAGATAATCAAAGGGAATTCACTAATTAGCATTCAGGAGAATTGAGAAAGATCTCCTGTAGGAGGAGGGATTTTAGTTGTGCCTTGAAGGAAGTCAGAGAAGCTAGGTTTTGGAGATGAGGGAGAGAATTCCAGGCCAAAGGAGACAGTCAGTGAAAACGCCTGCAGTCTGGAGATGGAGTGTCTTGTTCGAGAAACAGTAAGCCAATTAACGTCACTGGGTCTCAAAGAAATGATGGGATATAAAATAAGGTGTACAACTGGAAAGGTATGTGGGGTCCAGGTTATAAAGGGCTTTGAAGACCAGACAGAATTTTCTATTTGGAGATAGGAAGGAAGGAGTTTAGTGAGTTGGGGACTCGGGGGTAGGTGACATAGTTAGACCTTCACTGTAGAAAGATTAATTTGACAGCTGAGTATTGGTTAGACTGGAGTGGGGAAGAGATTTGAGGTGATATGACCCTGCATTGGGGTGGTGGCAATATTAGAGAGGGAAGGGAACATATCTAAGAGAGATTATGAAAGTAAAATTGAGAAGACTTGGCAGCAACAGTTTGCTCTCTCTAATTCCACTTCCATTATCCAATCTGGCAAGGATGACCTAAAGGTAACTGGGAATATGGTGGTTCCCTTGTTGTAAAAATGGAGATTTTGAACCCTAGACTTCAATCCCCAGAAGTCCTTGGTATTTCCCAGAATTCCCTATAATCTCACCTGAGTCTCCATGTTGGCAAGATCACAATTGGTACTGGCAGTAATGCCTCCCATGCTCTCTTCTCTTCCTTCCTTTGCAAAGATGTAGCAAGTATAGTGGTAAGCTAAATGCGGGGATTTTAAATGGGCTAATCATCCATGGGCATTCCTTGACTTTTAATGATCCTTAATAAACCTCATAAAATATAATATTTTTATTATTAGAGACATAATTTAATTTTTACATGTTAGTAATAGCAAAGTTCAGAAGCAGAGAGTCTTTTGGGGGAAAGACTATAAGTTCTGAAGTCACTGCAGTCATTATATCAATTATTCCCTTAGTTTTGCTTGTTTTGTTCAGCATCATTTCATACAAATCTTCCCAAGTTTCTTTGAATTCTTGATATTTCATCATCTCTTATAGCCCCCAAATATTCCCATACTCAATACGCCACCATATTTTTACCATTGCGTATTTGTTGAATGCCTTCTTTCCTTCCCGTTCTTTGAAACTATGAAAAGTTCTGTCATTCTCTTGCTGACTCCACTTGGTACAAGTGCTGGGCATCCCTGGATTTTGTCCATTAGGTTCTTCCCATGTAGGACCTCCAGGCAAGTGTTGTGAGTCTCATGAATTTGCATGAAAATATTTTGGACCACATCTTCCCTATCTCTATGCCACTTTTTGCTCTATGGCATGCTTTCAATGATCACTTCTTTTAGGGATTCCTGGACTTCTCTGGTGCGTGGGCTCCATATGACCTTTGAAAAATTTTAAGAAAAAAAAAAGTTGTTCTCTTGCTGGGGAAATTGTCCCAATGCCCTTTGCCCTTCTGTTCTGACATGTTGGAACGGTTCACAGACAGCTGATGGACACCAGAGAACATCTGGAGTCCATTGGATGTCAGAACTCATGCCTCTAATGTTCCCACCCACAACATTTGGGAAGGCTTTTTTCTAGTTGCTCTGTGAGTCTATCAATGCTTGGCCCATACTTGGGCCATGCTCAAGGCTGGGTCTGACATCTTGTTTTCTCCCTCTCAACAGACACAACAATCCGAGTGCTAGCCCTTGGCTTAGGGGACAATGGGGGTGAAATGAGGCCAAGTGGAAACAATATTGCAAAGGATGATGCTGGCAGATAGGCTCGTGGTTGTGGTCACTGGAAGGGTTTCTTCTGTTCACACTCGACATTGTCTGCCATGTTGTTGATGAACTGTGGCTCTGGAGGAGAACTAAACCCACTGTGACTTTTATTTTTAAAATTCAGGAATCTAGAGCTTGTTTCCCAGTGTAGTTGCCAATGGCAAAGTATGTCAAATTGTTTTATTATGATGGGAATCTCCTGATTATGACAAGTGACTTGAAGTAATACTTCCATTGGATTTTTGGATTTAAAGCTGAAAGAGACCTTAGCAATTACCTAGTGCAATCCTCTTTTTTGCAGATGATGAAACTAAGAGCCAGAGAGGGGAGGTCTTGTGGTCCAAGGTCATATAGGTCTTAGGTGGCAGAGTCAGGTCTTGGCTTCAAATCCAGCCATCTTTCCATGGTACCACAACCATCAGATTTCTGAGAGATGTCCAACTGGCCTATGTAAGATAATTCCCTCTACCTTCCTCCTAAGTTCTGATCCAATTGTTGAGAAATAAGGAGAATGAGTCCCTCTTCTATGTTTCCTCCCTTGTGCCTAATTTGGAGCATCAATTTTTTTTCAGAATTAACATGGGAGATCAGGACAGTGGCACTCTGGTGGGGTCACTGACGACCAAGACAGACCCACAAAATTCTCCCTGGAGAATAGAGCCTAGATGCTTCTTAAAGGAGAAAGGCATCCAGTAAAGGTTCTGTATGTACATGGGGAACAGAGAGAAGATGGGTAGGGACACACGGAAAGAGGATGCTAGCCTGCTTGGTCACCATACCATTGGCTCCATGGGAAAAAAATGGCACAGAAGAAAAAACATCCCCCACTGTGCAAAAAGTGCTGAGAGAGTGGAATTTAAGTCAGATATGAGATCAGGGCGGAAGATAACATTCGTTGTTTGTCCCCTCTGGGTTTGAGTTGCGGGGGCTCCCGGAAGCAATTGGAGGTGCCTGGAGAACATCGACTTTTATCTCCATTACAGAGTCAGCCTGACTGCTCCCTCATCTCATCATCAATCCCTGGTCCTGGGATCAAGTCCCTTCCCTGCACTCATTCTGCAGGTATGCTAGTTCTATTTCCTCCCTGTCACTTCGTCCGTTCAACTGTTCCGGGGCTCCCTTTCCACCAAGAATTAGACAGATTTCTATTCAAAGGAATTTATTGACCAGGGCTGGATTTCCTTAAGGTTTTCTAGGACCAGGAACTGAGCTCTAGAAGGGAGCATTCCAGGGGCTAGGCCTTGGACTCTGTTGGGCCTTCCAATATGATTCCTAGCATAAAACCAGAAGCCATTTCACCCCTGCTACCAGTCCATTCTTCAAAACCCAAACAACTATCTCTAGTCTTCCTGAGACTTTGGCTATAAGGAAAAGGAATTAGCTACCTTGGAGTTTAGGGAAGATAATATAGGCTCTAGAGCTAGGGGGACAGTGAATTAATGCTCCCTTATTTTCTAGATGAGGAAACACTCATAGAGAAGGGGGAAGATGCTTGTCTAAAGCCACACAAGGTAGAAGGTGGAAAATCCGGGATTCAGATCCCCTTCTTTAAAAAAAAAAAATTTTTTTTTAAACTTTTACCTTCCATCTTAGAATCAATACTGCGTGTTAGTTCCAAGGCAGAAGAGTGGTAAAGGGCTAGGCAATGTGAGTTAAATGTCTGAGGCCAAATTTGAACTTAAGACCGACTGTCTCTAGGTCTGGCTCTCAATCTACTGAGCCACCTAGCTACCCCTCAGAGCCCCTTCTTTCTGACTCTGCAGCCCATGTTTTAAGGCAGAATGTTATTTAAGGCAGAAGAGTTATTTAATGGGAGATCCAAACTGGATTCCTCATCTATAGGTCCTCTCCTATCCTCAGAAGTGGATATTGGGAGAATCCTTAGCTTATTATTTTCCCTTTCTCCATGTTGGGCCTGTTTTTCTGACATTATCCTCTAGCCCTTTATGAGAAGATTTCTTTCTTTCAGAGATTCTGTCTGGATGAACTCAGGCTTACTTCTATTCAACAAACATATTTTTAAATACCAACTATGTATATATTACAAGCCAGATGTTGTATTTCATCCCCCAAACCTTCTGTTCTTTTTCTACCTTTGATCTTTTTTTTGAACCCTTAAATTCTGTCTTAGAATCAATACTTAGTATTGCAGAAAAGCAATAATGGGCAATGGGGATTAAATAACTTGCCCAGGGTCACACATCTAGGACTTGCCAGAGGCCAAATTTGAACCCATGTCCTCCTGACTTGAGGCCTGGATCTCTATCCACTGAGTTAACTAGCTACCCCAAAATATGATTTTAATGGGCAAAGATAGAAAGAGACTTTTTGGACTGATGGAACAGGCTAAGCAAAGTTATGGAGGTGTAAATAATAGTCATACCTGATATTTATTGAGTGTCTTAATATTTGCAAAGAATTTTACCTATCTGTTGTAATAAATGCTTATTGATCGACTGATTATCTGAAATGCTCTTCCTTAGCCCTTACTCCTCTATGCTTACTCTCTGCATATTCCTTACATGACAAGGTAGACTTCTTGAAAATCCAGTGTCCTTGCTTGTGTGATTGTATCCCCAGGGTGTAGTAGAGTGTTTGATATTTAGTAAGAGTTTAATAAATGCTTTTTCATTAATATTTCATTTGAACCTCAAAACAGTTTACTGGAGAGAGGGCCATTATGGCATAGGGAGACATTATTATCCTGATCATTGGATTAGGGAACTGAAGCTCCCAGAAATGAAGTCATTTGCCTGGGGTCACCCAACTAGCAAGTAGATAACGAAGGCTCTAGTAGCCTGAAGGGATGTTAGATGCCTTTCCCTCCAACCCCTTCAATCTTCCTGATGAGGAAACTGAGGCCCAGGAGCACATTTAAGGAACAGCTAATAGACCTCTGGTTGGGCACATGCACAAAGGACTGGTGAGAAATTAGGCTGAATTAGGTTGGGGTCAATTATGGGTCTTTTCTGTTTCAGTTGATTAGCTCAGCCACTGAAAATGTTCCTCTCCAAGAGACATAGATGGCTGGGCGCTTGGATCTAGAGAAGAATATCTTGGTTTGGGTTTGCCTTGCCCCCAGGAGTTATGGAGAATCGTCTTTTTTTTTAATCCTCCAAATTAACCTTTTATTTTATTTTTAACTGAAAAAAAATAATTAATTAATTTAGAATATTTTTCCTTGGTTACATGATTCATAGTCTTTCCCTCCCCTCCTCTTCCCCCGTAGTCAATGAGCAGTGTCACTGGATTTTACATGTGTCATTGATTAAGACCTATTTCCGTACCATTGATATTTGCACTAGGGTGATCTTTTAGTCTACATCCCAGTCATATCCCCCTTGACCCATGTAATTAAGCAGTTGTTTTTCTTCTGTGTTTCTATTCCTTTAGTTCTTCCTCTGAATGAGGAGAATATTCTCTTTCATGGAGAATATTCTTAACTCAGGTGGTTTTTCTCATTTTGTACTAATGGTGATCAACTGAGGATGTGGAAGGCTTCCTGAACCATTCTCCCAATGACTGGAAAAATCAATACTCAGGCCAACAGTTAAGAGCCATACATCATTAATTTCAAATATTCAGTGTTATTGGTTTAAAAGGCAGTCTTAAAGGGCTGCTAGGTGGCACAGTGGGTAGAAAGCCAGGCCTGATGACCAGAGGTCCTGGATTCAGATTTGATCTCAGACACTTCCTAGCTGCGCATCCCTGGGCAAGACTTTGTCCATCCCTTACCACTCTTCTGCCTTGAAACTGATACTTAGCATCCATTCTAAGACAGAAAGTAAGAGGTTTTTTTTTGTTGTTTTTAACCCTTACCATCCGTCTTGGAATCAATACTGTGTATTTGTTCCAAGGCAGAAGAGTGGTAAGGGCTAGGCAATGGAGGTCAAGTGACTTGCCCAGGGTCCCACAGCTGGGAAGTGTCTGAGGCCAGATTTGAACCCAGGACCTCCCCTCTCTGGGCCTGGCTCTCAATCCACTGAGCCACCCAGCTACTCCCATAAACTTTGTTTTAAGAGACAACTCAGGCAGGCACAGAGTGATTGGGGGGAAATTCCAGTCTTCCACAAGAGAGAGGTTGTTGCTGGGAGTGGATGAAGAGAAGAGAAGAATGAGTTGAACATAGATTTAGAGTTGGAGGGGGCCTTTTAGAAGTCAATGAGAAGGGGGGGGGGCAGCTCACTACCTCAGTGTCCTGCGGCAAGTCAATCTAACCTTCCTAGGTTTCAGTTGTAAAATGTGGGGGTGGGACTTTATGGCCTCTTCAGAACTTTCAAGTTCTAGGTCAATGGCCTTACGTCAGAGGTACAAACACAACACCCCCAGTTTTGGCCAGAGCCAGTTAAAATGTGGTAAATCCAAGTCAATATGAGACTTATTTTGTGCGTGTAGTGGCCCCGTTTTTATTTGTGTTTGATATTACTGGTCTGCATTATAGGTGGTGAAGAAGAGTTTTTTCAGTGAATTTGGAGTTTGTTTGAAGAGATGACCCCACTCCCCCCATCTTTCCCAGCAAGGTTAATGGGGTGGGGGGGTGGTAGAAGAAAAGGGGGGTGAGGTTGTTAAGCCAAAGTGTTTGAAGAGAAGGTAAGAGATAGAGGCCCAGGGTGATAGGGACTGGTAGCCAGCTTCTCATACTTGAGTGTTAGTTACCTGCCCAAAGTCTTATAGCAAATTAGGGACAGAAATCAGATCTGGAACTCAGTTGTCTTGAGTCTAGAGGCCAAAGCACTTATCCTGAGATTTCTCATTCTGAACGGAGGAAGGGACTGATGATGGAACAAAGGTATTGACTTTAGGCAAGAATACTTGTCGCTTTTGTCTCCTTCTCTCTGTAGCCTTTAACTACCCACCTAAAAGACCTGAAATAACCTTCAGTATGGACTACAGTGGGGAGGGTAAGGAGGCAGGATACCTCCTAATTAGTTAGGGAGGGGAGACAAATAGTGGGGCAGGTTTGACAGTTTCTGTCTGGACTTTCCTATGGGGTACACTTCAATTAGGGATGTTAATTATGGCTTTGTTAGTAGCCTACAGGGTTTTCTGGAGTCCCCAAGCCCTCAGTCTGTTACTCCCATGGTGCCCTCATCTTTCTTTGTATTTCCTACCTCCTTTCTGAGGGATTTTGAAACATCAAGGCCATTCTTCTTGTGGCCTGGAGGGAGGGAGGCTTCATGGTGCATCACCTCAGATGTCTTCCCAGCCAGGTGACCTGAGCCGTGTTGTCACCCAGCCTCTGTAGACCTTCTGCTCCCTCATCTGTCAAATGAGGATAATGATAATATGCTTTGTTGCCTGGGGTTATCATGAAGATGTGATGAGATGATATAGGACAGGGAAAGTATTTACAGAAGTTAAGTGGCTTTCGGATTTGGAGAATAATAATAGCACAAATAAGGTATATTATTACTATTCCTATTATTATTTGTTACAACTATGATTATATTTTCTATGTTAGCCAGGGGAAACTGAGGTACAGAGAAATGATAGGTTGTGTCCCTGGTCCCAAGAGCATTTCAGAACTCGGGTTTCTGAATTTGCAATCCTGCACTGCTGGCCATCCTATTCACCCCATAATCATCACTAGGTGACCTGGGTGAGGCTCTTTTATTTCGTTCTGTGATTGCTGAGGAAAAAAACTATTTAACTTTTTAAGGGCTTCGGTTCTTCCGTGTGTAATGTGGGGAAAATAACCTGATTGAACAGAGCTATTAGGAAGGATTAGGAGTGTTCACTTTTTAAAAACACTTTCTTGTAAAAATATACTTGTAAAATATACTTGTAAAAAAATGTACACTTTCTTGTAAAAAAAACATTTAAATATTTGATACTTTTTTTTATTTTATCCCTTTTATTTCTGAATGTATTTCTTCCCCCTATCATAGCCTTATAATAAAAAGTTTTAAAATTTAAAAAGGAAGAAAAAAGATAGGTTCAGTAAAACCAGTCAGTACACCAACTGAGTCTATGTATGCCTTGCTCCACACCCATAGTTCTCCCTCTGATGCTAACTAGTTCTGTTACCCTGGGCCAGCCATTAAGTGCTGCCTGCCTCAGTTTCCTCAACTGTATAATGGAGATAATAATAACTACCTCCCAGAGTTGTTGTGAGGATCAAATGAGATCATAATTCTAAAGCTCTTAGCAAAGTCTCTGGCAGAGAGGAGATATGTAAACTTCATTCTTTTTCCCTCCCTTGCTTGTAAAGAAAAAAAGGGACGTGTCATTCCTTTAGGACCACAATTCGTTATTATCATCTCATAGTGTTTAGGTTCCTTAAAAGAGTTTTGTTAATATCTTCTTTTTACAGCATTTCCATTTCTCCCTGTTTTCTTCCTCTATCCTCCTGCCAGAGCCATCCCTTCCCAGTGTTGGGTTTTCATTTGCTCTTGTCCATCTTTACTAACATTGTGGGTGTCATTGTGTATGTTGTTTACCTAGTTATCTTTACTCACATCTGTTCATCTAAATCTTCCTATTCTTTTCTGCAGTCTTAATATTCCTTATTTCTTTCAGTACAGGAATTTCTTGTTATATTCACATAATGCTGCTTTTGAAATCAATGAGCCAGCTTTGTTTTCAGTTCTTTGCTCATGCAAAAAGTGCTGCTATGAATATTTGGTTTTCTATGGATCCTTTTTTTTTGTCTTTGCTCTCCTTGGTGTATGTGCCCAGCTATGAGCCAGGAAGAAAGACATCTTAATACTTCAGGGTTCAGAGAGTTTTCTAAGTGTGAGGTGACAAGGAGATAAAGAAATTTCCATGCCTTCTGGTGATTTCTACCATGTCGGATCCTCTCTTTGGTAATACAGATTGCAGCCCTCTCCTAGCTTTCATGCATAATCTTCATGAGTTTCTATGTCCTTTAAAAAATTATCATCATCATCATTTATTAGCAACCAAGTTTTTCTGTTTCTCTGGGCTTGGACTGGCCTGGGAACCATAGATTTATAGGAGGTCTGTTGGATCTTTTGCTGCTGGGGAGGGTCAGGGTTTACCTTCTGCTTAGTCACTAAGGATAGAGGTAGAATTTGCATTCTGCTCTACTAGCCTTTGGGGTCCAGGATCACATCTAGGAGTGGAATAGGAGTCTAGTGGAGGGTTTCAGTTGGGGTCTGGGTTGGGGGTGTAAACCTTAAAATTCCTTAGACTTATAAATGTTGGAAATTTCACCATTGGGAAATTTCATACTTGGAAAATTTCTTACTGATAGTGTATTGGAATGTGAACCCCATTGGCATGGGAGGTTCCTCCTCCTCCCTTCTTAAGATTACTTTAGGACAGAAACCTTTTGCTGAACAATGGAAAGGACTTTGACCTATGCTTAAGCATAGAACAGGAATTTCTTTGAGTCATGATTGATTTTAGAATTGATACAGTGGAGATACTTGGAATCAATCTCCACCCTACTCAGTCCTAACAGGATTGAGGAAAGGCTGCAGCATAGATCAAAATTTAATTATTCCAATCTCTACCCTACTCAGGGTAACAGGATTTAGGAAGGGCTGTAGCAAAAGATCAAGATTTAATTATTTGAGAATATGACCTTCAACAGACATGTGCAAAGCCAGAGACCTCTGGGCGGTCCTGGGTTAAGCTAGAGCCTCCATTGGCACAGGGAAATTGATGGACAGTGATTGGTAGATGTGAGAACTGAGGGGAGGGAACTTGGATGGTTTCCTTAAAGATAGAGGGGTCTGAAGACTCAGGGGGTTGGAGTTGAGGAGTTGGTCTGAGTGGTTGGAGTGTGCTCTGAGAAGCTTGCTCTGAAGGAAGCTGAAGGTGGGGGCCTTTGAGACTGTTTCTCCATTTTGGTCACGTGAGTAATAGGGACTGATCTCATTTCTTTGCCCCAGCTATCTAAGGGCTTGGGCCTTTTTGGCCCAGCCTAAACAGAGGGGGTATTTAAGCCCTATTCCCTTCTCTCCCCTTTCTCTCTAATTCCTTTCTTCCTCCTGTTTGTAATTAAACTCTATAAAAGGCTGACAGCTGGCTGACTTGAGTTTTCATTTAGGAATTACATAGCTGAATTCCTTGGTGACCTTAAATTAATATATATCAGTCTTTTAAAGTGATTTCCTTGTCACAGGACGTCCTCTGGCTTACACACCTTTTGAGCATCTACAGATAGATTTCATAATAATGCCAAAGGCTGGACATTATAAATTTTGTCTAGTCATTGTAGATCAACTAACCAGATGGCCGGAAGCATTTCCTACGACCCGAGCCACAGCAGATTTTGTTGCAAAGATACTTTTAAAAGAAATTATTCCTCGTTTTGGCCTACCAGCACGTATTGACTCCGATAGAGGGAGTCATTTTACCGATTCTGTCTTAAATCAAATATATTCTTGCTTGGGGATAACTCCAAAATTCCATGTTCCATATCACCCCCAGAGCTCAGGCCAAGTGGAGAGGATGAATAAAGAACTTAAGACTATGATTGGCAAATTATGCACTGAGACCCATTTAAAATGGCCTGAAATTCTCCCTCTGGCCCTATTTTATCTTAGAAGCAGGCCTAGAGGAGACTTACATATTTCACCATTTGAGATGCTTTTTGGACATCCGCCTATACAGGCTAAGCCTTTCTCCCCGGCTTATACATCGCTATTAGGGGGAGATATTACTATTGCTTCCTATATACAGGAGTTACAGCACAAGCTATGTGAACTTCATGAATCCGGAGCTGCAGTACAAGCCGGACCATTAGACTTTTCTCTGCATGACCTGAACCCAGGAGATAAAGTTTATATCAAGAATTTCAAGTGAACTGGAGCAACTCAACCTTCATGGGAAGGACCATTCCAAATATTATTAACTACTCCAACATCTATAAAGATTGGAGAAAGAGACTCTTGGATTCACTGCTCACATGTGAAGAAAGCATCTTCTGCTGAGACTGATTGACTTTATCCTATCATATGAATTGTGACTCTATCTTATCATATGAATTGGAGATAATAATCCATAGACAAATGGATGCTGTTTTTTTTTTCAAGAATATATTGAGTTACTGATTTTTTTCTTATTTTTTCTTATTTCTTTTCTTTTATTTTTTGATCAGAATATTTGATTTTTTTTCTCATTTTTTGTACTGAAGGTACACATAATTAATATTAATATTATTTTTCCCTGCAGTAATACAAGTTAATATATATACTCTTGCTATAATATCAACATATGCCTAAAAGCTTTAAACTATGGGAACCTGCCATTTATTGATAAAATATTATAGGACTGTGATTAATGTTTGTGTCTGATTTCAGGAAAAGGGATAAAAACAAGGAGCACAGACTAAACCTGAATAGTGCCAATAGAGCACACAAGAAATATTAAAGTGAGACTCGAGGTTGCGACGCTTAAGTTATGTTTAAGTCGTAGGACTTCCTTGTATCTACACTCTTTTCGAAGTACTCAAACAAGTACAAAGCTTGACTATCATGCTGGCTCCCTATATCCCTGAAGAAAAAATCAGACAAGGGAATGACATTTCCCCATCAAAATAGAATTCTAATTCTTTTCTTCTTATATTATGGCAACTTCCTGTAGTCTTGGCTACAAATGGCTAAGTGAAATATTACTGCATTCTGTCCTACATACTTGTGGGATAGAAATTACTTTAAACTGGACCTATACAAGGTCTATTTTGAATTTTTCTTATGTTTTTGATTATTTTTCTATTCTTTTGATAATTGACACATACACCCCCATAACTGAACATTGCATTCTGAGCTAAACTTGATATTTTTTTTTTTAAATACTTACTTCAGGGGGGATTGTATTTTAATTTAAAATCTAAGAATTTTTGAATTTTTTTTTTGTTTGAGATTGTATTTTTACAAAAATCCAAGAATTTTGTTTAAGATTTTACTTTTATAAAAAAATTCAAAGATTTTGATTCTGTTTGAGAAAAGATCTTCAAGAAAGAAGCTTGAAACTTTTATATCCAGAGAATGAACTGTTGCAGAAAGATGCCGAAAACCTACACTTCATCAAGAAGATCAAGAATGAACTTTGGATGTGATTGATTGGACTGAACTTTTGATTGAACATTTATTGTAACTGTACACATTTATGCCAAAAGGGACTGCCCCTAATTTGGCTTTCTGTCAATGCACCTAGCAAAACATTGGTTTTGCTTTCTTTTCTTTTCTATTTCCTCTCTCACTATTCTAATTTCTCTTAGAAAATTGAATATTGTGTATATCTTTAGTTAGAAGTGAATTTAGAACTACAAAATGATTATGTTAAATGATCAATGGGGAGACTAGTCTCCCAATGATCATCAGGGGGGATTGTAAACCTTAAAATTCCTTAGACTTATAAATGTTGGAAATTTCACCATTGGGAAATTTCATACTTGGAAAATTTCTTACTGATAGTGTATTGGAATGTGAACCCCATTGGCATGGGAGGTTCCTCCTCCTCCCTTCTTAAGATTACTTTAGGACAGAAACCTTTTGCTGAACAATGGAAAGGACTTTGACCTATGCTTAAGCATAGAACAGGAATTTCTTTGAGTCATGATTGATTTTAGAATTGATACAATGGAGATACTTGGAATCAATCTCCACCCTACTCAGTCCTAACAGGATTGAGGAAAGGCTGCAGCATAGATCAAAATTTAATTATTCCAATCTCTACCCTACTCAGGGTAACAGGATTTAGGAAGGGCTGTAGCAAAGGATCAAAGATTTAATTATTTGAGAATATGACCTTCAACAGACATGTGCAAAGCCAGAGACCTCTGGGCGGTCCTGGGTTAAGCTAGAGCCTCCATTGGCACAGGGAAATTGATGGACAGTGATTGGTAGATGTGAGAACTGAGGGGAGGGAACTTGGATGGTTTCCTTAAAGATAGAGGGGTCTGAAGACTCAGGGGGTTGGAGTTGAGGAGTTGGTCTGAGTGGTTGGAGTGTGCTCTGAGAAGCTTGCTCTGAAGGAAGCTGAAGGTGGGGGCCTTTGAGACTGTTTCTCCATTTTGGTCACATGAGTAATAGGGACTGATCTCATTTCTTTGCCCCAGCTATCTAAGGGCTTGGGCCTTTTTGGCCCAGCCTAAACAAAGGGGGTATTTAAGCCCTATTCCCTTCTCTCCCCTTTCTATCTCTAATTCCTTTCTTCCTCCTGTTTGTAATTAAACTCTATAAAAGGCTGACAGCTGGCTGACTTGAGTTTTCATTTAGGAATTACATAGCTGAATTCCTTGGTGACCTTAAATTAATATATATCAGTCTTTTAAAGTGATTTCCTTGTCACAGGGGTCAATAGCATTTTGTCAACAATACCCTTTTGATCTGCAGAGTCCCATATTACAGTGAAGATAGAACAAAAGATTGGTCACATGAAAAAAAAAAGGTATTTGTAACAGTGATGGATTTGCACTTTGAGACATCCCCTCTCTGCCCAAGGCTAGTAGGGATGAATTGCACAAAGCCATCTAGGCTTTCTTCTCCTGGTTTTCTTTATGATCATCATATGCATTTGTGGAACCTCGGTGGCCCAGGACCAAAGCTTTTCTCTTTGGGAAAGAATTTCCATGCTTTCTGGCTTATGTATTTATGACATTTGCCTTTGCATTTAATGTTTTCTGTAGGTCTTTTCCCCCTTTCCTCCTAGACTGTAAGCTTCTTCAGGCCAGGGATTGGGGCATAGAGCACCCCTCACTATATATACACATATGGGCAGACACAGAGTACTTAGCACTGTGCCGATACAGAGTAGAAATGCTATAAATATGTGTTGAATGAAGCTAATTGCACCGCTCTGCTGGAAGCTCTGCCCTTGGCCTCATTAACACTAACTGAGGTCAGGATTCTGTGATTACGGTGACCATATGGGCCAGGATTTCCTGCGAGAGCCCTGATTTCAGATGTTCTGCCCCATTTCCAAATGGGGAGAAGGACAACGCAACCCCAAACATCTTTTGTAAAACTGTGTCTTGAGTTGGTGCTTGGAAATAAGGCCATGGTACCCGTAATATGGAGAAACTCCATCCTGGTTTACTTATCTCTGTTACGATACTGAGTACCAATGACTACAGGGAGAAAGGGATGATTGAGTCATAATAAGCCGAGTCTTGAATCTTGGGGCTCTTGTTTCTGGCCCCTAGGGTAAAAACCGAAGCAGATTCCTAACCCTCCAGATTTCAAAGACCATCCATGGTTTGGGTCTCATCTCTTGCTATCCTGCCTAGGTTCTGATTTTCACCCTTTTTTGGAGAAATGTTGTCTCTGTGTTTCAAGAGAAGATCAGGGGATCGAGGATAAGGTGTCTGGTGTGTAAAGGGTCAGATGTTGGGGAAGGGAGGCTCAAGGGTGGGAAAGAGGGCAGATTATTTTTTCTGGTTGTTTCTATAATCTTGTCAGATGGGGTGGGTGACTAACTGGGCGTTCCAGGCTTTTGTTGTTCACCTCTCACTCTCTCCCTCCTCTTCCTTGATGGCCCCTTTGAAATGGTGCCAGGACCCAAAAAGGGAAAAAAAAAGTTATACCATAAAGGAGAGAACTAAAATAACAAAAAAGAAAAGAGAGAAAGAAATCTTGCTTTCATGCAGGACTTGGCTGGTGATGGGGTAGATAATGGGAGAGGAAACTCAGCTCTTGCGGAAAGAAAGAACGGAACACTTTGTTCACTGGAAGAATGAGAGCCACTCGTGCAAGGGCTGCAAAATTGGGGTTTCCGATGTGTGAGCTATCTTAAGGATCTTTAAGATGGTGGCGATTAAGAGAGGCCTCTATATAGGATGGGTGTCGTCAGCACCCAGAGTTGGGTGGGGGGAATTGGGCCCACCAACCTCATGTCCATGCTACACCCTCCTTCAAATGAGAGACTAAGTCACAAGTCATAGAAGCCAAAGCATTGGGCCCTGGAGTTGGAATCTCTAGCAAGATGCTCCTTTCCATGACTTCCTGAATCCATTGTCTAGGGGAGAGTATCCAACTTTTTTTTATTCCTGTATCCTTCTGGCTTGGAGTAAAACTCCTTATACCTCCTATTCATTGTGAAAGGAAATAAATTCTAGAATTTCTCATGCATATTCACATAAGAAATAAAAGACATTAATTTTCCATAAAGAAAGCTTTATTCAGTATGTAACAATATTTTTTGTATCAAGGATTTTTCTAATTCACAGTTTTTTTCAATGGCTCTACTATTTTTAGAATATTTCAATAGAACAAAATAATTATGTACCAAGTATTCCCTATAACCCCTTAACAAACTCCTCATACTCCCTAAGAGTAAATGTACTTCCAGTTAATCTAGGCTTAAAGTGGGGGTTCAAAGAGGAAAGAGAATATGCTAATTAGAGTATCTAAAGAGGTCTAGCTTCTGACATCAAAGGGCTACTACCTTCTTAAATTTGATTTGCCCAAATCCAACAAATATTTATTAAGTGACTGTCTTCTAAGTGTACTTTTAAGAGGCACATGCTCAGTGGTAGAGGCCAGTATTTATGTGGGAAGCTGTGAGAAGGGATCTTCCAGCATGGCATCTATACAAAGTGTAAAGCTCATGGGGGACAATGGCAAGTTCCTATAATCTCTACTCCTCATCTCCGGCAGGACCAGACTTCAGCTGGTGAATCTTTTGGACTAGAAAGTTCTGAGTTATAGTAAGACTAAAACAGATTCATTGTTTCCATGAATTCCACTACCAATATGGTGGTCCTCCAAGAGCAGAGGAGAATACCAGGCTGCTTAAGGAAGGGTGAACCAGCCCATCTTAGATTGTAGATTGAAGCTTCCAAGCCAATCTACAGTAGAATTGGATTCTTGGAAGTGACCATGGCACTTCCAGACTAGGCAAGATAGGAAGACACCCCACTTTAGAAAAGAAAAAAAAAAGAGGTTTGTGAGACTTAAAAGTAGGGACATGGATATAGACCCCAGTTTGGATATATTCTGAACCTGTGATTTCATCAGTGAATCCATCAACTCCCACTGTGATAACTCCCTTCACCGATACTGTAACTTAAGAGTCTAGTAGAATTGCTTGAGACATTAAAGTGTTAAATAATGTCCTTGGGATCACAGCTAGCATATTACAGAATTAGGAACTGAACTCGTCTTATTGACTCAAAGTCCAGCTCTATCTACCATGTTGTAGTGGTGCAATTTTGAGTTACAAATATTATTTTTATTTGGACCCGAACTTTGGTTTCAGTGATAGAAGGATTCCCCAGTGGTGATGCTCACTATTCTTGTTTTTGCTATTTGCATGTTTGCATACTGTATTTGCATAATAATTGTATCCACACTTGGTCCAGTTTACTCTGGACCTATGACTGCTCATGTAAATGGCCTATTGATGCTCTTAAGCCATTTGCCATCATTTTCATGATTTTCTCTTTAATCTTTCTTATCACTCATCCATTTACAATCATTACCTCTTTTCTGGAGCTCCAGAAGTATATAACAGGTGGATGGGAGAGATAGATACTTGGTGCTAGGGGAAGGATGAAGGAAGCTCCCCACTTTTCTGATGCCTCAAACAACACCCCTTCCCCCATGATGTAGAGGGGTCAGGTCAGAGAACTAGAGCCATTTATGAGGCTTGGGCAACAATGCTTGTTTAAGTGGTTTAAAGGAATTGGTTCTGATGTCTTCTGAACAGAAATTGGTTTGGGGCTCAGTGCATAAAAAAGGACAGAGGGAATTTCTTGAGAGCTCATTCATTCAGCTTTTATTTATGGGCCAGTTGCTTTGTGCCCTGACTTTGGAGAGGAAGATGAACCCTCTGTTCTCTACCCCATTTCCCATTCAGATAACCCTCCCTTGAAACTGGATGACTAGGGAGAGAATGAATGTTTACTTGGTCCCCCATATCAATATTACCATTAATTATTGGTCACATTGGCTTAGAACTTCCATGGAAACAAAAACTAAACTCCTTCATAGTCATACAGCTCAAAAAGACTTCAAAGATGGGGCGTCAGAGCTGGCTCTCAGTCTAGTATACTTAAAAATTGTTTCTTGATTTATTTTTATTAAACAGTTTTTTTATTATATTGTTTGAACTTAAACTTTTTATATATTAAATTTAACAGGCTAGTAACAAAATTCCTGTTTACACACCTTTCTGAACTGTTAAAATTTTTTTTCTTTATATTTTAAAAATGCTTTCTTGATGTTCTTTTTCTGAACTTCTGAATTCTGAATTCTGAATTTCTGAAATTCCCATTCTAACTAACCCTCCTATTCTCCCTTTAATGGAAGTCATAACAAAAAATTTCATTCAAGCAAAATAAATCAACACATTGTTGGCCACATTCATGGATATTTTACACTTCATCTTGTCATACGATGCTTGGTATGTCTCCCAACCCTGCTTGGCTTTAACTTCCTCATGTATCACATGAACATCAACTCTCACCGTCCTTCCCTTCATTCCTCAAGAAGAGAGAGATTATCCAATGAATGAGGAGATAGTCTAGTACAATGGAAAGAATGTAGGAGTTCACTTTTGTTTACTTGTAAAAATTTTTAAGTTATTTTCTCCTCCCACTCTCTTCCCATTGAAAAAAAAGAAGAAAAACCCTTATAACAAACATACATTGTCAAGCAAAATCAACTTCTACATTGGCTCCATCCAAAAATATGTCTTTCTCTACATCTTGGGTCTATCATTTCTGTCAGAAGGTGGGTAACATCAGTAATCCTCTGGAATCACAATCGTCATTACTTTGATCAGAGTTCTTGAGTCTTTCAGTTATTTGTCTTTCCAATGTTGTTGTTGTATGTAACTTATTCGTCTGGTTCTATTCCTTTTACTCCACCTCAGTTCATTACAAATCTTCCCAGGTTTCTCTGAAACCATTCCTTTTGCCATTTTTTTAATGGCAAATAAATGATAATTATTCCACTGCATTCCACTGCATTCATGTCATAATTCCCCAGTTGGCAGATACCCTTTTAGTGTCTTATTTCTTTACCCCTTTAAAAAGAGATCATTTTAAATATTTTTGTCTCTTTGGGTCCGTTTCCTTTTTCTGTGTAGTGATGTTGGTGCCTCAGGGTATGTGCATATTTCCAAATTAGTATGTAGAATGACTGGACCAGTTTATAGTTCCAGCAACATTAAGAATGTTGGATTCAGAGTCAAAATCTCAGCTCTGAAGTTTATCATACGATTTTGGGTCAAATCACCTAACATCTCCAGACCTTATTTTCCTTCTTTGTAAAATGAAGAGATTAGACTAGACTAACCCTAAATTCTCTTTATGGGAAAGAACACTAGTTTTGGAGTTAGAAATCTTAGGTTAGAACACATGTTTCCTATGTGACTTTGAGCAAATCACTGAACCTCTTTGCATATTTATTTTTCATCAGTAAAATGAGTGAGCTGGACTAGATAACCTTTGAAATTCCTTTCAGTTCTAAATTTCTGAAGGAGAGGTGGTTCTAGCATTGGGTGAAATTCTGGTGCTCTCCTTTGGGAGATAGAAGCTTCCTGAGACCATCATGTCCTTCCCTTTGGGATGCTCTATAAAGTGTGTATCAAACCCAGCTTGGATGGAAAATGGGGATGTTTGACTTCTGTTCCTAAAGATCTCCAGACAAAGAGCATCCTTTGCCTTTACTGATATTTGTCTATCCATCTGTGTTGTAAGTTTAATGAGATAGTAGCAAAAGTGCCCTTTTTGTAGCCCCTTTCTGGACTTTTTGTTTTCTTCTGTGTATTAAAACATTTTTTAATGCTTTTTTGGGGGGTGGGGTGGGGTGTAGGGTACCTCTACAGCTCCTCATCCTCCTCTTCCTTAATACTGAGTGGGAGTTGTCTCTAAAAGGCTATCTAATAATTTCTGAAATATCAGTGGTGGTAGGAAGGTTTGGTGACAGAGACATATTAAGTAAAAGTTGTTTTTCTTTTTTGGGGGGGGGTTGATACTGGTATTTAGAAATCTCTCCTGCAGAGGAGAGGTCTTCTTGAGAAGAAAGTCATTTCCCTCCTAATGGGATTAATTTTAGGGTTTGGAGAAACCTGTACAAGGCAAGAAGGGGACAGGAGGGGATGGAACAGTGAAAGAATAAGAACCTAGTCTGATAGGGATGCCAAAACATACAAATACACCGAGGACACAGATGAGAAACAAAAAGATAGAGAAACAAGGAGAGCTACGGATGTCAAATGCTGATGTGTTGTTGAAGGGACTGAGTGACCGTAGAAGAAGTTTGGTGAGTCTGGGGGACAGAGTTGTGTCTTTTCTTCTAAAAGAGTTCAGGGTTTGGGGACCACCGATCTGAAAAGCTCACTGTCAGCTTGTACCTGCCCCCTTTCCTGTCTCTCTGTGAGTTCCTATTGGAGAAGTGTCAGGTCCATTTTCCTGCTACTCTGTGAGCTGGGAGGAAGGCTTGGGAGTGTGGGTAGGAGGAAAGGGAGATGGGTGGGTAGATCATACTTCCAGGTTCTTGGATGGCTGCCCAGGTGGGGAGAGAGCTTATTGTGACCCCAGACGGTGGCTAGTTCATTCGCTCAGTGGATGAATGGAATTGGACCCCTGTGCCAAGGCTATAGGCAAGAGGCAACATCCTCTTCCTGGAGGGAGAACTGGAGGCTAGGAGGAGCTTCTGACTGGTCTAAATCAAGCTTTTCTGTTAGGCTGCGTATGATAGAAACCAATCTGGAAATGGCGCCGGGTCTAGCCTAGGTGGATGCTTCTGCCCCTGTTGGGCACGGTCAGGCCAAACTGGGCCACTCCCTGGATATAGTCTCCCTCATGCCTGCTGGGGTCTGGTGGAGGGAGCCAGGGTGGGGTTGGGGGTTGGGACTTTCAGGAAAGCTTTTGTCCCCAGCATCCAGGCAGCCCAGCTCGGAATAAACACCAGAGATAGGATCGCAGCCTAACCAGGAAGGGTGGCAGGGTGCGGCCCAGGAGAAGAATAGCAGGATGTGGCAAAGGGGCCTGGTTCTGGGCACCCACGCCTCAGGGATATTGTTAGGGCACAGATTTCTGCTTGCCCAGTGGTTTCCCTGCTCTCTGGGACTTTTGAGGAGGAAATAAAATCCCCAGAGAATCAATCCTTCCATCAATAAAGGCTCCATTACTTTTCCACCTTTACCTGGTGCTTCTCTCCAGCCCTCACTCTCCATAGTCTTAGATACATGACTAATTTTAGTTGTGACCTTGGGCAAGTCAATTCCTTTCTTGTATAAAATGAAAGTTATTCTAGAATCAGAGGAGTTCTTAATCCAGGGTCTATGCCCTTTATATTACATATATATGTACATATACATATATATATAATTTTTATATGTATATAGAATTTTATTTATGCATATGAATAAAATTTTATTATAATATAGCCTATATTATTTTAGGTTTTTATTATACATTATATATTTCAGTATATATTAATTTTATATTTTATTTTATATCACATATAACATTTATATTACATATAAACTCTCTTCCCAACTCACAGAGTAGCAGGAAAATGAACCTGATTCTTCTCCAATAGGAATTCACAGAGAGACCGGAAATGGGACAAGTATAAGCAGAGCTTTACACATATGTGTGTGTGTGTGTGTGTGTGTGTGAGACATACACATTTTTTTTTTTAAACCCTTATCTTCCGTCTTGGAGTCAATACTGTGTATTGGCTCCAAGGCAGAAGAGTGGTAAGGGCTAGGCAATGGGGGTCAAGTGACTTGCCCAGGGTCACACACCTGGGAAGTGTCTGAGGCCAGGTTTGAACCTAGAACCTCCCATCTCTAGGCCTGGCTCTCAATCCACTGAGCTACCCAGCTGCCCCCTACACATTTTTTTTTTGATAACTCTATTTCCATGTCATCAGTCTCCTTTGTAATCTTCTATATTTTTTATTATATGTTTAAAAGCACTCTTCTTTTAGAGCAGGTGATCTTTTAAGGAAGATTCCTTCTCTAAGCTTCTAGGATTCACACTATTAATGACTGTTATAATAACTTGCACAAACATACAGTAGCATTTTAAGGTGTCCCTAGCACTTTCACGCCTATTATCACATCAACAGTCCTGTGAAGTGAATAGTACAGGTATTATTACCCCCATTTTACAGGTGAAGATACTGAGGTTTGTTAAGGTGAAGCAACTTGCCTAAGGTGGAAAAGCTTCTGTAATTATATACATTTAGGGACTTAGGAGTGTTTATATCTGTGGAGGTTAGAGTTGGGAAAAATTGGGGTGGGGAAGGAAAGCTCACTTTCAAGTTAGGACATCTGTTGGTGAGAAAATGAAGTGACCAGTGACCTGGTCTGGGGAGAAGCCAGGCCAAGTGTTAGGTTATAGAGGTGGACAATAGGGAGGGGAGGAGAGGAGGAGGGAAGAATACTACCACCAGTTTGCTCTGCGACGTCATCGGGCAATGATGGCATTGAATGGTTTCTCTGGAGCGCCAAAGCCTGCTTCCTTTCCATGCTGGACAAGAGATTGAAGGGATTGACCCAAGTAGGATTCCCAGTCCAGAATCCCCCAGGCCATGGGCACCAATCAGAATCCAAGAATGAAGGCTACTGAGCTTTCCCACACTGGTGAAGTGAGTCCCCCCCAAAAAGTATGGAAGTGGATGGCTAGTAAGGATGGGTTGATTGGAATGTGTGCCTGTTTTTTGGGGGAGGGAGCTTGGCCTCCAGATGTCAGGTGCTCTAAGGAGCTCAACTTTGGGGAGATCTGTCCCCAAGGAGGATCAGTGGGCTGAGGAAGGTGCTTTCAAGGAAAAGGATCAAAAAAAGAAATGGGGGTTTGGGGTCTTAGGGGAAGGAATGAATAATGGGGTCTTAAGTCTCTTCAGTGATGTCATACAGAAGACAGTTTCTACCTGTTCTGAGATTAGAACAAAAGGAAATAGACTTGGTTTACAGCAGGAGGAATTTAGGTCAAACCCAAGGAAGGAAGATATTGGTATAGAGGACTGAATCAGGTTTGGGGGCATAGGAGAAACTACTCTTTTTCCATCGGCTTAAAACAGGAAGGAATTTCAACTTTCTGGATTGGAGTTAGAGAAGAGACAACTCAGGCATTAGAAGACCCCAGTTCAAATCCCAACGCTGCCATTTTTTTAGTTATATGACCATGGATAAATCATTTCCCCCGGAGATGGACCTCATTTACATATCTTGTACATATCCATCATCTCATCCATTAGGTAAAATGTTTTTAAACTCTTGGAGGGTAGAAGCTTATGTTTTTTTCTCTCTTTGTGTCCTCAGAGCTTAGCCCATGCCTGGCAAATAAAATGCTTAACAAAATCAAGAAAAATATTTTAGGTAAATAAATATTTTTCCAAATAAATATATATTGCATAAATAAAATTTCTAAATGGATACATATTTTTATAAATTATAAATATAATCAATATAAATATAAAAAATAAAAATAAAAGCAGTACTTTGGTTCCTACTTTATGGCAGTCTCTGTTGCTAAGCTCTGGAGATATCAAGAGAGTAAAAAATAATCCCTGCTCGCAAGGCGTTCACAGTCTAATGGGGCACCTAATGTACAACAGTTACATGCAAACAGAATGGAGACGGGGTAAATTGGAGGAAGTCAACAGAAGGAAGGCGCTAGCATTAAGGAGAACTGGGAAATGCTTCTTACAAAGGTAAAACTGTGGCTGAGACTTGAAGGAAGCCAGGGAAACAGAGAGGCAGAAATGAAGGGGGAGAGACAGTTGCAAGCATGAGAGAAAGCCAATAAAAATGCTTGTTGATGAGGATGATAACTACACTGGTAATGAAGTGATCTTTATCTCTTGGGGCCCTAATTTTCTCCACTACCAAATGAAGGAACTGGACTGGATAGTCAATCAACTGGGGCAGCTCAGTGGTCTGGTGTTTGGAGGTCCTGGGTTCAAATGTGGCCTCAGATACTTTCTGGCTGTGTGATCCTGGACAAGTCACTTAACCCTGATTTCCTAGTCCTTGCTTCTCTCTTGATTTGGAACCAATACTTAGTATCAATTCTAAAACGGAAGGTAAGAATTTCAAAAAATTAATTATTTTCGCATATGACTTGGGGTTTTGGAGATTATTCACTTATAAAAATGAGTAATATGGAAATGTTTTGCATGATAATACATGCATAACCCAGACTGAATTGCTTGTCAACCACAGGAGTGGGGAGGGAAAAAGGGAGGGAGACAACATGAATTATATAACTTTGGAAAACTTATGTGGAAATTTATTAAAATAAAATTTAAAAAGTAATCAATTAAAAAATATTTACTAAGTACCTACTATATACTACGTATAATTCTAGGTTTGGGGGGTTTAAAGATAAAAAACCAGGCCTGCTCTCAAGGAGTTTATGTTCTCTTGGGAGAGATTACTTGTATCTATATATATGAAATAGATCAATATATTAAGTATATTAATATATATATAAAACCAATATATTAAATACATTAGTTTATATCAAATATATATTAATGTGTCAATATAGTAAATTTGTTAACTTAGTATCTGTTAAATACATTTCTAAGACTTATGGATCTAAAAATCTTATTATCCCAGGTCCATTTTTAGAGGCAGAAATTAAACTGGATGGCTTTAAAGATTGCTTCTAGTCTTAAAAATATGATTTATGGTCTTATGACCTTTTCCATCTTGATAAATGTGCCTTCTTCCAGACCTGAGATTTGCAAAGTTTCCCCACCCCACTCTACCCCAGGGGCCTTTTGTCTTTTCTGCTTTTAGCTCCTACCTACTGGCCCAGGATGGAGCCTCTGGATTTTAATTTGGTTAAAAGCAAAAGTGCCTAGAGTAGGGCCCTTAGACCTTGCCAGTGAACAGGGAGGTCCTGACTGGGCAGACAAACCTAAGCAGCCTCTGAATGCTCAAAGATACCATCAGGACCCCCAGGACGCCAGGATTGCAGGAAATCGGTGATTTCATGGATTTGCCTACTTCTGCCAGCTGGACAGATCTCAGCTCATCCAGTCCTGCCCGACATGCGTGATTCTCTCCCTGTGCCCTGCTCTTCCCTTCTCTCTGCCTCCCAAGCTCACCACAGGGAATAGATAAGGATCTTTTAATCCAGGAATTCTTAATGGGGGGTTCCTGAACTTTACAAATACATGTATTTTAATAACCATTCCCAGAGAGCTGGTTTCCTTTGTAGTTCTGCTTATTATATTTTATGCATTTAAAAACATTACTCTGAGAAGGAATAGGCTAGGTTTCACTAGACTGCCAAAGGCGTCTATGGCACAAAAAACAAGGACCCTACTTTAGTCCAATACTTAGACATCTATATATAATTACATATTTCATATATGCCTATAAATATGTATTTATATATCTGAATATATTTATATATGTCCATAAGTATATTTTTAAATTTCTAGAAATATATTTTATGTATCTAGAAATATATTTCTATAAACATATTTCATATATCTAGAAATATACTTCTATAAATATATTTTATATATCTAGAAATATTTCTATAAACATATTTTATATACCTAGAAATATATTTCTATAAACATAATCTTATATCTAGGAATATACTTCTATAAATGTTTTATATATATAGAAATAGGTTTCAATAAATATATATCTAGGAATATATTTCTATAAATATATATTTTATGTGTATAAATGTGTATTTATATATATGGAGAAATGGAAAGATCATTACTTAAACACTCATTTAACCAATGAGGTGGCAACAATGATGATAATGATAATAAAAATAATAGGGAGAGAAGGAATAGTTGTTTATATGGCCTCTACTATGTGCCTACAGGCACTGGACAAAGCACTTTCACAAATATCTCATTTCATCCTCCCCACCGTTTTGTGGGGTAGGTGCTATTATTATTATTCCCATTTTAAGAGAAGAGGAAATTTATAGAATGCTTTAAAGTGTGCAAAGAGCTCTACTAAGAATTCACATTTGTTTATGGCCCTTTTGGATTCCCAAAGTGCTTTTCATAGATTATCTCATTTCTTCTTCACAACAATCCTTTAGGCTAGGTGTGATTATTATCACTCCCATTTTAGAGGTGAGGAAAACTGAGTCAGAGAAAGTCTGTAGTCACCCAAGTAATGGTTTAGGCACTGGGCCACCTAGTGGTCTGTAGTCATTATGACACAACATGATGTAAACTAGGTAGGGAGGGGGAGTCACTTTACCCCTCATTGCCTCTAAGAAATTCTCCAAGATTAGAAATCCCAGAAAAATGTCATTGGTAGAAGAAGTGGCCTCACTGGGAGTTCCCTATACCAAAAAATACAATCCCCCCCAAATCAAGTCTACATTTTTGTTTTGTTTGTTTTTTTAAAACCCTTACCTTCTGTCTTAGAATGATGTAAACATTGGTTATAGGACAGAATCTCAGCTAAGAGCTAGGCAAAGGGAGTTAAGTGACTTGCTCAGGGTCACACAGCTAGAAAGTAACTGGGTCGTATTTGAACCCAGGACCTCCTGTCTCTAGGACTGGCTCTTGATCCACTGAGCCACCCAGCTACCCCAAGGGAATTTTGTTTTAATGTTCCCTGGCTAAGGACATGAGCAGGGAGGCTGGGGTGCCTATTATGGTGCAGACAAAAAGCAGAAGGCAGTTTCTGCCTCCGAAGGTCTGGGTGGGAGCCTTGGTCCCGACCCTTATTTGCTATTCGATCCTGGGCATGTTGCTTTACCCATGATCCATCCCTCCGTTTCCCCAGCTCTAAAGGGGGAGCAATAAGTGGCGGAGCCGGACCTCCCAGGATGGCTGTGAGGAGAACGCTGGATGCATGCGAGTTATTATTGACTCGCCCAAGGTCACCCCGTGAATGGGCGGCCGAGCCAAGTCTGGGTGCCAGGTTCTGCTGTTTGCACTGTACCACACCATTAGCCTTTTGAAAGGGCCCTGGGCCAAGAGACTTGGCTCCTCGTTCTCATTGTTCATGCAAGAGAGAGGAGTGACAGTTTGAGAAAGGAAGCCCAACTCTGAGCCCCAGCACTCCTTCTCTGGGGGCTGCTGAGTCCCAAGCAGCAGGGAGGAGGTGTATTTAGACCCGCCGCTTCTGGTGACCAGCGCCAGGCAGGATGGGAGACCCTCTTATCTCTCACCTGCACTGTAGAGCAGAGTCGAGTGGGCCAGGCATAGCTGGGGCTTGGAAGGAGGGGAGAGTCTCTCGTTTGTTTGTTGGTTTTAAAACCCTTCCTTAGAATCTTCAAATCAGTCTTAGAATCAATACTGTGTATTGGCCCCAAGGTAGAAGAGTGGGAAAGGCTAGGCGATGGGGGTTAAGAGTCTTGCCTAGGGTCACCCAGCCAGGAAGTGTCTGAGGTCACATTTGAACCCAGGATCCGGCTCTCAATCCCCTGAGCCACCTAGTTGCCTCCGAGTTCCTCCTTTGTTAGAATCAATTCCCATAGGTGGGAGCCTGAGCCTGAGTGATCACCATCCGAACAGCGCTCCTGGCTTTGGTGACCTCAGCTGGGCAATGCCAGGCAACCTCCCCCTTCCAATCTCCCCATTATTCTCCCCTGTGGAAGGTCTCCATGGTGCCAGGATGGGATTCTGTGCTAGGTGCTGTGGAGAATGAAAATCTAGAGAAGGCTTTTGTGGCCAGAGGGAGCTTCTGCTTGCCTGGGAGCTCAGGACCTGTATGACAAAGAAAAGGAATATGAAAATGAAAAGTGCCAG
This sequence comes from Monodelphis domestica, assembly GCF_027887165.1. Classification (NCBI taxonomy): domain Eukaryota; kingdom Metazoa; phylum Chordata; class Mammalia; order Didelphimorphia; family Didelphidae; genus Monodelphis; species Monodelphis domestica. The sequence goes on from NC_077228.1 coordinate 107,277,412, forward strand.
ACAGGTGTGACGGGGATCAGACCCACATTGCTTTGCTTCAAATCCAATTCTCTTTCCATTCTCCTACATGATCTTTTCTCCTGTACTCTGCTTTACAACCAAACCTAAAAGGGGATCTTGGATACCAAGGCTGATAGTATCACTATCTTCTGGGGGCCCAGGGTGCAAATTCTTGTATGAAGGGACCTTCTAAAACCATGTGTTGGGGCGGAAAGAATCCGGACCCAGCTGGGCCTCGGCTCTTTCACTAACCTAGACAACCTTGGACTGCACAAGTCTTGCCTTTGACAGGCTCTGTCTACTCCTCTATAAAATGAATTAGTTGGACCAGAGGACTTTGAAGGTCCCTTCTCTTCATGGTCATGCACTTGGTTATCCATTTACAGGTCCTTCTCCCTGCCCTTTGCCTCCCCACCAGACTGTAGCATTCTTGAGGGCAGGGCAGGGATTGTTTCTGTCTTGGTTTCCTAGAATCTACCATTTTGCCTTGCCTATAGCTCCTACTAGCATGTTGGGTTGGTTTGGCCCCTTCTAGTTCTAGGATTCTAAAGTCCATGATTCCAAGTGTTCTGGGATCTAAAGGGGAAGAAACCCAAGATAGATGGTCAATGCTTTCTTTGGAGTGTCAGGTGAACACAGCTTTGAAAATCATAGAATAATAGAGCATGTCAGAGCTTGAAGGACCTTGGAGATCACCTGGTCAATCCCTTTAGTTTACTGAAGAGGAAGCCTGGCATGAGCTGGTGGCAGAAGCAAGGTTCTCTGGAACCCAAATGGCTGGTTCCACTGTAGAATACCTAATCAGAAGAGACAGAAACTCAACAGTTTCTCAGGCACTTGGCACTCACAGAAGGCCATGGATTTAGGGTTGAAATTGGAAAGCAATCAGTGTGTGTGTGTGTGTGTGTGTGTGTGTGTGTGTCTGTCTGTCTGTCTGTCTGTCTGTCTGTCTGTCTGTCTGTCTGTCTGTGAGATATCCCCATCATCTCTCACCTGGACCTACTGGGTCCCACATGGCAGAAGACAGGGTGAAGAGGCCTCTGGGGCAAACTGGAGGGGGCCAGTGCCGGAGACTGGCCAGAGTGGAGGCTGGGTGGGGGGAACCAGAGCTGGGGAAAAACCCAAGGCCCAGCCCCAGAGAAAGGAGGAAACCCAATCACCCAGAGAGCCAAGTGGTCGGTTTGGAGGAGGGCAGGGACTGGAGATAAAAAGCCCCAGGCTCGGATCAGAAACACACAGGCCCCCATTGTTCGCCTGTCACACTTCCCCTGGCTTTATTGCTTTTGTCCAACACCCTATTGTCTGATTTCCTTTTGTCCCCCATTCAGCGCCCGCTGCCTTTTCATTTCCCAGCCAGCCCGGTTGTTTTCGTTTCTTTTGTCTGAAGTTCCTGAGAGGAAGGTTTTATTTTCAGCGGTTTGATTAATTCACAGCTTGAGCCTGGGGTTTGTTTGTTATGTAATTACTGCCCTGAGCTTCAGGAGAACACCCCTTCCCCGGCCTCCCCCTACCCCCTCCACTCCCCATTCTCCCCCACCCTCCCACCCCATCCCTCCCCAAGAGGGGCCTAGCTGGCTGGCCCAGGGGGGCGGGGGCTCCCCTCCTGCCGGATGGGCTGAGGCCTCGCAGCTTCCTGGAGTCACTCGGAGCCCCTGGGGTAGCCAAGGGAGAATAAGAGGGCTAGGCAGTGGGGGATTTGGAATCCAGGACCCCAAGCACTGGAAGAGTCCCTCCCCCCCTTCAGCCTACCTGAGTGAGTGAGCATGGGCCTCCTGTCCCCTGGCCTTCCCAGACTTATCTTGTCATATCTTTCCTCTTAGGCGACACTGAGGTGGAGTAGGGGTGGCCAGAACAGGCCTAAGTCAGTCAGTAAACATTTATTAAACACCTACTAGGTGCTGAAGGGATACAAAGGCAAAAAAGCCAGCCCCTGTTCTAGAGGAGCTCACCTTCTCTTTGGGGAGACAGGGAGTAAACAACTACATACAAACAAGCCACTGGAACTGAGAGGGATTGGGAAAGGCTTCTTAGACCAGGTGGAATTTTAGTTGGGCCCTGAAGGAAGCCAGGGATGCCTGGAGGTAGAGATAGGGGCATTCCAGACATGGGGGGACAGCAGATGAAAAGCTCTGGGCTCCAGAGTTGGAATGCTGTTTTTAAAGGAGAAGAAAGAAGGCCACTGTCACTGAACTGAAGCATTCTGAGGGGGCTGTTGGGCTTAGGAAGACTAAAAAGGATGGTGTGCCATGGGCAAACCCTATGCTATGAAGGGCTTTGAACACCCAACAGAAGTCATGATTCATAGGCTATCTGTGACCCCCTTGAGGGAGCTGGAGAAGAGACCCCTCTGAGGGCAATGGAGTTCCCTGTGGGCTGGGAGAGATGGGGAATAGTGGCTTGGACCCCACTCCCTGGGAAAGCAGTGTAGCTAATCTTTCCAGTGTTCTAAGTTTGGAACTTTGGGGAGTGTTTACACACAGCACGGCAACCCTTTGAAGTAAATATTACAAGTTTATTTATCCCCATTTTATGGATGAAGGAACTGAAATATAGAGAAGTTAAGTGATTTATCAAGGTCACACGCCTCATAAGAGTCAGGATCATATGAACTCAGACTCTGCCTGACTCCAAGGAAGATATTCTATCCACCACAGAAGCTGAGTGACCTAGAAGGACCCATCATTGGTTCTAGCCAGTGGAAAAGAAAGGTTACCTAAGAGAAGGGAATCATGGCATTATCAGGATTAGAGGAACCTTAGAAATCATCTAGCCCAGCAATTCTCAAACTCTTTGGTCTTAGGTTCCCTTGACATTCTTAAAAATCATTGCGGATCCCTAAAGATCTTTTTTTTTGGTGTGATTATCTATCTATCAATATTTGCTGAATTTGAAATGAAAATGGATAATTTTTAAACTATGAATTCACTTGAAAATAATAAACCCAATCCATGATAACAAATAACATTTTAATAAAATAAATACATTTTTAAAATAGTGAAAAGGACAACAATGTTTTACATATTTTTGTAAAATATGTCTGAATTTTGTCTGAATTAATGGAAGATAGCTGAATTCTTCAATCTGCTTCTGTATTCAGTCTGTTGGTATATATTGTTTTGGTTGAAATATAGGAAGAAAATCTGATATCACATAGATATGTGGTTTGAAAGAGGAAAGTATTTTAATAGACAAATCATGTCTCAATATATTGGGGCATCTAGGTGGCCAATGGATGGAATGCCAGGCTGGGAGTTAGGAAGACTCATCTTCCTGAGCTCAAATCTGGCCTCCGGTACTTATTAGCTATGTGTCCCTGGGCAAGTCACTTAAACTGCTTTCCTTAGTTTTCTCATCTATCTGTCAAATGAGCTGGAGAAGAAAATGGCCAACCACACTGGTATCTTTACCAAGAAAACCTCAAATGGATTCCTAAAGAGTTGGAAATGACTGAAAAATGACTGGACAACAACTACAATTATTATAAAAATAGTTTTGATTTCAAGGGAATCCCTTGAAAGAGAACCATGAGAAAAAACTTTGAAAACTACTGTTCTAACCCAATCTCTTCATTTTGCAGATTGAGAAACTGAGATCTTGGGTGACTTCTCATGATTATACAAGTATATACAAGTAGGGAGATATTATGATTTTGCATAAGGAACATCAGATTTTGAGTCCAAGCTCTTGTGTTACTTAACTGTATGATGTTGGACAAGTCATTTGACTTCCTTTTTACCTTAGTTTTCTTATAAGAAAAATGAGGGCTATAGGATGGGCAAGAAATCCCAAATAGGGTTCACAAGAGTAGATGTGACTGAGATGATTGAACAAGAAGAAAACAAAATGGTCCTTTCTACCTTTAATATTCTTTTTTTCCAAATAAAGAAGAGAGGAAAAGTATGATCATTTATGAAGAACTTACCATGTGCCAGAAACTGTGTTGCTTTACAACTACAATTCAAACCTAGATTTTTAAATATACAATTCCAGAATTCTTTCTATTAAACCAAAGCAAAGCAAAGCAGTAAAGATGCTGTAAACTGAGTTGATAAAGAATTGTTAGCTAAGGCAATCCTCAATTTTCATAAAATTGTTTATCCAGAAACAGAAATACCAGTTAGATGGAACAGTGAATAGAGCACTAAAGAATCTTGTGCTCAAATCCAGTCTCAGATTCTTACTCATTGCATGACCCTGGGCAAATCACTTAACTTCTGTTTGCCTCAATTTCCTTATTTGTAAAATGAGGATAATAATAATAGCATCTACCTTCTAGGATTATTGTGAAGATCAAATGAGATAATTTTTTTGTAAAGCACTTAGCACAGTGCCTGGCACATATTATAAATGCTTTTTAAAGCTCTCCTTCCCCCTCCCCAGTGTCTCCTCCATTGTAGAGTTTGTATGTAGGAGACCACCCTTTTTTATCTTTTTGAACAGAATATAGAATGTAGATTTCTGACCCACACACCCATGTGTAGTATAATAGAAATTGAGGGATGTGGTTGTGATATGGGGCTTCTAAGATTTAGGTGAGTCTCATTCTGATTTTTCCTTCCCATCTTTCTTTGGCAGGATGTCCATGAGGAGCCCCATCTCTCCCCAACTGGCACTCGATGGCATTGGGACCATGGTGAACTGCACTGTCAAGGCAGAAGAAAAGAAAGAGATATGCCAGGAGGCTCCACCTGGCCAGCAGCAGGTGCCAGCCTCTGCTGCAGAACCCTTGACCGGAGACCCAGCTCGGGCCCCCCAGGATGGAGCTGACTCAAGTGGCCCACCCCAGGTGACTGTGATTACCCTTAAATTGTTCCAGCCTCAGTTTCCTTTTTCCTGTCTTTAGAGCTTCCTACTCAAGTGGAATCATAGACTGGGGCAAAAGCACTCACCCACTTGGCTTCACTCTTCATTCAGGTGGAGGTGGCTATCTTTAGAATTTGGATTCATTCTTAGAAAGGGACAGTAGAGACCCAGCCCCATTATTTCACACATTAGAAGACTGAGGCTTGTTGGGCTGAGCTCACCTGGGAAGCTGTAAAACTAGGTCCTGAGAATGTAAATCCTCTTGCATTATAACACTGTGTGAAAGCTAGTCAATAAAATGGGTATAATAACATGTATACTGTCTACTTCTCAGGCTTCCTGTGGGGAAAAACTTGTAAATCTTAAGGTACTATATAAATGTGAATTGTTATTATTGCATTTCCCCCAAGCTCTTACTTTCTGTCTTAGCAGAAGAGTGGCAAAGGCTAGGCAATTGCAATGAAATGACTTGCCCAGAGTCACACAGCTAGGAAGTATCTGAGGCCAGGTTTGAACCCAGGTCCTTCTGACTCCATGCTGGCATTGCATCCACTGTGCTCCCCAGCTGCCCCATCATTATTGCTTTTTATGTTTGTATCCCTACTAGGGACATGGCATTCATTCATTGAAAGCAGACTTGCTCTGCCTGGCACCATAGGAAAACAGGAAAGATAATACACTTCTTAGCATGTGGCCGCTGTTTTGTGGTGCCCCAGGACTAAATCAAGAGGGACGGACGTCAGGCCATCTGATCCAACCTCCACGTTTAACATGAGGACACTGAAAGCCAGCAAGGTTAAGAGACCCCCCAGCTGGACAGACCCAGAGCACAGTCTGAATTCAGGTCCTCGGATTCCAGAGCCAGCATTCTTTCTCCTGTCCCATGCTTTCTCTTTCTTGTGTTCCAGTCTGGCTGAGAAATAAGACAGGTATATGGGAATAGCTTATAAGCTGCTACGTGGTACCGAAAACTCCTTTTCCATGTGACTCTTGGAAATCAGTCTTACAACACATCCAAGAGTTAAATAACCATACCAGACAACAATACACTTCTTTTCTCCGTGAAATGAGGGGGTTGGACTAGAAGCTCTCTAAGGTTCCTTCCAGCTCTAAAATATTCTATGAATCTATTCAAAAGATGTCTCGAGGCTTATAATTAAAGAGCCAGATGAAGGGTATAGACAATAACCGCTAGGAGAGATGGGAGGAGGGAGAGACCCTTAGAGGCTGGGGTGGCCAGAGAAAGCTTCGTGGAAGAAGGTAGGATTTGAGGAGGGATCTGAAGGCTGGGCTGGACTCCGATAATTATCGGGATGGAAGGGGGTTATTTCTAAAGGGAGAACAGTGAGAGCCAATATATGGCACATGGAAGGGGCTGAGAAATAGATTGGTCTGGCTGGATGGAAAGGGTTTATGTATGTGGTAGAGAGATCCTTTAGACTATAGACACAGCAATAATCTCAGCCCTGTGAGGGTAGGAGAGTTAGATGGTTAGGGTGGAAACTTACCAACATTAAGGTCTCCTAAATTTCCCAGGTGTTTGTGTTTGTAGTACAGTGGTTCTGGAGGTAGGACCTGGATTCAGATACTGCCTCTGATGCTTAATCCTGCTCTGAGTTTGCATAAATCACTTAATCTCCCTGGGCTTTAGTTTCCTCCTTTTAAAAATGACCTGTGTGGTATTGAACTGGGTGGCCATTAAGGTCTCTTCCAGCTCTAGACCTCTTATTCTTTGTAAGAATTATAGGGTTATAGAAGAAAAATATTCATAACATAACATAAGCTAGGAACTACAGTGGATAGAGCAGCAGACCTGAAATCAGGAGCACCTGGGTTCAAATCTAGCCTCAGATACTTCCTAGCTGTGTGACCCTGGACAAATTGTTTTCATCCCAATTTTCTAGCCCTTTCTGATCTTCTGTTTTAGAAACAAAACTTAGTGTTAGTTCTAAGGCAAAAGGTGCAGGTTTTATTAAAAAAGAAGAAAGAAAGAATTCTAGGATTAGGGACATGTCATGCCTTCTTGATAAGTCAGAACCACTAACCAAGTCTTTCTGAGGCTGTGTCCGTTTTATCATCATTCCCTTTTGTTAAATACTATGAAAACAGAACTGAAAACTGAAAAACCTTATTCTTTTCTCTGGCCATATTTCTTTTATCTTTTATTTTACTGTCATTTAATTTAAGCAGTGTTCACCTGACTGACAGAGGAAACTGTTGGTCTCTCTCCCTGCAATTGCTTGTGACCTGAATAAAGTGTCTTTGACTTTAGCCAAAATGCAGTCGGGTTTGTTTCTTCCTTGTTTGGGAGCTTGGAAAATCCCACGTAAGAAAGGCATATGTAATAGCTATTCCAGTCCACGTTATCTAAAGCTCAGCCTCCTTTCTTCCACTCCTCCCAAAAAATCACTCTGCTTTCTTCCCTCTGGATGTGCGTTTGTATGTGTGTGTCTGTAAGACAATTAACAACCTAATGACAATTTGGGATGGGTTGTGTTATAGGACTGTGGGTCCCCAAGGAGCGACGGACCCCCAGAACCTAGGAGGTCAGGGTCTGAGCCAGCCACTGGGAGCCAAGAAAAGCTGGATTTCAACAGGAATTTGAAAGAAGGTAAGGTCCTCATCAAGGTCAGAAGTGGGTTTCTCAGGGTTTCCAGAAATAGTGATGGGAGCTATCAGCAAAGACTACTCCTCATCTATTCATATCTTGCAGTTATGCCCACCATTGAGAAGCTTCTGTCCAGTGACTGGAGAGAGAGACTTCTGGGAAGAAGCACTGTGGAAACCAAAGATGTTAAAGGTGAGAATCTATGCTTCAGCAGAGAGGAAATAGTAGGCATAGAGATGGCTTTTATGTAAACAAAGCTGAGTGTCTGTGCCATCTTCTTGAGTTTGTTGGCCAAGGGGATGGAAGCTATACTAGTGTGAGGACCTAAATTTTTTCGACCCAGCAATAGGAGGAATGATGAGACCTGGGGGAATGTCCAGAGTCATTTAGTCAAATATTTAAGTGCCTATGATGTCCTAGACCCTGGGGAATACAAAGAAAGATAAAAAATAATTTCTTTTTTTTAAGGAGCTCACACTTTAATGGGGGGGAGACAATTTGCAAATAACTGTATGAACTATATATAGGATATATTAGAAATAACCCACAGAGGGAAGGCTCTAGAGTACAGGAGGGTTGGGAAAGATTTTCTGTAGAAGGTGGAATTGGAGCTGGGACTTCATGGGAAAGCCAGGAAGATAGGAGGTGGAGATGAGGGGTACTATTATTCTAGGCCTAGTGGGAAGGGGGGAAATTTCCAGCGAAATGCCCAGAACTGGGAGACAGAGTGTCTTTTTTGAGGAACAGTAAAGAAAGCAGAGTGCATGGTTGGCAGAGTACATTTATCTCAGTTTATGTTGGAGGGTGGAAGGTGTAAGATGACTGGAAAGAAGGGTAGATTCTGAAGGGCTTTGAATGCCAAATGGAGGATCTTATATTTGATCTTAGAGGCAATAGGGAGCCACTAGAGTTTATTGAATGGTGAATGATGATCAAATTTGAACTTTAGAAAGATCACTTTGAAAGCGGATGGACGAGAGTGAGGAGAGACTTGCAACAGGCAGGGCAATTGGCAGGCCACTGTAATAGCTCAGTCATGAAGTCATAAAAATAATGGTGGTGGTATCAGTCGAGAGAAGGAGGCATATGCAAGAGATGTTACAAAGGAAATTGATAGGCCTTGGCAATACTTGGATATTGATGGTGACAGTAAGGATTAGAGGGTGGCACTTAGTTTACTTACCAAGCTGAACGGGAGGGAGGTGGTACTTTCAATAGTAATTGGGAAATTCAGGAGAGGGGAAGATTTGAGGGGAAAGATAACGAGTTCAGTTTTGAACAGGCTAAGTTGAAGATGTCTACAAAAATCCAGTTCAAGATATACAATACTCAGTTGGAGATGTAAGACTGACTATTAGCAGATGCAATATGACTAATATGGACATTTATTTTGCATGGTTTCACATTGATTGATGTGATATTGCTTGCCTTTTTAGTAGGTGGGGTTGGGAAGGAACTTGGAATTCAAAATTTAAGAGGAAAAGAATGTCAGACGTAACTAAATAATAAATTATAAAATTAACACACACAGAAAGAATGTCAGCAAAGAGGTCAGGATTAGAAAGGTAGATCTGAGTGTTATTAGCAGAGAGATGCAAATTGAATCCATGGGAGATGATGAGTCTATTCGGGGAAATAATATAGAGCGGGATGCATATGTAGCTAGCTGGCTCAGTGAATTGAGAGCTGGGACTACAGAAGGGAAGTCCAGGGTCCAAATCTGGCCTCAGATACTTTCTAGCTATGTGACAATTGGGACAGTCACTTGACCCCCATTGCCTAGCACTTAACACTCTTCTGCCTTGGCACCAACACACAATACTGATTCTAAAATATAAAGTAAAAGGTTAAAAAATAAATTAAAGAAATAAGGGGAGGGGGCAGATGGTTGGTACAGTGGATAGAGTACTAGATTTGGGAGACAAATCTGTGTTCAGATATTTCCCAGCTGTGTGACTCCAGACAAGTCATTTAACTATTGACCTAGACCTTGCTATTCTGTCTTAGAGTTGTTACCAAGACAGAAAGTAAGGATTTTTTAAAAAGAAGGAAAGTATATAGAGGGAGAAGAGAAGAGAGCCCAGGGCAGAGCTCTGGGGGAACACTGATGGCCAGCAGTCATTATTTGGATGAAGATCTAGTAAAGGAGACTGAGGAATGGTCAAATAGCTAGGAGGAGAGTCAAGAGAGAGCCGTGTCCCAAAAACTTAGAGAAAAAGAAGTTAAAAAAAAAAGAATGATGCACAGTATTAAAGGCTGCATAAAGGTCAAGAAATATGAAGACTGAGTAAAAGTCATTATATTGGGTGATTAAGAAATCACTGGTAACTTGGGAGAGAGCAATTTCAGTAGAATGAAGAGGATGGAAGTCAGACTGGAGAGAGTAAGGAAGAGAGTGAGAGGAAAGGAAGTGAAGGTATTTGTTGAGGGCTTTCTCAAGGAGTTTAGCCACAAAAGGGAGGAGAGATATGCAACAGTAGTTAGTGGGGATGGGGCAGCTAGGTAGCACAATGGATAGAGTACCAGGCCTCTAGTGGGGAGGACCTAGGTTCAAATCTGACCTCAGACACTGTCTAGCTGTATGACCCTGGGACAATCACTTAATCCCCATTGACTAGACCTTACCTCTCTTCTTCTGCCTTGGAATCAACATACAATATTGCTTCTAAGACAGAAGGTAAGGGTTTAAAACTACAACAACAATTGCATTATTTTATATCAGTCTTCTCACCAACTATCACCCCTTTGTACACTGATGGGCTTAAATCTTTGAGTTATCTTGCTCTCATGGGGACTTTAAGGCCCGGTAGAGGACTTACTTGGAGTATGCTAAAGGGAAAGGAGCAATAGATTCTGAGTTTGGGACCTGAATTCAAATTCTGGGAACTAACACTCATTACTTTTTATCTTGAACAAACCATGCAACCTCCATGGGCCTCAGTTTCCTCATCTGTAAAATGAGTGGTTGGATTAGATGATCTCTATGGTTCTTTCTAGCTCTGGATCTAGGATCCCATTGACTTGTCTTTTGTTTGTTTTTTAATCCTTACTTCTGTGTTGGGACACTTAGTATCAGTTCCCATCCAGAAGATCAGTAAGAGCTAGGCAATGGGGATTAAGTGATTTGCCCAGGGTTACATAGCTCAGAAGTGTCTGAGGCAAGATTTGAACCCAGAACTTCCTATCTTCAGGTCTGCCTCCCTATCCATTGAGCTGCCCCATGTCTCTTCTGTTCTTTATTCCTAAGCCCAGTTTATGGCACATAGTACATGCTCAATAAATGTTTATTGACATACTAAAGTAATTCTTTTAACAGATGGGTACAGAACTGTGAATTCAGAAAAACTGAGTTCTAATCAATCCTTAATCACTGATTTGCTATGTGATTTTACCTTTTCCAGGTCTTGCTTGCCTCTAATTTGATTCAGTTTAGCAAACACTTATTAAGTAGTTACTATTTGCAAAGCACTTTGCTATGTACGGAGGATATAAAGTTAGATATATCTTAAGATCCTGGATTTGAAGATGGACTGGACCTTCAAGGTCATCTGGGCTATCCCATTTATTTTACAGATGAAGAAATTAAGGCTCAGAGAAATTAAGTGACTTGTCCAAAGTCACATAAAGGTGACTTTGTTAAGTGAGGCAACATTGGAGTCAATTTCTTAAACTCTGTTTTCAAGATCTTAAACCTAAAAGGAGGAAAGATAGGAAAATAGTTGGTATATTATAAGGGAAAGAGAAATAGAGGATGAGGTAAAACAGTGCGCTGCTCATCCTTTTAGATGACCCTGTGTCTATTGGGGCTATTAGGCAGTGAAGCTGGGGGTTCTACCTAGCTCATAGACCTCTCTATTTGCACCCTTTTCCTATTTGCCCTGTCTTCCCTGTGGGATTATATTCCATCATAACTCTCTGATTGCATGTCTTGGGAATGGACCCAGAGAGGCTGAACATCTAGGTCTGGGATGCTGTATTAGGCAAGAGATCCCAAGTACCTAAGGGTTTGCTTTGAAAAGGAGCATAAATCCAAGTCTGGCTTACCATCTGTTTGACAGTGCTATGAAGACTGATGAGGGGTATCTATTATTTGAGCAGGGACCCAAGAAAGCCTGGCAGAAAAGGAACTTCAACTCCTGGTTATGATCCATCAACTGTCCACACTGAGGGACCAGCTCCTGACAGCCCACTCAGAGCAGAAGAATATGGCTGCCATGCTGTTTGAGAAGCAACAGCAACAGATGGAACTAGCCAGGCAGCAGCAAGAGCAGGTAAAACTTGTCACTCTCTCTTCTCTTAGAGGTGTGGGAATTTGGTAGGTGCTAGCTGGAGTGTATTCAGGGGAAGGGATAGAAACTTGAGGATGAGACCCAGACAACCCCAACCACCAAAGACTTTGTGTAGAGAATGGGGAAAAGTAATCTTAGTGTTCTAGATTTCATTCATTGACTTGACTTATGGGGCAATTCTTTGGAGGGAGGCAAGTATGTCCGGGAGGGGCTATCCACTTTTTAAGCATATTTTCAAGAATTAGGAATTTCCAGTTGGACCAAGATGAACTCAAATGGATAATGGCACAGTAAAATCCAGGGTAGGTAGGGAGATAGTAAGAGATCTCTTAGTTGGCCCTGAGTTTAAGCCACTACATGACTATACATTGCTGATTTTAGAGAAAAGGAGAGGCACTAAAGGTGGGAAGTAGGGCACATAACCTGATTTTGGAGAGAGACAGATAGATAGTCAGACAAGAGAAGAGAAGAAAATAAGAAAACTAAAGACTAGTGCTGTTCTCTTTGATTCATTATTAAAAAGATTGAATATATCTAGAAGAGGGAATTCTGATCATAGAAAATCTTTTGAAATCAGGCCATGCCAAATCATCTTCATGTTTATACTTGATAGATTTTCTAGTTAAATCAGGCAATGTCATAGATGTAGTTTACCTAGATTTTATTTTTAAATTATATTTAATTTTTTGCATTCATCAAAAATCTATCCTTTTCCTCTCCCACCCCAATATACATATGTCTCATTCAGCATCAAGTCCTTCATCTCTCTTTCAGGAGTTGGGTCGCATGTCTCATTAATAAGTGATCAGAATAAGTCTTTCAAAATTGTGTTTACCATGTTGCTGTCATTGTATGAATTGTTTTCGATTCTTCTCACTTTATTCTACATCAGTTTTCCTGGGTTTCTGTAAAACCATTTCTTTTTTATCATTTTTTTATGACACTGTAGTATTCCATCACATCTATATACTATAACTTGTTTAGCTATTCCCCAAATGAGAAGCACCCCATCAGATTTCATTTCTTGCCACTTCAAAAAGAGCTATAAATATTTTTGTACATTTTTTTTGTTAGAGTTTGTTTTGCTCAGGACTAATTTCTCTCATATTCTATCTTCCATCCAATTCTTCCTCCCTTTCCCTTTTCCTTCCTATTTCCTTGTTGAGTGAATTATAATTCTGTACTCAACTTCACAGAGAGAGAGAGAGAGAGAGAGAGAGAGAGAGAGAGAGAGAGAAAGAGAGAGTGAGCAATGTTTTCTACTTTGACCAGTTTAGATGAAAGTGAGATTAAAGTGGCAAGTCTCTCTGGTTCTTGTTTGTATAGAGCCACAGATTATGTGGGATAATTTCCCCATACCTTCCTTTTCTTTCCTATCCCAATTTCTTTTTCCATTCTTCTAAGATTATCAAGGCCTAATAGAATGTATCTCAGATCTTCTATCTAATTAGACCCTCTATGACATGATTGGGGTCAGATATTAAATTGAACTAATGAGTTTCTTTATAGCTCTGGTCTTTTCAACAAGAATACTGTTAAGATTAAAATTAATATCCAATACTATTTATTAAAATCCACTTAGAGCAAAGAGCAATTTTAAAAAAACAGGGAAAGGCAAAAAACCACTCCCTCTTCCACTCTGATACCAGCCAGAGAGGTGGAAATGGAAACTCAAAAAATCTCAGTCCACCTTACATGAAAAGGAAAAGGGGATTATGGGAAATGTAGTCTCTAGGGTTCAATATTCTAAATCAATACATTGCACAGAGGTTCTCTATTTCATTAAAAATCCCTTTTTATCCCCCTTTGTAGCATTAAACTCAGATCTGCTGAGTCAGTAAGATTTCCTTGGCTATATATCATTTGCCTTCCAAACTCTCTGCTCTTTAATAGTGCTGGCTGCTAACTTGTATAAGATTCTGACTATAGCTCCTCACTACTTGAATTCTTTTTGTTCTAGTTACTTGCTGTCTTTTTTCTTTGTTCTTAAAACCCAATTTTGGCTATAATATCCATTTTGGGACTTATTTCTTGAGGTAACCAATGAATTTTTTTTACTTACATTCCCTCTTTTAAGAGCTTTGGAGAGTTGTTTGTTTTTAAAATGTCTTTGTGTCTAGGTTCTTTTTTTTTTGTTCATAGCTTTTAAGTAGTCAGAATTTTGTTCTCAATCTATTTTATTTGTTGCTTGTTTTTGTTATAAGATATCTTACATTTGTTCCCATTAAAAAAAAAAAGTCTTTATTGTTCTCTCATGGAGTCTTGTGTTCTCTTTTGGCCATTCTACTTTTTTGAGATTTTATTGCTTAGGCAAGATTGTGTACTTCTGTGCCAAGCTATTAATTGCCTTTCCAATTTTTTTCTTCTATAGCTCTTGATTCTTTTTCAGCTTTTTCTTCTAGTGCTTTCAGTTCAGTGACAAAAGCATTTTAAAACTATTTCAAACTCTTGTTTCATATTTTAGTTGGATCTCTGTCCAAGCTATGCTTTTCTTTTGAGTCTGCTTATAGATGTTTTGGAATTATTCTCTTCTTCTGGGTTTTGTTTTTCATATCCCTGTCACAATAATGGCTTCTTATGTGGTATTTTTTTTTTGATTGCTCATTCCTCCAGCATGCTTCTTGTTATTAGGGCCTGTGACAAGGAAATCACTTTAAAAGACTGATATATATTAATTTAAGGTCGCCAAGGAATTCAGCTATGTAATTCCTAAATGAAAACTCAAGTCAGCCGTCAGCCTTTTATAGAGTTTAATTACAAACAGGAGGAAGAAAGGAATTAGAGATAGAGAGAGAGAAAGGGGAGAGAAGGGAATAGGGCTTAAATACCCCCTCTGTTTAGGCTGGGCCAAAAGGCCCAAGCCCTTAGATAGCTGGGGCAAAGAAATGAGATCAGTCCCTATTACTCACGTGACCAAAATGGAGAAACAGTCTCAAAGGCCCCCACCTTCAGCTTCCTTCAGAGCAAGCTCCTCAGAGCACACTCCAACCACTCAGACCAACTCCTCAACCACCCCCCTGAGTCTTCAGACCCCTCTATCTTTAAGGAAACCATCCAAGTTCCCTCCCCTCAGTTCTCACATCTACCAATCACTGTCCATCAATTTCCCTGTGCCAATGGAGGCTCTAGCTTAACCCAGGACCGCCCAGAGGTCTCTGGCTTTGCACATGTCTGTTGAAGGTCATATTCTCAAATAATTAAATCTTTGATCCTTTGCTACAGCCCTTCCTAAATCCTGTTAACCTGAGTAGGGTAGAGATTGGAATAATTAAATTTTGATCTAGGCTGCAGCCCTTCCTCAATCCTGTTAGGACTGAGTAGGGTGGAGATTGATTCCAAGTATCTCCATTGTATCAATTCTAAAATCAATCATGACTCAAAGAACTTCCTGGTCTATGCTTAAGCATAGGTCAAAGTCCTTTCCATTGTTCAGCAAAAGGTTTCTGTCCTAAAGTAATCTTAAGAAGGGAGGAGGAGGAACCTCCCATGCCAATGGGGTTCACATTCCAATACACTATCAGTAAGAAATTTTCCAAGTATGAAATTTCCCAATGGTGAAATTTCCAACATTTATAAGTCTAAGGAATTTTAAGGTTTACAGGCCCAACTGTGTGCAGTTCTGGAGGAAAAGTCTGGACTGGTTCTGTTGCTAGTTTCTTGATTAGGAGTTCTGTGTTATTATAGGATCTCAAGCTGGAGACCTGCAAGCCTTCAATTCTCCCAAAGTGGTTTTACCTAGGGAAATCTAATTTTTGTTCCTTTGGTCTAAGTTCTTTATAAGTTTCTAACCTGGGCTTGGGTTTGAGGAACAATTAAATGTTCCTAGACTCAAGCACCATTAGCCTACTTGGGAAACTCTGCTGGTTCTGAGTTACAAAATTTCAGAATATCTTTTTGTTAGGGATTTGCCCTAAGGGCTTCAGATTGAGACTAGTTGCTGGAACTGAGATCCTGCTCTTTTCCTGGAAGTCTAAGCCACATTATTGATGATTGGTTTGGAACACAGTCTTCTTTCAGTAAACTTCCTAAGACCTGCAACTGATCCTAAGCTTAGAAAGCCCCTTTACCCTGGAAAGCCACTCTTGGTGGCAGTTCCCCTCTTTGGTCTGCCCTGGATCTGTGACCCAGAATTGTGTAGTGGCTGGCAAAGAGTCTTGGCACTTTTTCCCATACCTTACATGAATTTGATCCCAGTATGGGCCAGTGACTTCCTCTTGCTCTGGTTCACAACCTCTCCTTAGGCACTAGAGTGTTCTCTAGGTGGTCCACTCCTGGTCAGATCTTATCTCCCATATCCATAGAACTCTCTGTTTTATCCTATGCTGATCTGAGCTGGAAAATAGCCCCCTGTGACTTTTTCTGGTATTTTCCCCTCGGGATTCAATCTGATCTGTTTGGAGGAATTTGAGTTAAGGGAGGTAGGTAGATGGTACAGTTGTGGGAAGACACACCCAAGTTTGTAGCAGGGTCTCACTTGAAGAATGAGAGGCTCAAAGCTGTTCAATCCTGAAGTATGAAAGAATTTTATTTAAAGAAGAAAGAAAAATTTAAGATGATTTAATAGTCTATCTAGGCTTATAAAATGGCCTCAGACAGTGATGGCAAACCAAGTGCCCAAACGGCAACCTTCATGCCCATGTGAACTTCCTGACCCCTTTTCCCTAGATAGGGCAGGGAGGACATGCTCCCATTAGGCTACTGGGCAGAGGGGACGGGTTATGTGAGAAATGTCTTTAGATGCTGTAGAGAGGGAGAATGAAGCAGCCCCCTCAGCAGCACCCCTGCTATAGGCTCACCAACACTGGCTAGGGGCTAGTAAAATAGTCTAGAGGCTGGCAGAATAGGCGAAGGGCTGATGGAATAGCCCTGGAGCCGATGGGGTAGCCCTAGCTGTGGATCAGGGTTTGCACATTTATTGAGGATCTGGGGCTTGTCACCTTCCATTCCAGGGAATTTCCCAGAATAGCCCATCCCTAGGCATTATGGGGTGTTACAGGCAGAAAATCTTGGAAAATGTACTTTGAGAAGGTGGGTTCCAATTCAGGTAGTGGTATGGTTTGGGATCTGACACCTCAGAGAGGATCTTGAGGGCACCAGAAAGGGAATAAGGAACATGTGCAAGTTTTGGGGATTCCCCTGGACTGCCAGAGCCCTTAGTGCACATGTCCCATGTTTTCCTCCATTTTCCTACTTGCCATCATTTGTCAGTGCAGGAGAGGTCTCGCTACTCTTCTGGAATGTCCTCATCAAAGATAGGAACATCAGGAGAATATAGTATAGTAGACAACCACTATAAGTAATTAATAATGCCTAATGGTTCCGAACTAAAGTAAATACAGGGAAAACCAAGGGATTTAACAATATAGAACAACCCAAATCTGTATAGAATAGTACAACACAGAACCAGTATAGGTAATTATTAATAAAGAATGATTAACTGATTAATAATACAGATTTTTCATTTTATGCCTGACTAATGCTGAAACTAGTGAGAAATACAGGATTTCAGAACATGAGGGTCCCACTTTGATCATTGCCCATCACAGTGGAGTTAAGAAGTCCATCCTGAGTTCAAGTATGGCCTCAGATACTTATTAGTTGTGTGACCTTGGCTAAGTCACTTAAACCTGTTTGCCTCAGTTTTCTCATCTGTAAAATGAGCTGGAGAAGGAAGTAGATCATTCCAGTATCTTTACCCAGAAAACCCCAAATGGGATTAGGAAGAGTCAGATATAATTGAATAATAACTTTGCTTCTTTCTACTACTTTTGATTCCTTACCTAGATTTTAATAAACTAAGTCTCTCATTCTTTTCTTGCCATATTTTCCACAATAGTATAGTTAGATTCAGAATTGATTGAATAGTAGGACCAAAAAGAATAATCTTTAATGGCTAGGCATCATGTTGGCCTGAGGTTGCCAGTGAAGGACTTCAGGAGTCCTTGTGCTGTTTTAATATTTTTATCATTGCTTTGGATAAAGCCATAGATGGCACATCATATCCAATTTGGAGGGGATGTATTGCTGAGAAGGATAGCTAACACACTGGATGACCAGGTCAGGAGACAAAAAGATTAGACAAGCTAGAATATTGGACTGAATCTAATAAGAAGACATTTAATTGGGTTATACTTGGGTTCAAAAAATCAGCTTCACAGGCACAAGATAGGGAGTACACGTCTAGGTGGCAATGGGGAGGTTAGTGAATGATGGGCTCAATGTGAGTCAGCTGGGTCAAGTGCCAGCCAAAGAAAGCTAATGCAATCTTGGGCAGCCTTACGAAAAGTGTCGTGTCCCAAACTAGGGCATTAATAGTTCTGCTGTATCCTGCTCTGGTCAGACCACATCTACAAATACTATGTCCAGTTTTTGCTGCCATATTTTCAGCTAGCCATTGATAAATTGAACATTGGCCAAGGCAGGAACATCAAATTAGTCAAGGGACCAGAAGTCATTGCTCTATGAGACTCAGGTAAGAGAATCAGTGATGCTCATTTACCCCTGAGAAGAGATCACTTGAAGGGGATGGGAATATGATATGTCTTCAAGTATTTGAAGGGCTGCCATGTAGTAAAGAGTTTAGACATTAGTCTGCTTAGCCCCAGAGGACAGAACTAGATAAATAAAATGAACAGAAGTTGCAAAAAAGAAGATTTAGACTTGATAGAAGGAAAAAAAAAGTCTCCATAACCATTAAGAGATATCTAAAATTGGAATGGGCTGCTTGGGAAGGTAGTGTGTTTCCCTTTACTGAAGGTCATTTTACATTGCTTAGTTGATTTTTGTTCAGGTATTGGTAGAAGTTTGAGATTCTGTGACCACTTCCACGTTAATCTGTTCTACTCCCATGCTTCCTCTTTTTCATTTTTCTGGGTGACTATCCATTCAAGGAGGGGGTAGATTCCCAAACTTCAATGACTGCCTGTATTGCCTTCTCCTTGACCCTGAAGAGGTTCTACATGGGATCAGGTTGGCTTGGAGGCTCTGTGGTTTGCTCCAGCATCATGGATAGGGCCGGGGTACAGGGTGGCCATTCCATAGGACTTTGGAGAGAAATGTTGGCATGTGAGGAATAATTAGGCACTGCCTTCTCTTTCCTTCCCACCCCTTCCTGTGAGCAGATTGCAAAGCAGCAGCAGCAGCTCATCCAGCAACAGCACAAGATCAACCTCCTACAGCAGCAGATACAGGTAAAGAGAACCAGAGTGGTCAGAGGAGGGTTGTATCATGTGGGTGGGTTGGAAGTAAGGGAGGCATAGAAGCATGGAATCATGGCTAGAGGCAGGAGGACCAAGGTCCAAATGCACAAGGGATAGAGCACCAAACTTGGAGTTGGGGGGACCTGGGTTCAATTCTGGCCTCAGATACTTCTTAATTGTGTGATCCTGGGCAAATTACTTAACCCCTATTGCCTAGCCCTTACTACTCTTCAGCTTTGGAACCAATACCCAATATTGATGCTAGGACAGAAGGTAAGGGTTAAAAAAACATTCTGCCTCTTACCATAAGGGGGTGATATGAACAAGGCACAGCCTTTCCAGGCCTCAGTTTCTTCTTCTGTAAAATGAAAGGATTGTCCTCCTTGGTCTGTAAGCTCCCTTCCAGCTCTAAATCTATGATCCTGTAAATTAATTGTCTATCTTTAGAGATGCTTCCACAATAAGCTGCTCTGTTAGCCATCTCGCTTCTCCACATTTAATCTGCCACCTCAGTTCATGGAGAGGAGGTTTATGAGAGAGCCTCTCTCTTAGGGAATGGAACTGGAATAAAGAAGGCGAAATAAGTGGAGTTGGGGTGGTCCACAGTCAGGATAATAATTGGGGTCACTAGTGTCTCCATGTAGTACAATGGAAAGATTAGGTTTGTCCTAAAACAAATAAAAAACCTTGGGCCAAAATCCCAATTCTGCCCCATAGAAAGCATATAATCTTTATGCAAATCACCTAACCTTTTGGACAGAACTTGCTCATCTATGTATGAGGTGATTGGATTAGGTGATTTCTAAAGTGCCTTTTAGTTCTTAATATTCTCTGATTTTTTTCACCCTCCCTCATTTTCTTCTTTTTCTCTTTCCCTGAGGAGAGGCTTAGAGTAAATACTTCCCTAAAGCACCTTGGTACAGTGGGAAAAGCAATGGATTTAGAGTCAAGAGTTTCTGGGATCAAAGCCCACTTTTGCCAATTCTCGTCTGTTTAACCTTGGAGAAGTAATTTCATCTCTCTAAGCCTCAAGTGGCTTCATCTGTAAAATGGGTGGACCAAATGGCGTCTAAGCTTCCTTCTATCTAAATATATGGTCTATAATTTGAATTCCCTAATAAGAGTTGGGAACTCATAGAACTCTAGATATGGAGAAAGCAGTCATTTCCTTGACTGGCTGGAAGTAAAAGCATCAAACGCTTTGTCCTCAGACCATAGGCACAGAAGCTTCCTACATGTGTCCTGGAGTTGTCACATCTAGGGAACTCACATGGGGGGGTCTCTTTCCCTTCAGCAGGTCAACATGCCTTATGTCATGATCCCTGCGTTCCCTCCCAGCCACCAGCCCATGCCTGTCACCCCTGACTCCCAGCTGGCACTACCTATTCAGCCCATTCCTTGTAAACCAGGTAAGTGAGAGATACCAAGAGGAAGGTTGGGAGTTTCAGAACCAGACCTAGTTCTGAGAAGGAAAGGTGATCTCTGGGGGGAACATTGCAAATCTGGAGATGTTGGTTCTATGCCTGGTACTACCATTGACTTATGCATTCCTTAGCTTCCTGGGGTCTCAGTTTCTTCGTCACTCCAATAAGCATGAGAAGCATTTCCCTGTGTATTTATTTCACAGCAGATGGAGGGAACCAAATGAAGTCATTCATTCATCCAGTGAATATTACTGAGCACCTGCCATGTGATCACTGTCCTAAAGGAGCTGATGGTCTATAATAATATCTACCCAATTTCAATTTAGGTCAGATATCCCCATTTTACAAATGAATAAATAGAGACTTGAGACAGGAAATGACTTGCCCAGGGCTACATAACTGATAAATAGAAGCTCTGGGATTAACATCCCTACTTCTTCTGACTCTAGCACTAGTGCCCTTTTGGAAAATGCCATAGAAAATATATAGGAAGAGTAGCTAGGATAGAGTATCAGACCTAGAATTGGGAGGACCTCAGATATTTCCTAGCTGTGTGACTTTGGGCAAGTCACTTAACCTCAGTTGCCTAGTCCTTGCAACTCTTCTGTCTTAGAACTGATACTAAGACAGAAGGTAAGGGTTTTTAAGGAGGGGAGGGAGAGAGGGAGGCAGAAATGAAGGAAGGAAGAAAGAAAGAAAAAGGGAGGGAGGGAAAGAAGAAGAGAGGGAAGAAGGAAAAGGAGAGGTGGAAGGAAGGGAGGAAGAAAAAGAGATGGAAGGGAGGGAGGGAGGAAGGAAAAGGAGAGATGGAAGGAAGGAAGAAAAGGAGAAATGGAAGGAAGAGGAGAGATGGAGGGAAGAAAGAAAAAGGAGTGAAGGAAGGAAAGAAAGAAAAGGAGGGAAGGAAGGAATGAAGGAAGGAGGGAAGCTAGAAAGAAAGGAAGGGGAAAGGAAACACAGGAAAGAGTTGGATAAGAAGACTAAGAAGCAATCTAACATAGTGGAAAGAATGTCAGCAAAGTAGTTAAAGGACTTCAGTTCAAATCCCACCCTGGCACTTCCCTATATGACTATGAGTGAATCATTTAACTTCCCCCAGAGCTGAGATCTGTCAGTAATGTTCCTTCTATCTCTAAATGGACCTATGGTCTGGTGCCATCATTTGCTTTACAAATAGAAGGAGCTGTTTCTCTCCTGGCTTCTGGGGCCATTAGGGTCAACATGAGGATTTGATCCAGCCTGAAATTCTGTCTCTTGTATCTCCAAGCATATCATTTCCTCCTTTCCTGGTTTTAGCTGCTCCACTAGTCATGCCGATCCCCACAACTGCCCCCTGAAGGACTCTACATGAGTAATACATAAACTTGGTTCCCCATATCTGCCTTATCCCCTGCCTGCCCCACAGACAGACAGACTGACACAAAGACAGACAGACAGACAGACACAGACAGACAGACAGACAGACAGACACACACACACACACACACACACACACACACACACACACACATACAGCCCCATAGAAATCTAGCCCATGGAGATAAAGGAGGAAAAGGAAAGAGAGGCAGAGAGAGGGTGGAGAGGCAGTTCCTGGTGGAAGGAGAGTGATTCGAATTCCTGATGGCTCACTGGCTAATTTCCTTTCAGCCTTGATTGTGGGTCAGCTGGTCAGTGATTGAGGGGAAGTGCTTGCCGCCCATACCTGGCACTTGGAAATGACCTACGAAGAAGGCTAGGCTATGCTTTATTTTTTTGTTTTAAAAGAAAATTCTTTTGTTATAAAGCTGGCATTGAAATACAACCAATCAAACCTGCATAGCAACTATTTACATTGAAATGAATTCATCTGGGTATAAAGCATGGTGGAATGTTTGCCTCCCCTCACTCATAACATCAGGATTCTTTGTCCAATCACTCCCATTTACTGGACTCCCTGGGGCAGGCGGGTAGTGAATGTGTACTACTACCTGTTCTTTTCATTTAGTGCTATTTCATACAGCTTTTTCCAGATTTTTGGGTATTCCTCATTCTTGTTGGCCTTAATTGTATTATTCCATTACGTGAAAGTACCACAATTTCTTTAATCAGTGCTCCATTGTTGGACATTTAGATTGCTTTCAGAGCTCTGTTGCAGTTTTTGATATTTTACAATTACATATATTGCTGCTACAAAAATATTTGTAAAGATAGCTTTTTTAAAAAAAAAAATCTTTACCTTCTGTTTTAGAATCAATACTGTGTATTGGTTCCAAGCCAGAAGAGTGGTAAGGGCTAGACAATGGGGGTAAGTGACTTGCCCAGGGTTATACATCTGGGAAGTGTCTGAGGCCACATTTGAACTCAGCACCTCCCATCTCCATACCTGGTGCTCTATCCATTGAGCCACCTACTTACCCCCAGACTTTTCAATTTTTAAAAAGTTGGGTGTGGTGGCTCGTGCCTGTAAGCCTCATCACTGAGCAGCTGATGGATCATTGAGTTCTGCAGCGAGGCCAGGGCCAGATCTGGGGTCCTTGTGAGTGGGGGGGGGGGAGGGAAGGGAAGAACCACGGGAGAAAAGGGCTACAAAACCAATGAAGAAAGGGCAAACCAGCCAGCAGTGGGATATAGCCCAGGAATGGCTGCCCTCCTTCTAGCCTGGGCAGGATTGGGAAACTTAGCCTCAAAAAAAAAACAACAAAAGAAGTAAACTTTTTTTTTTTTTGAGGCAAACAAGGTTAAGTGACTTGTTCAGGATCAAATTGCTACTAAGTGACTGAAGCTGGATTTGAACTCATATTTGCCTGACTCAAACCCAGAATTCTACCCAGTGTGCCATATTGCTGTTTTTACAAATAAAAAAAATTTTTAAAGAGCTGTAAAAGAGGGCAGTTAGGGTGGCTCAGTGGATAGAAAGCCAGGCCTGGAAGAAGGTCCTGGGTTCAAATGTGGCCTCAGATATTTCTTAGCTGTGTGACCCTGGACAAGTCACTTCATCTGAATTGGCTAACCCTTATTGCTCTTCTGCCTTGGAACTGATACTTAGTATTGTTTCTAAGATAGAAGGTAAGGGTTTTTTTAAAAGACCTGTAAAACGGCCTCAGCCACTTCCCAGCTGTGTGACCCTGGGCAAGTCACTTGACCCTCATTGCCTAGCCCTTACCACTCTTCTGCCTTGGAGCCAAAACACAGTATTGACTCCAAGACGGAAGGTAAGGGTTTAAAAAAAAAAAGACCTGTAAAAGCACCAGATATTATTATAGTTCTCCTATATATATAGCACCCATCCATGAAATAGCCCCCTCCAAAAAAAGAAATAGATTTTTACATGGAGGTCTCTTGGCAAGGGTGACCAAGTATGATGTAAGTAACATAGTCACCAAGTACTGGGAGTTCACTCCATAAAGGTGAAACCCATAGGGATTAGTCAAAGAAGGATTTCTGGAAGAGGCACACTTTAAATTATTTTAAATAATGTTTTAAATGATGATTATTATAAATTAATCTTAAATGAATTATATTTCTATATAATATATAATCATAAAATTAAATTATAAATTAATGCTATAATATAAATATATTGAATCAACATAATAACAAATACATATATAATGATATATAACAATATAGTAATATAATAAATTCATATAATAAAAAATAAATAATCTTTTAAATAAAAGGGACACAGACTATGAGGTTTGCTTGTTAGGATGATTCCACAAGTTTTTCCAGATTCCTAAGTTAACGAGAGGCCCTTAAGCCCCTATTAAATTATTAATAAATCTTAAAAGTGCAGCACTTATCCTGTCACTCCATGACTCAAAAGTTATCAGTGTCAACTTTTAAAAAAATAAATTTTATTTCATTTATTAATTTAATTCATTTATCTATAAAATAAAACCCAAACTCTTTAACATGATCATTTAATTTAAGACCCAGAGCTCTTTGCTCCATCCTACACAGACTCTAGAAACAGAAACATTTTGATATCATCTCTCCAACTCCCTTGTTTTATAGAGAAAGACACTGAGGCCAAGGGTGGTAAAGTGTCTTTTTTAAATCGTAAGGGTGGAAAGTCAGGATTTGAACTCAGATCCTCTGACTCCACATTCAATGTTCTTTCCACTCAAAACTGTCTTTGCCTTTCCTTTACCCCTCTGAATATATTCTTGCCCTTTTGCTCGTGTTGAAGGAAATGTTGGCTGACCTTCATGTTCTATGGTCAGAACTCTATGCATCCTTCAAGGCCCAGCTTAGATGATCCTCTTGTCTTTGCAGCCATCTCAGATCTTCCCAAGCAGCAGTCACAGTGCTGGGAGTGAGGACCAGGAGGAACCTTAGAGTTCATCTTTTGTAATTTCAGTTCTGGCTACTCAACAGCTCTGGGTTTTCATCTCTTTTTTGGCATCCACCGTTTGCTGCTTTGTGTTATTGTTTCAGTCTTGTCTGTCTCCCCAAGCAGACTGTAAGCTCCTTGAGGGCAGGAACCGGGTCTTATTTTTCTCTTTGTATCCCCTTCGATGCCTTGCACACTCAAAAAGTGTTTGTTGAATGAATGAATGAATACATCAGTTCTGGTGAGGCTGAGGTGTTTCAAACGTTGCCTAGAGTTCTTGGGTGTTTGTATGTGGCTGTGTAGGACCTGTGTGTGTGTGTGTGTGTGTGTGTGTGTGTGTGTGTGTGTGTGTGTGTGTGTCTCATGATCAGGGGCCCTGGCTGGCTTCTCAGCCCCTGGGAGGGAGAACTGCTCAAGGCCAACCGGAGACGAGAGCCCAGATCCTCCGTCTGTCCATCTGTGCTGGCCGCTGATAGCCCTCGTCAAGCAGGGTCTCTGCTGTTCTATGCTCATCCAGGACTTTTCTCCTTGCCGCCTTTTCCACAGTGGAGTACCCGCTGCAGCTGCTGCACAGCCCCCCTACCCCTGCTGTGAAGAGGCCTGGGGCTGTCTCTGCCCACCACCCGCTCCAGGTACTATGGACCTCCCCCCAAAGAACCACCAACAGAAAAAACCCTGGGATCGGGGAAGGGATAAACTGGGAGAGAGGTTCAGTCAGCCTGCTCCAGCCACCCCCCTCCATGACTTGCTGGGCCAGGGACAGTGACCATAGCCAGGGAAGGAAGCTGGCCTGGACCCTGGCCATTTCCTGGCGCTCCCTGGGAAGGAACCAGGGATGGATGGAGACATCTACTCATCTCCTGCTCCCTGGTGTTCTTGCTCTCTCTTTGGGTGGGTGGGTGTGTAGGAGGCAATGCAAAGTGCTAAGAGAGGCGAATAACAAAATTGGGAAGATTCAATCAGTTATAGTCATTTACTTATTCTCAAATTCTTTTTATTTTATTTTATTCTCCCCCTATAATTATATATAAAACCAGTTCCTAACATTTAAAAAAAAATTGAGTCCCAAAGTCTTTGTTTCTTTCCCTTTCCTCCCTCCTTCCCCAAATCTCTTATCCTTACTGTCTATACTCTTCTGACATCCGGCCATTAGGCACATTCCCTTTCTCTCCTGTGTGCTGTCCATCCCTGGTTTTGTGTAATTTGAAGCCCGTCTCCCTTACTGTCTTTCTGTCTGGGTATTTGAATCTGTCCCTCTACTGCTCCCTCCGTGTTTCCTTCTAGACAGATCTCTTGTCTCCAGTTCATTCACCCCCTTCCTCTCTGTTTCTGTCTCGATTTCCCCTAGGAGTCTTCACAGCCTCTGAACTTGACAGCCAAGCCCAAAGGTCCGGAGCTGCCCAACACTTCTAGCTCCCCCAACCTGAAGATAAGCACTTGTGGTCCCCTCCCCTCCAACCATGGGGCTCCCACCCGGGACCTCCAAGCCAGCCCACCCAGCCTGCCTCTAGGTATGCTCTCTGTCTACGCACCTCTTTATTCATCCCGCTTGTCCTCCCACCTTCTCCTCCCTCCATATCCCAGGGGAGCCCAATAGGATAGAAAGTAAGATGGCATGAGAAGAAGTACACTGGCCTGGCAGGCTTGACCGCTAGGACTGATGTTTAGCTGCAAAGCTGCCAATTATTATGAGGATTAAATGATAATAAATGTATAAAGTGATTTGCAGTCTTAAAACCACTATGCAAATGTTAGCTATTATTGGCCATCATCATCTATTGTATATGTAATATATTATATATGTAATCCATTATATATCCATGTATCTAATTGATTTGTTATTAGATATTTAATACTATTTATTGTTTATACTTAATGATTAATGATAATAATTATATGATCTTGACCAAATCATTTCCTTTTTCTGGATCTCAAGTTTTTCACCTGCAAAATTGGCTTGATATTCAGTGAGTCTATGTCTCTTCAAGACCACCCTTTTCAGTCTTTTAAAGTGATTTCCTTGTCCCTTCATGGTCGCCACAAATGTGACAAGGAAATCACTTTAAAAGACTGATATATATTAATTTAAGGTCGCCAAGGAATTCAGCTATGGAATTCCTAAATGAAAACTCAAGTCAGCCGTCAACCTTTTATGGAGTTTAATTACAAACAGGAGGAAGAAAGGTATTAGAGATAGAGAGAGAGAGGGAGAGAGAAAGGGGAGAGAAGGGAATAGGGCTTAAATACCCCCTCTGTTTAGGCTGGGCCAAAAGGCCCAAGCCCTTAGATAGCTGAGGCAAAGAAAAGAGATCAGTCCCTATCACTGACCAAAATGGAGAAACAGTCTCAGGGGCCTCCACCTCCAGCTTCCTTCAGAGCCAGCTTCTCAGAGCACAACCTCTCAGAGCAAAAAACCTCTCCAACCAACCCCCAGTCCTCAGACCCCGCTATCTTTAAGGAAACCATCCAAGTTCCCTCCCCTCAGTTCTCACATCTACCAATCACTGTCCATCAATTTCCCTGTGCCAATGGAGGCTCTAGCTTAACCCAGGACCGCCCAGAGGTCTCTGGCTTTGCACATGTCTGTTGAAGGTCATATTCTCAAATAATTAAATCTTGATCTATGCTGCAGCCCTTCCTAAATCCTGTTAGGACTGAGTAGGGTGGAAATTGTATTTTCCAAGACCTGGTTCTGTCATTCCAAGTATCTCTATTGTATCAATTCTAAAATCAATCATGACTCAAAGAACCTCCTATTCTATGCTTAAGCATAGGTCAAAGCCCTTTCCATTGTTCAGCAAAAGGTTTCTGTCCTACAGTAATCTTAAGAAGGGAGGAGGAGGAACCTCCCATGCCAATGGGGTTCACATTCCAATAGAGTTCCCACTATCAGTAGGAAATTCCCTACAAGCATGAAACCTTCCAATGGTGAAATTTCCAACATTCACAAGTCTAAGAAATTTTAAGGTTTACAGACACCACTTCCCCATGTTGGAAGTCCCAGATGCCCCTATAACCCATTTACAAGGCCATGGGATAGAAACAGAAGAAGGAGGCTTATTTCTCTGAGGGAAGGATTCTACATTTGCTGATCTTGGCTTTGCTCTTCCTTCTCTTCTCCCATACTCAAGGCTTTCTGGGTGAGGGGGATGCCATCACCAAAGCTATCCAGGATGCCCGGCAGCTGCTGCATGGCCACAGTGGGCCCATTGAGAGCTCTCCTAATGCCTCTTACAGGAAGGTAAGGACTTCTGGTCCCTAAGGCGCATAGAATAGGGCACGGATCAATTGGACACAGGTACTTGACTATTCTGATTTGAGGATTAAAGGATAATTAAGAGAAAAAAACAGTGTGTGACGTGATGGGTATAGAGCTGGCCTCAGAGTGGGGAAGTCCTCAATTCAAGTTCTACCTGTTACATTTGTTGGCTGTGTGACCTTTGATGAGTTATAATAACTTCTCAGGCATTCTCTTAGCACTTTTAGTTGCGTAGAGATTGCCAACTAAGTTAAAGTTAGTTTGGTTTCCTCTTCTGGGAGTGCGCTATACCCATAAAATCACACATCTAGTCCCTATTATTCATAGGAGGATGTGAGAAGAAAAGAAAGGTTAGGGAATGAATGAGACAGTTTTAAGGTTTGGAAGAAGTGGGGGGCTGCTGAAGCAATGGGCATTATTCCTAGAGGACCCTCTCTGTCTCCCTAGGACCTCATCAACCTGGACTCATCCCCAGCCAAGGATCGGCTGGAAGAGAGCTGTGGGCACCAGCTAGATGAGACCATGCTGAGCTGTGACATGGATGGTACGGTCCCCCCAGGTTACAAGGGGATCAGGGAGTTCTCATTCCCAGTCATTTCCTAGTGGAGTCCCCAGATGAGACCTGGGATGGAAAGGCGGCAGAGGGTGGGTTTGGGATTGGACCCATCTTTGTATCTCTGCTGTCTCTGTTTCCTCTGTCCATCTGTGGGCAGTTTCTCTTTGTTTTTCTCCTTTTCTGTGGTTTCAATGTGTTCCCCTCTGGCTCTGCTGTCTGTACGTCTTAACAATATCTCTGTGTGTGTCCTCCCCATCCCTATCATTTTTAAAAAAATCTGCCTTGGAATCAATACTGTGTATTGGTTCCAAGGTTCCATTGGTTCCAGTACTGTGTATTGGCTCCAAGGCAGAAGAGTGGTAAGGGCTAGGCAATGGGGGTCAAGTGACTTGCCCAGGGTCACACAGCTGGGAAGTATCTGAGGCCAGGTTTGAACCCAGGACCTCCCATCTCTAGGCCTGGCTCTCAATCCACTGAGCTATCCAGCTGCCCCCCATTCCTATCATTTTTGATTCACTCATTCTTCTTCTCTTCACCCTTCTCTTCACCCTCTCTTCTTATACTGCCAGGCTCAGGACTCTTATAGACCAAAATCTCAAGAGTCCTTCTGAGTCCTGATGGATCTTGCCCATGGCCAGAGACCTGGTCCTGGGGGAAATGGAGCAAAGTGGGGTGCCTATCTCCCTCAGATCGCTTAGTGAAAAAGAAGGGGCAAAGCACCACTTTAGAAATGCACTTTCAGGGTTGGAAAAGACCTCAAGGGTTGGATCAACCTTTCCTGAATGGGAATATGCCCTCTACGCTATCCCTCATCTCTGATCTAATATCCTCCAGTGCCCCCTCAAGCCACCCATTACCCTTCCTCCCACCCACCCATGTCTCTCCACTCCCTTTCTGGGGGTAGGAAAGTAGACCAACTCTCGTTTCTATCCCACCCCACCCCTCCCAGGCTCCCGACACTTCCCCGAGTCCCGGAACAACAATCACATTAAGAGGCCCATGAACGCCTTCATGGTGTGGGCCAAGGATGAACGGCGGAAGATCCTCCAAGCCTGTCCCGACATGCATAACTCCAGCATCAGCAAGATTCTCGGTGAGCGATCCCCATCAGTGGCAGTGGGGCACGAGGAGTGCCTGGTGGCGGTTTTTTGGCTTCCTTTGGTTTCTTGCCTGGTTGTCCTATGCATTGTTTTGTTTGCTTGGTGCACCTATCCCAGACCCGCCTCCTATTGCCTCTATTCAGGTGCCCATAGAGATGCCAGTCTGACTGGGGGAGGGGGGAGTCCACCGCTGGACTAGACCCCACGTGCAGTGTGCGGGTGTGGGGAGGGCAGAGCCAGGGTTGGGCTCGCACCAGGCTGATGGGAGCTGGGCACTGACACGGGGATCTGGGTGCTAGGCTCCCGCTGGAAGTCCATGACAAACCAGGAGAAGCAACCCTACTACGAGGAACAGGCACGGCTGAGCCGGCAGCACCTGGAGAAGTATCCTGACTACAAGTATAAGCCTCGGCCCAAGCGCACGTGCATCGTGGAGGGCAAGCGACTACGAGTGGGGGAGTACAAGGCCCTGATGAGGAACCGGCGCCAGGACGCGAGGCAGAATTACGTGATCCCGTGAGCCTCCTGTCCCCCCTCCCTGCCTCCTTCCCCACTTTGGCCAGTTGAGCCACCCAGGAAAGAGGAGAATGGAATTCTCAGCTCTACCATGTCTGAGCGAGTGTAACGGGGATGGGGCAGATGGGGAATTCTACATTGCACCCAAGACTTTGAGCTAGAAGGATCATCCATCATTGGCACCCTCATTGAAAGGAAACTGCGATTATCTAAGCCCATTACCCTCATTTGGCAGTTGTGTAAACTGAGGCCCAGAGGGGAAGTACCTTGCCCAAGATCACACATGTTGTAAGTGGAAGAATCAAGATTCAAACCCAGGCCCTCTTACTCCAGAGCCAGGAAACTGGGTTTCTGTTTCTTCCCTTGTAAAATGAGGGAGTTGGACTAGGTCTCTTTCCACCTCTTGCCACTGTGTCCTGCGAATGTGTGACTACATGGATTGGTATGTTGGCAAATGTGGAATACCAGACTCTCCAAAAAAACAGTATACACAATTTAAAGTTTAACCTACATGTACATTTTCTCCGTGACTTCCAAGTCTAAACAGTCAACAAAATAATAAATCAAGCCCTGATTAGCAGAGTTTGCTGATTTCTGAGGTGTAAATGATTCAGCTTGAAAATTTAACCATCAGGGCAGTTTGGTGGCTCAGTGTAATAGAGATCCAGGCCTGGAGATGGGGCATCCTGGCTTCAAATCTGGCTTTAGATACTTCCTACCTTTGTGACCCTGGACAAGTCATTTCCCCATTTCCTTGCCCTTACTGCTCTTCTGCCTTGGAACCAATACACAGTATTAATTCTAAGATGGAAGCAAAGAATTTTATTTAAAAAAAAAAAGAAAGAAAGATCACTGCGTTGGAAGTCAGAGAACCTGACTTCCAATTCTGCCTTTCATGCTTCTTACCCATAACACTTTGGGCAAGTTACTGAGTTTCCTTGGACTCACTTTCCTCATTGGAACTGAAGAGGTTGGACTAGAACCTCCAAGGGCCATTTCAGACCTAGATTTCTGATACTCTGGAGGACGTGTGTGTATGTGGTTGGGATTGGGGAATGGAGGGAGAACTGACAAATATACATTCATGTCCACCTTTGCCTAGGTCCCATTCCCCCATCTCAATGAGCATAAGGCTGAGCATCGTGGAATATTGGAGGGATGTAGCGCTCCAATGTTCCTGGCTCTCCCAGATCGATAGGCTCTGAGAGTGACTGTAGGATTGGGACTGGGATTGAGGTTAGGGAGACCAGTGGGTACCTTTCCAGTTTGGGAGAACCAACTACTAACACCTCAACTTTTCCTCCTGCTCCCCAGCCCACCAGGCAATCAGATGCAGATGAGTTCCCCTGATGTCCTGTACCCCAGGGCACCCGGAATGCCCCTGGCACAGCCCCTTCTGGAGCACTATGTGCCCCGGAGCCTGGACCCCAGCATGCCTATCATTGTCAACACCCGAAGCCTTAAGGAGGAGAATGAGGGCGCTGAGGACGGGCACTCCGTAGCTGACGGGGAGATGTTCCGGTACAGCGAAGAAGAAGATTCGGAAGTCGAGGAGAAGAGTGATGGGGAGTTGGTAGTGCTCACAGACTGAGCTGGGCTCTGGGGCTCGTGCCCTCTCGCTTCCCCCAGGCAGATCTTGAAAGGGGGAGACAGGAGGCTAACAAGGGTCTGTCCCCCGACCCTATCGGGCACTACCAGCTGACCAGGACTGTGTAGGTACCTTGATGGGGATGTGTCCGGGAGATGGGCACAGCTGTGCATATGTACATACATCTATGCAGGGGAAGTGGGTCAGGAAAGGTTGTGTCCTACTCTAGGTTGTTTGGCCTCGAAGTAGGCATCCTGTCTTGGGGGGCTTCAGAGCCACAGGGTTGGTGTGGACTTTAGGAAAACAGGGGGGCACCCGAGTTCCTGTAAAAGGGGAGTTCTGTAGACGGGCCCAGCTTCCCATCATTGACCAAGTAATGCCACAAGTCCCCTGATATTCACACCTAGGAAGTTATTATATGACTAGCACCCTCTACTCCCTCCCTATTTGGGATCCTGGTCCCTGCAGCCCCCTCCCCATCCCCTCTTTTCTCATCTCCCTTGCTCTGCTGGAAGGGCGGGGTCTACTTGGCGTGACCATTTTATCCATCGCTCCCCACCCTCCGCCCTCTCCGTGCCCCACGTCTGGGACGGCATACCTCCTATCATTCTTCGTCTACTTCCTGCAGGGCTTTCCCTCCCCTCCTAGGTCTTTTTCCAGGGTCTGTATCTGCTGGATGTGAGTGAGCCCAAGGCGGTGTGTGAGTCCCCCCTGACTTCCTCATTCTCTCATTCCTTTCTACTGGACTGGCTCCGTCTTGGTGTGTCCAGCCTATGTGTGTATCTGTGAGCCTGTTGGGTGTGTGTGTGTGTGTGTGCATGTGGGTGTGTGTGAGTGTGCACGCACATGTGTGTGTGTGCACTTGTGGCCCATGTGTCCCCATTCTGGGGGATTCCTGTGTCTCAGGATTCCTAGGGGAGGTTTCTTTCT
The DNA here is from genome assembly GCF_027887165.1 of Monodelphis domestica. Lineage (NCBI taxonomy): Eukaryota > Metazoa > Chordata > Mammalia > Didelphimorphia > Didelphidae > Monodelphis > Monodelphis domestica. The sequence continues at coordinate 107,309,999 of NC_077228.1, forward strand.
GGGCCTCCCCAGCTTCTCTAAATCTCTGGATAGCTCTGCCAGTGAGCATCATCAGCCTCTTTGCCTTTTTGTAGCTCTCTGTGGGTCTCAGGTTCTCTTCCTTTTTTTGTGTTGGGTTTCTGTTTCCTTATCGATTTGCTTCTCCCTGGCAGGATGCCCCCACCCTTCTGGAGCCACCCTCTGTGTCTGGACATCTCTGTGTGTCTTTGGGTCTCAGTGTTTGGAACTGTCAGCCACCCTGACCTCCTCTCTCTCCTGTTCACTGACTGCCAGTCAATTCCCACGGAGCCATTTTTAGCTCTGAGACTCGTGAGAATGAGCTGCAGCCTCTCCAAGGGGCTACCCAGCCCCCCAGCCCGAGGCTGCCCAACGTAGGCCCTGGTTCCCAGCCGGGGGGGAAGGGAAACGGGACCCTGTCCAGCATCCTGGAAGCTGGGATCCGGGGAGACTGGCTGAGGCCAGAAAGGCAGGTGCTAGGAGACCCTGGCTACCTGCGTCATCCGGTCCTGGCCCTGCCTGATAGACAAGGTCAGTTTGAACGAGGTTGGAATGATGGGCATCAAAGATTGCCCAAGGTGGCTGAGGCTGCTTCCAGAACTGGCCGGCCCTGCTGGCCTGGGAAGGGAAGGGTATGTATGTGTGAGTCACTTTGTTTATTTGGGGGGGGGAGATGAGAAGCCTCAGTTGCCCTTTCCCTCCCCTTCTTTCCTTTGGCTACGGTCCTTCCCTATTCCTTTCTCCACACTCACCCTCCACCCCCTTGCCATTGACCCCACCCCTTGGCTGGGGGACTTGACTTTGCCCATGATCAGTCTCTCATTTTATTTATTTATTTCCACCCCCAAGAAAGTCACATCCCATTGGAGAGGAATGCTGAGGGGGCAGGGAGAACTCTAGGGGCAGGAGGAGGGGACTCAATCCAGCTGGGACAGATGTGGAAACCAAGCCTACCCTTTGTCCCACCCCCCTTCCGTTCCCCACCTCAGCCCCATTCCTTAGCCCCCATCTCTCTCCAGGGTTATTCCTTTTTTATGGCTGTAAACATAGATAGGGCTTTATTTTGTTAATAAGATGATGATGAGTAATTTAACCTGTATATTTCTCCTGACCTGTTTACAATCTGGGGATTTTTTTTCCGGTTGGCACAATAAAGAGAGAACATTTTGGATCCTTGCCCTGGCACAGAGATGGAATGGGAGAAATGAGGGTCACCCCTATGTTTCTCAGCTAACCATGCATAGCAAAAACCAAATCCGGGCACCATGGGCGACCTGTTGACATCTAACCAGAATCTGAAGATTTAACCAAGGAAAGAGAACCTTCAGAGTATTAGCATAGCAAAACCAATTCCAGGAAAGAAAAAGCAAATATTCCCCCCCTGGAAAAACTACTACCATCAGAGTTCACTCTGGAGGTCTTGTTGACTAGGAGCAAGTTGTATGTAGATAGAAAAGCTGAGAGTTTGGACACCTGGGTTCTATTCCTTGCCTTGTCATTCCTACTCACTAGTTGTGTGACCTTGGCCAAGTCAGTTATCTGAATCTCAGGCTCCTAATCTGTAAACTGAAAGGTCCTTATCCATCTACAAAATCTTTCTCAAGCTTAAAGTTGAAGACCCTAGGAGTTTGAAGGTCTCTTCGTGCTGTTATTTTGATGTTCTGGTATAGACCTGAGGAACTATATACCAACCCCCCGAGTCTTGTGGGAATTGGTGCTCATTGGGTAGAAATGGAAATCTTGGTGGGTGGAGGGTGCTGGATGGATGGGTTGATTTATAGCTAGTCAGCAACTGCAAAGCATGAATTACTGGATCAATGGCAACTTGGAGGGCTGTCTAGTGGTGTGCCACAATGTTCTATACTGCAATCCTTCCTGGGACAAAATTATCACCACCTTGGATGAAAGCACATCTGGCAAATTTATCACCTTTTCAGATGACCTGAGCTGGGAGAGATCATTAATTGTCTAGTAGAATGGGTATTTTTTAAAAAAAGATATTGATAGTTTAGAAGAAGAGTAAACAAGCTAAAAGATGGTGATGACTTCCCCAAAGGCATAAGTAGCATTTGAACTGATGTCTCTTGAGACGTTAAGGACCATTTGGTATAGAATGAGGGGCTAGACTTGGAATCAGCAAGACCCAGGTTCAAATCTCACCTCCTAGCTGTATGACTCTTAACAAGCTACTTGGTCTCTGGGCTTGTTTCCTCACAGTTTGGACTCAGTGGCCCCTAAGGTTTCTTCTCACTTTAATCCATGAGCCTCTGATTCTAGGGCCATCTTACAACACACACAAGGCACTGAGGGTTTCTTAAAAGACAACTGTGCCAATACAGGGTGGCTGGGGGGTATCGTTGTCTTAGCCATGTGAAAAAGACCTGAGGAAGTAATTGATAAGCAAACTGAACAGGAGCCAAGAGTATGATGTGGCAGCCAGAACAACTCATGTGAGCTTAGGCTTCATTAAGAAAAAACAGGTCCAGAACTGGGGAAGCAGTCCTCACCGCAGCTGGAATTTTGTATTCATTGAGCATCATATCTGGAGAGACATTGAGGAGCTAGTGTAGCCAAGGAGAGGGGACTTAAGAAGTGGAACATCTGCAAACCATATTAGAATGAGTACTATTTAGAGGAACTAGGGATGTGTTTAGCTTGGAAAACAAGACTTGGGTGGCAGGAGTGCCATCTTCAAATGGGAAGTGGTGGGATTTATCCTGTGAGACTAGAGAGAACCAGCAGCAGTGGGGTAGAAGTTACAGGGAGAGATGTTTCATTTCAATAACTTTCTGGTAGTGGAATCTTTCGTTACAGTAGGTAGTGAGCCCTCCATCACTGAAACTATTCAAACAGTGACTCCATCTGTCAGGAATATAAAGGGCAAGAACCTGCTCCAAGTGAGAGACCAGACTAGCTGAGCTACAAATTCCTTTCTAGGATTTAAAATGATGCCACTAAGAAATTGGTTCCTGGTTTAAGGAGTTGGGGAGCATGGGTGGAAAGAGTGAGAAGGCCCAGCCACTGTGTGATCTCTGGCAGCCTACTTCTCCCTCCTAGGCAGTTCCTTTTTGTAAAACAAAGGGGTTGGACTAGCTGTTCTCTGAGGTCTTGAACGCCATTTCAAACTGGAGTTGCCTGGTGTGAGGGAGGAGATGGCTGCAGTGTGTCTTTAATGCCCCTGGTTTGGCCAGCTTGGCTTGGCCTCTGGGTGGCCTGAACCTGGGCAGTACAGAGTGGAAGTCAGCCTCTTGAACAAGGGAAATGGGAAGAGAATGGAGAGCTGCCATTCCTGCCCTCTGGCGTCCTCATGAGAAAGTGCTGCCCGCCACTGGCTCTAGGCATTCCCCATTCATCTGGCTGCTGGCTCTGGTCTCTGACCCAAAGCAGGTAGTTTGTTCTTTTGGCTCCCTGCCTCCAGAGCTCTGCTCTCATCCCTTCTCATGCAGCATCCCAGATTGTCCCTGGTGCCTGCATTGGGCCCACCTTGGCTCCGTTTGCCACTGGGTCTCTCCAATCACTCTCTTCCTTTAGAGCAGTGGTTCTCAACCTTTCTAATGCCGTGACCCCGCAATACAGTATTGCAGTGACCCCAAACCAAAAAAACCATTATTTTGGTGGCTACAGTTATGATTTGTAATGTAAATACCTGATATGCATTATATATTCTCATTGCTACAAATTGAGAGGTTGAGAACTGCTGCTTTAGAGGATCTCTTGGGGTAAGCAGCTCCAGTTCATATGCCACACTTTTTTTTTTAACTCTTACTTCCTGTCCTAATAACTCAAAGATGGAAGGAAAAGGGTAGGCAAACAGGATTAAGGGACTTGCCCAGGGTCATACAGCTAAGAAGTATCTTGAGACCAGATTTGAATCCAAGCTTAGAGTTGGGTGTTCTTTCTAGCCACTGTGCCACCTAGCTGTCCCATGCCTCACCTTTCTAGAGCTATGTTCCTGTTTCCATACTCTTAGCCTTCCTTAAAAACTGGGGAATGGATTTCCGGTAAAAAGAACCTGTTCCTCAAGCTATGAGAGGCAGTAAGTTGGGTACTACAGGGCTCATTTTCCCAAGTGACACCCCCCTTTTTTGGGGGGCCTCTCCTTGTTGCGGAGTGAGGGCTCTGCCAAGAGGGCTGCTAGGATTCACCTTGACCCCACAGCCTTAAGTAGGAATGTTGTACAAATGGGGTCATAACTGCTTGCAGAGGATCCCAATAAAATGTAACTCGTGGGAGGGAGAGCTCTTTTAACTTGGTCCCAGGTGGGTGCCCCTAAACACTCAGTACAATGACTGTACTTCCCTGCTTGACTCCCTTCTTGGGAGAGCCTTTTAGATTTCCCTGCCCCCAGAGATTCCCTGAATGGGGGGAATTAGGAGATGGACGTCTCCTGGAATTCAGTGGTGGTTCCCAGCCAAAGACAGTAGCAATAGCCGACTCAGCCCTTTCTCCTTGGGTTTCTCCTAAATCTGGACCTGGGTAGCTAAGTGTGTGAATCAGCCAGGTCCGTGGTGGTGAACCTAAGGCACCCACCCCCCTAAAAGGGTTGACGTCACTGAGCTAGGCAGTACACTGGAGTTGGGACCCATAGTCAGGAAGTCCATTTCAGTCCCAGGCCACTGGCTATTTGATGCTAGGTAAGTCTCTTTAACTTCTGATTGCCTCAGTTTCCTTTTCTGTAAAATGAGGATAATAATAGTACCTACCTCCTAGAGTGGTTGTGATAATATCTGTCCAGTCTTCAAGACCCAGGTAAATGCTATTATACTTGGATGTAGTTATTTTTGAAGGAAGAAACTGGGGTAGAAGAGATAGAAGGTAAGAGGATAAGCACCCCCAGACTAGGTGGGTAGGAGCCATTTCATCTCCACTGGGCTTAATCTAGAAATTTTTTTCCTTCAAAGGAGAGAATTGAATGGTGCCCATTAGGTTACATCAAGGGTTAACTCCTTTGCTGCTTGGGTGGTAGGTGTTTGGCTTTAGCTTAGTTTATGGCCTTAGCTGCTACCATAAACCCTTGCTCTGTCTTATCTTGGAAACATATGCTCGTCCCTTGGGATTCAGGAAGAGTAGCTGCTGAAATTAAGCAGTGGGAGGCTGGGGGTGGGAGAAGAGTTAGCAGTGAGTCTTCCAGACTGGGGAGAAAAGGGATGCCCAAAACGATGGTCACTCCACTGATGGACCCTTGGCAGCCTCTCTGCCTGATTGAGTCTAAGGCAGGCCCAGGCTATGTAAGGTATTGGGAGAGTTTCTGGTACCACCTCAGTGCTCATCTCAATCCCGAATGGACCCTACAAGCATCTGTTTGACCTTGGTGTTGGGGCTCGTACAGGAAATGCTGCCTTTTGGGAACTGGAGTCCTGCTCCCCAATCGCCATGACCTTTAAGAAGGCCAGCTGCTGGGTGACATCACCAGCAGTTGCCATGGTGCTCCTGGTATTTTTACACGACAAAGCCAAATAATCAAGAGTCCACTAGACAGGTGGCTGCTGCTGGCTGGAGTGGGGAAGGGGGAGAGCAGGCACCTTCCTGGTCCCCTGGAAGCAGCTACTCTTGCCTAGGAGGCCAGCATCAGTGGAGGTGGGTCCAGATAACTCATCAGGAAGGGAGCCATCCGGAGACAACTTCTCCCTGCCCCCTGCTTCAGCTTGCAAGTGACTGCTCTTAGACTCTTGGCCCCAAGGAGGAGGAGCTGGATACTGGAAGGAGAGATGGCTGGGCTCCAGCACCAGAAGGGCCATCCAGAGGTCATCTGTCCATCCCCCTGTCACCAGGCAGAAATAACTAGGAGGAACCAAGGCACTTCCAAGAAAGAGCAATCGCCCTCTTCCCCCATTACCCATCCCTCTGTCAGGGGGACAGTGCCCCCAGATGTTTCACTTCAATTTCTACCACTGCAATGGGAACCCCCTTCCTTCCAGGTGGAAGGGCCAATAGCATTTCAGGAAAGATTGAAAAGCTCAAGAGGGTTAAAGAAGGGTATTCAGAAGGACAGCTAGGTGGCTCAGTGACGAGAGCCAGATCTGGAGACGGGAGATCCTGGGTTCAAATACAATTTCAGACACTTCCTAGCCTGGTGACCTGTGGAAAATATAGACCGTTGGGCTATCCAATATCCAATTGGGCTAACCCCCAATTGCTGACCCTTTACTGCTCTTCTACCCTAGAACAATATTGATTCTAAGACTGAAGGTAAAGGGTAAAAAAAAAAAAGCAGTCAGGGTGGTTAAGGATTTTGAGATCCTGCCCTATCTGAGCGTCAAACAAAGGAACCAAGGATAGGGCCCAGGACACAATGATCATCTTTGCTTGCAGAGCTGTTCTGTCAGAGAAGGATCAGACTTGTCCTTCTTGGTTCCAGAAGACAGAAATGGGTACAATGAGAAGAAGGTGTGCAGAAGCAGAATTTTACTCCATGTAAGGAAAAAACTTCCAAACTCTCACAAGTTTGGAATACTCTCTTGGACAGCCCAACACAGAAGTGGCTGCCTCTGCCTCAAAAGGCAGCAACTTTTTTCCCAGCACAAGAAGTCCCTGGGGAAAGGCTGAATGCCCACTTGCCAGCAGTGCCACAGAGATTGCTCCTTACCTATGAATTAGACAACATTAATGGTTCTCACTCTTTTTTATTCAATGCACAGTTAGTTGTTTTTTTAACCCTCACCTTCCATCTTAGAATCAATACTAAGTATGGGTTCTAAAGCAGAAGAGCAGTAAGGGCTAGGCACTGGGGGTTAGGTGATTTGCCCAGGGTCACCCCGCTGGGAAGTGTCTGAGATCAAATCTGAACCCAGGACAACTCAGTTAAGTTTTTGCTGTAAGGAACTAACATGCCTATGCAATTTTGGACACACCTAAGGAAAATCAAGAGCACACTATCACTTAAGCCCTACCACCCTTTGAGAACCACAGGATTAGGGGATCTCTGAGGTTCCTTCCAGCATTTTTTTACCATGCATGTAGATCTCGGCACCAAATCTGGTTTCCCCCAAATATTAAAGATTTAACCAAATTCACATGAAGTACTGATTGATGGCAGCCAGTCTGGTCAAGCTGAGGTTCTGTGGCTCAGCACCATAGAGTCAGGTAAGCCATCCTGCCAGCCACATATGCCCACCGAGGCAGACTGGTCTAATGAAGGCTTGGTTTGGCATAAAAGATGGGCAAAATGATATTTTGGCGATATATTAAGCCATGATCTATATGAGCACCCCCATTTCCCTCAGTGCTTCCCTCCCTCCCAATAGGCAGTTGGCAGTCCCAACTAGTCAGGGGCCATGATGCTCCTGCTATGATCCAAACTAACCCTGCCAACAATGACCCCTCAGACCAAGAGTGAGCAGCACCAGAAACCCAAGTGGCCATTTTAATGGAGAACAAAGTCATGGTCATTCAAATCTCAATGACTTTTATGTGCCAGAGCTGAGAAGGGTCCCCCAAGGAGCCCTGGGGTCAGGAAGGAGGCAGGGGAGAGATCTAATTGCTGTCTAAGGGGAAGTGGTGGTTGGCAAAGGAACTCAGGAGGTCAGGACATCCCCTACCTATGTCCAGGCCAGATCCTAACCAGGGGGGCCCACCAATTCCCTGGCTCTCCTGGGGCTTTCTTGGGATATGTCCCTTTTTGCCCTACTGCCCAGGATTCACCCCCAAAGTGAGAGGGTCCTCTAACTCAGGTCCAGTGTATTCAAGGAATACAAAGTCAGGAGGCATCTTGGAAGGGGGGAGTTGTGGGTGGGAGGATCAAGGCAAGTGAGATACTGACCTAGATTTTGGCTAATAGCACCCCATAATTCCCCCAGCCAATCCCAAGTGTGATGGCAGTTTGGGAGCGAGGTATCCAACACTTAGTCACTAGGCCTTCACAAGGGGCAGGGAACATAAACCCCAGGACCTGAGTGAGGAAATAGTGAAATTGGGTTGGAGGCGGGGTAAGATTGGGAGCCAGTAATTGGGTCTGGATTAAGTAAGAGTGGAAGAGTGCCAGAGAATCAGATAAGGCTGCTGATTGGGGGGCCATTCCCAACCCAGGCTCCCCTCATCCAAGATATGTACACCTATACACATGGTATGTTGGTGTGCTGCTAGTTGTAAGTAATGGAGCTCGTCACTGCTTGGGAAAAGTAGAGGAGTAGGGGGAATGGGTAGAGTTGGAGAATATGGGCGTTGGAGGTGGAAAGGAGCCCTTTCTCCCCTCTATCCAAGCTGAGCAGGTTCCAATACACAAATAAGGCACCCCTGATGGCAAAGAGGGATGAGGGTTGGGTAATGTTGGGAGGATTCTTGGGTTTCCCATTGGTTCCCATTGGTTGTCTTGATCCCTGTCCTACAAGGTTGTTCATCCCTGGTACTCTACAGGCACTCCCCTGCCCCCCATCAAAGTTTGGGAAAGGGAGGGTGAAAGGGAAGGGTACCCTGAGCTGGTCCCATCAGCCTCAGAGGCTGAAGCCAGACAGGGGGGAGCGAGGTCTACGACGGCATTAATTTGGGGCCGGCAGCGTGGGCTTCTTGACTGCCCCACCGGAGAGACCCCATCTGCATCCCTCTTTCTCTGCCCCTTTAGGCTTGAGCCCCAGAACCAAGCAGGGGCCCTGAGGAGAGCAGGTCTGGCTGGGAGGACAGGGCAGGAGGCCGGTCACTTTGGCATCTCCAAGGCCGACACCTGAGGCTTCACCTTGAAGTATTGGTTGAATCTGATCACCGCATATCTGCCAGGAGACAGGGAGTAGGGGCTGGTATCAGGGAGGAAGTCAAGGGGATTCCAGAATCATGGCCCCAAATGTCACCATGCACAATCCTCCATCATCAGAGGTTGGATTACAACAGCATCGTCTACCATATTGCCAACCAAAGTACTCCAATCTATGACCTGGGGAGGGCATTGGGGAACTTGGCATCATCTTACAAGCCCTGGCCTTGGAATGAGTAGAAAAAGGGTTCAAATCCCAATTCTGACATTTATCAGCCAGTTAAAGCATTTACTAAATGCTTACTATGTGGCAGGCACTGTCTAAGTTCTGGGGATATAAATTCTTGAGCAAATCATTTCATCTGATCCTCAGTTTCCTCATCTGTAAAACGGAAACAAGAATATGTGTACTAGCTGCCTCCTGATGTTGTGAAGAAAGACTTTTATAAATCTTAAAGCACACGATTCCCCAGGTTCATTGGAGGAAGCCCTGAATGGGTGAGGAGGGCAGGAAAACAGTAAAAACATCTCATGGAAGCTCCTCATTTTCCCTTCTCAGTGCCCCTTTCAGGGAAGCCCTGGAAACCCTAGAATTAGAAACTCTGGGTTTGGGGTCAGAGGTTCTGGGTTTGAATCCTGACTACTACAGGTTTCCTGAGGGACCTGAGGTCACCCACCTGCAGCTCCTTATCTACAAAAATGAGAGGAGTGGTTTTTCTTCTGACTCTGGACCAGAGACTGATTAAAGTTTGAAAATGGCGCCCCCTCGTGTATACTGTCCAAAGGATGCTTGAAGCTATCATCCACACACAACTAGACTTTACTAACATACAACTTGATGTATCTGAGAACATACATCTATGGGACCCTCAGAGCAAAATTTTCAAGCATTAAAATCGTGAGGTCTTTAGAGTGACTTAGATGTGGAGGCATAGAAGGACACATGCACACGTCGACGTATGTGTAAGTATATATGTATGGAAGTTCTATTAAAAAAAAAAGTCTTTTCCCACAATTCACCTAGAGGACTGACTGTTCCCTTGGGGGTTGTCTATCCTGCCTACCCATACTCCTCCTCTCCTCACTCAGCCCCTACATTACAAGCCAAGGATAGGCAGGGTGGGAGGAAATAGTGGAAGAGGATAAAGGAAACCCTGTCTCTGAACCTCAACTGGAAGTATTCACCAGGGGGGAGAGGATGGAGGCTGATAGGAATGCTGGAATATAGTTACGTAGAATTATTATATGTGTTATATGATGCAGAATATCCTAATTATAAGTCATAATTACATATCCTATTTGTGTTCTATATAATGACATTATATATAATTAAGTCAGTCTAATAATTAGTTTATATGATTCTTCTCAGAGGGAGTCTAGGAATGACAGAACAAGAAAGGACTTTTAGAGACCGTCTAAGTCCGTCCCTCTTTATTTTACAAAGTGGAAAACTGAGGCCCAGAGAGATCAGGGGATAGCTTGATACAAGGAAAGAATAGTGACTGTAGTCAGAGACCTGGGTTCAAATAGTCTCTCCCCTCTGCTTGCTCCCTATGTGATGCTATCTGGGAAAGTCACAACCTCCTTGAGCCTCAGCTTGCTTGTCTGTAAAATAACGAGTTCCTTTTTAGCTCTAGATCTCGGAGCTTATGGCATGACTTAGCCAAGGTCACAAAGCTGATCAATGGCAGCACTGGGATTCTATTACCCCCCACTCCAAAGCAGAAATCACCTCCTGCAGCAGTAACTAGACTTTTGAGGACTAAGGTCAGGGAAAGGGGGTGGGGGGGTCACACAGTCTCATCAAAGGAAGCATTGTCAGGCAATGGGAAGAAAACATTGGCCAGAGTTTCAGGACAGCTGGGATAAATCTTGAGACTGAATTAGACCAGCATGAATGGTTTCCTTTTTCTTTTTCAAAAAGCCCTCACCTTCTGTCTTAGTATCTATTCTAATACAGAAAAGCAGCATGGACTATGTAATTGGGAGTAAAATGACTTGCCTAGGGTCACACAGCTAGGAGGTGTCTGAGGTCATATTTGAACCTCAGACCTCCTATCTCCAGGCCTGGCTCTCTATCCACTGAGCCACTTAGCTGCCCTCATGGATAGTTTCTGTAAGAAATAGCATGGAAATGTACTGGATTAGAAGTCAAAGAACTTGGTTTGAATCTTGGCTCTGCTAGTTATTAATGGTGTGGTCTTGGACAAGTCATTTCCCATCTCTCAGGGCCTCTTTCCTCAGGCTCCTTCATAATCCGCCAAACTCCCTCTAGTTCTGAAATGCTGCCATGTTAGGATTCTGTACACTGGCTTGGGAGCTGGCCAGTGAACTGCCTGCCAGAGTTAGGTTCTTCTTACAAAGAAGAGGGGGCTGGAGAGCAGGAGGAAGCAGGGGCTTTTAAGGGAGGGCTGTCTTGTTCCAGCTCCATTGGCTCTTTCTCCTAAGGGCTTCCCAGAGCTCAGAAGGGCACCCTTATTCTACAAATGGGGAAAGGGCCAAAACCTTGGATGGGGAAGGATCAGGATGGGAGTAGGGAGTAGATGACCCATTCATTAGGTCTCCTCTCCCTGGATGGATGCCTCTTGGCTCACCCTCCCAGGCCAGGGGAGTTTCCTTCCTCCAATCCCCTCCCTTCTCACCTTTCTCCCTCCCTACCTCTTTTTGTCCCTTGCCCACTCACCTGAGGAAGTCAAAGTCGATGGTAGAAAACTGATTCTGGATGAGAGCCCAGAATGCCCAGAAGAAGTGAGAGGCCTGGGAAAGAAGCAGAAAAGGTCAGGGTGTTCATCTACCTTCTCCCCCCCAGCACCCTCCCTTTAGAACATAAGACAAACACAGAAGGTTGGCTCAGAGTCAAACTGGGAGAAGTTCAGTCTCTGGGGTCTTTAGTGCTGGCTTAGGTAGGACTGTGTGATGGAAAGATTAGTGAGTTTAGGGTTGGAGGACCTAGATGCAAATTCTGGCTCTTCTTTTTACTTGAGAGGTCATTTTAGTTTGCTTAATCAACAGTTCTCTCATTTATAAAATAATAGACGGCCACACTATGATTTCAAAGCCCCTCTCCAGGGCTACATCTCATGATCCCATGGGGACAGGATGTCTAGGCTCCTTCCCCTGACACAGTACAGAGAGAGCAGGTCCCTCCTGGAAGCCAATGCCATAGCCCTCAGGGGAATGTTCCCTGCCCAGCTCCGATGGCCCTCCAGTCTGATATTCATGCCCTGCAACCTCTACCCATTGGGTCAAAGAATTTTGTCCTCTATGGATCACATGCTATTTCTGGTTGGCAAAAGCCTCCCTAAACACAGGAGCCAAGAAGGTTTGTAGGGAAATCTCCTTCCCTGGAAGACTTTCTCAAGGAATGAGACAACCTAACTTCTTGGAGGTGAGGTGGGAATGGTGCTGCCCAAAGGCATAGAAACCTGATGACCCTTTCCAGAACTGGAGCGGCTACAAATTGTCCATGCATTAATGAGCTTAGACAGGTTTTAGGGAGTTCTCATCCGATTTCTTTTCTTTTCTTTTTTTTTTATACCATTACTTTCTGTCTTAGATCAATACTGTGTATTAGTTCCAAGGCAGAAGAGCAACAAGGTCTAGGCAGTTGGGGTTAAGTGACTCACCCAGGGACTTATAGCTAGAAAGAATCTGAGTTCAGATTTGAATCCAGGACCTCCAAAAGCCTGGTACTCTATCTATGCTACCTGGCTGCCCCTCATCCAATTTCTTTTAGGCTTGTTTCCTCGTTATTACCTCCCACCCCATCACCCAATTTCAGGTTTCTATTCTTGCTACTACACCACCATATAGGCCATCTAGGATAACCAGTGCTTCCTATCTTCTATCCAGGGTGTAGGCTCTCACCAGCGCAAACTTGTTGACTTGTACGTAGAGCTTCTCTACCTCCCTGGGGGTCACAGCCGTCCCACCCCAGCCTTCCTTGCAGAGTTGCTTGTGGGCCTGCAGGTAGTGATTCAGCCAATGCAGTTGAGTCTCCCGGCTGGGGTACAGGCTATAGTCCACCTCATTCACACCTAGGAGACAGAGGCCCTGGCTCATTGGAGGATACTTGGGAGAAGTGGCCCACATTCTTGAGCCTTCCTGAGCAGGATGGGATTGCCATTCCTGTCCCTTTACTGCCTCAACCTCCTTAGGCTTTGGAAACATAACCTCAGTCTGAGGACCATGCCCATAATTGTTCAGGCCTTAGGCAAAACAGTATTCTCTAGGCTTTTCTTCCTTATCTGGTCCCTTATACTAGCTCCGTTCCATTAGCTTACAAAAACAATGTCTCCAACATCTTAGCCTTACCTTGCATTCTTCCCCAAAAGCTAAGGACATTGTTTTTCTTTTCTTTTTCAACCCTTGCCTTCTATCTCAGGATTACTACTTTTTCCTCCCTTAAACCCTTACCTTCTGTCTTAGAATCAATAATATGTATTGGTTCCAAACAGAAATGGAGTAAGGGAACAAGAGAAGTTAAGTAACTTGACTGAGGTCACACAGCTAAGAAGTGTCTGAGACTAATTTTAATCCAGGACCTCCTATCTCCAGGCCCTGGTTCTCTATCCACTGAGACACCTAGATGCTCTTCTGCCTTCTAAGATGGAAGTTAAGGAGAAAGAAAGAGAAAGAAAGAGAAAGAAAGAGAAAGAAAGAAAGAAAGAAAGAAAGAAAGAAAGAAAGAAAGAAAGAAAGAAAGAAAGAAAGAAAGAAAGAAAGAAAGAAAGAAAGAAAGAAAGAAAGAAAGAAAGAAAGAAAGAAAGAAAGAAAGAAAGAAAGAAAGAAAGAAAGAAAGAAAGAAAGAAAGAAAGAAAGAAAAGAAAGAAAGAAAGAAAAAGAAAGAGAGAAAGAGAGGAAGAAAAAAGAAAGAGGAAGGAAGGAAGAAAGACAGGCAGAGAGAAAGAAAGGGGAAGAGAGAGGAAGAAAGGAAGGAAAAAGAGAGAAAAAGAGAAAGTAAGAAAGAAAGGGAAAGAGAGAAAGAAACTACAGAGTGTGAAGAATCTATACTAACCATGTCCACTTCCCCATTCCTCCTCCCCCTCTTTCCCTCCTCCTCCCCTCTACTACTTCCTCTTATAGCCCTTATGATGGTCACTGGACTCTGAGTACATGATAGGAATGGGGAAAACACAAAGATTTCCTAGCTTCATAAAGAGACAACACAGAGAAGTGAGAAGATCTAACTTCGGAGTATGGGACCTGGCATTACCAGACCAGTTCAAATGTTAGCTCTACTCTTTCTCTGTATAACCTTGGGCAAGTCACTTTCAGGGCTGTAAAGTCGTCTTCTGTAAAATTAGAGGGCTGGATTAGACTTCTGAAGTGTCTTTGAGTTCTAGATCAAGGTTCCTATATGCAGGAGACTCAATATATTGGACTGGAGGGACTATTGTAGTGGATCGGTCATTTCAGTAGAGTCTGACTCTTTGTGACCCTATTTGGGGTTTTGTTGCTAAAGATACTAGGTTGGTTTGCTGTTTCCTTCTCCAGCTCATTTGACAGGTAAGGAAATGGTGGCAAACAAGGTTGAGTGACTTACCTAGGTTGACACAACTAGTAATTGTCTGAGGCTGGATTTGAACTCCTGAAGATGTCTTCCTGATTCCAGGTCTGGCACTCAATCCACTGCACCATCTAGCTGCTCTGGAGGGATTGGGACTCCCTTTCTTTTAGACCTGCTGCCTGATGTCTAATAGAGCCAAGGCAATGGGGCTAATAGTCAGTCAAAAAAACATTAATTAAGTACCTACTATATGTCAGGAGCTGAATTTAGTACTGGGAACCCAAAGAAAGGCAAAAGACAATTCCCTGCTCTCAGAAGAACAGAGAAAGACAATATATAAAAAAGAGGCTGAAAAGCTAGGATAGGGTGAAGGTTAGAAAGGAAGGAAGGAAGGGGGGGTACTCTTATTTCCCAGGTGGGTTTAGGGATGCTCTCTAAGGTCCTTTTCAACTCTAAAAATCCAGTTTCAGGAATTGCAGTGCCCAGAATCACAGCTTCTATGAAGTCTCCAGAATAGTAGAGGATGTTAGGGGCAGATAGAGTGCTGGACCTGGAGTGAGGAAGACTCATTTTGCTAAGTTCAAATCTAGATTCAGATGCTTATTAGCTGTGTGACCCTGAATAAGTCACTTAACCCTATCTATTTCAGTTCCCTCATTTGTAAAATGAGGAAGGAAATGACAAACCACTCCAATGTCTTTGCCAAGAAAACCCCAAATGAATTCATGAAGAGTCACAACTTAACAACAAAAGAACTAAAAGAGACCTCAGGACTTGGTTTAGTTTAATCTTGATGTTACGGATGTTAAAAAGGAGTCTTAGGGAAGTCAAGTGAGTGAAATGACCTTCCCAAGACTGTATTTGCTAACTAATGGCAAAATTGATGTTAGAACCCAGCTTTTGAACCCAGAACTCAGACCTTTAAATTGTACCATGCTGAGAACCTCAGCTGCTCTGCCCAGCACTCATCCCTCTCTCCAACACTGCAGTCACCAGGCTTCTCTCTCCGCAGTGTCCCTTAACCTCCGTGCCAAAGCTAGGATCAGGACACAACTCAAATCACTTGCCCCCTTTGAGTAAACTCCAAGTGAACTTTGCTCATACAGTGGGCGAGAGAAGGGATTAAAATGCTTTGGGAATTATCCTTCCCCCTCCCAGCCCAGGCAAGTCTTTCTACATGGCAGCTGAGTGCTTGGCAGGGCATGGTGCCACCACTGGTGCCAGGCTGGACATAAGGATCTCCTACATCCTTCCCTCCACCTGATCGGCTGGTATCTACTAGCCTAGGGAAGGAAGCAAGGGAAGCTCTATGGCTCCTGTACTGGCCCCATTTCTTTGTGAGCTGTCTAAGAAGTGATTATTGATGAGCAAATGGCTGGCTGGGGAATGGCAGCCTTCACTCAGATGTAATTGCTACTTTGCTCTCTTCTCTTGCTCTCTCCCCCCCCCCCCCCAATAAACAATGGTGCCTAGATTCAGGCAAAAAAACAGGAGAGCCAAGTAACATTAGAGGAATCCAGTTGGTTGGGCTGGTTTTTCTTTTCTTTTTTTTTTTAAACTCTCATCTTCCATCTTAGAATATTGTGCATCCATTCCAAGGCAGAAGAGTGTTAAGGGCTAGGGAATGGGGTCAAGTGAGTTGCCCAGGGTCACTCAGCTAGGAAGTATCTGAGACCAGATTTGAACCCAAGTGGGCAAGCTTTTCTATGCACTTTGCCTTCCCTTTTCCTCAGTATGGATCATCCTCCTGGAGTCTTCTATAATTCAGAATGGCAGAAGGATAAAAATACCTCAGAGATCACCTCATCTTGCCCCCAATTCACCTGTGAAATCAGATCCCCACTCCCATGCCTTGGTTCTACTAATCTCATAATTGTAGAGCTGGAGGTCAGCTAGTCCAAATCCCTGTATTTGACAGATGAAGCAGCTCAGGCCCAGGGAGCAGTGATTTGTGTAAAATCACACATGTATGAAGCATAAAAGATGGAATGTGAACCCAGATTGGTTGTTTCCAGAGTCAGGGCTTTTCCAGCCATAAAATCTTGCCTCCCTCATAGACAATATCAGCCAATTGGCCCCCCAAATAGATATCGTCTTCACTCTAAGTTAGCTGGAGAAAGAGATGGCAACCCACTCAACTATCTTTGCCAAGAAAACACCAAATGGGATCAAGAAGAGTTGGACATGAGCTGAAACAACCAAACAACAATACTCCAGTGTCCCCAGACAGGGGAGTGGTTTGTCAATTTCTTCCCCAGCTCATTTTACAGATGAGGAAACTGACACAGAGTTAAGTGACTTGCCCAGGGTCACCCACTTAGTAAGTATCTGAGGCTAGATTTGAACTCAAGAAGATGAGTCTTCCTGATTCCAGGTCTGTCCCTCTATCTGCTATGCCACTTGGATGTCCCCAAGACAGAGGAGGGAACCCTCCATATCAGTATGTATTTCAAAGCCCTGTCACAGAATCATATTTCTGGAGTTTAAATGGACTTTGGAAGTCACCTAGTCTAAACTCCCCTCATTTTACAGATAAGGAAACTAAGGCACAGAGAAGTAAAAGAACTTGCCCAGAATTCCACAGGTAGAAAGTGAAAGAGGTGAGATTTGAACTGAGGTTCTTGTACTGTTACATGCTTCATCTTTACATTCTCATCTTCTTGTCCTTCACTCCTATGACAACTCTCCACTTTGGCCAAAAAACTTACTATTTGTTTCTTATGAACATGTTGCCCTTTCTTGCCTTGGCTGTCCCTCTGACCTATGAAAAACCTCATCCTCCTCCACAATCCTAAACTGTTCCCCTAGACTCCTTCCATCTTGGCTCCAGACAATTCAATGGAATTCAACAAAGACATATTAAATGACTGTTCTCTGTTCTCTGTTGGTACTAGAAATATAAAGGGGAGGAGGAGGAGAAGAAATAGTTCCTGTCCTCAAGACCATATATGCTGTTGGAAGGATATAACATGGACATAGACAAGTAACACAGGAGAATTTAAGGAGGCGGGAGGACTAATGATGGAAAGAATCAAGAAAAGCTTCTATTAGGAAGTAGAGGCTGAGTTGAACCTTGAAGGAAGCCAAAGATTCTGAGGAATTAGATAAAGGAGAGAAATATATTCCAGGAATGGAAGACAGTTGGGGAAGAAGCAAAGAATCTGAAGGTGGAATATTTACTTTGAGGAACAGCTTGTTTATGGCAGTGTGTCTGTAATGAAAAGTTTGTGAAAGGGTAATATGTATTGTCTGGAACAGTAGGTGGAGCCTGCTATATTGGGGAGGGCTTAAGCAGTTTGTCTTTTTATTTTATTGTAATTAAAAAAAAATCTTTACCTTCCACCTTAGAACCACCAATATTGGTTCTAAGGTAGAAGAGTCTTAAGGGCTAGGCAATGGGGATGAAATGACTCGCCCAGGGTCACACAGCTAGATTTGAACCTAGGACCTCTCATCTCTAGGGCTGG
The DNA here is from genome assembly GCF_027887165.1 of Monodelphis domestica. Taxonomy (NCBI): domain Eukaryota; kingdom Metazoa; phylum Chordata; class Mammalia; order Didelphimorphia; family Didelphidae; genus Monodelphis; species Monodelphis domestica. The sequence goes on from NC_077228.1 coordinate 107,327,655, forward strand.
CTCTTAGTCCATTGAGCTACCCAGCTGCCCCCTTGTCTTTATTTGAGAGGGAGGTATTGAAGATTCTTGAGCAGGAGAGTCTCAAGGTCAAATCTTTTTTTTTCCCTTGGAAAGCTTACGTGTAAATTTATTACTGGAATAAGATAAAGAAAAAAATTTAATCCTGGAAGATCAGCAAAGATACCAATTGAATGAATACTTTCTATAAAATCACAGGCTCAAAAATAAATCCTCAAAAATCTATAACAAAATCCAAGAGGAAATAATAGAGAAATCTCATGGAAAATAAGCTAGCTATGTGACTGTGGACAAGTCACTTAACCCCAATTGCCTAGCCCTTCTGCCTTGGAACCAGTGCTTAGAATCCATTTTAAGACAGAAGGTAAGGGTTTTAAAAAAAAGTTTTGATAAAACTTGGCAACTGACTAGCCTGAGAATGAGGATAGTGAGGAAGAAATATCAAGGGTGACTAGACATGTCAGCCTGGATGGGCAGGAGGATAGGTGGTAGCTTCAACATCAACAGGAAAACTTGGAGAAGAGGTATTAAGGAGGGGAAGATGATGAGTGCCATTTTAGATATACCGAGTCTGAGATTCTTATGGGACATCCAAGTTGAGATTCTACCAGAAGGCAACTGGTGGTAAGAACCTGAAGTTCAAGGAGAAGATTAGGGCCAGATCCATAGAGCTAAGGGTAATCTGGAGAGTGGTTCCATTCTGGAGAGCTGGCTCCATTGTAGCTGCTGAGAACACTAAAAGAGATAAAGAACATAGATAGACGAGGAGCCCCAGGACGGAGCCTTCTTAGATATGGTCACTTAAGGGATTCAAGAGGGATAATGATTCAGCAAAAGAGGCTGAGAAAGGTTGGGGAAAGCCAGGAGAGAGCAATGGCCTAGAGTTGGGAGGTCCTGGGTTCAAATCTTACCCAGGAGAAGCCATTTAACCCCAGTGCCCAGACCTTATTAATCTGGAACCAATACTTGGTGTCCATTCTAAGACAGAAGGGAAGGGTTCCAAGAAGAATTAGTTCTAGAAGTCCTAACACTCAGAGGGAGCCAAGAACTATAACGAAGGTTTGTTTGTCTTTAAAACGATAATTGGAAAAAGAGGAGAATCAAAGAAATAGGCGCCTTGCTTGGAGCATGTGGGTCAGCAAGACCTGAAAAGGCAGGAAAGAAAGACTTGCTCCATTTTTATTCTGCTCCTGTTTTCTCTCTTAAGAATGACTTTTGGACTAGACAGGCCAGAAAAATAAAAACAAAAACAATGTTAGTAGAGAGTTGATGCTGAGATAAGAGAGTAAATAAAGCCAGAGAGAACGTAGCTGTCCTTGAGGAATTCTTGATGCCTGGCCTGAGTGAACTCCATGGGCAGGTCCTAAAAGCACTGGTGGGTGATGGCCGGGTCACTACCAATAATACAGAGAAAACAGTAGAGAATGGAAAAAAGGAGTATGCCAACTGCTGCCCACTGACTATGATTTTGATTCCTGGGGACATTCTGGAATGGATCATTAAAGAGATGGTAAGAGGCAACCAGGTGGCTCAGTGGATAGAGAGCTGGGAGGTCCTGGGTTCAAATATGACCTCAGACACTTCTTTGCTGTGTGACCCTGGGCAAGTCACTTAACCCCCATTGCCTAGCCTTTACTGCTCTGTAAAAATGGACTTGAATCCAGGACTTCAATCCCCAGAAGTCCTTGCTCCACTTCCCCAGAATGCCCTCTAATCTCACTGAAACCTCACCTGGGCCAAGAGCAAGATGGGGTATTTAACCTGGTTGTGAATAGGCTCTGTCTTCTTTGCTACTTCCGCTTGGGAGCAGACTCGGCTCTCCACCTAGCAGGCAAGATGTGAGTGGTCGTGAATAGGCTCTCTGGGCCTAGACACGTGCTTTTCTTACTTGTGTTTTCTTTATATATTTAATCTTCAATAAACCTCATAAAAATATTATACTCCTAGCAGAGAGAAACTAATTTCTACGTGCTCCGTTTCCCCAATTTGTAATCTTTATAGCTCTTCTGCCTTGGAACCACTATTTAGTATTAGTTCTAAAATAGAAGGTAAGGATTTAAAAAAAAGGGAGAGAAATGGTAAGTGAATGTCTAAAAAAGGAAGTAGTGATTATAAAGTGCTGCCTTGGATTCTGAGATAACAGGTCATAGCAGGCTGATCTAGCACTTTAGCACAGTGCCCAGTACATAGAAAGCACTTAATAAATGTTTATTGATTGATTAATCTCATTTTCCTTTTGTCACAGAGCCACTGTACTAGTAGATTGGGGAGTGAAGTTTACTTTGATGTTGTTCAGTCATTTCAGTTATATCTGATTCTCGGTGTCGCCATTTGGGTTTTTCTTGTCAGAGATACTGGAGTGGTTTGCCATTTCCTTCTCCAGCTTATTTTACAGATGAGGAAACTGAGGCAAACAGGGTTACTTGCCCAGGGTGCCATAGCTAGGATCTGAGGCTGGATTTTAATTCAGGTTTTTCTGACTCTAAGCCTGGTGCTCAACCCACTAAGCCACTTAGATTTACTTAGATTTTAGCAAAGCATGTGATAAAGAATTTCATACTATTCTCATGGAAAAGATAGAGAATTAGAAGATAATACAGACAAGCTGATGCTGAATTGTTTGAATGGCTGGACCCAAGGAATTTCATTAATGATTCAATTTCAACTTGGCAGGAGGTCTATAAGAGGGGAAGCCAGAAATTGTGCTTGACCTTGTACTATGAAACTTGGATATGGGGCAGCTAGGTATCACAGTGGATAGAGCACTAGGGCCAGAATCTGGAAGTCTTGGGTTCAAATCTGATCTTAGATACTTCCTAGCTATGTGACCCTGGGCAAGTCACTTAACCCCAATTACCTAGTCCTTGCCACTCTTCTCTCTTAAAATTGATACTAGAGAACAATGAATGAAAATGACCAAATAAAATAATGTTTAAAAAAATTGATACTAGGACAGCAGATAAGGGTTTGAAAAAACAAAAATAAAATAAAGAGAAAGATATTATATTCTTTGCAAATGTTAAAGAAACTGGAAGGGATAGTTAGCACTGGATGACAAAATTGGAATTCAAAAGATCTTGACAGGATAGAACATTGGGTTAAATCTAATAAGATGGAAGTCAACAGGGATAAATGTAAAAACTTACACTGGGGTTCAAAAAAATCAACTTTCATTCAAAAAATCAACAAGCAAAGGATGAAAGAGACTTGGTTTGTTTTTAAAATATCTGGGGATGGGGGACAGTTAAGTGGCTCAATGGATGGAGAGCCAGGCCTGGAGAGGGAGGTCCTGGGTTCAAGTCTGGCCTTAGAGACTTCCTAGGTGTGTGACCCTGGGCAAGTCACTTAATCTTCATTGCCTACCCCTTACCACTTTTCTGCTTTAGAACTCAGAACTTGGTATTGATTCTAAAATGGAAGATAAGGGTTTAAAAAAATAAAAAAGGTCTGGGGATTTAGTGGACTTCCATGAGTCAGCCATTTAATATGGAAGTTAAAAAACAAAAAGGCAACAAATGTGATCCTGGTCTATATTAAGAGAAGCAGAGCTCTCAGAACTGGGAGGTGATAGTCCTGGTTAGATCAAACCTGATTTACTATAGGGGTGGGTAACTAGTGGCCTGATAGATAGAGCTCTAAGCTTGGAATCAGGAAGACTCACATTGAAATCTAGCCTCAGATACTTACTAGCTGTGTATGACCCTGGGCAAATCACCAAACCTCTATTTGCCTCAGTTTCCTCAACTGTAAAGTGTAAAGAACATCTCCCTTGAAGGGTTGTTTGGAAAATCAAATGAGACATTAAAAAAAAAAATGTTTAACCCACAATAGGCAATTCATAAATTCTCATTTCCTTCTTTTCCCCTTATTATATTCAGCTCCAAGTGTCCCAGTTTTGAGGTGGATATTGCTAAACTGGAGTGTCCTGAGTAGGGTGACCAGGATGACAAAAGGTCTTGAAGCCATATCGTTTGTGGCTTAGTTGAAAGAACTGAGGATGTTTCGTCAGGACAAGAGAAGATGGGTGACAAGAGCAGAGGGATTGTAACTGTTTTTGAGTATTTGAAAGTCTATCCTGTGAAAGAGGGCTTAGATGTGCTATGTGTCATCCTAGAGAACAGAACCAGTCATACCACTACTGGATCTGTAACCTGAAGAGATCAAAGATGGAGGGAAAGGACCTACTTGTACCAAGATATTTATGGCAGCTCTTTTGTGGTGGCAAAGAACTGGAAAGCGAAGGGATGCCCGTCAGTTGGGGAATGACCAGACAAGCTTTGGTATGTGATTGCACGGAATACTATTGTATCTTAAGAAATGATGGGAAGGTCAATCATGAAAAATGTAAAAAACAGACAAATCTGGAAAGACTTCTAGAAAGTGATGCAAAGTGAAGAGAGCACAGACAGGAAGGTGGATGGAGAAGGGAGGTCCTGGGTTCAAAACTGGCCTCAGATGACACCAGGCTGTGTGACCCTGGGCAAGTCACTTAATCCCAGTTGCCTCACCCTTACCACTCTTCTGCCTTGGAACTAATTCTTAGTGTTGGTTCTAAGACAGAAAGTAAGGGTTTAAAGAAAAAAGTGAAGTGAGCAGAACCAGGAGAAAGTTGTCCATAATAGTACAATGATCAACTATGAATGAGTTCACTGTTATCATCAATGTATGGATCCAAGACTATTGCAAGAAAATGGTAAAAGCTATCCACCACCATAGAAAGAACTGACTGAGGCTGAATGAATGAAGCAGACCACTTATCTCCTTCATGAGATTTTTTCTTATATAGGTGATATGTCTTCTTTCACAACATGACAGCCATGGAAATACATCTTGCATCATAGTACATATGTAACTATATCATATTACCTGCCTTCTCAGGGAGGGGGGAAGAGAGGGTAGGGAAGGAGAGAATATGGATTGCAAAATGTCAGAAAACAATTATGAAAAATTATACTGACACAGAATCTGGAAAAATAGGATAAATATATATAATATTTTATTTAAAATTGTTTTCTATGGTTACTCTTTCCCCTCTTCTCCCAGAGTTGACAAGCAATTTCACTGGGTTATACATATGTTATCACTCAAATCCTATTTCCATATTATTCATTTAATATTTTTTTAAAGAAAAGAAAAAATGTCCCTCCTAGCCCTCCATGTAGCCGCATAGATTACCAACCCTTAGTCCGGACTCTGACAGACTCTCTGTTGGTTGGTTGCTCACTTACCTGCAAACTCATTGAAGTGGTTGCCAATGTCAAAGGCTTGGTAGTTGTAGCCGGCATATTCATAATCTATGAATCTGACGTGACCTGCAAAGCGGTGTAACACAGGAGGAGTGATAAAGATCAGGAAGGAGCAGGGAGATCTTTCCAAAATGCTCAGAGTAGGTGCCGCACCCACACACGCTGGGCCCCAGCACAGGGGCCACAGAGTTCACATACTGATTCAACTCTTGCCCTATCCGCCATCTTCCCTACCCCTTCACTGGCCCCTCCAGCAAAGGGCTCCAGGGCCATTTCTCGATTTCTCTCTAGATTCAAAAGTTCCTTCCCTTCAGTGTGGAGGAAGGTCTTCTGAGTGCAAATCCTGCCTCTACTGCTTCCTGTCAATGTGACTGACCTTGGGCACGTCACTGACCTCCCCTGTGCCTCAGTTTCCTCATCTATAAAAAGAGAAGGTTGGATTTAATGGCCTCTGAGTTTCCTTCCAGCTCTAGATTTATGATTCTATGATCCCCTTAATATTTCCCCACTTTAAAAACAAGCAGTCAGCATGACTAAGATTAGAAATAATCTCCATCCTTACCAGGGAGGTTTGTTATTAGGAAAGGGAGGGATTCTTTCTCTGGAGGTCTTAAAATATATGCCTGGAGGCAGGGGGATCGATAAGATGACTTCAGAATCAGAGCATTTCAGCATCAGAAGGGACATCTACTCCAACCCATATTCCTAAGATCCTTTGTGGATGAAGAGGCAGAGGGAGGAGGAGAGGAGGAGGATGGTACTGGGAAGGGGAAGGAAAGGAAGGGGAGAGGAGAGGATGCATTGAGACATAGAATGGAAGGAAACACAGACAGGGTGCTTTCCTCAAACTGCCCTTTGCAGCAGGCTGAGAGCTCCTGCTTTCATTCCTGTGCTTGGCCACCCTTACCAAAGGTCTCTGCTACCAAGATGCTTCTGCCTCCCCCCATGGACCCTCCCCAGCCCAAAAGCGAGAGGCCAGAGTGATGCCCACCTTTCTTTTCATTATAGATGATGTTCTTGCAAAGCAGATCATTATGGCAAAATACTATGGGAGAATCCAGCTGCGAAAGGTGCTCCTTCAGCCAGGCCATTTCCTGCTCGAGGACCTCCACACTGGGTATGCTCTGGGAAAGTCTAATTCAATAGGATGTGAGGTCAATTATGAGGGAGGATTAGGAGAGTAGAGGAAGGGCAGCTGGATGGTTCAGTGGATAGAGAGCCAGGCCTGGAGCTGGGAGGACCTGGGTTCAAATGTGACCTCAGACACTTCCTGGCTGTGTGACCCTGGGCAAAGCACTTAACCCTATTTATCTAGCCTTTGACCTTCCATCTTAGAATTGCTACTAAATCAGAAGGTGAGAGTTTGAAAAAAAGAACAGAGTAGGGTAATGGAAGGCAATAGCACTCAACTGAGTCCCAAGAGACCTGGAATCCAGTCTCTAGCTATATGTCTTTGGGTCAATCACTTCATTCTCCTGGCCTCAGTTTATTGATCTGTAAAATGGTTATAATAATGACTCCCTTAGTTGTGAATTGATCCAACCATTCTGGATGGCAATTTGGAACTATGACCAAAGGGCTTTAAAAGACTGCCTGCTTGGAGGGGATGTGGCAAAGTGGGGACACTAATTCATTGCTGGTGGAGTTGTGAATTGATCCAACCATTCTGGAGGGCAATTTGGAACTATGCCCAAAGGGCGATAAAAGACTGTCTGCTCTTTGATCCAGCCATAGCACTGCTGGGTTTGTACCCCAAAGAGATAATAAGGAAAAAGACTTATACAAGAATATTCATAGCTGCACTCTTTGTGGTGGCCAAAAATTGGAAAATGAGGGGATGCCCTTCAATTGGGGAATGGCTGAACAAATTGTGGTATATGTTGGTGATGGAATACTATTGTGCTCAAAGGAACAATGAACTGGAGGAATTCCATGGGAACTGGAATGACCTCCAGGAATTGATGCAGAGTGAAAGGAGCAGAGCCAGGAGAACATTGTACACAGAGACTGATACACTGTGGTACAATCGAATGTAATGGACTTCTCCAGTAGCAGCAATGCAATGATCCAGGACAGTTCTGAAGGACTTATGAAAAAGATGCTATCCACATTGATTTTTGTAATCCTGGAAGAATGCTCTAAATTAATCAATTAAAAAATTTTAAAAAAAAAAGACTGTCTGCCCTTTGATCCAGCCATAGCATTGCTGGGTTTGTACCCCAAAGAGATAATAAGGAAAAAGACTTGGACAAGAATATTCATAGCTGCACTCTTTGTGGTGGCAAAAAATTGGAAAATGAGGGGATGCCCTTTAATTGGGGAATGGCTGAACAAATTGTGGTATATGTTGGTGATGGAATACTATTGTGCTCAAAGGAATAATAAACTGGAGGAATTCCATGGGGACTGGAACAATCTCCAGGAAGTGATGCAGAGTTAAAGGATCAGAGCCAGGAGAACATTGTACACAGAGACTGATATACTGTGGTACAATCAAATGTAATGGATTTCTCTACTAGCAGCAATGCAATGATCCAGGACAATTCTGAGGGACTTATGAGAAAGAACACTATCCACATTCAGAGAAAGAATTGTGGGAGCAAAAACACAGAAGAAAAACAGCTATTGATGGGGATATTATTGGGGATGTAAACTCTAAATGATCACTCTGGTGCAAATATCAATAATATGGAAATAGATCTTAATCAATGACACAAGTAAAACCCATTGGAATTGCTCATTGGTTCTGGGAGGGAGGAAGGAGGGGAGGAAAAGAACATGAATCATGTAACTATGGAAAAATTCTCTTAATTAATCAATTAAATAAATCTTTCTAATGACTCCCTTGCCCATCTTACAGGTCTAATGTGAAGATCAAATGAGACAACAAATACATAAGTACTTTGAATATTATGAAGGGTTCTACACATCTAAGCTGTTGTATTATTTAAGAGAGGACAGGCAGTGAGATCTGGGAGAGTATTATAAATGAAAGGTCAGGGGACGGCTAGGCAGCACAGTCGATAAAGTGCAAGGCCTGGAATTGGGAGGACCTGCATTGAAATTTGGCCTCAGATACTTCCTAGCCATGTGATCCTGGGTAAGTCACTGAACGCCAATTGTCTAGCCCTTTACCACTCTTCTGCCTTAGAATTGGTGATTCTGAGACAGAAGATAAGAGCCTTAGGAAAAAAAGAAAAGAAACGAAAGTCAAGCCTTCTTCCAAACCCCAACCAAGAACAGAATAACTATAATGAAAAGGCAGAAAACATGAGTTTCTTGATACACTATGAAGAGACAAGGTTAGCCTAATTATAATGATTCACTTTTTTCTGCCAATGAAAAAGATACCCTGGTCCAGGCTAGTCCTAAATGGACATACCATGAAGCTTGGAGCATGCTTCTTAGTGTAACTTAATCTCTCTCTTCCTTAAGGGCTCAGTTGAGACACCAATTCATCCAAAATGTGTTCCTTTTTCCTCCCAAATAAAAGTGTTTTCTCTCACCTCAATTTTTCCTTGAGCATTTTGGATTTCTCTTTTGCCAAATTATATGTACTCATATGAGTAGCAAAGTGGCACAATGGATAGAGTGCCAGACCTGGTGTCAGAAAGACCTGAGTTCAAATATGTCCCTAAATTAAAAAATAGCTGGGTGATCCTGTGCAAATTACTTAACCTTGTTTGCCTTAGTTTCCTCATCTGTTAAATGAGCTGGAGAAGGAAATGGTGAATCACTCCAGTATCTTTGCCAACAAAACCCAAATGGGGTCAGGAAAAATTGGAATATAACTGAAAAAAATGATTGAACAATAACAACATATACTTATCTGTGCATTTACCATATTCCTCCCAAGTAGAATATAAGGTCCTTGAGGACAGAGCAAGTCATCTTTTTATACCCAATGCCTGTCATAGTGCTTTGTAGATGGGTGATTAATAAATGTTTGTTAAATTGAATTTGTTGACAATTCAGTCATGCTCGAATTGAAAGGACCGTAAGATGTCATCTAGTCCAATTCCCTTATTTTACAGACAACAGAAGCCCAGTTGAACACTTCTTGGACTATAGGGACAAAGAGATGTCAATTAGGTTCCTTTTGGTCTAGTGGATTTGATGGGTCAATTTCAGAATAATCTAGAATACCTTCTTCCCGTTTGTCTAAAATCATTTGGAAATTAGGTTGGGTTTGAATAGGTTGGATGCCCTGGACTCTGGCTCCTAGAAAAGCACATTGGTTTGTGTACAGTGTAAAACCAAATATCTGACCCCATCCCAGTAAAGTTCAGAGTGAACCAATCAGTGAAGGGGAGGAGACTTGGGTGAGTATAACTAAACGTGGTCTTTCTTTGATTCATGGATCTGTTTGTTTGTGTTTTATCTTCCCAGGCAGTTGAGCACAAGAAGAAAGGGGGGAGGATTGATTTTCTGGATTCCCTCCAGTGTATGTACAGTGCGTGACCTCTTGAGGATGGCATATCCCCAGGAGGCCAAGCCACTGGACCAAGTATCCAGGGATATTAGGTCACTATTGTCCCTTGCCTCCCACAAAGCTTTGGACACGTGGTTTCTAGAGACTTACTAGATAGGGACTTTGGGATCATAACCCTCCACCACCCAAACCAACACATACAAGCCCACAAACACACATACACTAGGAGGAAGGCAGGCTGGAGCAGGAAACAGAAACCTAAAGAAGGCTCAAAGTGACTTGCTTAGCCCTCCAGCCAGTTGCATTGCACTCTGAAGCTGATCCTGCCTCTTCTCCATTGAGCATTTGGAAACACTGGGCCAAGGGTCTACCATCTTCCATTTTGACCTTCTCACATCTATTTGAGGGTTGTAGGTTTGGCAACTTTAGTATCCATCACTACCATAGTAACACACTGAGTGGAAAAGTATTACTCTTGCAGCCAGGGAGAGGGGTGAGAGGGGCAGGAAAGGGGATACAAAAAGTTATAAAACCCTTGGCACTCATCCTACACAAAGAACTGGAGCTATTCCAAGAGGAACCTCAAGACAATGAGTACTGTTTTCACCTATGAACCCAAGGAAGCTAAGTGAAGGTATCTCCAAAGCAGGAAGTGGCAGAAAAGAAGGGCTTCTGTCCCTACAGTTGGATGGATTCTTCTCTGGGGATGAGCTCATGCCTGCCTGTAGGCCTCCTGTCAGTAGTCAGACTTTACTACCTTCCCAGACTGGGGCCTCCCCCTGAATCCTTGGTTTTTATCAACAGAATCACTATTCTTCCTAGTCACTACAGTTCAAAAATTCAAATCTCCTCTTTGCTTTCCCCAACCAGTAGCTACACTGTGTTTATCCTAGCTCTGAAAAGTTTCTCAAAACAGTCCCTTCCTGCCCATATCATTGTCACCACTCTAGTTCAATTTCTGCTGGCTCTCTGCCTGGCCTTCCCCTTTGCCCTTGTCTTGATCTCTCCTCCCCCACATAGTTATTTGTGTACTTGTCTCTCTTCCCCCCATTAACTCCTCAAGATGGGGGCCTATATCATCTATTGCTGTATCTTCTAGGGCATCTCATCCAATGCTTTAATCCTAGGAGGAACTTAATTAATGCTTGTTGAATTGAATTGCACTCAGACTTATACCTGTTCTCTTCGGAGAGATTGTTATAGCCTCTTGGCTAGTTTTCTTCCCTTCAGTCCCTCATCCCTTCCAATCTGTCCCCACCAGCAAGGCCAGATTAGTCTTCCTTTATCACCACTTGGATCAAAGGGTTCCTCACTGCATCCCAAATAAAATTGAAGCTCCTTATTTTATGGTATATGTTATTTTTATTTCAGCCTTTCTGGATTTCACCCTACAATTTCAGGAGGACCTAGAAAGGTGGACTAAATGATCTGCAAGTTGTCTTTCAACACTGATATTTCTATGTTTCCAAGAATAAAATAAAATCTCTTGGCAAATGTTTAAGCACTACTTTGATCATTTGCTATTATTCTTATTCTTTTCTAGTCATTGAGAGGAGAAAGGATGCCCCCCTCCCTCAGCACTCACCCCATTAACAGGATGAAAGGAATTTGAAATAGGAGACATACAAGGACAAGGGAAGAGAGAGAGAGAGAGAGAGAGGCTAGGATTGTTCCAACAGTGACATTTCAAGGCCACCCAAGACCAAATGTCCTTAAATCAGTGCTTGTTAATGATTAAGTGGGATGATCTGGATAAAGTCATCCATGGTTGAAGGCTGGGACAAAGTCACAGTGGGGATGGCATTAATGATTCTTTCTCCAATTCACATATTCCTTCCTCTCCCTTCTCTCTCTTGTGCCTTTGAGTCAAAGAACCTGATTGGACAGGGAGCTATCTATGAGAGGGAATAGAGTAAAGAGGGAAAAAAGAGCTGAACCTAGAGAAATTGGCTTGAGACTTCTCATTGAGAATCAGCCTCCATCATTTGCAAGCTGCGACCATGGGCTATCAAGGTCCTTCATTTCTTTGGTTCTCTATTTCCTCATTTGTAAAATGGAGATAATAATAACATGTGTACTATCCAATTAACAGAGTTGTTATAAGGAAAGTGCTTTGCAAACACAACTATTTAAATGTGGGAAGAGGTAAAGGAGGAGGCTGCTGTCTGGGGGAAAAAGGGAGCCTCTTTCTTCCTTTCTCTCCCTGTGATGGGGATGTAGGAAGGGGGAAAACAGGGTTTTGAGAGATTAGTAGGAGCCTTAGGGTTATAGATTGGGAAAGGATTTTAGAAGCTGGAGGACCCTCATGACTGGGTGGGATACAGCAGACAGATAGTGGTACTTCCTTCCCTAGAGAAGGAAGAGGACAAGAGAGAATTACTTGTCTGCCTGAGATGGGTAAGGTTTAGAGCCTGGAGATGAGATGGACAATTAGCCTGTGCAGGTAGACAGAAGTTTTTTGTTGTTGGTTTTTTTTTAAGCCTTACCTTCCATCTTTGATTCCAAGGCAGAAGAGCTCTAAGGGTTAGGCAATGGGGTTAAGTGATTTGCCTAAGGTCACACAGTTAGGAAGTGTGTGAGATTTGAACCCAGGCATACAGAAGTTCAAAAGGGAAGGAAAGAGGCTTGCTGGTTGGAGGATCCCATTCCTGCTTCATCTCTACTCTCCTGTCATAGGATTTTATCTAAGTGATCAATGTAGGGGAAAGCCCATCAGAAGACCTGGGTTCAATCACTGACTCATTGTTTGTGACTGGACAAGTCCCTTCACCAAATTCTCTTGACTTCTATTCTTCTTGGGTAAAATAAGAGACCCTTCTCCTGACCTCAGTCTTGCTCTGAAGGCCTGAAACCGGATGGCATTTCACCAGAGATGAAAGACCTTGAAAAGGAGAAGTCTTTTAAAGTCAAAAAAGATTTGAGCTGTCATTCAGGTAAGACCCTGACTTGGACATGGTCTCTCCAACCAGCTCACCCCTAGCAAAAGACAAGCAAATAGCCTCTGGATTCAAATGAGAGGTGTGGAAAATAGTTGAAAATCAGCCTTAGCCCACTCTGAGGCTTTACTACCTACCTCTATGAGCTGAAGAAAATGACTTAATTTCTCTGGGTCTACCATCTTTGGTCCTGGGACTCTCTTGGGTCTGAGGCTCTAATTTCCCAAACCCACTCAAGGTGAGGAACTTAGGCCGAATTTTACCCAGAAATATTTACCCAGCAATAATGTGGGTAGGGGAGGACAGGGGTGCCTGACTATGGCTCCTTTATTTACCTGGAGTTGAAAGAATCCTTGACAAGAGTGAAATAGCTGTACATTTTGGACCACAGGCCAGGTTTGGGCAGGCAGCCGTTGGCATGGATGGCATGGATTTTTGCCATCTCCCGGGCAATCAGTCTATGGTAAAGCACAAATATGAAGGTCACTGTAAGGTAGCTCACAGCCTGAAATTCCCATGCCACTCCTCTCACTTAGCCCTATTGCCTCCCGTGTCAGAAAGAGAAAAGGGTAAAGGAGGGGGGAGGACCAATCATTTGCTGTTTGGGGAAGGAGGACCCCAAACTTCTACAAGTCAGGAGAATAAAATGGAAGCATTAGGCTTAAGGCTACCATCTCATTTTCAAAACTGGAAGCAGGAAAGAGGAAGGACTCCTTAAACATATAAACTAATGGAAGTTGATTGGCTTTTTGAGGTCTTAGTTTTCTCAGCCATAAAATGCAGGGGCTGCTGAATCTAAGGTCTCTTTCAGCTCTAACACCAGAAATCAAGGGGCCAGGCCTTTCAGAGCGGTCATTATTTTTTCTTTCTGTAATTTGTTCCTACTCAATCCTTCAACCTGTCACGGTCCCTTCCCTACTACTTTCCCCTCCCATGGATTCTTGGCAGCCTAGTCACTGGACCAGAAAACCATTGGATTTAGACTCATAAAACCAGAATTACATGTTATCTTAACCACTTACATGTTATCTTTTTTTTTTTTTAACTCTTACCTTCTGTCTTAGAATCAATACTAAATAAGTATTGGTTCCAAGGCAGAAGAATGGTAGGGAATAGGCAACAGGCTTTGACTTGCTCAAGGTCACATAACTAAGAGGTATGAGGTCAGATTTGAATCCAAGACTGCCTGGCTCTCTATGCACTGAACCACCTAGCTGCCCTTACTTACATGTTACCTTAAGGCTTACAAAATTTGTTTCTCACAACCACCCTGGGAAGATGGTGTTTTAATCATCATGAATGCCATTTTACATATGGGAAAATTAATTTCAGTAAGGCTAAATGCCTTGCCCAGTGCTACAAAGCAGGCAGCTCAGTGGCACAGTGGATAGATTGCCTGATAAGTTTGAATCTAGCCTCAAATACTTACTAGCTATGTGATCTTGGGCAGGCCATTTATTCTCTGCCTCAGTTTCCTCTTTTGTAAAATGAGGATAATAATAACCCCTATTTTCCAAGGTGATTGTGAAAATCAAATAATATTTGTAAAATACTTAGCAGAGTTCCTGGCACAATTGTTGTGGTTCAGTCACTTTCAGTCAAATCTGACTTTTTGTGTCCCCATTTGGGATTTGTTTAGTAAAGACTTGAGAGTCCTTTGTCATTTTCATCTCCAGCTCATTTGACAGATGAAGAAAAGGGAGGGAAATGGAGTAAAGTGACTTATCTGAGGTCACATAGCTAGTATTTGAGACCAGATTTTAACTCAGGCACCAAGTAAGCACTTATTGTTTATTATTATTGTTGTTGTTGTTATTATGGCACAGTAAAAGGAACTCTGGATTTCAGGATCACAGACCTAGATCCAAGTCTCAGGTGACACATTTAATAGCTAGGAGCACCTTTTGTCACTTTCTCTCTCCGAGTCTCAGTTTCCTCTTCTGTAAAATGGTGAAAACAGTAAGTAGTGGACACTGCCCATATGGTCAGGACTCAGCAAGACCACCTGGTATAGTGTAAGTCCTAGATGTGAAGGCAAGAGACATGGGCTGGAGCCTTTGTTCCTCATTTGTACATAATAATGCCAGCCACATATTTGCCCATAGGCTTCTTGTGAGAACTCGAGGTAACATGTAAATGTATATATTAATAGGTGTGATGCTTTATAGGTATCACACAAATATTCATACCATTATTAGGAGAATGACTATTTGTTCAGCCTCATACAGGAACAGAGAGGGCAGTAAGCGAGGGGAGGGGACCTGCCATGGAGGGGGGGTACCCGTCTACTTTTCTTCAGGGTGGACCCCGTGCAGGATGCTCTGGTCCAAGGGAGGGATACCAGGCAGGAAGTACCCAGCTCTTATCAGGCTGGCCGAGGCAGGGATGTAGGCCCAAGGCAGCCTCTCCTCGGCCAAGGGGAGTTGATATTGGCATCAGGGTGCCAAGGACACACAACAAACCCACGTTCTTATTTCAGGCTCTGTTGTGGACACAGTCCAAGGTCCTGGGAGGGAGAGGGTTGTAGAGAACAGAGGCAGAGGGGAAAGCTAAGCTGGGAAGAGCCAGAGGGGAGTGAAGGGGAAAGACTTCCCACCCTAAACCCCAGGGCCATGCCAGACAGTTGGGATCCCTTTGGGTAACACCGAGCTCTCCCTGCAGTTTCTATCTTCCTCTATCGTCTCTCCCTCCTTCCCTCCCACCCCCCCAAGCCTTCAACATTCTCCTTCTCTGCCTTTGCCTGTTGCTTGGATAATAATCACGGGCTGAACACAACAAAGGCATTTGCTGTTTGAAACCTTGTTACCATGTTGTTCTCCCCCCACCCTACACCCCGCACCCCCTCCTTTGCCTGGCTTCAGGGAGAGGCAGGGCTGACAGTGCCCTCCAGAGGCAAAGGGGCAACCCCCAGCCTTTGGAAGGGACACCCACCACCCCATGCCCTCCTCCTCCATCCGTCTCTCCTTGGGTGCAGTGGAAAAGGTTGGGGGCGGGAGAGGTGGCCATGGAGGGTTGGAGAGATCAAGGCCAGCTTCAGAGGTTGAGAAGGAGGCCTCAGGGTGGGAGGAGAAAAGCTGGAACAGGGCTTCACTCCCACAGGGCCAGAGGAACAGACCTGAAAACACAGATCTTTCCCATCTCCCTTCCCAGAGGAAGATTCTACACAGAGCGTTTCCTTGAATATCAATAGAGCTCTTGTCTGGAATAGCAATGAGCGAGACATCTACACTCAGCATTTTTTGGAGCTGCAAAGCCTAGGCAGGCAGAGAAAGAGGTCTCCCCAGGTGACCAGGGCTTCTTAGGGTCATGCTCCTTCTTCTCCTGCCTCTAGGCAGGTGGACTCACCCTTACCTAGACAGGTGTCCCTGCAGAAAGATCCTGGGCCATGGAGCTCTAGTTAGCCCTGACTGGCACTGGCCTACCTGTCCTGGTACGATTTTTTTTTTGCCTCTCTCCAATAGGGACGTTCTTCCTGCTCTTAACTGAAATCCCTTCTCTTGCCTTTCTGACAACTGAAATCTCTCCTATCAGGGATGACAGGTGGAAATCATCTACCTAGGTGGGGGTGGGAGTGGTAGGTTTCTGCAGTGCTTGAGTTCCTGCTTCAGAATTGGGAGGGATGTAAGAAAAGGGCTCCAGGCAGCTTTCTACCATCTGTCCTGTCCCCAGAACAACCGAACAGGGCTGGGGCACAAATGAGGGCCACTTTTTAAAATGACTAACCTCCCTGTTCCTATCTGCCAATCAGATCCTCCTGTCCTCAATTTTAAGGCAAGGGTGGAGTTGAAAAAGTAAAAGCAACTTTTACTTCATGGCCAGTTTTCTAAAAAATTTTCTACACACATTTGCAAATCCCCAGTGTCCCACAACTTAGGGCTCCCTGTGATCAGTTCTCCTCACCTTGGTGTCCTATCTAAAGGAGAGGGGGTAGGGAAAGTCCCTTCGGTAGCTCTTAGAAGCCCATTCAGAAGTTTACCTGGGTAACTGGCAGAGAAAGACTTGTACCTGTGTACAGAAGCCCCTCTCTTGAACCTATCCCTTACGGTGGTGGCCAGGTAAGGGAGAAACAGAACTTAGAAGATTCTTCATCTGTAACCAGCAAGGACCTTCTCCTGATCTATCCCCACCACTTGAGGCTCTAAGAGCCCCAATAGCTCCCAGGATTAGCTCTCTAGATATAGATTTTGTTATATCCCTCAGTGGTTCTAGGAGTGACAGTCAGTCTTTAGAGCCTGAAGGAACCTTAGAGATGAGTATCTTTATTTTACTGAGGAAACTGAGTGCCAGTGAGGGAAAGAGATGTCCCAGCCTCATAGAAAGAACAAGACAGTAGAAGGAGGAATTTGCCACAGTAATAAAGTAAGGTGAAAAGCTGGAATTAGAACCCAGATCTCCAGATTCTAAAATCTTATGTAAGGCTTTTTAGCAGTGCCTGATTGCTTAACTATGTTCTGTTCTTCCCAGCTGTTTGGGTGAGGGTCAGCTGAGTGTGTAGCTGGGAGAACGTGAGGTTCTGCTTTTGCCACCCTCCTGGTTGGCCTTTAGTACTGGGGTCAGTGGAATAGTGGGGAGAAACCTGCTTACAAGCATCTCCAAAGACCCCTTTCCATCAGGCCCCTAGACCCCCATTGTATCTCACACCTGGGTTTGAAACAATGAAATAAAGGCATCTGGGTTTTATGGAGAAAAGCCCAGCTCTCAGAATCCCTAGGGATCCAGAAGGAAGCTCCTGCTTGGGAGGAGCTGGGTCACCCTTCAGAGGTGGGGTTCAGGTGCAGTACATACTAGTTCTGGGATGGGTCCCAATTTCCTTTCATTCCTGAGCTAGTGACAAGGTGAGGGGAAGGGAGAGAGAGAAACCCCAAGAACTCCAAGAATTTGGATAGAGTGGCTGGCACATAGCGGGCACCTGGTAAAATATTTGCTGAAAGGAAATGTTGAATGAGTGAGCCATTTCTAAGGTTGGAGAGGGATGTGGATAAGTCTAGAGGTTGCAGCTGAGATGCAGCCTTCCTTTACTTGAACTCCTTGCCCTTTGCAACAACTCAAACAGAACATAGCCAAAAACCCAGGGTCCTTGTGTTTAATTTCTACTTCATTCTGCTCTCCCCTCCTCTATATCCCCAAACCTGCCTTGTTGGCCAAGAAAGATCCTTAAGAGCTTAAAACTCCAGTGGCCTAAGATGAGTTCAGACAGAAGCACATCATTAACACACAACTTCTGAGCCCAGTGGTTCCCCACCACCAATAAAAATGGTTCCCAACCTCCTCCTGGACTCCCGAGCCCACCTCACCTGTAGAGCCGAGGTTCCAGAATATGCTCAGGCCCCAAAGCCATGCCTGGGAGAAACTCATAGCACAGGCCATTTTGGAAGGTACAATAGAGTTTAGGTGCACAGCCATGGGCCCGCAGGAGCTGGAAGTTCCTGACCTCATTCTCTCGGTCCACCAGAAGCTCTGTCCGCTCCCCATAGACACGGACCAGCACTGCATCCCTCATGTCATCCTCTACAAAGCAGGCCACCAGCTTGTTGGTGATCCCATCAGTGAAGCGCTAGACAATGAAGGAAAGGGGGGAAAGGAGCTGAGGGGGATGAGAGGAGAAGGGTATTGAACTTCCCAACCCTATCATCCTCACTCAAGACGTTCACTGAAGTCAATTTTAATTTGTGTGCTAAAAGGAATAGTCTACATCAATAAACATTGCTACTTCAAATCTTCCAAAAGATCCAGGATTTGGTCTATACAGGTATTCCCTCCATTGATATAAATTGCATACCCTTTTTGCCTTAGTAGTTGTTGAATTTTTTGTTTGAGGTGCTGTGGACAAATTGATCCATTCCCTGGTGGCCAAAGTTTTAACCACTGATCCTTTCTTTGCTTAGTTAGAACAGACATCAATAGCCCCAGTCCTTGGTG
This sequence comes from Monodelphis domestica, assembly GCF_027887165.1. Classification (NCBI taxonomy): domain Eukaryota; kingdom Metazoa; phylum Chordata; class Mammalia; order Didelphimorphia; family Didelphidae; genus Monodelphis; species Monodelphis domestica. The sequence continues at coordinate 107,346,206 of NC_077228.1, forward strand.
GGGCTCATACTTTGAAGCCTTCTCACCTTGGGAGGACGTGTAAGAGCTTGTTTTCAGTTGTCATAGTCTTTGAGAACCCAGAGTCCCCTTCAGGTCATGATAAGGCATCAGAGTAAGATTTTTATGAAGACTAATATACATAATTCTCCCAGATGTGCCAAAAAATTCAATAGGTATTTCCTTCCCATCAGTGCCCTCTCAACTTTCTCCCAACCCAACCAACATCTCCTTGCTTTTTCTCCCAGTGCCTCAGCTGAGCTAGGCAGTTATACTGAGCTATAAAAATGGCAGACTGGCCATTTTATCCTCAGTCCTGGTTGGTTCTTCTTCATAGCTTGAGCCTCAAGATGGAGAGAGTTTCTGGGTTCTGGAGAGATTAGGCTCTTTCTCCTCTCTCCCCATTTTAATTGCTTCCCTCAAATTGTTTCAAATACAAATAGGACCAGCAGAAGAAGGCAAGCAAGAGAGCCTTCAGATAGAGGTTATTCTCAGTCAGGGCTAAAAGAATGCTAGCCTTGGACTTAGAAGTTCTATGTTCAAATGCTAGCCCTGGTATTTATTGGCTAGGAAAGCTTAACCTGAGTACTATACTTTCCTCATCTGTAAAAGGAAGAAAATATTTGTACTACCTACCTAACAAGGTTCCTTAAAGTTCTAAGGAATAGTATTATTGCCCTTTACTCAGCTTATTGTCTTAAGTCAGAGAGCAATGTCCTAAGAATATCAATGAGACACCTGCATGTCGTCTTGGGTGGAGAGAAGGCAATTATTTCCAAGGTTGCACAGATGACCCTCAGGGACCAGTGTTGAAGGGGAAAGTAAGGTGCCCAGAATTTAGGCACTTTCATTGAATAAGAATATTTAGAGCTAGGAGAAACCTAAGGGATCAAGGTAACTTACTCATTTTATAGAAGAGGTAGCCAAGTCTCAGAGTCAGGATTATTGGTCTCAGGCTACATAGCTACTTAATGGTAGAGTCAGGGCTAAAAGAACCCAGTCAAGTCTTTTAACTTGAGGTCAGTGTTCTTTCCACAACCATATACCTATTTCTTCTCAATGAGCCCTATCTCCCACATATCAAACATGCAGGCACTGTACATAGGGAGAGAGAGGCTCTTCTTACTCAGCAGAGTGTCACTTTCCACAGTCTACCCTGGACCTTCCTAGTAGCTTCCACTCCTTGGTCAATGTTCCAGCATGACCACTGGCACAGAGTGTCCTGTCATTCTATGAAACAAGTCAGAGGGACTCAGCCTTTAACATTCCTTCTGGGGAAGACTGGATGTTCTCCTCTCAAGGAGCAGGCCCTGGGGTGGAATGGGGTGTGGGCACACAGGTGATGCCTTTTCCTAGAGAAAAGATGTGTCAGCTTGAGAATCAGTCTGGCTCTCCTGGGATAGGAGACATTCTATGCTCTACTGGGGACTGAGGTTGACTCTTCTCCCCCTCCCCTTTCCACTTTTCTTCTTGTATGTGGCTTTGCCTGAAAGTCAGGAGGCTGGTGAAACCAGCCTAATCCTTGGGAGGCTGTCTCTTGCTGAGGGAGGCCAAGCTTGTAGTCTTTTACTACTGCTTTCTGGGAGTATCCAGTTAAGACAAGGCAAGAACCCTAGTACTATGGTCTTTGGACAGAAAAGATGTAGGGTTATGGGGAGTGCAACTGGGGTCCCCAGAAAAAGTTAGCCCTGTGTTTGGATTTCTGGATTTGCAGATCACAGGAAGGGGGAATACTCGGTATATACGACTAGGCTACCAGGTATGAGTATGGGTGGCATCCCCAAGCAGTGGAACGCTCTCCAAGCACAGCAGAAACAAGAAAGAGGGGGCGTGGTGTGTGTGTGTGTGTGTGTGTGTCTGAGAGAGAGAGAGAGAGAGAGAGAGAGAGAGAGAGAGAGAGAGAGAGAGAGAGAGAGAGAGAGAGAGAGAGAAGGAGGAGGGGATCGGGGAGTTCCCACCACGAAAATGGAGTGAACCCTATATTTTAATGGACCCCCCCAACCAACCAAAATGAAAAAAAAAATTCAGCCATCTCCCCCCTCCCCGTGCCTCCTGCAGAGAAGCTCCCGAGTAGCTCCGACACACACTCAAGAGACATAGCAGCATCCCCGCCTCCTCTCCAGATCAGCCCCCACTCCCCCCTCCAGCCTCCTCATCCCCAGAAACGTGTTGCTTCTCCTCCCTCTCCCAGTCCGCCCCGGGAGGGGAGTGCGAAGGAAGGAGCGGGGGGGGGGGGTGTCTCCCCCTGCCTCGGAACCGCCGAGTCCCTGCACCGCCCAGCCCGCACCTTCCCTAGCCCGCGTACCTTGGTCTTAACGTGCTCAGGCTTCCAGTGAGGGCGCAGCTCCTGAATGAGCCGGAGGGCTCCGGGAAGGATGTGATTTTGGTCCACTGCAGTATTGAAGTACTGGACCGCAGATATCCTCCGGGGGCCTGGCAGCTCCCAGCTGCCCCCGCTGGCCCCCGACTGCGCCGCTGTCTTCTCCTCCATGCCCCATGTGCACTGTGGGCAAGATCTTTGCCTCTTCAGGTAAAATAGGGAGCCGGGCAGAGGAGGAGAAGAGCGAACAGCCATTCCCAGCAGCCCCACCCCCTCGGAGCCCGAGGAGCGAACGCTAGCCCTTGTGGGGGGGGCCAGCGAGGGAGTGGGAGTGGTAGAGGAGGAGCCAGGAGAAGTCCATGACTCACAAGCGAGCTCCCCCCGAGCAATCCCCTTTTTCCCAGCCGGACAACTGGGAGCCGAGACTGGAAGGCTCGGTCCGGGAGGGATTGTGACATCACGAGCCGGAGGAATGGGCCCGGGGCCAGGGGGCAAGGGGCAGGGGATGGGAAGCCGTGGAAGCGCCCGCCCCCGCTGCCAGAAGAAGGCCGCCGTGATGGTGGATGGTCTAGTTGGGTTTGCAGCGGGCTTCCCACAGCAATAACCTGGAGCTCGCGATGGAGGAGCGAACCCCCACCTCCCCTGACTCCCCGCCCAACCCTAGGGAAGGCTGGTCAGGTTGGGGGAGGGGCATGCACTGTCCGGCCTTCTCTGCCCCACCCCCCCTCCCCCCCGCTCCACCTCCTCTCTCCTCTCCCCGCCTCTCCCTTGCGGGGGGTCCCCTGATTCCAAGAATTCTCCTGCCTGGCTTGGACTCCTAGCCCACTTTCCCTTTGCCCCGAGGGGGGAAAGTTACTTCTCTGCTCCGGGAGGATTGGCTCCGGCTCCGTCCGTTTACATCCTTGGCAGCTTCAGCATCTAGCTGCTGGGGCCCGTGTAGAGAAGAGAGAGAAGCCGGGAGATTCCTGGGCCAAACCCGGAGAACGAGCTTCCGGCTAGCCGCCAGGTCAGCTTGAACTAACCCAGCAAAGTTTTCCCCTGGAGGGAGGCCCTTCTGTTGGGGAAACTTCACTCTGAACTTCTTGGACACGATAAGAGTAGCCCCTGCCCCGCCCCCTTACCCCAGGTTCCCTTCTCCCTTTTTCTAGCCCACCTGGGAGAGCCACAGTACCTCCATTGCCAAGCCCATAGCTCCCTGCCCTAGAGACAAGCCTTTGCCACTCCAGTTTGTTGCTGAAGTGATGGAAGGTGGAGGGAGGGAGGAAGAATAATTACAAACCAAAGAAAAACAATAACAACAACAGAAAAACCTAGCTCAGTTTTGCAGCCCCCAGAGGCGGAGGGAGGGGCACATTTAACTTTCTCCTTCGGAGTGACGGGGAATCGGGAGATAATCTCACTAATCGCTTCCTGGGAGGGGCATATGCCAGCCTGACTTCTAGTGGGGTTGGCTGTGGGCTGTGGAGGACCTTGAAGATGCTGCTGCTTCTCTGGGGCTGGGGAGCTACAGAGTTGATGGGTGGAAACACAGTCTAGCAGAGTTATCTTCTCTGGCCTGCCTGTCTTCCCTGAAATCACCTGATCACTGTGAAGGATGGAAGGAGACCAAAAGAATTTGGCATCTTCTCTGGTCTTTGTGTTTTAAGTCATTTTAAGCAATTTAAATCTAATCCAAATCTCCACCCTGACCTTTGCTCTAGCCCTGCTGGTTGAACTACCTTCAGAAGGACATGATCATCTCCACCCTCCTACCAGCACCTCCATTTCAACCATTCAATAAACATTTATGAGGTGCCTAGTATATTGCTAGGCACTGGGAAGACAGACTGAAAGAAACCAAAACAAGAAACCATACATGAAGAGCAAACAGCCCCTACCCTCAAGGACCTTATATTCTGTTGAGGGAGTAGGATACAACATGGATAATTAATTATTTGATCTTAACATACCCAAAGTCAAGTATATTATTGTCCTTTCTTCCCCTCCCCCAAAGCTATTTGTCCTTCTGACTTGATTATTTCTATTTAAAAGATTGTGATTATTTTCTATTGGAATTTTTGGTCAGTTAAACCAGGTCCTGTTGATTCAACTTCCAAAGTCCTCTCAAATGAGCAAAATCATTCAAAACCAACATATTGAAAAATCTGACAATTTAAGTCTTGTTCCAGACCTATGGATTCTATAGCTCTAAAGACGAAGGACTCTGGGTTGAAAATTTCTTTTCATATTTTTTCTTTGGGGTCAAGCTTGTTCTTTATAATTTCTCAATATTCATTTTATTAAAAAACATTTTATTGATGCTTTAAAAAAAATAACATCAGAATCTCTCCCAGTATCTCTCCTCCTTTCCCTTTCAGGGAGACATCCTATATAACAAATAACATTTAGTGGTTTTTAAATAAAGTTCAAACACCCTTGTTGGGCTTTCAAACTGGTACCCACCAAACCTTCCAAACATGTCCTTTGAACCACCATTCTTCCACCTCCACCCATTTATTAAAGTTTTCTTTATTCCTGAGAAGCCCCCTCATTTCTTCCCTCCCCTCTGGTAGAGCCCTAACTAGAAAGTCTGGAATTTCACAGAGCAGTTAGTTTTGAATCTAAACTATATTATGTCATGTTGTTTATGGTAGTTATCTGTGTTTGGGTCTGTTTCCCCTATTAGGCTGTAAGCTTCATGAGTGTAGGAACATATATTTTCATTTTCTTAAAAAAAAATCCCTTACCTTCTGTCTTAGAATAAATACTAAATATCAGTTTCAAGGCAAAGTGGTAAGGGCTAGGTAATTGGGGTTAAGTCATTTGCTCAGGGTCACACATCTAGGACGAGTCGGAGGTCATATTTGACCTAGGTTCTTCTCACTCTATGCCTGTCTCTCTCATTGTGCTACCTGGCTACCTCAGGAATATATATTTTCTAAACTTTTTATTACCACCCCATCCCTGTCCCCCCCCTCCCCAGTGTGCAGCACATCTTTGAACAAGCAGATACATAATCAATATTTACTGAATGATTATTAAATAGATTTTACTTTTTTGAAACCCTTATCTTAAAATTGATACTAAGAATCTGTTACATGACAGAAGAGCAGTATGGGCTAGGCAATTGGGGTTGTGATTTGCCTAGGGTCACATAACTCCAAAGTATCTGAAACCAAATTTGAACATAGTCCTGTTAAATGAGTTTTGCAAATAATTATTATTAAGCTTTCCTATGTTTGAAGTACTCTACTGACATTCTCATTCTGGGATTCCCTCTCTCTTTCCAGTCAATAGATAGGTAGCCAGCTCTTTATAAGAGAAAGGGAAAAGGATGGTTACCAAAATACTTAACTTCATTCTGATCCTCTTCCATTTATTTTTTGAAACCCTTATCTTCTGTCTTAGAATTGATACTAAATATCTGTTACAAGGCAGAAAAATGGTAAAGGCTAGGCAGACCTAATGAGGACAGTAGTCCCAGCTCTCTGTGTGTGTGTGTGTGTATGTGTGTGTGTGGAGAGAGAGAGAGAGAGAGAGAGAGAGAGAGAGAGAGAGAGAGAGAGAGAGAGAGAGAGAGAGAGAGAGAGAGAGAGACAAGGTGGGGGACAGGACTAGAGAAGAGATTGTCATCAGGATAGATCTGTTCTTATATCTCCCAGAGATGACTGCTCCCTATGTTTTTGGGCTAATATCTGTTAATCTGTGTACTTGTCTAAAGCACCCAGGCTTCAAAGTAAGAAGAATAGGCAGCCACTTTTCCTATGTCTAATCCAAATAGCTCTCATGCTCCATTTATATTCATGCAATGTCAAATGAATGAGAAAAAGGCTCCCAGCACATTAGGCAGAACCCCTGCAGTGGATTTATTGGAGGGCATAACCAGTAGTGCAAGTATGGATGGTCTACAGCATACATCATTAGAGGGAGCATCCATGTCAATGAGAAAGTGACTGATCCTCTGGGGTATTGCATTCTGGGCATCAGTCAAAGATAGGACACAACATGCAGCAGCTTGATAGATTTCTCAATATCATTTTTTGTGATTGTACAAAATGCCAATGCCTGGAAATTCAGTTCTCTATGGCCAAAAGGTGTGTTCATCTGAGATGTCGTTTAAGCCACACATATTATAGGAAAGGCTCAAGCCCCCTGGAGGATAGTAACACAGAGCCACAATCCATCAATCCTACTTAGGACCTATAAAAGCCTTCTCCAGTGTCCCTGTGGATGTTTTTGGTTCTTGGCACATGGCTTTGTACATATAGCCAGCTCATTGATAAGGCATATGAACAACTAAGGTGAGGACAGAAGGCTTTGTCTAAGGGAATTTGGAAGGTACTGACAGTACTTGTAGTCCTTTCAACTACAAGTCTAAGAAACAATAGAATCTAGCACCTACTGAGCAAAAGTAATTCTTTTAAAATAAACTCAAACTGATGGTTCTTCAGGGAAAGTTTCTACCCTGCCCATCTTGTTCTCTTCCTCTGTAGTAGTCTCTCCAGCCTTAGCTTCACATTAATATAATAGAGGCTCTGTCTGATTACATGGGGGAAGTCTTCCCTTTTGTGGAAAGGAAAACTGAAGCAAGTTTTGGATTTTCTGCCACTCAGGTGGAACAAACAGCAGTTGGAATGTTAGAGAGAAGATATTGACAAGGACAGTTGGTGGGGGAAGGGGACTGGGAGAGTGACAGTTGGTCTAGTGAGTCTCTTTCCTGGCCCTCAGACTGGAAGGAGCCTCTCTGTCTCAGGATAGAAATACCTCTATTCCTGAATATTTCCCAACTTCTTGCTCTACCTGGATTCCTGTGATCATGTCATCAAACAAAAGGATTTACAGGGATCAATTTGAACTGTAAGCCTGGTCTTTAGGGTGCTAGCCTGAAGAGACAGGCCCAACCAGCTCTGAAAGTCAGAACCTTTTCTTCCTCTTCTTGTCTTCTGCTAAAGACTTTGATCTTAAGAAAACTAGCATAGATATAGCATAGACAGGAATAAAAGAAACCCTCCACCAGCCTGTGAGGCCTGGCCTCAGCTCAAAAGCTGAGAGAGACTCAAATCCAATCTAGGGAAATCCCAATTCCCTCTTCCTTGATACCTCCCCAATCCAAACTTGTTATTAAAATTCATCTTTATTTAAATAACTACAGTCAGATAAGGGGAATGTCATTTCAGGGGACATAGAGGGAGCTGAACCCAAGGACAGCCATTCAACCATAGACGGTCCTTATTGTACCCCTGCCGGGTGACCTTGGTCCAGGAAAAGGCTTGTCCTTCAGGAGGGTCTGTACTTACCTGCTCTGGGCTATCTTCAACATCAATCCATAGAGAAGCCATCCCCTCAGGCTGTCATAGGTGGCCCATTTCTTGGGAACCCCAATTTTCAAAGAAAGCCTCTCAGCAGGGGTATCTCTCTTCTTTTACCTCACTGGCAGCCATATTATCCTCTCTCCCTTCAACCCCTCCATTCCCTGTTACAAACCCTTTCTTATCCCCTGTACTTCTTCAATCCCTATAATCCATATAATTATTATACTTTCCCTCTCTCTGCTTCAACTGTGCGCACCTATTCCATGTTGTTTGTTCCAGTGCATTTTGTATATTTGCCACAGATCTAAAATTCTCAGGGTAGAGGGAATTCCTTTTAGCAACGAGATTGGGTCAGGTCATTTCTGAATACTGGAAATTCTGTGAGTCTATATGGGCAAGTTATCACCCCTACATGTTGGCAACTGTGCTATGTTTTGGGTGTCATGAATGCACAACGGTACATTGTACATCCTGTGACTTTCACATGCACTTTGCATCAGTATATGCTTGTCTCTGGTTCTGTGTGCATGTACAGGTGTACATCTACATGTCGATGGATGTGTATATTCATACATCTGTAAGTGTCTGGGCTTGATCAACTCAGTTGGTGAGAGCTCTGTTCTAAGGAGCCTCAAGGTCATGGGTAAATCACTGGATGAGCCACTGAGTTTTTTTTTGCTGCTGGGCAGCCCAATCGCTGGTTATAGCCTTTGCTTGGACTAGCTGGTTTGCAAATGCTTGCCCTTGGTTGCAAGGGGAGTTAGAGTGTGGCAACAAAGAGTCTGTTTTCCAAAGCCCGAGTCTAGGTAAGGATAGTGAGGCTCAGTCACCACGAGGCTGCCCATTTTTTGGTCTTGACAGCTCATGAAACCAAGAAAATATTTCCTCATTGCTAGAAAAATCAACTCAAATGGCACATTGTACAGAGGGGGAAGGGACAATGCTGCAATTAAGCTATTGTGGGTGAGGAATGTGGAAACATGGATTGCATGACAGCATTGGTATGGCCTCTATGAGACTCTTTACTGCCTTGGGGAGGAGAGAATCTTTTTATTTTTAAATTTTTTAAAATTTTTAAAAATTTTATTTAATTGATTAATTTAGAGCATTTTCTAGGATTACAAAAATCATGTTCTTTCTCTCCCCTCTCCCCAAACTCTTCCCATAGCCAATGCACAATTCCACTGGGTTTTACATGTGTCTTTGGTTAAGACCCATTTTCATATTATTGATATTTGCACTGGGGTGATCATTTAGGGTTTATAGCCCCAATTATAGGGGAGGAGAGAATCTGAATCACAAAATATTGGATAGCAATCTTCAACAAATGTTTCTACATTTAATTGAAAACACATTTTAAGTTAAAAAATAAGAAGCTATTGCAGGGAAGCTTGGTGGTCAGGTCTGGAGATGGTAAATACTGGGTTTAAATTTCACTTCAGACACATCCTAGCTGTGTGACCTTGGGCAAGTCACTTCACTCATTGCCCACTTGCCACTCTTCTGTCTTAGAATTGATATTTAGTATTGATTCTAAGGCAGAAGGTAAGGGAGTAAAAGAAGAAGTAGGTATTGCAATTGGAATTGCAATTATATAACAAAGGGTGATACATGTGTCCATTTGGACTTCAGAGTTTATGAGCCTATATGGATTTGTCTATATAGCAGGATCATTGCCTTTTACATTCTGAAGAGACATTGTGCTTCTTCCAGTTCCTGCTATACCCCATTCTCATTTAAAAGACAGATGCAGATTTGAGCAATGAAACTTTATTCTATTCTCCATTAAGGCAGAAGATTAACAGTGGTCTCCAGGATTCGAGAGCTTGATGGAGGGACTTGCCTCTGTCCCAAGGACTGAAGCACAACAGGGAGAAAAAGTGGGATCTAACAGGGATGTGGGCAGAGACAGGTCAGACTGCCAAGGCAAAACCAATGCGATTGTTGTTCCGGTCAAATTCCGTGTAGAACTTTCGGATGAAGGTTGTTCCCAGGATCCACAGAGGTCCTACTGGTTTAGCTATATCCTTGCCATGGAAGGCCACCATGCACATCTTATCATTGCGCTTTGAAGCCTGTAAGGAGAGATAAGTTTGGACTGATGCCCTTTAACAAACCTGTATGATCCTTCATCCTCTTCCTCTGACCCCAGCTTTTAGCAAATACTCAATTTAGCTCCTAGTTATAATAAAAATCACAGAATCTTGGCACTGGAAGGAAGAGGATGACAAGATCACAGAGGATCAGTTAGAAGGAAGTTTAGAAGGCATCTAGTCCAACCCGAAGGAGAACTAATATGATATGCTTGACAAATGTCATCCTAACTTATGCCAAAAGCAATTTAGAAGAGAGGAACCCATTGCTTCCTGAGCCAGCCCATTCCACTATGGGTTAGCTATTAGCATTAGGAGATTGTTCTTTATATCAATCCTGCTAGTTATAAGCTTTATTCGACCTCTTTAACCTTCTGCCCATCTTTCCTAGCTCTTCTGTTTGGAGTCAAGTAGAAACACACCAATTTTTCTTCCTCTAGTTAGTCCTTCAAGTACATAAAGGTAATGATCACTTCCTCCACCACAACTCCACCACCAGCTCTCCCCGTAAACTCTTCTCTAGGCCAGACATACTAAGTATCCTAAACTGATCTTTTTTTTTTTTAATTTTTATTTGGTCATTTCCAAACATTATTCATTGGTAACAAAGATCATTTTCTTTTCTTCCCTCCCCCCCTCCCACCACCTCTCCCATAGCCCATGCGCAATTCCACTGGGTATCACATGTGTTCTTGATTCAAACCCATTTCCCTGTTGTTGGTATTTGCATTAGAGTGTTCATTTAGAGTCTCTCCTCAGTCATATCCCCTCCACCCCTGTAGCCAAGCAATTGCTTTTCATCGGTGTTTTTACTCCCACAGTTTATCTTCTGCTTGTGGATAGTGTTTTTTAGATCCCTGCAAGTTGTTCAGGGACATTGCATTCCACTAATGGAGAAGTCCATTACCTTTGATTGTGCCACAATGTATTTGTCTGTGTACAATGTTTTCCTGGTTCTGCTCCTTTTGCTCTGCATCACTTCCTGGAGGTTGTTCCAGTCTCCATGGAATTCCTCCAATTTATTATTCCTTTTAGCACAATAGTATTCCATCACCAACATATACCACAATTTGTTCAGCCATTCCCCAATTGATGGGCATACCCTCGTTTTCCAATTCCTTAACTGATCTTTTGTACCAGCCTGTTTGTCCTCCTCTGGGAAATCTCTAGCTTATCAATGTCCTTCCACCAATGTGGCATCCAGGACTAAATGTAGCACCCCTGATAGTCAGATCAGGACAGAATGCAGCAGAGCTAGTACCTGCCTTCACACTGTAGCCTAAAATGGAATCAGCTTTTTCCCTTGCTCTATCACCCTGTTCACTGATTCTGAGTGTAAAGGTCACTGAATCTCTCTGATTTTTTTTTTTTTTGTCAAACTACCTCATTTTTGCACTTGGGAAGTTGATTTTTGGAACCTGTGTGAAAGACTTCACATTTTATCTCCACTGCTGTGGACCTCATATAAAGACTCCATTGCTACCTGAACTGGTTTAAAATGTAATTAGGAGGAAACTAAGTGGCTCAGTGGATAAAGAGCCAGAACTGAAGATGAGAAGCCCTGGGTTCAACTCTAGCCTCAGACACTTCCTAGTTGTGTGAGCCTAGGTGAGTCATTTAACTCCTATTGCCTATCTCTTACCACTTTTCTGCCCTGGAACTAATACAAGTATTGATTCTAAGACAGAGGGTAAAGTGTTTTTTTTTTTTTTTGTAATTAGGTGACTAAATGGATAGCAAGCCAAGTGTGGAGATGGGAGGTCCTGAGTTCATGACACTTCCTAGCTGTGTGACCCTAGACAATTTGCTTAACCCCCATTGCCTAGCCCTTACCACTCTTCTGCCTTGGGAGCAATACACAGTTTTGATTCTAAGATGGAAGGTAAAATTTTGGGATGGAAGCTATATTTGAACCCAGATACTCCCAATTCCAGACCTGGTGCTCTATCCTTTGTGCTACCAACTGTCCCCTGCTGTTCATTTCTGATGATCAATCCCCCACCCCAACCCCATTCCATACCCCACTGATGGTCCCCTCTTAGGGGTAGCCTCCAGGAAAATTCCCAGCCTAAAGCTATCTCAACTAATGAGAACAAATGTCAAGTGCTTTATCACTCTTAAAGAGACATATGTCTCATTATTTCCTATCACTTCCCCCAGGATGGGAAATGCAAATCCTCTCCAGAAATACACATCTGTCTTTCTTCTAGTTGGGATGGGAAAAGGTCAGAACACTAAGGCCCAGGAGGAAATAGAACCTAGAGTGACTGACCCTGTCAGGAAGGAGACCACCTCCACACTCTTAACCAGGGACATCTTTGGGCAGATCTGCTTTCCTGAGAAGGTCTCCCTCTACCTTCTTCTTCACTCCAGCTTCACAATTCTTTGGTACTTGGGTTACCCTAGGAGCTGGAGGCAGTTTAGTCCAGTCCATTGACATTTCAGAAGAAGTTCTTGAAGCTGTCCCATGGTGAAGCTCTCAATAATACTCATCATCAATAAAAATATAATAGATGCTTAATATTATGAGATATAAGTACTAAGTACCTTTCCAAAGTACTTCAAGGCTCAGATATTCTGTGAGGTAGCTAATGAAAGCATTATATTCATCACTTTATATTATAAGGAAATCAGGGGAGTTTGGAAAGTTAAAGAACTTGCCCAGAATCAAAGATCAACAATCTTTCTACCACACCATGGTCATGGTTCTCTTGTCCTGCCATATGGATAGCCTTAATTTCTGGGAAAGGAAGTTATTTGAAAGAATCTGTTTTTTTTTTAATTTAAATTCTTACCTTCTGTTTTAGTAACATTTCTAAGACAAGACAGAAGAGAGGGAAAGTCTGGGCACTTGGGGTTAAGTGACACAGCTAGGAAGACTTTGAGGTCAAATTTGAACATAATGCCTCCAGGCCTGACTATCTGCCAGAAGCTCCTATTTTAGTAGAATCTTAAAATGGGAAGCAAATTGAGAGATTATACAGGCTAACTGTCTTATTTTACAGGTAAGAAAGTTGAGGACCAGAGAGGGGAAATGAATATTCAGCTGACCAGTGACAGAGCAGCCCCTAGAATCCAGGTTTCTTAATTCAGTTCATTTCAGCAAACCTGAAGCATATGATTGTTGCACTATGATATAGGTGCTGGCAATACAAAGATTAAACAATAACCAGAACAGCTCTGAAGGAGCCCGCATTCATCTTTTTTTTTTTAATCTCACCTTCCATCTTGGAGTCAATACTGTGTATTGGCTCCAAGACAGAAGAGTGGTAAGGGCTAGGCAATGAGGGTTAAGTGACTTGCCCAGGGTCACACAGCTGGGATGTGTCTGAGCCTAGATTTGAATACGGAATCTCCAATCCCTGGACCTGGCTCTCCATCCACTGAGCTACCCAGCTGCCCCCTCCCCCAGCCCTCATTCTATTAGAGGTGACAACACACACCTGGATGAACCAATGCAAGATAATTTGAGAAGAAAACACAACTGGAGAGGAGAAGGAAAAGTTTCCCTTCGGAAGTTGTACTTGAGGTGAGCTTTAAATGAAGACAAGAAGTCTAAAAGGTGGAATTGAAAATCCCATCTCAGAAAAGGAAATAGATTTATCTATAAATGAACTACAAAAGGAAAAAAAACAAACCTTCTGGTCCTAATGAATTTACAGGAAAATTCCATAAAACTTTTTTTAGCACTTACCTTCTATCTTAGAATTGATACTAAGTACCAGTTTCAAGGCAGAAAAACAGAAAGGGCTAGGCAACTGGGGATAAGTGACTTGCCCAGGTTCACATAGTACAAAGTGTCTGAAGTCAAATTTGAACCCAGGACTTCCCAGCTCCAAATATGGTATTCTATCTTCTGAGCCACCTAGCTGCCTTAAACTCTATAAATCTTTTAAAAATATTCAATACCCATATTTTACAAATTATCTCTAATAATTGAGGAAGAAAGCACCCTACCAGAATCCTTTTGTGAGACAGTCTTAATCCCTAAACCAAGGAAAGATAAAACACAAAAAGAAAAATCACAGGGCAATATCATTACTAAACACTGACTCAAAAATATTAAACAAAATAAAATTTCAGCGGTTTATCCAAGAAATCCTTCATTATGATCAAATAGGGTTTCTACCAGGGATGGAAGGGTGGTCCAATATTGGAAAAATAATTACATAATTAGTAAAAATGATGATGATTGCTAACATTTATATACTGTTTATTCTATATCAGGTACTATGCTAAGCACTTGACATCTCACAACAACCCTGGGAGGGAGGAGCTATTATTTTATTTTATGGATGAGGAAACTTGGGCAAATAGAAATAAAATGAGTTGCCTAAGATCACATGGCTATGAAGGATCAGAGGTAGGATTTGAACTCAGAACTTCAAGGCTACCAGTCATCATTGTATCCACTGTGCCACCTAGCAACCTAGGTTATTAAAATCCAAGCATCTAAAACTCCCATGATCATCTCAAGAGAAGCAGAAAAAATCCTTTGACAAAATATAACACAATTTTATGCTTAAAATGCTGCAAAGTACGGGCATTGATGGAGACCTTTATATTAATGCAAAAAGCATCTATGTAAAACCAAAAGATCATCGCCATATGCAATTGGGATATACTAGAATTGTTTTCAATAAATACAAAGAGGAGCAAGGATGCATTCTCTCTCTCCACTATTATTTGATATAGTTCCAGAAATGCTAGCAATAACAATAAGACAAGATAAAGGGATAGAAGAGAAAATAACACTATCTCTGTTGATGATCCCATTAGGTCTCTGATCCTGAGTTTCCTCATCTGTAAAATGGGGATAAAACTTATATACTACCAGCTTTCTAGGGTTGTTGGGATACAGATACTCGATGGCCCAACACTTTGGGGCTAGTTAGTAAATGAACCATCTTTTATGGAGGAAGCATAGGAGTACCTTTAACTCTCTATATTCACCACTCCCCTACCCTGGTTTTTAGCCATGCAGCTGATTCCTAATTCCCATGGTCCCCTCCTTCAGAGAGAGAGATAGACAGACAGACACAGACAGAGAGGCAGAGATAGAGATCAAGACAGAGACTGAGAGAGAAAAAAGAGAGGCAGAGACAGACAGAGAAACTGAAAGAGAATGATCCAGAAGCTTACCTCTAAGACATATTCGGAACCTTGGAGTGTGAAGTCCTTGCCATCAAAGTTGAAGGAGATATTCAGGAGCTTCTTTTTCTGTTCACATTTTACAAAATACTCTGGGGAGTAAGAATCCCAAAGCCTGTGTGAGTTCCAGGCATTCTAGACCTCACATGTACCCAGTAAGGAAGGGCTGAAGTGTCCTCTGGGTCCCCTTTCTCAGTGTTAGTCCAGGTTCAGGAGTTTACACAGTCAGAATAGAAAGTAGCCCCAGAGGTACTGAACAGGGAGCTCCTCTGCCTTTATGGGGACAGTGAGGGGAGAGACTATTGGGCCTGGAGTCAGGAAGACTCATCTTCCTGAGTATGGCCTCAGATACTTAATAGCTCTGTGATCCCAGACAAGTGACTTCACCCTGCTTGCCTCAGTTTCCTCATATGTAAAATGAGCTGGAGAAGGAAATGGCAAAACCACTCCAGAAGCTTTGCTAAGAAAAGCCCACATGGGATCATGAAGATTTGGACAGGACTGATGATGACTAAGCAATTGCCTCTATAGCACTGGTGTCAAACAGAAAATTTTTTCATTATTTATATAAATAATATATATATGTATATATATATACAATATATACAAATAAAATAAAAAATATAAATTTATATATAAATATATATAAATAAAAATATTTCGTTAAACATTTCTTTTCAACATTTGCCAGCTTCCATCTCCAGCATAGGCATCAGGTGATTATCAAATGATCACTTGCTTCCTTAAGTAATAGGGGATTCATTTTCCCTTTAGGCAGGCCAAAGTAGAATGGCACTTAGGGGAAGCCCTCATTTTTAGGACATTTTTTCATACATTGAGCTGAAATCTGGCTTGACTACTTCCACTCCTTACTCTTAGCTATGGCCCTCTGGGGATAAGTAGAACTAATTTTTATTTCTCTCCTAGTTGATTATCATTCAAATAAAAATGTATGCCTATGTATATTATATATAATAAAAATTTTTTAATTGTAAATTCCACCTATTCCAATAGTGGGATATTATATAAGCAGATTTGACTCTATCTCAGGGAGAACTTTCTAACAGTTGAACTTTTGGTTGTTGTTCAATTGCATCCAACTCTTCATGACCTGATATGGGGTTTTCTTGGCAAGTACTGGAGTGGTTTCACATTTCCTTCTCCAGTGGATTAGGCAAACAGAATTAAGTGACTTGTCCAAGGTCGCACAGCTAATAAGTGTCTGAGACTAAATTTGAACTCAAATCTTTCTGATTCCAGCACTCTATGCATTGAGTCACCTCAAAGGTGCCAATAGTTAAATTTCATGGCAATAAACAGAAATGTTTACTTTGTGTAAGGTGGTGAGCTTCCTTTCATTGGAAATGTTCTATCAGAAGGTGGATGAATACCTGTAAAGAATGATGTGCAGAGAATTTCTGAACAGGATAGAATGAAGACTTCTGAGGGACCTTCCAACTCTGAAATCTATGCTACCTTCTGAGTAATTATTGCATTTGCAGGGAGTGGGGCAGACCAAAATGGGACAACCACCTTTGAGATAACCACCTCTGAATCAGCCCCCTTATGGTCCTTCCATTCTCTGGGAAGAGAACTTCAGGATCCTGGTTTTACCCAGCCCTTCTTGGCAACCCCCCACTCTCTTCTTCTTCCCAGAGTTTGGTTGCTCACCTCTTCCTCCTGTTCCTTAGCTCCAATTGTCTTCATCAGTGCCCATATGTTGCCACAACTGCAGTGCAACCATCCTTGCAGGACAGCACATAAGACTTGACAGTCACCCTGTATGGGAAGGTCAGAGACAGAAAGAGGGTTCATAGGTCAATAGGGTCAGCCACTTGCCACCTCCCCCTCCCCGAGACTTTGAGCCTCAGATTAGGATCTTGGGGACAGAACAAAGAACAGATATAATCCCTACTTTCAGGGAGTTGATATTTGGACAGAGGAGGGGGTGGATGTGATGCTCCAAATACATGGAAAGAACATTTCAGAGAATGTGTTATATAGGTGGAAAATAGGTTATCTGGGGGACAGTTAGGTGGCTTAGTGGTTTGAGAACAATACCAAGAAATATGAGGTCCTGGGTTCAAATTTGGCCTCAGACACTTCCAGCTGTGTGATCCTGAGTAAGTCACTTAACCCTGTTTGCCTAGCCCTTACAAATTTTCTGCCTTGGAACCAATACACAGTAATGATTGTAAGAGAGAAATTAAAGGTTAAAAAAAAAAAGAAATAATTGAGCTGAAACTGGGGAGATTTCCTAAAGGACATCGGGCTAGAGTGTCCATATATTAAAGGAGAGGGAGGTGGGCAGAAGGCACCCAGTCTAATGATTAATGTTTGTAAAGCATTTCTTCATAATCAATTCATGAGGTATAGGATAGTATCATTAATCCCATTTTACAGATGTGATTGTCAGATCCAGGATTGAAACCCAGATTTCCAATTCCAATTCCAGCAGTCTCTTATTTTTATCAAGCTGCCAAGTCCTTGGATTGTTAGGGTTAGTACCTCCTTATTCTCACCTCCCTCCAAACACCTTAGGAATACTCCCTCTGCCTCCTCTTCCTTCTCTCTCATGAACACCCATTTGTATTAAGAGTCTATGGTAAGGATAACAACAAAGGACTCATGCCCCAAAATGGCATCCACAGCCCAAAATGGAACTGTTAGAGTCTGATTGGAAATCAAAGCCCTGGATGCCATCTTCTACTTCATTTCCTTCACGAGTTTCATGTTCTTTTCAATTGTACATGTGATATGTCTTCAGTTCAGACATGGGGAATATGGAAATCTATTTTGCATGAAAGAACTTTATCAGACTATTTACCACCTTGGAGGGGAAGGGAAGGAAAGAGAAAATCTGAATCCTAAAATGTCTGAAAACAATTGTCATAAATGGTTTCTCCTATAACTGAAAAAGAAAGAAAAGAAAACAGACCCCCCCCCCCAATAGTCTATGACAGGGACAGTGGGCTGGCACAGTGGATAGAGCACCAGGCCTAGAGTCAGGCGGACCTGGGGTTCAAATTTGGCCTCAGACACTTCCTACCTGTATGAACCTGGAACAGTCACTTAACCCTGCTTGTCTAGCCCTTGCCTTTTTGTCTTAGAATTGTTTCCAAGAGAGAAAGTAAGGGTTCAAAAGAAATAGTCAATGGCAGTAGTCCCTAGGGAAGGACATTAGTGAATAGATAGAAGTCATTCCAGAGGTATCTGAATGTAGAGAGGTGGGTGACAAAAATTCTTGGGGTTGGCGAAACATTAGGTTTGTATGGATTTCAGGGCGGGTTAGGAGGTAGAATGGAATTAGAACCAATGGTGATTCCTTACCCTTGCATCTGGATCTGCCAGAAGTGGGGCCGGCTGGTGCTGATGTAGTAAAAGGTCCCTTGGTAATAGTTGGGGTCACTGCCTCCCAGTATCTGCTCTCCACCATTCTTCCCCGAACTCCTGGAGGGCAGATGGCAATCTTTTCACCCTGAGGTCTGAGGACTCAGGGCTAAAGGGAAATTGGGAGAGGGGTTTGGAGAATAGGGACAGTCAAGTCAACAAATATTTATTAAGCATCTACTATGTGTCAGGGACTAGGCTAAGCTTTGGACCAGGCCATGGGAGATAGGAGGCAGTAGACTGTGGGATAGCAAAGCCAGGGGATGTGCATTTTCCTCCTTTCCTGGATCTCATACTGGGACCTCATGGGCCCTTCATGCCTTGAATCTACATCCGGTTACATCCCTGAATAAGGAGCTCCTCTCCAAGGCCCCCACAAGTGGTCACTGAGCCTCCCCTGTAAGACCCCATGATGGGAAAATTCAATTCCTCCCAAATCAGTCCTTGCCATTTTTGGACAGCTCTCATTTTTCCAGGCTGGGTCAGCCCAACCTGACCCAGCAGTCACTGCAGTAATTAGTAGAAAGGAGGAGGGATGGGGATGTGCAAATGAGCTCTATGAAAATGAGATGCAAATTGGCACCCATTCTCTTGCTGTAGGTACTTTGAGTTAGATCCAGGCCCCAAAGAGTGGGGCTTGGCACCTGGGGAACAATTCTGGGAAAGATGAGAGGAAGGTAAGGGTAGGAATGCACGGGATTGTGACTAAAAGGGGGGGGGGGTTGGTGCAGAGAATATCAGCAGTCAGCCTCCAATGATCCTGGGCTTCTTTGGGGCCTCTCTGGGCTGGTAGAGTGTGTGACTTTAGGCCATGTTACTAAGGATGCTCATGGACAGGGAAGCTGGAGTTATGTAGGAATGAGCTTGTATCCTCACTTGGGTTTCCTGTAAAGAGATAGGGAAGAATTGATGGAATTATTTGGCCACTCCCATCTCCCATCCCTTTCACAATTAGGATTTCATTAGATCTCCAGGATATCCCTAGCAGTTTTTTTTTTTTTAACCAGTCTTAGAGGTGGGAGGTCCTGAATTCAAATGTGATCTCAAGACACTTCCTAGCTTTGTGACCCTGGGCAAGTCACTTAACTCCCCCATTGCCTAGCTGTTACTGCTCTTCTACCTTGGAACCAATACACTGTATTAATTCTAAGATAGAAGGGAAGGGTTTAAAATAAAAAAAATACATATAGGGAAGTGACCAGGGAAGTAGGAAGAGAATCAGGTGAATGCTGTGTCATGGAAGGCCAGACCAGAGTTTTGAGAAGGCTGCAGAGAAGTCAAGTACAGTGAAGAAACAATTGGGTTTAAAATTAGAAGGTCACTGCTATCCTTCTCAGCTGTGTGACCCTGGACAAGTCACTCATCTCCTCTCTATTTGCCTAACCCTTGGCTATTACTAAGTCAGAAAGGAATGGCTAAAAAACAAAAAAGGTCACTGCTGACCTTTTAGCAAAGATACCTTCACCTTACTTGAAAATTTCTCTGCATCTTCCTGGAATTATAGAATTTTATAGTTGGAGGGGACCTCACAGGGCACCTAAGGAGGATCAAGAGCTGTCAAACAATGCCCCTGAGCATCCCAAAAGCCTTGAGTATGGACCCAGATTAAAATTTAATTGGAAAATATTCAAAAAAACTAATGCAGAAGAAAACACAGAAAATATCAACTTCTTGTTTTGCAAGTCAACGTGTGGCCCATACGGATTCCTATGTATGGTTTAGTGAAGCCCCTTTTCTATGCGAGTTTGATGCCATGACCCAATGTCTAGCACAAGCCTGGAAAGTATCCTTCCACTATCCCATACCTTATGCCCGAGTGTCCATTCAGCCTTTGCTTTAAGAACTCCAGTGAGAGGGAACCCATAATCTCACAAAGCAGCCTCCACTCTTCTCACACAACTCTAGTCATTAGGAAATTTTTTCCTGACACCAGCCTAATCATCTCTATAACTTCTCTGGATTGCCATTGGTTCTGCCCTCTGGGAATAAATAGAATGAGCCTAACTAATCTCTTTGTAACATGGCAGCTTTCCCAGTACTAGAAGACAGCCATCATGTTCACCACCCTCCTAATCTAGTCTTCTTTTTTCTCCCAGCTAAACACTCATGACTCAAAGTTCTCTACCTTTGTGGTTGCCCTCCTTTGGACCCTGTCCAGACTGTCAACATTCTCTTTGTCCTGTGGTGCCCAGAATCAAACAGGGTTTTCCAGAACTGGTCTGTACAAGTCATGGGACTGGTCAGTAGTACTACCACCTCTTCTGGAAGCTCTGCAGCCTCAAATCACAATCTTTTTTGGGGCTGTCATAGCCCATCATTGACTCCACTAAATTGGCCCCCCGACCTTTCTCCATCAAAGGGCTTCCCCCTACCTTGTGCCTGCAAAGTTGATTTTTTGAAACCATCCAAGACTCTCTGTGGATCCCTGTGAAATTTCACCACATGAGACAGTCTAGTGTTCTAGCCTCCGGAGATTTGGGGGGATCCTGACTGTCCTATAGAGTGTTAATTATCCATCCTATCTTTATGACCTCTGCAAATGGGATAGCCATGCCATCTAGAACTATCCTTTTCTAGCCACAGAAGAAGAAATATCTCTCTTCCTTTCTAAGACTAATGCCTCTACCTCTTGGTTTCTGGTGCCTCCCTCCTATTCTTTAGAGCCCTTTCTCTATTTATCATCCCCTCTTGATTTTTCCATCTCTTCTTTTCCATGGACTCTCTTCTACTCACAAGCAATTCAGGTCCCCAGTATCCTTTTTTTAAAAACTCATACCTTCTGTTTTTGTGTCAATTCTAAGACAGAAGAGCAGCAAGGACTAGGCAATTGGAGTTAAGTGACTTGCTAGGGTCATATAGCTAGGAAATGTTTGAGGTTAGACTTGAACCCAGGTCCTCCTGACTCTAAGCCTGGCACTCTGTCTACTATGCCACCTAGCTGTCCTTATTTCATTTTATTTATTTATTTTTAAAATTTATTTATTTTTTAAAACCCTTACCGTCCATCTTGGAGTCAATATTGTATATTGGCTCCAAGGCAGAAGAATGGTAAGGGCTAGGCAATGGTTGTCAAGTGACTTGTCCAGGGTCACCCAGCTAGGAAGTGTCTGAGGCGAGATTTGAACCTAGGACCTCCCATCTCTTGGCCTGGCTCTCAATCCACTGAGCTACCCAGCTGCCCCCCTTATTTCATTTTTATTTGGTTAGGCTATGCTTTAGAGTGTTGTGACAGCCTGGGAGACTGTGTTCAATGCTTCTGGTTTGGAGCATCAAGTAGTTCAGTGATTTTCCCAGGGCCACACAGTCAGGCTATATCTGAGGCAGAACTTAAACCCAGGTCTCCTGGCCAACTCTATTCACTCTCTCTCCAATATGTCCAGAGCTAAACTAATTACCTTCACATCCTCATTAGTCCATCCCTTCTGGATTTTACTGCTTCACTGATCAGGATACCACTACTCTCTCATTCACTCATGCTAAAAACCCAGGAATCATCCTTGATCCCTCTCTCTGCCCCAACTCCCAGAGCCAATCTGTAAGTCTTTGAATTTCTTTCTTTTTTGTGCTTCCAGACTCCATCCTCCTCCTTTTCCATTACCACTACCCAGTGCTGCCACTCAGTCCAGGCCCTCATCATCACACCCTTGGACTATTTAATAGCTTCTTAATTGCATTCTCTGCCTCCTGGGTCTCTTCCTTCCAGTCCATCCAGACCAGAGTAGCTGCCAGTTTAGTCTTCTAAGACAGCTTTCTAGACATAATTTCTTCTTCTACTTTCCCCAGTTCAAAACCTTCAATAGCTGCTCCTTATTCATGAGATCAAGTCCAAATGCCTCATCAGGACATTTAAAATAATCCACAGTTTCACCCCAGCTTACCTCTTCTTAGCCTTTTCCTCTTCAATCTTTTCTCCTACTCTTCCTCACAACAAATGCTCTACACACCTGATTGTTTTCCCCAAACACAGCAA